>NC_139165.1:31429227-32048609 GCF_965202585.1 Thalia democratica | reverse complement strand
GACATGTTAGTTATAAACATAACAAAGGTTATGCATTTTGAAAGACATTTAGCCATCTGAGTTATAAGCGTGTGGAAAACGGGAGTGAATTAGTTGCAATTGACATATACTAAAAAGGTTGCATAAAATGAGTTTGGGTCTACTTATACTGACTAACGTGGGCGTTAATTCTCTTAAATTATTTAGCTTTAGTCATTATTTAATTCTCCACTGCTGGGATAATGTCGAAAACACACGAAGAGACAATTTACCACGAAGGAAGACTTTTGTAAGAAGACACTCTTGTACGGGTTGAATATTGTTAATACACGGGTTAAACTTTTTTAATTTTTTAGTTTTTTTTTTTACTATTGCTGGTACCCTTACCCTTTGTTGATTTAATTTTTTTATCAATTTTTTTCCTCATTTAGTTTGTATATATATTTTTTAATATTACTATCACTCTCACCCCTTAACCTTGGTCAGTGTTTTTTTTTATCTGGTGCAAAATTGTCACTCGTGCAAAATTGACTATACGTGGAAAAACGATCCTTAACGCAAAATCTTCCCACAACTGAGTAAAAGATTGTTTTAGTCAATACTTACTTAAAAATGATTAATTAATATCTAAAAAAATTAAATGTTTTTTAATGATACTTGAACTAAATTTATGAATTAATATACTAATAGTGCCTAGAAAGCTAAAATTTTTTAAAAGTTAAATATAGTAAGAAAAATTAATCAATGTTATAAAAAGCAAAAGCTTAAAAATTAAGTTTTTGAAGGCTTCGATTAGTATTAATCTAGTTCAAGTAAAGCATTTATGTTAGGGTTAAATTGGAAATAGTAAAAACTAGTAAACTACTTAAAAAATACCTTCAGCATAAAGTATTTTGATATATCCCAATCAGGAAAATAGAGTGATCTACCTGATCTTTTACGTTAGTGATCTACCAGATCTTGCCGTTATTTGCTTGGACCCGGATCTGGCCGAATTCTTCTTTAAAATAAGATCCGAGTCTTAGCTGGGGTAGGAGTGTAAATGAACGAAGAGACACTTTTGCACGAAGGGTCAAATATGCACGAAGAAACTTTTACACAGATTAAGACCTTTTTAAACTATTATTTTATTATTTACATTAACTATTTATAATAACAATTTACTACCATTTTTAGCCTAACCTTTACCTCCTGTCGGTATTTTATTGTTATTTTATAACTTAATTTTAACTAATGTTTTTATTTTTTATTTTTTGATTAATAGTTTTTAATGGTTTTTTTTAACTATCACTGTTACTCTTAAACCTACCCTCGGTCAGTAACTTTTATTTTATCAATACTTTGGTTTTTCTAATATTAATATTTTGTTTTTACTATCACTGTACCCTTTACCCTATGTCATTAATTTAATTTTTGTATTTTTTTATTAATTTTTTTTTTCTTGTTACTTTTAATTGTTCTTTTTACTCTCGTGCAAATTTTAGCCTCCGTGCAAAAAAATCTTTGTTTTCTTCGAGCAAAAAGTCTTCGTGCAAAAATGTTGCTTCGGGCCTAAAATTTTTGACCTATTATTTTAGGTTTAATTTATTTTTTTAAATATTATATGTATCAATCTTCCCCTTGTTTTAATCCAAAACATATCAAGAGTTTTACCTGATAATTTTTTATTTTGCAACAAAAAAGTTAAAAATGCGCGAAATAAGTTTCTGCAGAATTGAAGTTAATTGTTAAACAGCGCATCAACTTTTAATAATGTTTATGTTTTTTATATTTTTCGTTTACACATAATACAGTTTTTTTTCACAGAATATTCTTTTTTTTAAGTCAAATTTCGAAACTTTATACAATTATAAAAGCTCACAAGTCACAACTTCCCGCGAAATTACTTACCCAATGATTTTAATCTATTCTGTAAAAATTGGTAAGATAATTAAATAAATTACATTGTTGATAGCTTACTTACTAAAATAATTACTATTATAGTAGCAGTTATACTATATTGATAAGTTTGTAATTAACTGCGTTTAGTTTTTATCTAAACGTTAGTTTTTTTGTAAAAATTATCAACTACTTATTTGCTGTTTTTCTATTAAAATAATAGAAAATACTTATAAAATATTCGGTCGTAAAAATTGAACTAAGACTTAAAAGCAGGGGTTAATAAACGATGTATTTTGTAAACAAGGTTTTACAGTAAAGTTTTACTTATTATATACATATGTACAAATCTTTTTAATTTAAATTTAAGTTACTTTGTAAAAAAAAGAGGAAAGAAAAAAGTTTATGAGTAACATTAAATTTATTTAGTAGTAGGAGTCTAATATGCATGAAGGGTAAAATATGCACGAAGAAGCTTTTGTACGAGTACATTTTTGCACAGAGGGCCGCTTTTGCACGAAAGATAAAATATTCACGAAGAAACTATTACACGAATAAAATTTTGCACAAAAGGACATTTTTTCACAAAGCTACTTTTGCATGCAGAGTTAATTTTTCACGGGTTTAAATTTTTGTGACTTTTTTTCTTTCTTTTTAATTTTAATTAATTTTTATCTCTAACATTATTACTCCTAACACTTACCTTACACTCGGTCGCTAATTTTAATTTAGTTTTTTTTTTTCTTTTTTTTTCTTTTTTTTTTTTATTTATACCTTTTATAAGTATTTTTATCACTGTTACCCCTATCCCTTACCCTCGGTCGGTACTTTTTTTTTTAATTAATGTTATATGTTTTTTTTCAATGTTTATGTTTTTACTTTTTTTTACTCTTCAACAAAAATGACCCCTTGTGCTTTGTGCTAAAGTGACTAATTGTGCAAAAGTTTCTTCGTAGAAAAACGTCACTCCGTGCAAAAAAGTTTTCGTACAAAATAGTCTCTTTGTTCATATTAGACCATTTGTGTAAAAGTGTCTTCGTGTGTATTTGACACGTATACTGTTTTATAATTAGTTTGTATTCCTTAACAAAAAAATTTATTCGAACATATTATTAATTATTTGTAAATTTTACATTATTTTTATCAAATCACAGATCTACAATTTAAAAATCCACTTTGCAGTGAAACATTGTAATTTTTTTTCTTTAAAATTATGAATTATTAAGTTTTATTTATAGACATAACTTTAAAACGTTTAAAAGTAAAAAAACCTGCAAACAAAAATACATTACTTTACAATATAAGATCTGCTTTTCAACTAATTACCTAAAAAAACTAAATTAAGTATTCATTTATAATTTCTAATTAGAAAGAGTTCTGCTAATGGTGTTTTTATTGTTGTTAAAAAAGCTTAATAAAAATACATTTAATAGGTCATATAAACCTTATTAGGCAAATAAATTTAATATAACAGGAAATTGACTAAAAAATAAAACAGTTTAACATATAAACAAGACAGCCTGAGTTATTAAAACTAATATAAACAATGAACTTCACCGCACGATCAACAACAGCATATGAGACAATCCTACGACCGGTTTCGTCCTTATTAGGACTCATCAGGCAGGAATAGTCGCGAGAAACCGCTGTTGTGGTCTAACCTAGCGGGCTTAAATACGAAGTACTGAAGCAACCGTTTGTGGGTAAAATCCGAAAAATTGACGCAGGCAAATCTTAACAGCCCAACGTCTTAGATATTGTCAGCTTAATGTGAGATTTTGCTCTCCACACTCGTTTTATCAGCTTTAGCCAGTATTTATTTCGGCCATCGTCAACAAGTTGAGATGTTTTATGCCATTGAATATAAATAAAGAACTTCACCGCACGATCAACAACAACAGCATCCGAGACAATCCTACGACCGGTTTCGTCCTTATTAGGACTCATCAGACAGGAATAGTCGCGGTAAACGGTTTTTTTCATACGAACAGCTTAGTTTATTGTTAATACTTACAGCCGATTGAGAAAGGTTTAAAATAATTCAGTTATTTAAATTACAGTTGATAGCTTTTTTTAATAAAGGTATCTATAAACTAACAAAAGCTTTAGTTTGTTAATATAAAAACAACTATACACAAACAAAAATTATAAAGTATAGGTGTGTTTGATTACAGCTTGTGTAGGATTTTTTTACGCAATTTACTACTTTGTAACTCACCTGAACATCTTTTTGTCTGAAATTAACAAAGACAAAACAAAGATAAACGTAAGTTTGTTCGTATCATTTATACATGCTGTTTGAGTCTCTTTGAAATTTGTAACTTAAACTTTTATACAATTGTTGAAAACTACATTGTGCTTAAAGTCTAATTGTATAATGGCTTATATTTATTCTTTCAAGACTTTATTATGCAAACTAAGTTATGCAAATAGAAAATTTTATTCAAATAAAATAACATTTTAATTAAAAAAAATTTTATTTAAGCACTGACGAGGTCTTGAACCGAAACTTAGTTTTCATAACAATGTGTTAAAAGAAAAAAAATCTACTTTAGTATTTAAGATCTTTTTAATTGTTTTCTATAAATCATAACATATAATAGTGAAAAAGCTGCAATAAAAAAATTTAAATAAAAAGTATTTTTTTAACAATTTTAAACTGTTTTATTTCTTTAGTTTTGATACTTTTTCTAATAAAATAATTTACCAGTTCTATGTATAATCTTTTAAATTTGTTTGAATATTTTAATTAAAGCTAATAAAAACTTTTAAACTAATAAGGCGTAAATATAAAAACTGAAACAACAGGATTGGACTGTTTGGTTTAGAACAGCTACTGATTAATTTGGTGTTATCTTGTTTCTTATTAATATAGTAATAGTCGCCTAGGAAATTCACAGATCTAAAGTTGAAGTAAGTACTTTTGCCATTTACAATTAAAAAGTGAAACCTTTATTCTTTTTCCTACAGTTAATAAAACAAAATTTTTATTGGCACAAATATTGAATACTTAAATTATGAGTAATATTTAGTTAATATTTGAAATGAAAGATTTATTTTTGAAAATACTTAAAGCTATAGAAAAAAAATATTATATTAATTAAAAAAAATATAATGAAACTTGAAAGTTTTTCTAATTCTGTTAAATTAACTGTTTAATTTTTAGGACCATACTAACAACCAATAATTTTTTTTTTATAAACTAGTATCTCTAAGATACAAAAAATTTAAAATTATTAAAAAACTTTCGCAACATTCAAAAACTTTTATCTAGTTTTACTACAATCAGTTAAATAATTTTTAGCATTTTTTTGAAGTGGTAAGATATGAAATATGTTTTGAACAAAAAAACATTAGAGTTTATTTCGTCAGGTATATAAAATAGTTTTAAAAATAAAAGTTATCAAAAAGAATTTATAACATTTTCTAAATTTTTTTGACAGTTTTTGTTAATATAATACTATCGGTACTTTTTTTTTTTGAAAGAAAATTTTCATATTAATCTTTTAATAAATAACCATTATATGAATTCATATAATCAACGAACATTTAAATTTAGGATTAAATTAAAGAAATTAAAAAAAAATATATTAAAAACTATCAACATTACTTAAAAATACTTTTAGCAGTTTTAGCTTATATACTTCAATTTCTTATAATCTAGTTTTCATTTACATGCTCCTAATTTTTTAATAAGTTTTGATTTTTGAAATAAAATATACGTATTAAAATCTAAACACATATGTGAAATTAAAATATAAAATATTGTAAATTTTAGATAGAAAAAAACCGCACGGCGAACCTAGTGTACAACGCGGTACCAGCACCGGTTGAAGCAACGAAGTGTAATGAGGAAGAATCTGATGAAGAAGAAGCTAAAATGTATGGACCAGCGCCTTAAAACTGTATAAATAAAATAAATAAGACACAGCTCTTTTGAAACATATTTAACGATGCAATCATTGAAGTTATAATAGCAAACTATTTTTTTAGTTATCTTTTTCGTTGAATAATTTTTTTAAACTAGCTACAATTTGTAAAACTCTTTGAAGAGAAAATGTTTAAAAATGAATAAAAAAAGGCTTAAAATTAAATAAAAACATATGTTCTGTTATTAGAAATTTATACAAAAAGTTTATAAAAAGTTATAAGTCGATGAAATTGCCCTGCTAAAAATTTCATCGACTTAATTAATCTAAGTTTATCTATTAAGCATCAGTCTTTCTAGTTTGTTCAATTTTATTATTCGTAGTGTATGATTTTTTTTTTGTTTAAAATATTTTAAAGTTAAAAAAAAAAATTCAGCGTATTAAAGTTTACTTTCTAAAAAGAAATTGAAACCTACAATTCAAGTATTAACTAGTGTTCTTTATCTACTTTTAAAAGTTTATTTAAAATGGTATATAGATTTTTTAGTTCATATGTTACTAAACAAGATTCATGGAACATTATGAAACACAAAATTCAGTTAATTTTTGCTTGTTTTTTTTTCTTTCATTTTTCTTTTTAATTAACTGATTGTTTATTGGTAACATTTAAATATATAAGTAACAATAAAAAATATGTGTAATAGCTCTTAAGAAACTTTATAAGCATGTGATGTACGACTCGATAACCGAAAGGTTCCTTTGTACACAAGGTCCTTAGACCAAACTTTTTGAGCGCTTTTTTTATTGTTCAGTAACGATAGTAGTAAGTTATTTTTAAAACTAATACATTTTTTAAATTTTACTGTATTGTTATCTTAGATTGTAATAAAACGTCTAATTATTTGTAGTTTTTAGTTACAAATTACACTAAATATGTAAAACAAATAAATTTACATGACAACATATTGAAATTTTAAAGATTTTCTAGTAAGCATAACTATGATTAGCAGTGATCTACTTGATCCACAATTGAGAATTTATGCGTTTTTTCAAAACAAAATTTGGCAGATTAAGTAATTTTAAAATTATTTAATAACTTTTAAATAGCCTCAAAATTAGTTTTCTCGTAAGTTAGAAATTTTTATTATGTTTTAGATAAAAATTAAAATTAAATTTATAAAACAATTTTAAAAGTTTAAGATTTTATGAAATTTATTTTCTTTGTTTAATACACATATATATTTACTCATAAGTAGACATTCACTAAACGGCAATGGTTGGTCATTAAATTAATATAAAATTTTTGCATTAGAAATGTTTTGTTATTTTTTTATGAATCAAAAAGATCTGAAGAGCATGATGATATAAAAAGCTAAATTAAACAAATCTGACTTTGTTTAAAGACTGCCGACCATTTTTATAGATGTTTATACAAAGTTTTTAAAATTCAAACAAGTTACAAAAAGTCCTGACTAATTCTAAGATAATATAAAACAAACAAAAAGAAGCTGTTTGTGTGAACTAAGAAAAAGATAGTGAATAGAACATAAGTTGGTCAACATGCTTTTATAGTTATAGTTTGTAAAGAAAAAAACAAGGTTACAATTAATATTTTACAATAATTACAGCTTATTGTATTTATACTTATAAGAATTTTTAGGTTTATTAAATTACTAAACACTACTATAACATAAATTACAAATCAAATATATAATTGTTTATAAATGTCTGTAAACCTTTACAGTGTTCATCATTGACTAATTATATGAACAAAAACACAAAAAAATAAGAGTAAAACTTTTGATTTTAGTTATTTAGATATTATTTTTACTATCATGATAGTGTAAAACCAATCGTAACAATTACAAGCACTATCAGATCCATTCATAAAGCAATAAATATTTTCATTATTTATTTGATAAGCTTTTTTTAGAATAGAGTTAGGATTTAAATTTTATTTCAAAACACATCAATATTAATTTGTTTTATTTTAATATTTAAATTAAGTTAATTTCCCTTTACTTTAATTAACATTAAAACAAGTATATCAATAGAATAAGACCTTTTTTTTAAATTATTTTATAAATATTTAAAATATTTTTTTTAAAAGGTCTTATTAACTGTAGTTTTTTTCTTAGCCCAGCTCATCAGTCAATTTATTAAAAATGTTAAATGCGTGAGAAACATTAATAAAATTTTAGTAAAATTTGGCAGTTACTTTAATACCTAAGTAAAGTGAATGTTTTCTATATAAATGTGCTATCAAATTAAAGAAACTTTATTTAAAAGAAAAACTTTTTATCATAGTTAAAAATTGTTTGAATAACTGCTTTGCACAATAAGAAAATCTCAAAATAATTATTCAAATAATCTGAAACTTAAATAGTATGTTATAAAACAGTCAATTAAAAGCCTAAGTAGTGAAAGAAATTAATGTTATTGAATTCAAATGTTTGCTACCAATTTTTTTATGAAACATTTTTAAAAGTCGTAAGCAAGTTTTTAATAAAGTTTAACTTTAAATGAAAATTAAAAAAGTTCACATAATAATTTTAAACATTTCAAAAAAAATGCTCCATGTCATTTCTTACCACCAATGACGACGTTGTGCAGAAAGAGAAGCATGTCGAGCCTCTCCACGCCAATATAACCTCCAAAAAACTACACGGTTGCTGTAGTTTCCAGAAAGTAGCGGAGAATCCCGAAGCCACCTGGTCCAAACTCAGGAGTGGTCAGGAATCCATGGAGATGATTGCCCTACGCGGGTTGGTTGCCAATTGACTCTGCTGACGACGAGCAGTCGTTTTTGTTCTTGGTGATTTGAAGTATCTGGCATTCATACCCAGAATAAGTTGCCTGAAAATAATTTTTTTGGAAACAATATTCTACAACTTTCAAATAAAATTTAATTTTGATAAAAATAAAGAGTCGTAGTATATATTCTAATAAACAATCGTCTTAAATTTGCTTTATAAAAGTTCAACTGCTTAAAAACTAAATTTTTAACTACGTAAAATGCTTTAAACCCGACTGACCTTTAAAAAAACATCAAATATTTCAGGTTATTGAGGAGTTTTAACATTTTATAGCAAAACTATAAATTTTTAGACTGAATCAGCCAAATTTAGGGGTCAAGTGTTTTTCCAGTTTTTAATGTAATATATCTTTATTAATTTATATAGTAACTACTGGCATTTTAAACTGATATTGTGTACATAAAAAAGGTGATTACAACATTTTTGTATATAAACTATAAAAAAATTATAATTTATTTTGTTCACTCAAAACTTTCTATATACTAAAGTTAGCTTAATTACTGTAAATATTCCTATAAATATTATAATGTAGTCTAAGCTACAAGATTGCAACTTTTTTAGAGAAACTCTTTTAGGTTTTCTGAATTTCTTTAAGCTTTTTTAAAATCCACGTTTTTGGTATATTTATAGTTTAAAGTTAAAAACTATGTTAAATAGTATAACAACATTGATAAGATACTGTAAAGCCTACTTTTGAAAATAACAAAGAATGTCTTAATGATATAATTTTTGTGTCAAATCATAATTTGTATTTTATATTGTTACATAAAACTATTTTTGTTGAAAAAGTAGGAAACTTGTGCAAAATTGTCTTCATTCAATTTGTCCCCTTGTGCAAGTTTGTCTTCGTGTAATTTGACCCATTCCCACGGCAACTACTTATGAGCTACAAAAAATGTGTTTTTAAGAGTAAAATAAATTTAATTAGATAGTTTTAAAAGCAGTACATAAGCATATATTCGAAAAAAATGATTACAATATAAACTAAACAAAAACATTCTTAATTGAACTGAAATAATGGTATAACTTGACAAATATCTAAGTAAAATCTTGTGTAATAAAAGTTTAGTAACATTGAATAATTGAAATTAAAAAATGATGCAGTGCTTGTTTAAAATAATAAACATGATAAGTGTAAACTTTTTATACTTCGTTAATGAATGCCAAGAACAAAAAATAGTTAGTCAGAGACAAACAAACGTTTTTAGTCATTAGGCTAAGTTTGCTAAAAATAAAAATACAGAACAAAAAAATACTAATAAAATTACGTTGTTAAATACTTTAATACGTAACATAAAATAAATAGTTTGACTTACAGACGTATACTTTTTGAATTCAGTTTAAACTCAAAAGCCTTAACTAGTTTTGAACTCGTTACCATTGTTACATATACTACGTATAAAATGTTCTGTTAAAAATGTTGTTTGATTTATGTTCATTTGAAAACCTTTATTTATGATGAAGTTGATTTGAGTTACATAGACTTGATCAGTCTTTTTAGTCATTTCTTATCTTCTTTTACTGATGATTTAAAACCTAAAGTTTATATTTTAAATAACAGTTTTAACATAGCTTTGTTAAAAATTAAAATAGACAATGTTGGTAACTTGATAACTAAAATGTTTTTATATACATCCAGGTACATTTGTACTGTAAAATTTTTTTTTTAAATACTGAGAGACTACTATTTTATATGTTTTGCAGCCATAAATTACTATCAAGGTAATTTTAAAAACATATAGCAAACTTGTTTTTGCAAAATATATTCTAGGTTTAAGACAAAATAAGAACATTTTTAAAAAAATGCTGTTGTTGTTTACATGTTGTTGTACCTAACATAATAAAATAAAATTTTGCAATAAGTTAAAACATAGTTTTTTAAGATAAACAGCCTTACCACTTGGTTTATTTACAGTCACAGAGTTTTGCTGTAAATCTAAAAAAGATTGAAATAATTATATGATAAAATAGCGTTCATAAAACTTTTAAATATCTCATTAATTACTGTCGGTAACCACTAGAAAAGGTTACAAGTATATCAAAAATACTTTAAATTATTCTAGCTTTAAAGAAAAAGTAATCTTCTTCATGAATATTTTTAATCAATCTTTTGTTACTCGCAAGTTTATATTTTATTTTGTTACATAAAACTATTTTTGTTGAAAAAGTATGAAACTAATCTTTTATTTAATCATTTATACTTTTAAACTAATTCAAGTTCTTCAACAAGTAAAATTGCACAAGATAGCAATTTTAAAAATTTCGCAGTTTAAAATATTTGTTTGCAAAACTAACTCATGGCCTGTGGTATATTAATGACAGTTTAGTTTTTAAAAACTAATTTATCTGCGAGCCACTGCAATGAAGTTAATAAATAATAATTTATAAAAACTAATCTTTAACATCAAAAGCAGATCTTCAAGCAGATCGATTACAAACTGGATGTCTCTAATAACTATAAAAATATCTAAATTTTCATTTTTAAAAAAGTCCAAACGTGTTCGCTTGCAGGATAATTACAGAGCCGTGGTTTTATAAAATCAAAAGCCTATTTCCCCAGTTTTTATGATGAAACAAATCATAATTTTTTTATTTTTCACAGGTTTATTTATTAAAACTAGTTGTTTTAAAATGCTTTATGTTAATTCCTAAAAACTAAACGGTAAAATTTTACACATCATTATTAAAAAACCACTGATCTACCGAATAGATAACGGCGTAATATACAACAATGATTAACTTATAAATAATTTTATTGACAAGAAGTACTTTTTAAATGCTCAAGAAAATACGAAACAACTTGTTTATAAAGATTTACGTATAAAAATGTAAAAAATATTATGCTTTCACGTTGCCTTATAAAAAGGAATACATTTAGCTATCGTTTAGCTTATAAAGCTCTAAAAATGAAAACAAAACAAAACAACCAGGCTAGTACATACGCAACAACTAGAAATGACTTTATGAAAGTATACTTATCACTGACAATGTTATTTAAACGTCTTTCAATATTACATTGTTTGTCATACAAATAAACTAATAAATAAATTTGATTTAAACAAAATTGCATGTAAATGTTTTTAATTTCTAAAGCTGCCTTAACAAAATCTCTATTAGAAAAATGAGTGCAAAATAATTTATACATATTCCAAATTCTCACAGCAGGTAAGACATTTTGAACTAGTAGTTTACAAAAAGTAGGAAAATTTAACCTATTAGTAAAAGCAGAATCCTTGTAAAGGACGCAATCAAAACTATTGTGATGGTTGTAATCATCTAACATCTCTAGCATGGTTTTTCTTTTTCTGTTTTGAGTCAGCATTTCGTTATCAGGAAAGCTTTGAAAAAAAAACGGAAACTTTCCGAAGTCCTGTGATTGCATAACACGACACCTTGCAGTTTCATTGTCTTTCAGGTACTTCTCAGTGAATGGGCTGCCGACTGTAGTTGTTGGAATTCGCCTGATTAAACTCTTAGCTGCTCTCGACAAGTGTATTAGCATTTTTTATTTAATACCACTAAATCTTTGAAGAACAGTAATTAAAAAAACTGTCATGCCTTATGTAAAAAAAAGTTTATCCAAGATTTGTAAAAACCTTAATTTATTGTTATTTATTTTTTAAAATAATTGCTAATTACATTATTTTAAGTTTTGTATTATAAACTTTTATTGAAACGAAGAAGCTGTGATGTAAAACATTTAGTCTTAAAAATTTACTGTAAGTTTAATACTTTCTAAACGAAAAACATATCATTGATGAGGTAATAAGT
Organism: Thalia democratica; assembly: GCF_965202585.1. Taxonomy (NCBI): domain Eukaryota; kingdom Metazoa; phylum Chordata; class Thaliacea; order Salpida; family Salpidae; genus Thalia; species Thalia democratica. The sequence goes on along the minus strand of NC_139165.1, from coordinate 32,036,296 downwards.
TTCCACATAACTTAACTCTTACAGCAAATTAGTTTCTTAAATTTAGAAACAGTTTTGTTTAGCTCTGAATACAACTTTATTTTATTAATAGCTTTATTAAGTATTATATAGACTTTGTTTAACTTATTAATTTATTAAACAGAACTGTTTTAAAATATAAAAGTTTTTATTTGTTTATCTGAAAACTGAAACAATTTGAAAGCGTCATAATAAAACACAATAAACTCTTTGCTTAGTGTATTTTCATTTTCTTTAACTTAAACATTTATAAAACACATTTTATTTAGAGTTATTAAAAAAAAGTATGGTGCATTATTTTGTGAATCTTGTTAAATTAAAATTAATAAGTTTATTAGCTGTTAAAATGGCTTTCATATATGTATGACATATGTTTTGTTTTAAGTAAAAAAATAAATTATGATTAGTTAAGTTCAAAAAGAAAACAGAGCATGCAAACAATCAAATTTTATTTAACTGTTGGTGTACGAATTATACAGTTAATACTTGAGCTACTCAAGTTTAATCAGCTCACTGCAGCTCTTTGTTGTTAATTGATAGTTGATTAGTGTACTAAAACATTCGTATTTAATTTACCTTTATTTCTAATATCTAGTATGAGTTAGAGATATAGTAAAAAATTTCATATTTACTCAAAATTTTAACTAAATAACTACAAATAATTTGACGTTTTATGATTCACACTTTCAAAAGTCTACTTTATATGTGTACTCTTATACATTTGATAATAATAGCCTAAAATAATATGAATGAATAAAAATTGATATAGTATGTCAATGTCCTATAATCCATGATTAATAGTAGCCTATATAAAAAAGTATGTTAATATTTAAGAGAATAGTTTCAATGATAGTAAATTTAAGTAGGTTCACGTATAATTAACTGAAATTTGTTTTTTCTTTTTTTTGTAAAAGAAGCTTACTTATTTTATAATGTTTGAAGTTGTACCGAAAATTACTAAAAATATAATTAATGTAAGAATACTTATTTTGGTCTTACAATAAGGCAGCTCAATAAAAGGGATAAGGGATCATATATCTTTTTGACTAAATAAATTTCGGATTACAACTGAACAAAAATTACTGTGAATATTTTGTCTGTCGTAAAATGGGGTAGCTGTCAAATTTGCACGAGGGCTCAAAAATGCAAGAAAACACTTTTAGACGAAGACATTTTTGCACAAGAGGACTTAGTTACTCAGAGATAAAAATACACGAAGACACTTTTGTACGGAGCCATTTGTGCACGGGTCGAAATTTCTATTAACTTTTTGTTATAATTTTTTAATTAATTTTAAATTTTTTTATGTCAAAGATATTTTCTTGTATTATAAGTGTTACCTCCAATACTTACCCTTAGTCGGTTACTTGTTTTAATTAATGATCATTATATATTTTTTCAAAATTTGTTTTATTTTTACACTATCACTATTACCCCTAACCCTCGGTCGGTAGCTTTTTTTTTCTTTATGTTTATTTATTAATCTACCTGATAGTTTTTTTTTTCTGTTATTTTTTTTTTCTGTTTATTTCTACTCTCGTGCAAAAATGACACTTGATGCAAATTTTTTTTATGCAATTTTGTCCTCTCGTGCAAATATGTCTTTGTGCAGTTTTGTGTCCTCCAACATGTTGTCTTTGGGCAATTTAGTCCACTCATGCAATTTAGTAGCCTCGAGCAATTTGGTCTTTGTGCTTTTATTCGTTTCCCGCCAAAAGATCTTCCATTGATAAACATTAGGTGAAAAAAATTGGTGTCTTAAAATTTCATTCGGTTGAATTTAAATATTTTAGAGTTTTTGTAATATATTGACTTACTTATATTATATTACAGGCTAACTTTATATTCAATAGAAAATCTACTTTTTATAGACTAATTAAATTTGAACATAGTCTTAGTTTAGTTGTTTAACATACTTTTGTGTTGTTATTAATGTGTTAATATAACTTTGATCATTTTTAGTATATTTATTAGTACTTTGTGTAACTAATTTGTATGTATTTAAGGCTTGTTTATTATATAGTTACTAATTAAGAATTTTCTTAACACTTTTTGTTATGTGACTACTGGGGAAAATAACGTAAATATTAGTTTTTTAGTAAATATTAGTAGTTTTATTGTTTCAAGCGTCTGTTAATATAACTGTTGGACATCAACGTGAAGGTCTTATTACTTTCACGTCGATTGCCTTAAAATTGAACTCATTTAAAGTTATTTTTTTTAAAAATTTCGTTGTTTTGTTAAATCACAAAACTCATTCCTATAAAAACCACTTTAAATTATAATATTAAACAACCGCTAGTTGACGCATTTCGTTTTGAACTCAATATAGAATCAACCACCGATCACGCCGGGTTTTCATGCCTTAATCAGCATGTTACATCATACAATCATGTCTTGACCAGGTGATGTTATGTAAGAAAAGCGTATAAAAAGAGCCGAGCGAACGAGAAGGCAGATCATTTGGATTTCAACGTTAACAAGAAGCACCACTACGCCAGTTTCAGTCCGAAGCGACAGTCGCCATTTTGAAATTACAACGTCAATCGAAGATCTCAAATCTTATCTCATTACGTCACAATCAGTGATTGTGGCCGCACAAGCACTTCAAATTAATCATTCAAAGCGTTTTTTTTTTGAGTGATTCTAATTTAATTACTACAACGAGGCGCTTAGCTCAAATTGAGGTTTGCGTGTCTTTAATTTTGTAACTTATAAATATCGGGGCGTCAAACTCGACTTGAGTTTGTAACGTGCTTTAGAATTATAGCGTATAGCTAAGTCATTTGATAGATAATTCCTAACGAAACCATTGCGAGTGGTATTGTTCTGATTAAGTCTTTGTTCAGCAACCCAACACTCAAAATAGTGTACATTTATTTTGTAAATATTTCTTGTGTAAATTAAAATTTTATTTCGCTTATCGCACGATCACAATTCAACGACCACGACCAAGAGAACGTGCCCAGCCCGACCCTTCGAGGTAAACCATCAACGGAGTCTGAGCAAAACAACCACTCGTCACACCGCAGTGAAACAGAGCAGAAAGCATATTTCTGCTCATTTTCCTAATTTAACTGAACTTTGCAGTTATTTGTGTGTTACTTGTTTTTTTGTATTTTTTATTGTAAATAATAAACTGAAACTATAAAAAACTCATTGTATCTAATCTAATTAAATGTCCTCTATTGAAAGAACCTTAAAAAAGGTTCTTAAACCCCCAAGAACGCGATCCAGAACCGAAGTACTATCGCAAACCGAGAATACTTCAGAAGAATGCCCCGGAACTACCGCGAATCTAGCTCCTGTTGAGGCTGCTGAACCTGTTACAGGGTTGGCTTCAGAGGAATCTGGGGACGCCGGTAACACCGGGAGCATTAATGGCGTCCTCAGTCGTGCTCTTAAAATTTAACCTTTCGAAGACAAGGCAAACATAAGTAAAGATTTAATTAAACCCGATCAGAAAATTATTTATTTTACTAAGTTATTTTTTAAGAATTCATTCATTTATTAGACTTACAACTCGGAATAATTTCTACAATGCTTTTCTACGTGTAAAACTAAACTTAATTATAGTTTGCGATGATCGCTTATTTGATTTTAGTAAGGATGGTAGTGTAAATCACCGGTCTTTGTGACAGTGAGTGTAAAATTAAAGGTAAAAGCGTGTGGTAAAAGTCTACTATGTTTTATTAAAATGATAGTGTTTATTTCCCGAGTGGTTTAATTGCGAGAAAAAAAAAAAATTTGCAAAGAATTGCTTAATTTCCTTATGTATGTGCAGTTTTTTTGTCATCTATATTTTTATTTTGTGCTAAATGTGTACAACATTTTAACGCAAAGCTTTTATTATTTAAAAGTCGCTAATCGCATATAAGCCGTCAATGAGCGCATGTAAGCCGCAAAGAAAGCACTTTTAACTCCCATTGCACTTGTTTTTGTCGTAAAAAATTAAATCGCTTTTTATCAGCCGCACAGACATAAAGGCATTTAATTTGCAGCAATGAAAATCACTCTTGGTTTAAGTGCTCCAGTACTAGAAATAAAACAGTTAAAAAGAGTGCTTATGTATGCGTACTTATTCCACCCGGAAGGTAAAAACTCGATTTAGCAACAAAACAATATATGTATGTGAAGAAAAGCGATTATTGTTCAAACACTTCATTAAATAATCTATGACAGCTATATATCTTGAAGAGAAGTAAAAGCACTTATAAAATGAAGTCGACCAAGTCATTTATTAATAGTCTGCAAATCAACCAAAGTCAAACATTAACATCTACAGTAAGACAAAGCAAAGTTTAAACTTTGTAAATAACTTTTAAAACTATATATCTTTATATGTGTATATTTGTGTAAATATTGTTTAAACATAAAAAACTAAAAAAAAAACCGTTTGCTGTATATAGTTAAAATTTGCATATGATACAAAGTTCTCTTAACTATAGAAATATCCTTGTAAAAATATTTATTCTTTATTTTGCTTTAGACATTTTATATGACTTAAGTATATTTATTGAATTTACAAATTAAGTTGTTAGTTTTTAATTTTTACTGCATGAGTTAAGTATTTTAAGAGTAAATGTTTCAAAATAAAAACTAATTTAACAATTTCAAGTTCATAAGCCTATTGTATCAACACTTAAATAACAAGTTGTTTACAATAAGATGAAAAATACTATGTGGTTTGTTTAAACAAAATGTATGTTATCTTTTGCGTCAATGCCTTAGCGTTTTTAGTCCTAGATAATTGTATCGATGATTCTCGTTTTTGGTTTCTTTAGTGATTGCTTGTAAATATTGCAGACAAAAATAAAGTTTTTGGAGTTTCAAATTATTTTGGTGTTTTTATTATTTAATTGTCAATGGCAACAAAACTCTATTAAAACGTGTAAATTTTTATTTCTTTTTTTTTTGCAAAATTAAAAAAAAAAAACAACTTTTTTTTAGAATAGTGTCGATGTTGGACATTTATGTGAAATTATACTTATTTCACTTCAATTGTCCATATGTCGATGCATGCATTAGAATAAATTTTAAAACTTTTTTAATTAAAAATTCCTTTCAAAAGACAAGTTTCAAATAAATAATAACAACAGTTCTCTAATTTATATTTTAAATTCTACTCGATATTTTTTGATTGACAAAGGCAAAATAAATACAATTTTGTATTCATTAATTGCCGTGTGCAAGACAGGTGAGTATGTAAGCTGGCTATTAAAACCGTGCTGAGACACCTGCAGATTCCAACATGCACATTCCAACATGCCGAAACACTTGCAGCTTCCAACATGCAACGAGACACCTGCAATTGTCAACATGTCAAGCCACCTGCAACTGTCAACAAGTCAAGCCATCTGCAACTGTCAACATGTCAAGCCACCTGCAAAAGAGAGAATAAAAATGTATATAAACGATGAAGCACATCTACAAAATAGGTTATTATACCTCAACTACCCTACGGAGCGGACCTAGGCCGCTTCAACGGGGCGACTCTTCCTTCGTGGAAGTAGTTGCAGCTTTTCACGTGAGACTTCGAGGCCGGAGACGTGAATGGCAGTACGATAAAAAATAGTTGGCTTGGGACTGCGCGGCCGCAGAGGTTAACTATAGAACGATATAAAACAGCTTACGTGAGACTTCGAGGCCGAAGACGTAAGCTGTGGTACGATATGAAACAATTTTGATAGGATTTCTACGTTCATAAATGTCGTCTTTTCAACCTTTATCGATATTGAAGTTCGTATAAGATTAATGTGTAGAAAACTAAAGCGTCGCGCACCATTTTGAATCGTTTGTTTGTGAAGACAATAAATTGTACATAGTTTTTGTTGTTTATTTTATAACTAAATTAAGTTGCTATACCTATTTATTTCCGATAAAGATAGAGATATTTTTATATTCCTTTATTTTACATATAAATAAATATGGTATACAATATAACTAAATAGGATATTTATTTCACTTCAATATTTAATCTTTATATAGTATATCAATACATAATTTTTCTGTGCATGGAATTGTTTCAAGCAATTTATCTTAATACTTATTTCAGTAAATTACAATTTACAACAAAGAAAAGTGCTATGAATTGTTTTAATGATTCTGCTTTTCTTAATTAATAAGGTTTTTATACACTTATTGCTTCAGTACAGAACCTTTCTTTACTATAAACATTTTTATATTAGCAAAGGCTTACAATTTTTACTGACTAGTAGTTTAAAGTACAAACAATTCTATTCCTAAAAATAAAATAAAAACAAACAAAAAGAAATATAATTTTTAAGGGTCTTCTTCTACATAACACGAAAGTTATTCAAATAATGGAAGCTATTTTGTTTGTTAGCTTCAAGTTTATTCCAAGAAAACTATTATGTGAAAGAATATACTACTAATAGATCTTTCGTTAAAGTTATTTTTGAAATTTAGTTTTACGTTTTTATATACCTTAAAAATATTCTGAGACTTTGAAACTTTATATAGTATTTAAACATTAGTTTAAAACAAACATCTTGCAAACAATGTTTTGCAGCTTAAAAAAACTTTTTAATAACATAAAACGTTAATTTATAGCAAAAATAAAAAATCAAGTATTTCAAGGCAAATAAAAAGTTTCCGATCATTTCTAAATCACTAATCACATTTTGCAGCTTCTTTTCCTCTTCGGTAAAACGATCGTCTTTGATTTTTCTTCTGATCAACCAGTTCTTCACAATATAAAACAGTACGGAAAAATCCATAAAAACGTCGACAAAAACGTAGGGAACATTTCGATTTACCAAAAACTCACGTACACCTGAAAATGCATAGTTTAGTGATAAATATATTCTGCAAATTTATTTATACTTTGGTCGATTTAAGGTTTTATATACAAATTTAGAACAAATGATCAAGCTAATACTTTAAATTCAAACAAGTCATTTTAAGATTTTTTTTTTTTAAAAACACTTCTGAAGTTTTTTATAAAATGGTATATAACTTGAATTTTCAATCCATCATAAACTCTTTATGTTTTTTTTTGAAAACTCATAAATGAAAACCATGTGCGTCGCGTAGAGTAAAGTATTGAATTAGATACCCCAATCAAAAAACCAATTAAAAACTGCAATTAAGTTAAATTTTTCTATTTCAATTTAAATTATTTTTGCAGACAACTTTGTGTAAGTGTAGTATTTACCCAGTTAGATATTAGTTAATTTTATATTCTTTCAGCTCCCTCTAAAAATAACTCAATGCGTCGCTACTTAACTTTCTTGACATGTATAAAAAACATAGGCATAAAAAAACTAATAAAGTGAGTTCATCAGGTTTCTGGTATGCAATTGGTGTTAGCCAACCAAATTTAGAGATAAAAATATTCGCGGGCTGCAATCGTAGTTTTATTTTTTATTCTTTATCGCAGACCCAAAGTACTTGGAATAAGTTTCGATTTCGCTGTAGTTATAATCTGAGGTCTACTTACAACTTTAGATTATCTAGTGTAGGTTAAAAAAAGTTTTAGGCTTCAGGTTATCTTTTTGTAGGCCGAGTCAAAGTTAAATTAAAACCGTGGGCTGCATTTTTAAGCTTCACGTGCCTCGGTGTACAAAAATATTTTGTAGTAATTTTAAAAATTGTACAAAATCAAATAAAGAAATTGCAGCTACACACCACTTCAACCCTTATAAACTAAATTAAGTATTTTCATAAAAACTTGTTTAGTCGTTAACTTAATGAATATTATAGATAATAAAATAAAAACTTTTTTATTAAGTACTTAGTGTTTTTCCACAAGAAAAGAATAACTTGAAATTAAAAAACAATAAAGTATACGCATACTAAAGTAAGCAAAAGTTTCTACATTAATTTTGTGACATGTACCTAGCTACTATAAACCAACAACTACCTTCAAGCACATACAACGAAGGATCGATCAGGCGTCTTTCAATGAATAAAAAGAAAAAATCAGTTTTTGTTTCGGGCGGGGGTGGATCTTGATACTTGACGTGAAGCTTTATGACCCTGGGCATCCACTGTTGAGTATAATACTTTTTATAAATATATTTACAAGTAAGTCTGTGTTTATGCACGATTTAATATGTACATATTTTAAAAGATTTATTTAAATAATATAATTAAAATATTTGATTTAAAGTAAGATTTTTAAAAATATTATAATTTAACATTTATTAATTTTTCGTATTAAAAAAAGTTTAGTATTTTTTATTAATTTTTTTTTCTGTAACTTAACTTCTAAAAAGATACTATTTTCCTTTCGAACGTAACTAATATAATTCCAAAATAAAACGACATATTATTAAACTACTAACAATAAAATACGAAAAATAAAGAAGTTATAACTAAATTTTTTTAAGATAGAAACTTTTATCTAAATAGTTTAAGTCAACATTAAACTGGTTTATATCACTAGATTGGATTAGGGTAGGTATGATCATTACATTTAAAATAATTCAAAACTACATTCTTTCGTTTAAGTATATGACTACTAAAAACATTACCGTTTTGAAAAGTTCTTCAACTAATTTGTTTTCCAACTTGTTAACTGAAAAAGCAGCTGCATTTAAACCAAAGGTAAAAGCTACTTTTTTTTGCAAGTTTGTTGGCTTCAACTTGGTAATTTGTTTGCAATTAACAATACTTTTGAAGCTTCGCAAAGCTGAGCTACGTAGAAACATTCTAAAATATTTTATTTGAATCTGAAACTAATATTAAGTTATGAATATATATGTTAACAAAAATAGTATAGATATGCAACAATAAACTTATTTGCATAAGCAAATAAGTTAAAACGTTCTTAAAAGTATTTTTAAAATAAGTTCAGAAGATTTTATTTAGATTTTTTTTATGCTGACTTCAACTTCTATATTATTATAAACAGAACAATAAGACTGTTAACAATTAAAATATTTTTTTTATGTTTCATTGTGTTTATGTAGTAAACTTTCTAAGAGAATCTGAATTAGTTTTGAATTGTAGTTTTAAGTGATAAATTTTAAGAGTCATCGTATCTAGTTATATAATAGTAAACTATATACAAATATTTACTTAGTTAAAAGAAACTATTGTTTATTAGTATATGGCAAAAATTTTTATGATAATTGAGAGTCTATACTAGTGAAAAAGAATTGATGTATTTACTCAACCATGAAATTAAGTTTAATCGCTTCAGTGCTAAACTGGTATAGCAGTTTTTTTTTTTTATTTTTACAACTGTGGTTGAGAGCATTTAAATATTTAGTTAAGGGTTCCACAGGCATTTTGTGTTCGCAAGCTAAATTTTAAAAACAAACTAATCGTCAGCTACAGTTGAAGTTCAGTCTAACACTATGTAACCTTCAAATTTCCGGTAATTTGTACTTGATACTTTTTTCAAAACTTCATTTCAAATATCTGAGACGAGTGTAAATTTCAAAATTTAATTTTTAAAAGCATATATGCATTTTCGTTGGCCACATATTATTTAAGTGGCCTGCAGTTTTATGGACCAATGCACATCCCATGCTAAATAAAAACATGCTTATAATTAGATTAGCACATAGTTTCCAAAACTTTTTTTTTCAAAAGACCCCATTTAAAAAAGAAAGCTATAACTTCCTCAACCATAAAATATTAAATTACAGTCTTCATCATCATCCATTTTATTTAGTATAAGTTTCAAATTATGAACTAATAGCCCCCAAGGGGCCTCTTAGCCAGCTTTAAGAAACCCTGGTTTAGAGCAATCAATGGGCGACTTTAAGCTTTATAGGTAAAACTTAAACAGCTTTAATTTTTTAAAAGATTTTTATGCAATCTTAATCATACACTTTGTCAAATGAAGTAACAGTTCATTGTTTTAATATAATGTAGTTTCTTAAGTAGATAACATAAGGTTTAGATGAACTATATAAGGTATGAATAGAAAAACAAAAACAATAATAAAAATCTTCTGAAAACTCTAATGATTTCATGAAAAATGATTAAAACTTCTTTATATTTAAAGTTTACTAATCATAGACTTTTATTCATAATCATGGTTACAACATTAATAAAAATTCATGAATAGTTTTAGTTAAAGTTACAGTTTCTAGTTGGAAATGTTAGATAATCTAAGCCTTGTCACGTATATTAGCCAAGGACTTCGAACTGAAATAATTATTTGTTTTTAGGATATTTTTTGTTTAATTAGGTTTAATTTTAGATAACTTTTTCACTGAATCTTATTTAACTTACAACTTTAAACCAGTTTCAGTGTGGTGGTATTTAAAAGAAAATTGTTAAATTCTCATCATAATTAACTATGAATAAATTGATAAAAATAAACTACTAAAGGTTGGAAGAGTTTCAAAGTTTTAGACATAGTAACTTTTAATTGACAATTTCTAATGAAAATTAATCTGTTTGACTAAGTTTTCGTCAAGTTAAATATTTATTGCTATTAAACTTAAAGCCCAGTGGTGAACTTAATAGTCATTCATAATTGTGAATTAGAAAAAAAAACAAATTGTTGTTATTTTTAATTTAAATATTTTAGATTTTATCTTTTTATGGGGATATTTATAACTACTATTTATAAAAAGATTATATATTTAAAAAGGGTTTGATTTTAGATAAATTTTTCACTGAATTTTATTTAATTTTTATAATTAAAACCAGTTTTAGTTTTTTGTGGTATTTTTTTTTTAATTTGTTGAATTTTTATCAAAATTGACCACAAACAAATTGATAAAATAAACTACTAAAAATTGGAAGAGTATCATAGTATTAGACATAGTACATTTTAGTTAATATTTTTGATGAAAAACCAGACTGTTTGACTTAGTTTTAGTCAAGTTAAGTATTTAGGACTATTAAACTTAAAAACATGTTATGACCTTAATAGTCACTCATATTTACTGAGTTAGCAAAGTAAAATATTTTCTGTTGTTATTTTTAATTTTAACAGATTAAACTTTATTTTTTTGGTTAACTTTTCTCATGTTTGGCCAAGGTGGTTTAGAACATTTTGCTGACTCAACAAATATGCTAGCCAGACTGAGCTTTAGATTTAATTTCAAATATTTTTTTATTTCAAAAACTACTTTTGATCATCTTTATATAAATAAGTAATATTAATTGAACTTTAATGCCTTAAATACCTCCTTTTATAAAAAAACAAATGATTTAACAGTTGACTCAATTTAAACTTAACTATACTAATAATAATGAACTGCTGATTTTTATCTGCCAAACTAACAAAAAATACATTTTTACTTATTTTTAGAATTAAACTAGGCAAGTATTTTTAAATGGATAAATAAAGCTTTAAAAAAAGTATCCTCATGTCTTTTATAGTTTGATTAAAAGCTTACTCTATAATAATTCTTTAGTTACTGCTTACTAAACAACTAAAATGTTTATTGTTATTTGAATATTTCTTATGTTCAAATTTCACAAAGTTATGTAAACTGTTTTTAGCAGGGCAACTGCATCGATTTAATTAATTTAATTTCATCTATTAAGCGTCAGTTGTTCTATTTTGTTTAATCTTATTTTTCGTGGTGTATGATTTTATGATAAAAAGTTTTTTTGTTTAAAATATTTTTTAAGTTATTTTCAAAACTTATAAATATTTATAACTTGTATTGTATTATTATCATATGTTATAATAATAAACTCAGTGTAACTCAGTTTGATAACTAAAATTTTGAAAAATAAAAACATAAAACTTTAATATTGAATCTTATGGCAGGGTTGCTAGAATTTTACAGCAAATTAGTTATGAATAATGAGTTATCGTTTATTTTTTAAACTACAAATTTTATGCTTAAATTTTTAATGGTTTTGCGCTCATTTACACATAAAGATATTACAAATTTATATCAAGCGGCCTTATTACTTTGTAACAAATGTTTGACCAAAATTTTCCCTTGCTGCTTTTGGTGGCTCATGAAAAGGCTAGCCGTAGCAAATTGTTTTGAAAACCCGGATTTGATTGATTCTTAAAATGGTTTCGTATCCGAATCAGATCAACAAAAACTTCAGGTAATGAGTAAACACTAAGATTTTTTTCTGCAATACGAAACCGGCTGTAATGCGTTGATCAAAAATACTTTAACTAAAACTAAAAAAATTAGCTTTTATTAAATATCAATTCATTAATAAAATTTAAAAATTGTTAACAACTAAGAGCGGTTATAAATGAAGTACCCTTATGCGTTAACAAGAAATAAACTGCTTATCCTGTCAACCTTAAAACTCGACCATTAATCTAACCGTCGATCTAACTATTTTTGGTATTTATAACCGCTCGAACTACAAACAATCAAACTATGGCGTCTACGATATCGAGTACTTTATAAATGCTAGTAATATTTTTTTTTGTTTAGTTAAAGTAACGTATTCAGATTTTTCCGCTTAGGTCAATTAAACGCTTGTAGATCGGCATCTTTATTATTTCTTTTAAGTATTTATATTTATAAATAAATCAATTTATTTAAAGATTCTAAAATATTTAAAAAGATTTATTAAAACGAATTATTGTTTAAAAAACACTTTAACTTAATTATTGCTTTAAAAAGAAGTTGTGTACGTTTACATTTGTAATAGCTAGTACTTTATAGCTGTTTATTAAGTTCAAAAAAAAATCATAGAAAAATGGACATCGAAAGATGAAATGTTAAACTTTTTTTTATTTGTTTACTGACTTTACATCATATTTTTATAGGTAAAAATGAATTAACTTTGTGAACAGTGCATATGTATTAGATTTTCTAAAATTTAGATGTAAGTATATCAATATGTATAACAAATATTTGAGAATTAAGAAAAACACAAAGCATTTAGTTTATTTTAAGACGATTTACTGATAAATTATTCTAAATATTTACTGATTACTCTTACCAAAATACACACAAAAATAATATTTATAAAAAAGTACCAAAATATCTTAAAAAAACTAGCTTTTATAACCCACTGTAAGTTTTTTTTTAAATTTTATACTGTGTCCATTAACAAACAGGTCTGTTATCTTCTTTTTTGTAGTTAGCTTTTAAAACAAATTCTATACAATAATGTATAATTAAAGTTTTTTAAATTTTTTTTTATTGTTCAAAAGTAGCACAAATCAATTTATTAGTTATCAAAGTTCACATTTATAATTTTTTTTTTAATTTCTACTAAAATTTTTTATTTAAAATGATAAGAATTGTTAGAGTAATTATAAACTCGAACATACTCTTTATTTAAATTTAAACATTTTTTTATTTAATTTTAAGCCTCTTTCTTATTTTTTTAAACATTTTCTATTCAGAGAGTTTTAAAAATTTGTAGGTAGTATGTAAACAAATTTTATTCAAAGAAAAAGAGAACTTGAAAAATACATTGTTGTTATAACTTCTATAATTGCATCGTTACATAGTTTCAAAAGAGCTGTGTCTTATTTATTTTATTTATACAGTTTTAAGGCGCTGGTCCATACATTTTAGCTTCTTCTTCATCAGATTCTTCCTCATTACACTTCGTTGGTTCAACCGGTGCTGGTACCGTTTTGTACACCAGGTTCGCCGTGCGGTTTTTTTCTATCTGAAATTTACAATAGTTTTTATAGTTTTTTCACTAAAATGTGTTTTGAATTTAATACGTATGTTTTATTTCAAAAATCAAAATTTATTAAAAAATTAGAGGTATGTAAACGAAAATTAAATTATAAGAAATTTTAGTATACAAGCTATAACTGCTAAAACTATTTTTTTAAGTGATGTGGATAGTTAATGATAGTTTTATAATTATTAATAACAATATAATAATTTAAATTTATAATAAGACTATTATATAAATTTTGCTTCGAAAAAAATTTTTAACAATAGTGTTATGTAAACAAAAACTGCCAAAAACATTTTGAAAGTATTATAGAATATTTTTTATAACTTTTTTTTAAACTACTTCATACTTCTGACAAAATAAACTATAATCTTTTTTTTTCAAAACGTATCTTAATCTTACCACTTCAAAAAAATTGCTAAAATTTACTTTACTCATTATACTAAAACTAGATAAAAGTTTTTAAAAGTTGTGAAATATTTTTATAATGTTAAAGTTTTTGTATCTTAAAGATACTAGTTTATAAAAAAAAAATTGAGTGTTATTTGTTATTAGTTCGTTCCTGAAAGTTAAGCAGTTACGTAAAACATAATTAGTAAAACTTTCAACTTTTATTGTGTTCCTTTTCTATAACATAAATAACTTTTTTTTTCTTAAGCTTTTAATGTTTTCAGAATAAAATCTTCTATTTCAGTTATTAATTAAATATTACTCATAATTTAATATTGAATGGTTGTGCCAGTAAAAATCTTGTTTTATAAACTGTAAGAATAAAAGTTTTACTTTTTTAAATGTAAATGACAAAAGTACTCACTTCAACTTTAGATCTATGAATTCCCTTGGCGACTATAACTATATTAATAAGAAACAAAATAACACCAAACCCATCAGTAACTGTTCTAAACCAAACAGTCCAATCCTGTTGTTTTAGTTTTTATAATTATGTATTATGTGTTTTAAAGCTTTTCTTAGCTTTAATTAAAATATTCAAAAAAGTTTAGCAGATTATACATAACACTCGTAAATTATTTCTTTTTTATTATTCAGAAAAAAAATGTTTTAAAACTAAAGAAATAAAACAGTTTTAAAATTGTTAAAAAAAACATTCTTTAATTATAGCTTTTTCACAATTATATGTTTAGATTTTTAGAAACAAAATAAAGAGATCTTAACTACTAGAGGAAAAATTTTATAATTAATGTTTTAAGACTTTATTATAAATACTAAGTTTTGGTAGTTATTCTATTTGAATAAGATTTTCTTTTTAAGCACTGACGAGGTCTTTGACAATAACTTAGTTTGCATAATAAAGTCTTAAAAAGTAAATATAAGCCATAATACAGTTAGACTTGAAACACAACGTAGTTTTCAACAATTGTATAAAAGATTAAGTTATAAATTTTAAAAAGACGCAAACAGCATGTATAAATGATACGAATAAACTTACGTTTATCTTCGTTTTGTCTTTGATAATTTCAGACAAAAAGATGTTCAAATGAGTTACAAAGTAGTAAATTGCGTACAAAAATCCTACACAAGCTGTAATCAAACACACCTAAAATTTTATAGATTTTGTTGCTGTGTAGTTGTTTTTTTAATAATAAATCAAAGCGTCTGTCACTTTATAGATGTTTTTTTCAACAATTTGTATCAACTAAAACTTAAATAAATAATTATAACACACCTCTTTTAGTCGGCAGTAAGTATTAACAATAAACTAAGCTATTCATTTAATAAATAAACTTTTTAAAACATTTCTATTAGTTTAGATATAACTTTATTGTTTTAAGTTAATACAACATTAAACTGTTTATACGTTTACAGTATATTTAATAATTGTAAGTTAGTATGTATGTAATTGTAAGTAAAGCCTAAATACTAAATTTGAACTTTATAATAAATTACTTTATCAACCTTAATTATTTAAAAACAGTCTTTAACATTACCTTACTTTTAGCTACTTTCTTTGTGCTTTTGCATATAAAGAGTCCGGAAAGAATTGTCTGAATTAAAAGTATATTTATTTACCATCATTTTAATATTATCTACAAAGTTATAGCAATGTTATTCGTAACCTTTTATTTAGATTTTAAGTTTAATAAAACCGAAAATGACAACACCACACAAGCTTTTGAGATTAAACAATTGAAATTACTGCAATGTTTCAATACTTTAGTCTTTATTCAGTTTATACATTAAAAACTTTATTAAAAAATCATTAAAAAAAAGTTAAATGTAAACAAAAACAATAACAGTGTAAGGTCAAAAAACAATGTAAAAATCAGAACTGTAATTACTAGATACTTTCAAAAAATATTTTAAACTAAAAATAGCTTGTATTTTTTTACGTCCGAAATCTAACAAATTAATCAAACTATATGCTTTAACAAAAAAAAAATTACACACATAAATGCCATAACCCAATGAAAATCCTTGAAATACAGAGATATAGTTTGTTGGTAAAATATTTTGCAAGTATATCATTAAGTATGCTTCCCTTTGAGTTTTCAAGCTTCCAAAAACCAGCATTGAAATCTGTTAAAGTAAATAATTTATAAAGGTATATTATATAAACAAGTTTTAACAAATTAATATATTTAGATCAAGTATACTATTAAAGATACTATTGTTATATAATTTGTAAAAAAAACACTTAAAAAACTTTTAAAAAATTTTAAACTAGTTAACTTGTAATTTTATTTACACTAACACTAACTAAATTTTCTTTAAGTTTTAAAATAGCTGAAAGCACTTACTTAAAAAAATATTTAATACGACTAACCCCAATCCAGTGCAAAAAACTTTCTGCCATATTTAGAAATGAACTATGTAAAAAATTTCTAAATAAGTTATTAAACGTTTTCAAAGCAAAGGTAAGCGTAGTAATTAAATTTTTAAGCTAAATAAATACAACATAAAACTTAACTTTAAAAAGTATATCTAAAACATTTTTTTCTTGATACTCAGACTAACTGGTTTATATGTTAGACTGCTTTAAATTTGAGATAATTTTTGTGTTATAATAAGGTTTTTTGCCCTAATTAGGTTTATATGGCCTATTAAATGTGTTTTTATTAGGTTGTTTTTACAATAATAAAAACACCAAAAGCATATTGCATTCTAATTAGAACTTAGAAATTACTATATAATTTAGTTCTTTGTTTTAGGTAATTAGTTGAGAATCATATCTTATATTGTTAAATAACACTTTTTTGTTTGCAGATTTTTTTTATATTTAAACGTTACAGTTATGTCTATAGTTAAAACTTGATAGTTTATTACTTTAAAGAAAAACAATTACAATGTTTTACCGCAAAGCGAATTTTCAAATTGTAGACCAGTGATAAAATAAGGATAGTAAATATTACAAGTAATTAAAAATTTGTTAGAATTAAGTTTTTCGTTAAGAAATATAATTTATCGTAAAACATTAAACCTGTCAAATATACACGAAAGCACTTTTGCACGAAGAAACTTTTGCACAACAGGTCACTTTAAAACGAGGGGTCATCTTTTCACGAGAGTATCGAAAAAGTAAAAAAAACAAAAATAACAGTAAAATAAAACATAAAAACATTAATTTATAAAGAAAAAAACACTTACCGACCGAGGGTAAGGGTTAGGGGTAACAGAAATCTAAAAAAATATCAAAGTTATAAATAAAAGATAAAATATCAAGAAAAAAAATTCTAACAATAATAATATTAAAGAATTACCGACCGAGTGTAAGGTAAGGGTTAGGGGTTATATGATAGAGTAAAAAATTAATAAAAAACCAAATGAAAACAAAAAACTGACTGAATAAATATTTAACCCGTGCAAATAAACCTACGTGCAAAATTGACGCCTTGCAAAAGTGTCTTTGTGCAAAAAAGTCTCTTTGTGCGAAAGTGACCTACCGTCCAAAAGCGAATTCGTGCACATTTGATCTTTCGTGCAAAAGTGTCCCTTCGTGCATTTTAGACTCCTACTCCTAAATAAGTATAACAGAACTTATTAAACTTTTTCTTTGCTTCTTTCTTTACTAAGTTCTACACTTTAAAAATTTTGTACTTTTGTGTAAAATAAATAAAAGTTTACGATAAAATTCTGGTTAAAAAATACATCGTTTATATACCTTTGCTTACAAATCTTAATTTAATTTTTACGACCAAATAACTTACTTGATAACTATTCTAGTAACTAATAATAACTTGTGAAAATGCTTACTGTAGAATCTTTACAGGTGTATAAAAAGTACATTACTTGTTTTACTATTGAAAAACATTGATTGCAAATAAGTTTTATACTGTTAATTTAATTCTTAACTTTAACTAAAAGTGGGCTTTTAAAATTTATAAGGTAGCTAAAAAACAAAATATTTCCAATTTTTGTTGTAATATAGTGAGTTTTTAAATTTAGAGAATTACAACAAAATGACCATTTTCTAAACTATTTTTTTAATTTATCGTTTTAGCAAACTTGTAACGAAGTCAATTCTCGACTTCGTTGTTTTATACTTTTCCGCAAGTTGGCGCTATAGTCAACCGAAATTGTGTACTTAGTTCAAGATAACGACAAGAAATTGCTCATTAGCCTTTAGCTCGCGCACTACGCGCAGCTCTATTTTGTCGTTTTTTATTTATGTTTTTTTGTATTATTATTGTATTGTGCTCAGTTCAGCCATTATACCGTGCGAAAGGCACTCCATCTTTAAGACACTTATTAAATTTAAGAACTTTTTAATTGTTTTTGATTTCATAAGATTTTGAAGTTTATTTGTATTATTGTATTAAATTGTGCTTAGTTTAGCCTTAAGATCGTGCAAGAAGCACATAACAATTTAAGACTCCGAGTTACTAGTTAGACCTATTTTTGTATTTAAGATTTTGACATTCAATTCACTTTAAGAACAATATTAAGAACATTTGTATTTGTAGAATTTTGTGTTTATTTGCTGTGTTTATTTTCGCAATTTTATTCTACTCATGTATTAGCTCCTTGACCACTTTTACTTTCTACTTGTCACATTAACATCATTAACATCACTTATTCAATAAACTGACTTCATCAAAGAAATTACATATATTAAGATTGTTACTTATTTATTTATTACTAAGTTAAACCTAATGAGTCAGGTATATTTAGTAAAAGCCTTAAGAGCTAAACGCTCAAAGCGTTTAGTACAAAAAAGGGGACTTCTCCAATTAAAGGTAGTTCCTACCACAGGCCCTTTAGGACTACAAATGATGGCCCGGCAAAAAAAAGAAAATTAAACCTTCTTGTAGCAAAATCCTTAGAATTTTTTTTACAACTTTTTAAGCTTTAATAACAATGCTTGTTTTTGTGCTTTCAAAAAAAATCACATACAATTATAAATATTTAATTATTTTTTTTTATGTCAAACTTGATAAGCATAATAGGATAAAACATGATATATTTTAATCAAAATAAGGGTGAAATTTTTTTTTTTCTTAATTTAAATTTTTTTCAAAAAGTTTACCTATTTAAAATAAGCGTTGCAGTTTTCAACTTTAAGTCTTTTCGTAAAGCTTTTGAAACTAGTTTTAAGTTAAGTTTAATTGAAGTTTTACGACCATAAATAATGAAGCTTTTCATTTTATTTCAATACTAAATTAAAGTTCAATGTTTCATATTTTTAATGAAACGGCTTTTTTGCCCTATAATAAAGTCGTTAATAACCTTAAAATAAAGTTCAAACTAATTCAAAACTTATTTTATAAGAACAAGATGTTTTCTGTGTTAATAACCCTTTAATACTGTTTTACAAGTTTAAGTATGTAAAAACAATTTATTTCAAATTAAAGACCCTAGAAGACTTCTTTCAAAACCTTTTAGCTCAAGACTTTAGTAGCATATTTTATAAAAACATATTATGCACTTTTTAAGACTGTTTATAATTGTTGTTTACAAGTTCAAAATGTAAAATCATTTTATTTTAAAAAGTTGAAGACCTTTGAAGTATGTAAGATACTGTGCATAAAGATCAAGACCTTAAAAATATAACAATCATGCACTTTATTCGCTTCGCTTGATTGTCAAGTAAAAAAAATGTTTTGTTTCTTGAGGAAACCTAGTTTTTATTACATCAAAGTGTAAGTATTTTTTTATACCATGTGTGTGTTATCAACTGCAAATTTAAGCAAAGTAATGTCTTAAGTTTTTTACGAGTATTTTTTAGAACTTTAACTGATTTGTGCAAAAAAACTTGAGATTTATTTGAAACTAAACAAGCACGGTTTTTTCAATTTTTTTTTTCTTTTCAAATATAGTTACGAATATTGTAATTATTAAAGCAAACTTGTAACAAAAATCAAGTTTTGAAAAAAAACAAAAAACAAGAACTTCTTTTTTGGTAATAATGTTGGAATTAATGACGCAATAAACAGTTGCGTGTTTGTAACGAGTGTTTTTTGTTGTTTCATTTTAAACAATGTTTTTAGGTATATTTTTATGTTTTGTTTTATATAAGTTTTAAAATATTATTAATTTTCATATCAATTTTAACATTAGGCAATTAAACGTGAAGAACTTTGTTCTTAAATTATTAATAACTTCTTAATAACCAAATCTATAAATGTCACTCGACAATTGAACTTGAATGACTTTCTACTGTATAAAAAGAACAATTTTCTTAGTGCTATTACGTTATTGCAATTTTTTCTTTTCTTATTTTTCTTAAGTAGCGCTCGCGAGTGAATTACTGAGGCTTAGAGCATAGTAAAACTAAATACTCAAAAACGTGGTCCGCACAAAACAGACTAACAGAAAATCAATGAAGAAAAAGATCTAATAATTAGAAGCTAAAAAAGTCTTATCGCTACTACCCAGTTGCAATTTGTCAACGAACGAGCGCGCTTCCAAGGAAGGAATGTACCGATTTCAAGTAAGGCAAAAGAGTAGGTCAAGAAACGAGAACCTCCGGAGAAAGGATGTGTTGAGCTCGAAAGCGAAAGTTGAAGAGATCTAGAACCGAGCGTCACCAGCTCATTTATGGTAGAAGGAACTCAAATTAGGATGGTAGAGTACGTCAAGGTGTTTTCGAAACCTAGATCTTTGAATAAAATAGAACACCAGAGAGAAATGTGCATTAAAATTTCTGACTTGCTATTTTATAAAATTTAAAATAGGCTTATAAATTCTAAAAAACTTTAAAATAACTGTATAAAATACAACCTTTAATTTTTATTTCGCGTTTTTAATTCATGTGTTATTTAGTTTATGAACTTTAAAATAGTATATAAGGTTTCATTTAGTAACAAACTTTATATGTTTTCAAGTTTATAAACGGTCAAATTCGTTAAATACAAAATTGTTATACACTTTCACACTAGTTCTATAAAAGCTTCTGTAAGAGTAGATCGATTTTAAAAACTTCAATTTCTTAATGGTTTTTCGTGCTTTAGCTGTATATTTTCCAAAGAGATAGATACCCCTCCTTTGTTTTTTGTTTTTTTTGTTGGAGGGGAAATGTAACGAAGTCGATTCTCGATTTCGTTGTTTTATACTTTTCCGCAAGTTGGCTTTATAGTCAGCCGAAATTGTGTACTTATTTCAAGATAACGACAAGAAATTGCCAATTAGCCTTTAGCTCGCGCACTACGCGCAGCTCTATACTGTTGTTCTTTATTTATGTTTTTTGTATTGTTATTGTATTGGGCTCACTTCAGCCATAAGGCCGTGCGGAAAGCACACTAACTTTAAGACACTTATTTAAAGAACTTTTTTATGATTTTAATTTTATAAGATCTGGATGTATATTTGCATTATTGTATTATCTTGTGCTTAGTTCAGCCATAAGATAGTGCAAGAAGCACATAACAATTTAAGACTCCGAGTTAATAGTAAGACCTATTTTTGTATTTAAAATTGTAACATTCAAACACTTTAAGAACAATATTAAGAACATTTGTATTTGTAGAATTTTGTGTTTATTTGCTGTGTTTATTTTCGTAGTTTTATTCTACTCATATATTAGCTTCTTGATCACTTCTACTTTCTTTTTGTCACATTAACCTCACTTATTCAATAAACTCACTTTATTAAAGAAAGTATATATATATTAGGTTTATTACATATTTATTAATTACTAAGTTAAATTTAATGAGTCAGGTTACTTTAATAAAACCTTTAGCACAAAAAAAAAACGGGACTTCCCCAAGTTAAAGGTAGTTCATACCACAGGCCTCGGACTACAAACTAAGTTTTTAGGTGTCATAGCCTAAAAAATAAAATGACAGACAAATTATGGGAACTAAATGCTTATATTAACAAAATTAGGGAGAAATAGTTATTTACGAGCCAGAGGCGTTACGTGTGTTAAGTAAATGCACAATTTATAAAACAAAAACTAAACTAAAGATAGTTTGAGTGGTAAAACTTTAATTTTATCAATAAACTTTTGTTTAGAAATGATTTGTTGCAAATGTAGTATTGTGATCTTACTAAGTTAATTTTGAAACTAGAAAATTAAGAAAACTCAAAGTAGTTTTGTAAAATTTTCGCATCCCTAACAAAAACACCACGAGTCGCTACTGCACTGAACTGATAGGCAGATAAATATACGTTCATTCTACCAACGGAGAAACCATATTTGGCTGTTGAAATGTGTGTATTTATTCTGCTTGTTACATTGTAAAAATAAGGAAAAAAGCTCGATAGCTATGATGGCTTTAAACCAGCGTACAAAAAATATTCGGTGTCATCACTTAATGTTACTAGTGTCTTACATTTTGTTTGAAAAATTTAACCGTTGGTATCACCGAAAAATCAAACTAGAAATGGTTGTGGTGAACTTGATTAATGTTCCAGTAAAAATTACTAGTATAAGGTTGTATAGTCAATTAGCATCTTATCCAAAACAAGATTATAGAAAAAAAAGATTTTTTGAAAGCCTACAAAGAATAACATTCATAAAAAGGTGTTTGAGTCCAAAGTTTTAGTCTAGTGTCCCTGAAACTTTTAAAAACTCATAAAAAGTTGTTTTAAAACTTTTTGTAAAATAACTACATTAAGTAGATCTAGAGTGCTTTTGTACGTATGTTTTTGTTAAAATTTGATTCATTTATAATAAGCAGAAGGTTTTGATAGGTCTTCTATTTTATGATTGTCTTGTTAATTAAGTAGTAATTGTTAAAAACTATTGAAAAAAAATTGTACTTGTTGTCAATTTTTTTTTTAATCTTTTGTTACTGTGTTAAATTAAAGAATGTTAATTAATTGATTTTTATTAGAAATTGGATGTAACAGTAAAACCTTAATAAAAATTCTATTATTACTTATTTTTTTGAGTTTGATGTCAAGTTAATACTAAAAAAGATATGTTATACTTATTGTTTCAATTATTTTATTAATGATATATGTACTTTCTTAATACAAACAATATAACTTTTTGTACCTACTTACCGTTTTTCTTTTCTTAACATTTTTATACAACTTACTAATTTCAATTAGATATTAGTTAACACTAGTTTCCAACTGCTGGTCATGAGTTCACAGTGATAACATAATTGGCAGATACTTACTTGGGGACTTTAGCTTAATGATTTTCCCACACTTTGTGGTTTTAGTATTTAGATTTTTCTATTGTAAGTGTTTGCCAAATGACGTATCATCAAGTTAAATATTTATCAGTTAGATCGATAACTTTTTCTAATTTTTTGTTAGTTTAGAGCTAATTAACAGGTGATGATAAATCGATTGTTTGACCTTCAATAAACGTTCGTTGTTGTAAAGGGAAGAGTGAGTCTGATATTTTTTTATTACAAAAAAAAGGCTTTCTGTTTTAATTACACAAAAAATTGGCAGATTTATCTAACCAGATAAAGTTGGGGAAAACTTTGATCGCCTGAATTAAAGCACACTGTTTTGGAAGACTCTCGTAAAAAAATTACCTCGAGTCCCACTTAATCTATTTTCGATGCTAAGCTATAATACCTGTTTCTTTATACAACCAAATTTTAATTAAAAAAACAACTCAGTTTAAATCAACTGCTTAAATCTAACTTTAGTTATTAAACTATGAAAATTTATAAACTTACGTTGTGCACGCATTAGGAACTAATCAATCGAAAATTATAATTTTAAAATTACGGAAATAAATATTTCCTTAGTTATAGAGTTTACTGTTGGTAGGAATTGCAAATAAATGAAAGAATAATTCTTTCAAACGATATTAACATTTACTTTATTAATACAAACGAGTTTATAAGTTTGATAATTATATTTATTTATTACTATACAAACACTTTTTGATTAATGTAAAATGACTTAGTAAAACTGTGTACTTGTAGGTAAAACTTGATAATGAAAAAATAAAAAGCTAATAATACAAAGAATTACAAATCTGTTGTGTATTTAAGAAAATAGTTATTTATTAACACCGGGATACTAGAACTCCAGAATTACCTTAGGATTAATCTTGTAAGTACTTTGGTTAAAAAAAAGTAGCTTAGAATAACTTCTTGTAATTTTTTTCACTTTGACAGAACAAAATTAAAAATTGAAAAATGTTTGGTTCACTCATAGAAAAAATTAGATATTACAAAACAGACCAAGACAAGCAAGGTAGACGGATATAAAATAATAATAATCAACTAAACTAACATTATTTTTCTTTCAATAAATTATGAAAAAAACCTACATAAATCAATACATGTCCTAGATAATCCGTGAAACTGTTCATTTTTTAATACAATAGGAAAATTTTAAGAAGATTCATAAATTTATTTACAAAAAAAATGTTTTTGAAAAGATATATCTAGTGCAAAATCTGAAACTACTATTTTTAACAAATTAAGTTGATTCTATTAAATAGTAAAATAAACTAATACAAATGGATATTGTGAATGGTTTTACTAACTAGTTTAGTATCACAAAAAAATGTTTAGAAAAATTAGAAGTTAGTTTGATTACCTTTAATATTGAATTAAAATGCAATTTTTATTTAACTTTCAAAAATAAAAATTCACAACAAGTTATGCAAGTCATTCAAAACAGAGTTTTGTTAACTGTAGAAAAATTTTAGTATAAAGTTCATTTTTAAACGTTATAAAACTATCACTCATTATTTAGAAATAATTGACACTTTTAGTAGACAAGACATCAAAACTTAGACACAATAAGGAGATCACTGCAGGTTATTCTTAATGATAGTAG
The DNA here is from genome assembly GCF_965202585.1 of Thalia democratica. Taxonomy (NCBI): domain Eukaryota; kingdom Metazoa; phylum Chordata; class Thaliacea; order Salpida; family Salpidae; genus Thalia; species Thalia democratica. The sequence continues at coordinate 32,011,561 of NC_139165.1, read as the reverse complement.
ACCTACGACAAAAGAAAAAAATAGGAATGATAATTGAATACGTGCATAAAATATTTTCAAAATTGTGTCCAGATTCAAAAAAAAACTATGCATAAGAAATAAAAAGCATCAAAACACTAAAAAAATCTTTTACAAAACAATACTACATTAAGACATGTTAACAGACAGCAAGTTTTAGCAGTTTAGAAATTGTATTATTATTTACAGATTGCTCAGTGAGGTAGTGCTATCCATAACTTTTGTGTTTTCTTCGCTGTTGTTTGAAACCTTTTAAAATTGTATATTGTTAGAACTTAATTTTATATTAATACTTTTTGCTGTACAAAGCTATAAAAAGGAAGTCACATTCACAAAACAATCCTCTCAGTTTGTGATGATTTTAAAATACAATCATTATTTATTGAAAGTGTTCAAAAAATCAACAAGTTTATTGATATGTTTTTATGTATATCAAGTACTAAGTGAAGACAAAAAAATCACAAAAATAATGAAATCAACATCTTAAAAGCAATTCGTGAAATAACACACTTTTTCATTTTACTATAGTGTTAAATAATAACTTAAATATACAATTAAACTTCACTTATTACAAAATGATATTAAAATTTAAATATAACCTTTCTATTAGTCAATAAAATTACCGTTCTTAAAACTTAAAACAGGCCTAAAGATAAAAATCATAGAAATCTACAAGTTATTGAAATGTAAGTTAATACTTTAAAAAACGATTCAGAAACTAAAAAATAACTTTGTGGTAATACAATAATGAACAGTGAATTATTCATAACATAGCATGTATATTACAAAATACTATTATTTTTAAGTATTTTACGAATCACAACCGACCTGTTGCCAAATAGTAGTTCGGCTCGTGTCTCTCACGCAGTTGCAGACCTTCTGAACGTTGAGATTGTCTGCGAAATCAGCTGAACATTCAAGCTTCCCAGTCTTCCACGATGACACCGAGCTTTTCTCTGCCACCAGTTCTTCCTTAAGCCTTTTTACAGAAGCAAGAATACCCAAGCAGAAAGGGACAGGCAGGACCTCTTCCACATCCGGGAACGCTTCCTTCAGTTCTTCAGGAACTTCTTTCGGGTCTTCTTCTAGAGTTTCTTCCTCTCCACTCACTGATCCGAGCAGTTTGCCGTTTTTCGCTTTTAGGTATCCGCTTTCGTCGATTACTAAAACTTCGTATGAGAACTTGGAACCTTGAAAAGTTATAACATTAGTAAGAAATAAAATTATCACTATTCAATGGATCTATTTTGCCACAGTTTTTCAACCTTGCTGTATTATCAGGCAATAAAACGCTGGAATTCGAATATGAATGTTTTTGCACAATATGAATTAGAATCATATAATAACAGTAAAAGTAAATTCTTAACAGAAAAATGTCATATAAATGATGGATATGATTTACTTGTGTCTCCTATGAGGCCACTAAAGCTTCTTAAAGTATCATAATGAAAAAACAGTATTAACCAGGGAAGCCTACAACAAAAATATTAATATAGCTAATTACCTGGGATATTGTTATTGAACGTCACATCACAAACAGCATCTTCCAATTGCATCTGAAAAGCGCAGAAGTCATCAGATGTTATCTGACGAAATCCGCTTACTTTTTCAGTGTTCTTCTTCAGAGTAGTCAGCACGCTTGAGTGCACTTTCGAAGCTCTTTTCCCTGTGACGTATGATATGACGTCAATGAAGTGAACGCCGAAGTTCTGCAGGAACCCTCCCCCGTTCCTGGCATCGTGCCACCACTGGTAGCTCGTGTTGTTTATCATCAGGTTGGAGTGCACCCTGACTTCAACAACACCAATTTTGCCAATGTACCCCTGGAATAAGTTATTGTTATTATCATTATTATTAGTAGACTAATTATAATTGAAAGCTAGTTTTTGAAATTTCTATATTTTCAAGAGGAATGAACAAATAACAAAAACTACTAAAATCATTTGTTATATCTATATAAATAAAATAAACTTTGGCTATCTTTTCTATTTTTTAAAAAAGGTAATTTTATAGAAACCTTGAAATAAAACAAATATCGAAATATTTGACAAAGAGTCAATGAGAATTCATACCTTAACTATGACATATAGTTTAAAATTTATTAATAATTAACAAAAACAGCTTAAATTATATGTTTGGATCTCACCTCCTCAATATGTCGCTTCATGCTCCTGAAAGTATTGAGATGTCTCAACGGGTAGTTGGACATGGAGAGGAGAGATGGATAGTATTGAGCCGCCTCCAATATCTTCTCTGTGTCATGGACGTTCGTACCTGAACAACAAAATTTGTGAAAACTTAACTTGAATTTAAAATTTTTTGAGTGTAAAGTTGTTTGATGGTCAAGTTATCATTTTACTTAGTAGGTATTTATGAAGACTAACCATACCATTAATAAATTTCACTTACCCGCGCACGGCTCACAAACCACCATCTTTCCCAACCTCAGAGTTTTCAGCGCGATCTGAGCTCGCAATGGGGGCATGCAGCCCACAACTGACAGCTCCACTTGATGGTCGACCTTTAAATATAAAAAAGTAGATACAATTTTGAATAATAAGCAATGAAGAGGAATTTACACACATCAATACATAAAGCTAGTACAATGGTTGGGAAATAGTCTGGGTACGTAATCTTACAACTGACAACTGGTGGTCAACCTATAAAGCAATTAAGATGTTTTGTTGTTAGTATAACTTTTTCAAGACTCTATGATTTACATTTAAACAGTTTCTTTAAGTTTATAGCTAACAGTATAAGGAAAATAAATATCAAAATAAACAAATAAGGGTTTGTTTAATGTATGAAAGATAAGTAAATGATATCATAATTAAACTTAATAAAACTATGAATAACTGTCATGAAAAGAGAAGTGATTTCAGTTAGAAAATAAATGTAGCAAATTTTCACCTGATGGTTGACCTTCAAATATAAATAAGCTGATTTTTTTTTGAAGATAATTTAGTTGTCAAATTTCTATCAAATGTGTAAACTCAAAATTTTTAACAAGTTTAGTGAACAAGCATTTACTAAATACAAAAATTTACACAGAATAAACTTATCAAACCTTGCTGAGTAGGATTTATATTAATAAATTTACATATATAGTTAATTATAGTTTGATGAAATTAAATTAATTTGTTTATTGACAACTCTACCTGGTAGTCAACCTATAAGTATAAACAATGAAACATATCTTGTTGGACAACAAGCAAAAGTATGAAAGCAGTAAAGAGGCAATATACGAAGATTTGTGATAAAATGCACAATCAGTATGATGAACAAGTAACCTTGGGTGCATAATCAAGTTGATACATTTAATTTTTATAATAACCTAAGAGTTTTAATTTTTTATTCAACCTACATAAATTTTATTTTTTTATGTTATCAAAATTTTGTTAAATTAATAAAAAATGTTACTTAAATTATAAAATGCTATTAACAACAGCAGTGAAAATCAAAGTAATATTTTTTTTTAAATATGAAGCAAACAACCTTCAATAGAACGTCATCAATCTTGTCAGAGCTGAACAGGACCTGGTACTCTTGGGCCATTTTGTCTGCCTCCACTTTGTTTGTTCCCCAAATTGCATTGATTTGGAAGGAGTTTTGTTTCAGTAGGTGGAGGTGGATCCTTGATATCATCCCTGTGCCAAATATGCCAACTGTGGGCAGCTTTGCGGGTTCCATTGTCATTTGGGTATCATTTAAAGTTATATTAGAACAAGTTATCTGTCAAGATAATTTGTGGTGATTAGTAGAAGTACAAATAAAAACGATGAAATACTTAACGAACTGAACATTTGATATTAATAAAATATAATTTTCCAAATGTTCTCACTGCAAGCAGTTTTGTGGGTTTATTAAAGGTTTGTATAATTTGGAAACCAAATGAGTAATAGTGCTCAATCTTGAAATAAAGAGCCAAATTAAGGCCATAGGGGGGGGTCCATTTTGTTTTTTACAACTTGATCTTATTTTGTAGAATTTAATTTGAGCTATCAGACACTTTTAACCGCTTAAAAAAACTCAAAGTAACTTTTGAGATATAAGCGATCAAAGAAAGGGCGTTCAATACGTTCCTTATGGAAGGCGAAAACTAAAAATGCGAAAAAAGACTATTTCACTAAAAATCTATCTCCTCCTTCATTTTTTGAGTAATCTTTCTCAAATTTTCACAGAATGTGTATCATTAAACTTTAAAGAGATCTATTGTAAGAAATTTTTTAATTTTGAGTAAAAAAAAAATTATTGTCAAAAAACTACCCTTTTTTTTAGTTTTTTGTGGATAAAATTTTTATTTTTCAAAATTTCAAAAATTCCAACAGTACAATTCTTCAAAATATTAAAAGGAACATTTCCTGAAAATTTGAAGTCTCTAGGTCAAAAAATGAAGGAGGAGATAGGTTTTTAGTGAATTTTAAAATTTCCGAGAAAATTGACCCCGAAAAATTTGCGGTCCATACGTTTATATTGGAAAATTTTTACAAAAAGTTAAATATCTCAAAAGTTAAATGATATTTTTGAATTCTATAAAAACTGGCTTATAGTTTGTACTTTAAGCTTTCATATAAAAGCCAAAGTTAATTTTAGTAAAAAAAAATGTTGGACCCCCCCCTATGGCCTTAATTAATAATTTATTGACTAAATTGCAACCTTACTTAGTAAGTTTGCAATTTTGTCAATAAATTATTAAAGGTTTGTAGTTATAAATTGTTAATATCTGAGAAATATTGAGAATCAAATGATTTGTTGTCAAGTATTTCCAAAACTAGTTTCTAATTGCAGACTAATTTTAAGAACAATTGAAATAAGCATTTTTTTCTTCAAATTGCTTATTTAATGTAGTCATTAAGCAATAAAACCTTATATAACTATTTATTTGTTTTACTAATTGTAAACAACTATAAAATTATTGTTGTTATACAAGTATATTAATGTTGTAAAAAAACTATAAAACTTCAATCAAAAACGCATAAAAACACTTTGATAAACTAAACTAGTAATAAATTTTTAGTACAATATTTCAAATATAAACATATCAGCAAGTTCAAAATGACTCACTTCTAAAATAAGAACTAAAAGCATTTTATTTTAATTAACTTTTTGAATAATCGTAGTACATTTTTACTAATGCAAAAATAAAACTATTTTTTGAACAAGTTAAACACATTTTTATCGAAAAATTTAATTTGTTGAAAAATTCACAAAAATATGAATTTACTTACACAGTCCTAAAAAATAATAAGTGTTTTAATTAAGCAAATAAGTATTCGTATATTTAGTTTACCAAAGTTTACTCAAAGTTAAAGCTATATCAAATAATTGATTAATTAGTAGTTTAAAATTATTGAAATTTGTACTATGCAGTTGTACAAGACGTACATATTTAAAGAATATAGGCTTTTATAAAAACAACATTTTTATAGAAGTTATTTCTGTACTTTTAGTATTGTTCATTAAAATGTATTTTGGAAAATTTAAAATAGAGGAAACAAAAATATATGATTCCTGTTTGTTATTTATAAAAATATTTTACTTATAAGAACTTTACAGAGTCCTTAATGATCGAAGAAAAGTTCATTTTTTAGTAAAAAGTGTTATGAAACTTATATAACAATGCACATACTGATTGATATTTTGGTAACACTATCATTCTAGTAAGTATGTAAATATAAAAATTTAATAAAAAATTGTAGTACAAGTAACAAGCTTAATTATTGTTCTTGGAATATTTGATTCTAGTTTTCAAGGAAGTTTTAAAAATTAAATAAACTAAAATATAATACTTGATAGTAAAACTTGATGACTATAAGCTATTTTAAAGGCTTAAGATACTATTAAAAGAGTATCAAAAACTATAAAAAAATCTTAAAAATTAAACTTAAATAATATTTAAAATTTTTTAAACAAAAAAGATTTTAAGGATTTTTTTACCATAAATTTTATTACAAATTATCATATAAGTGAAAATAAAAGTATGAAAATAATTTTTAGAAATTTCCAAAAGTTTAAAATTATAATTAACCTTTTTTTCAAAATATTAATTCTCCTTATAAAAAAGTTAATAAAGTAAAATGACAAAACATTTCAGATTCAATATTAAAAAATAGTTATTTGATAACACTTTTTAGTCATTAAGCTTCATAAAAAAGTGAGAGAAGAGTTTGATTTTTCATTTAAATTTTAGAAAAAAATAAAATAATACAGAACTGTTATAGTAAACAAGCTTTAAACTACACCATTGTCCTAAAACAAAGCTGTATATCATAAAAAAAACTCACAAGCAAGGAATTGTTATGATTTCAGTTTTGAAATAACAAAAAACTTGAAAGACAGCAAACAACATCTTTCATCTGATATTTGTGACTATGGTGAAGCTTAAAAAGTTCTAGCTTAAACTGTTTTACTTTTGACAATCTGTTTAAAACAACTCAACTTATCAGTTACTGCAATTATTAGATACAGTTGTTTTGGCATACTTAAAAGAAAAGGTTATGTTTTTTTTGTTGCTCTAACTTTCATGTTTTATTCTGTTTTCTAATGTATATTGTAAAAATATTATAATCTGAAGTTTTTATGTAAAAAAGGATAAATTTTTAAAACATTCCTATTTACTTAAAGTATTTTAGGGTACAGTTGGTCAGCTTTTTGGTATCAAACTGCTTATAACTTAAATAAAGGCTTTATGTTGGGGTAATTAAACTTTTGTATTTCATCATTGTTTTTTAGATGTTAGCATTTTCATGGAAACTGTGCAAAATTAAGCAGAAAAACAAAAGTGTCACATGTTTTATTTCAAAGTGCATTAAAAAAGTCTAAGTATGTATATTATATTACTATAGGCTAAAATTCTAATTTTTTGTTTAGATATTTTTTTAAAATTCAGGTTTTTTAGCCATTCAAATCCAATTTGTCACTCTCTTTTTCAGTTAGCTTCTTTTTTCCAGTAAGTAAAGACCATTTTGTATTCTTGGAACATTAACATAGACATAAAATGTACAAGAGTGATCTTAATTCATTTTATTGGGATAGCAAGTGTAAAAGTTGAATTAAGAAAAATTTAAAACTTCTATAGTCATTATGTTTAAAATGAAAGTTTTTTTCTTTTTGTTACTATAACTGAAGTTTTTGTTGAAAGTACTTTGAAAAAGGAAAAAACTTTAAATTAGCTTTGGATTAATAGATGAGGCTTGGATTATTAATGACAAAAATAATTACTTAGTAAATATTTTGTTAATAACTTGCTTCACCCATTTTAAGACAATCTTACATTTTATGTTTACTATAAAACTTGAACTGTAACTTTCTCTAAATGTTTTTTTTCTATATATAAGATCCAAATAAAATTAGTACTTATTGATTTTTTTATCAGATAGATATGTCTACAATATAAACCAGGATTTCCAAACGTTTTTCATATTTTAAAAGCCTTGATCTCCTCAGACAAGACTTCTCAAAAAAACTACCCTGAAATAATTATAAAGCCCTTTTTTAATGCTCTTCCTTATCAACTCCAGAATATTAGTTTAAGTTTTAAAATTACACTTTAATAAACCTGAGATATTTTTATTTTTTGCTTTTCACCATCAAGTACAGAATATTTGGTTTATGTTTCAAACCTCATGAAACCCCTGTGGCCCCTTTGCTACCCATGGCTCTTTTTGCTGCTCTTGGCCCTCTAAATTTCTGTTGTAGCTTCCAAGGGGGCCATATGACCAACTTTGGTGAACCTTAAGTTTTAGTATAAACAGCGGTTGATTTTGGGTTACCTTTAGATGCACAGCTAAATTGTTTTGAAAATTTATGTTGTAAAACATCTAATGTAAAACTTCTATCATAAGTAAGAAAGATTTCAATAAGGCTTTAGTACATTTTATGAATTTAAGTTAAATATACAATAAAAAATATATATTTACTAAAATATTTGTTGAAATTTGGCACATATTTCACCAAAAAAGTCCTAGTTTTAGAGATCTATTTATGGCCTGAATGATTTTAACATGTGTGGGTTTTTTAAGATACCTTTTAAAAAATTTTACTAGCTTAAATTTGTGTCAACTAAAAAAACTTATATTATACACACCAATTTTCTCTATACTTTTAGTCTGAATTAATCTACCCAACAAACTAGTATATTATGAAACACTATTTTTTTCGGTTAAAATGTTGGTTATTACAGAAGATATTCTTACTTAAATAAATATAAAATATAACTGTCTGTAATTTATATAATATATAATTTTAAAAACTTTTCTAAACCCTAATTATAAAGTATAGTCAGTTTTGAAAAACAAAGAAAACTTTAACTGTTTCTTTATTTAAAAAAAACACTTCAGTCTCAAAATCCTTTATTTTTAATATAAGCTCTATTTTAGAAATGTTGTTTAAGATTGATCAAGGTTGCCTAAGGTTTTTAAAATAAAATTTTTTGGTCCATTCTTTTGTATAAAATCTAATTTAAGTTAAAAAAACTGTCTTTTTTAGTATAACAACAATGAAAAGATACTGAAAAGCTACTTTAAATGTGTTTTTTAATAAAACACAATTTAAAATACAAAAAGAATTATTTTCATAGTAGATTTTTTAAATCTAATCAAAATTTTATTGGTTTACATGTAAAAATAGTTTTAAATTAATAATTTTCTAAATTTTTTAGTAAATTTGTCAAAGGTATTTTTCTTACTTTCTTAAATTTCAGGTTTTCCCAGGGTTTTTACCTAAGTTGTCAAATTAGAGGTTTTTTGAGGATTCAAGTTTTTTGGCAACTCTGAGCAAACTAATACTCAAAATTTTGTCATTTTACATGTAAAAATTGTTTAAAATTCATGATTTTTCCATATGTTTAAAGATTTTTGTTCATAATTTTAGATTACTTTTTTCAAAATATTCTAAAATTCTATATTTTTTTGGGGTTTTTACCTAAACTGTCAAATTCTTGGATTTTTAAGGGTTAGCAGTTTTTTGGCAACTCTGAGCAAGCTAATATTTAAAATTTTCAATCAAACTAAATTTATGTTTAATGTTTAAAACAACAACCACATGAATATAGAAATATTGTAAGCATAGTTTTTTTTAATGCCTAAAAAGTAGAATATCTTAATTACAATTTCTATAAAAAAAAAAAATATTTTAGTTTTAATTATAAAAAACATATTATAGTTAAAATTTATTAAAAAAAAAAAGTTTTTTTTCAACTTATTTTAAACATTAGGCTTCACCAAAAAAGGTGAAAAAAAAGTTTAATGTTTCAATTAAAACTAAGAAAATTTAAATAGCCATTTAAAAAAAAAATAGTTTTAAAAACTCCATCAATGTTTAAAAACAAAGCTGTTTATCCCAAACAAGGATAACTCACATGCAAGGCCTTGGTGTTCTTTTAAATTTCAGCATTCAGAAAGCTTAAAACACAGCAAACAACATCTCTCATTTGGTTATTTGTGACTTTGGAAAAGCTAAAATAAAGTTCCTACTAAAATTTCAAAATTAATTTACTTATTAATCTGAATAAAACAAATCAAGTTATAAGTTATTGCAATCATTAGATAAGGTTGTATGGGTATATTTTTGAAATGATTCTACCCTTTGCAGAAAAGTTTTTTTTGTTACTTTAATTTGTAGTTTTGTTTTACTTTCTTGTGTATAATGTAAAAATATTATAGTACAAATTTTTTTTTTTAAATTTATTAGGGTACAATAAACTAGAATAATGTATAAGTTATTATAGTCAGCTACTTAGTGTTGAACAATTTTCTTTTGATAATAAAAGTTTGAGTATTAGGGTAATTAAACTTTTTTACTTTATCAATTGTTTCCTAGAGTTTAGAATTTTCTTTGAAACTCAGCAAAATTGAGCAAAAAACAAAATATGTTACATGTTTTAATTCAAAGTGCATTGAAAATGTCTAAGAATGTATACTATGTAACTAAAAATCTAAATGTCTAATTTTTGCTTAAACAATTTAAAAAGTCAGAATTTGTTTTTTAGCTTCTTTCTCCTCAATTTTTTCCCAAAGGTTTTCATTCTTTTTTTAAGTTAGGTTCTTTTTTCCAGAAAGTAAAAACCATTTTGTATGCTTGCATAATCAAAATTGGTATAAAAGGTACCAGACTGACCTTAATGGGGTAACAAGTGATAAAATTGAATTTTTTTAAATTGTTATATTTCTATGATCTACTTTTTTATCAAAAAAAGTAACTCATTTTTTATATTATAAGTATAACTGAAGTTTTTCTTTATAGTACTCTGTAAAAAGTATATAACTTAAAAATAGTTTCAATGTAATAGATGATGCTTGGATTATTAATATAAAAAATAATAACTTGGTGAGTATTTTATTAACAATTTGGTTTACAAGTTCAGGGACAATCTTATATATTATGTTTAGTGTAAAATTTGTACTGTATTTTTCTTATTATTCCTGACATCAGATTTAAATTAAATAAGTACTAAATTAATATTAATAATTTTATTTTATTAATATTAATTTAGATTATATAATAAACCTCAGTTTTTCTTTCATTTCATAAGGCCCTCTTGAAAGAAGTTAAAAAAGCCATGGCCTCCTCAGACTAGATTTCTCAAAAAACTCCTGTTAGATAAACCTGAAGCCCTTTTTTTATGCTTTTCACTATCAACCATTTTTTTAGTATAAGTTTAAATATTATTATATAAAACTTTTGAGACCTTTTCTTTCTTTACATCAAATTCAGAATATCTGGTGTATGTTTCACACTATTGCCTCATGACCCTGCCTTTAGCCTCTTTGCTGCTTATGGCCTCCTTGTGGGCTTTTGCTTTAGTAAACCCTGATATAAACTTTTACACTGAATACATTTTTATATAAGTTTCAGTATATATTAGCAATTGATTTTGGGTAACCTTTTAATGCATAGCTAAATTGTTTTAAAAACTTATGTTCTACCATAAGTAAAGACAATTTTAATAAGGTTTTCAGGGTTGCCACTCTTTGAGTCAATAAATCTTTCTTGGTAGACCAGAAACTTCCTTGAGTATCACTAAATTTCTTTGAGTTTCCCTGAGTTTAATTCGAATTCTAAAAAAAATTATTATTTATTAAAAAATTACAATGGCAATTCTAATAATATAGGAGAACTAACTGCAAGTCTAAAAAAATTTTAAACAAGCACTTGAAAATAATTAAAATAAACTTCTTTAAACAAAAATGGGAATTTGATCAACTAAATCTCATTCTAGATCTAGAAAAAACTTTCCCTAAGATTTTTTAAAAACTCTTATATTTTCCCTGAATTTTTTATAAAAAATTAAAACTGCCTGGAGTTTCCCTGACTTAAAAATTAGAATCAAAATTTCCTGAGTTTAACTGAGATTTGCTATAACTTGAAAATTCCATAAGTTTCCCTAAGTTTCCTGAGTTCCCTGAGTGTGTGGCAACCGCGGGTAATAGTACATTCTGTGAAATGAACTTAAATATATAATAAAAACTATTAATCTAAACTTAAATATTTATTCATAGTTCTTACACATTTAACCAAAAAATTGCTAGTTTTACAGACCAATTTATGGCCTGAAAGGTTTAAAAAACCCTGAGGTTTTTAAGAAGCGTTTGAAATTTTCACAAGCTGAATAAGTGTCAACCAAAAAGTTTATACTTTATACACCAATTTTCTCTAACCTCTTAGTCTAAAGTAACATACCTAATAGTCTAATAAATTTTAAAACACTAACTTTTTAGTACAAAATGTTAATTGTTACAGTAGATATTCTTACTTAAATAAACATATATTTAACTATTTGTAATTTTTGTAGTGTAAGTTTGTAACAATTTTAAAAAACCAAGTATGTTTCAACTATTTTTAATTTAAAAAATCATCAGTCTCAAAATGATTTTTTTTAAATATATGTTGTATTTTAGATATTTTGTTAAATTTTGTTAAGATTAAACAGGACTGCTATAGGTTTTTTGTAAATTTTTTCAAGGTTTTAAAAATAAAAGTTTTTTAGTCCATTTTTAGTGTAAAATCAAGTCTAATCACAAAAACTACCTGTAGAGCAAAATAACAATGAAAAGATACTATAAAGCTACTATAATTAAGATTTTATTTTAAAAATATTGAAATGGTACAATTTTCATTGTATAGAATTTTGTTTTAAATTGAAATTTTGTTACTTAAGATGTAGAATAGTTTTAATTCCAAATATTTGTAGTGGTTTTTCTTTGAAAATCTAGGTATTTCAAAACTTGTCTAATTCCTGGTTTTTTTAAAAATTCAAAGTTTTCTGGCAACCCAGATTAGTTTTTTTTTTATAAGGTGGCATTAAAATTGTTGGGATTAATCAAACTGGAATATTAGATAGTTTCATTGATCATAACTGTGAAAGTTTACATTTTCTTCTTTTTAAAAAAACAAGATGTAAAACACTCGTTTTATCGAAGAAAGCTTATTAATTGCAAGGGGTTGAGTTAGATACTCATATTTTATTACCTTTAAAAATATACATAAATTATTTAAATTGATGGTTTACTAAACAATTTTAATAAAGAACAAGTGAATGACAAAAAATATACTTATACTTCATTAACACATTTTTCTTTTAAATTAAATTTAACATCAACACTTGTTGTTTTCTTAATATTAATTTTTAAAAAAATTTGTATTTTTACTTCAAACAAGCCATAAACAATGTGTGTAAGAATAGTAAAAAAAAGGTAGATCCCCTATACAAGAAAATAAAAATTGCAACTTTGATTACATTAGATCATCCAATAGCTAATCAAAAAAATTTAGCACTAACCCGTAAATATAAATAGTTTTAAGACCTGAAAAAAATAGAGATTATTAAATTATTAAAAGTTATTTTAAAAATTTTATAATTCTAACTTAGTTTTCAATATATAGATTAATAAACTAAAACTTTTTTAAAGAAATTTTTTTTAACATTTATTACAATTTCAAGCTTTAACATAAATTTGTTTAATTTTCAGGGATCAGGAGTTAGGACGTTAAAAAGTATTGAAGTGTTCTGCAATTTAATAACCATTTTTTTTTTCGTACACCTGGTCCTGAGACTGAATATTTTATAATATCAAATAATATTTATAAATTAGAAAATACAAAACTATATTATAATATGGAACATTAAAATATACAAATACTTTCTTATTATAAATATTTATGAAGCCAAAATTTAATTAATAAAATATTTTTAAGACTGTTTTATTTCCAACTAAAATATTTATATCTAAGAAAAGATGGCACCTATGGCTAAAAACAACAACACAAAAGAAACTGTTTCATCGTTAGTTTAAGTTGTACAGCTAGAGTTTTTAAAACTTTATTTTGTTAAATTAAAAATTTTAACAAACTTTTGTTTTTCAATTTTCGTGCTAATAGTCAAGTTTCTTAAACTTATATATATTACCAGGGAGTTTGTATTCTACAGAAGTTCTCATAATTTAAACAACGGCATTTCAAAGCAGACTAGACAACTTGATGCAAAAAAAGGCATTTCAAGGATAAAATTACTCAGAAAAGAAAAAATTCAAGTTTCAAAAAACCAAGTATGTTATAAAAATAACAAAAATGCAATAATAACAAAAAAATTTGATTTGTGTTATTACTTTATCAAAATAAATCATTTGCAAAATTACAGCTTAATAAAATAGATGAATCTTAAAGTTTTGTATCAACCCTTAAAAAAAAATTAAATTAAATTTATAGACATTTTTGATGCTTAAGTGTATAAAACAACAAAATCTAATTTTAAATCAAGTATAAAGAACAGTTTATTTAATTCAATTAAATAATTAACACAAGATTTTTTTTAAGAATCAACTATCTACTGATGCACGCCAGTCAATTGGTACAAATGGTGGCGAAAAACTGAAGATTAAACAAACAATTAAAGAGGATTCCGGATACTGTAGCATGTTAGAAACTCCAGAAAGAAAGCTGGAGACTAATACGAAACCTTGTATTGAAAAAAATGAAAAGTAAGATTTTATTTACTAAAAAAATAGTAAAAATTTCTAAATTAAAGATAACTGAATATTTTATTTTAAGGAAACTGCCAGAGACCAATACAACAGAAGATCAATTAAATTCTAAAATTAAGAAAGAAACTTTAGAACTAGATCTTGCATATATTTCTGCTGAGGTAAGATATTTTTTTTTTATTCTATTAAATTAAGAAAGTTTCAAATACTTTAATTAATTATTTACTTTAGGACAAAACTCAATGGCTTCTTTCCGCTTATGAGCGACAATCTAGCTTATTTTCCTCAGCAGTTTTGAGTGGAAGGTTCAACGAAATTGAACGTGACTTGCTTAACTTCTGGACGTTAAATAGGCAAGAAACGAAATTGGGGCCTACTTCATCAAACTTTGATCAGTAAGTTTACAGTGTACGTAGTTATAAAACTTTATTTAAGTTGCTTCATAAACAATTGATTTATACAATGAAAAACAGGATAGAAAACTATGCCCGTAAATTGGCTCAAAACGAATTTTTCTCTCGGTGCAAGCAAGAATCTTTCAAGAATTCGCTGAAACAAATAGATAGCAAGTTCTACACTCAATTTCTAAATAGACTAGTTCCGAATCCAATCGAAAAGGATTTGTCTGCACAAATGAGACTACTAAACGAAAGAATTGGAGAAGACACTTTGAGCGCATTGAGAAACTTTAACATTCCAGACGAGCTGTATAATTTAAAGGTTATTTTTCAGTAAGAAATGTATAAAGTAGATTTTTAAAATAAAATTGCTAATTATATTTAAAATGCAGCAATTTAGCTCATATGACTTGATCATTATGCTGTTTTTGATTAAAAGCTATGGTTCTATAAAATTAATTCGTTTGATAGAAAAAGACTGGTGAATATTCAGCTATCAGTTTAAAATATCTTCACTGTATTTACTTAAGACTTGAAAAAGTAAGAAAACAACGTATTACTGTTACTGAATCAAAAAAATTATAACATTACTACAACTTTAATCATTTTTTATACACTTTAAATAGAAAGTAAAGTTTCAAACTTATAAGTTTTATGATCAGTTTAAACATTAACCTTAAAACAAATTAGATGACGGAAGTAACCGGTTTTAAAGACAAACTCGTACACTACACGCAACTGGGCAGGAACGCTCAAGTCTTGCGTGAGCTTACCAACAACATAAGAACAGTTGTGCAAGCGCGAGACGAACTGAACAAAGTAAGCTCAAAGCACAATTCGGTTAGTTATAACTTTATTTTTGTAATAGATTATATATAGTTTAAATAAGTTTTTTTTTATAAGTTAAATTATAAAATCTCTTTAGTTCAGTTAACATTAACTAATGAATCTTTTTGTGTTTAATATTTTTTTATTTAACAAATAAAATTACAGGAGTTTACAGTTTTCAAATCTCGTTCAGCATTTGCTAACGAAATTGTGAAATGCATAAAAGTGTTTCTTTACGGTAATCTAAAAAGTTTGACTGACTGGCTGGAAAGATTCGCTTCCAGAAAAATATTCGGAAATTTTTATGGCTCAGAGAGTGTCTCAAAAGTTGCTAATGAAATTTTATACGAATGGGTTGACAGCAGGTTTGAATATACTTATATTTATACTTTAAATTTTTGTCCTACATGTTTTTAAAAGCTTTTTATACAAATTTTGTACTGCTTACATTATTTTTTTTACTATTTTTCTAAACTCAGACGAACTTCACTAAGTTTTTCATTCAAGTTTGTCAACTATTTTATTTTTACAGCTGGAAAGTTTGCGACCATTTGAAACAATGTGAACACTTCTCCCACTACAACACCATTGTAATGTTCGCTTTTACCTACTTGCACTACTTCGTTATCGATTGCCCTCACAACGTGATTGAATCCCCGGTGGGGGATTGCCCTCACAATGTGATGATCGTTTCAGAAAATGCGAGTTCACATCCGTTTGCCAGTTCGAATGCTGAAACCAACAACCAGCCAGCAGCTCCCAGACCGGAAGAACAAAACACAACCCAACCAACCGTGACGAGCAGAATCATGCCTAACAGATCTGCTTATCAAGGTTTCGATCCTTGTTTGACCGCTTACGCCACTGCCAGTGCCGATAAGCAGTTGAAGAAAGTTAAAAAAAGCGCAAAAGAACTACTATCGAGCATGCCTTAAACTAAAAAAAAAGGCCGCTGACTAAAACAGACTTGTGGTGAAAATTAAAAAGAAGTAATATCGTAATGTTGTTTTAAATATCTTAAAAATATAATTCTTATTAAATTAATTTTCAGTTTTTCAGCATTTTGTTGTTACATTTATTTATTGCATGCTTTTTACTTTCTAGCATTTTAGTATAGTTAATTTATTTAGGTGTAAACAGAAATTAAGACTTAACAACAATAACTAAATAATTTCTTGATTATTTTTGTATAGTTTTTATAGCTTAGTGTTTCATATTTTATTTATGATTTTCATAGTAATAAAGTATTTGGAGAGTGTTATATATCTTGTGCTGGATTAAGAAACAAACTTATCCTTTTCAAAATGTATCAGTAATATGGTTTTTTTCTAGATTATTCTTTAATAACTTAAAAGATATAAAGGTTTTTAAAAAACGATAATTGAAAACAAAATATGCTAGGTACAAAAAAATAGCTTACAGTACTTAAAATTATTTAAAAATTATTATTGATTACAATTAAGTCATTGTGTTTGTAGTTTAAAACTGAGTAGACTTTTTTTTCTAATACAAATTTAGTTATGCATTTTGGTGTATAGCTTGTATTAAATCAAATAGCTTGTATTGTATAAACCAAAAAAAATTATACTTACTTACATTAATGAATTCAGTTTTACTAAAACTTGGTGATATTTGATAAAAAAAAATTTAAGACTTACCGTAATTTAATTAAAAACCTATCAGTTTATATTTTTTTGCTTTTAAAGCTTATCAATTTTAAATATTTTTTGTTAATAGTTATTATATTGTAAAACCTTTTTGGTATGTTTTACTGATACCCTACAAACTTTGTTAAGGCAAAATTTAACTTGTAAGAGAGCTTTTGTGTTATAAAGTTAATAAAACTTTAATTAACATGACTTAAATTTTTTAAAGTTTTTATAAAGATTTTGTTATAACTAGGTTGCTTTATTTTGTTTTAGAAAGCTTTCAAATAAATTTTCAATCTTTTCCTCAGTTAAAAACATCATACATTAAATAAATTATTCGAACCATATAAAGTTTTAAGCTACTTTTTAAAGTCGTTAGGCTAAACTTAGCAGAAAAATTTTTTAAAGGGCCAAAATTGTACAAAAAAGACTTATTTAGCCGCAAAATTTTCTAAAATTTCAATATAAAAGCTATTAAAATATTACAGTATAGAATTCAAAAAAAGATATATATAATAACAACAGTTTCAATAAAACTAAATAATAGCGCACATTCTATATATTTGTTACAAAAATTGGTGTTTTGTTTGGTTTAAACAAAATAAAAAATACAAACATGAAACTAATTTAAAGATTTCATGAGTGTTGTATGCGATCATTATATTCTTAAATACTTTTGTATTACTACACTAAACTACTTTATTCAAAAAATTATAATAAATTTTCCTTAAATTGTATAAAAAAAATTAAACATAGTTTACAAGCTATAAAAAAACTGAAGTTAAAACAAGATGAAACAACATTTGAACTTTGTTTATATTTCAAGTTAAAAAAGTGTTGAACTAGTCGTACATAATACCATAAAAAATTAAAAAAATATATTGAAAAAGTACTAATTTCTTAATTAAATGACAAAAATAGCGCTCAAAAAAATTAATCCAAAACTTTTTTGTTTTCGTACACCACGGATACAGTTTAATGTCTTGTTACGGAGTTTTTTTTCACAAATTATGGTAATAAAACTAAAAAAAATTCAAACGTTATTTTTTTTTACTTATTAAATCGACCACGTAGTTGATTGTGACTGGTTTTAATCTGTGCATTATGATGCTAATTTTAGTGTTATATTTTTCTATACTGTCATTAAGACCTATACGATACAAAGTTATTTTGTTCGCTAAGTACAATATAACTCAATTAGTTTAGATTAGAGATATAGTCTTTAGATTTTTTTACTTAGGATTTTTAGTAGTATTATTTTTGTAAAAATACAATGAGCATTTATAAATATAGTTTGTTTTTGATATAAGTTAGTATCACTTCCTTAGTTTGTATATAACGTAAAAAATCCCCTTTTCAAGACACTAGTGTGTGCTCAGCAAAGCGAATAAAAATAATGTATATCTGGAAACAAAATATACAATACACAATTAGTATGCAACAGAAATGTTTTCCAACACTTCAGTTTATACATATATGTTCAAATTGATTCTAACTTTAAAACAATCATCAATTGAAAATTATGGTGAAAAAATAGTGTCTAAAATCAAGCTTAGCATAAATGTTTCATAGTACTTAGTTTAATATGTACACACTCATATAAAAAAAACTACTCATGTAATTATTTTTTAAACTTTTGACCTAGTCATTTTTTCGCTGGACCAAATCTGACAGGACAAAATTTTCAGCTTGATATTCGGCTAAAAACACAGTGAGTTTAAACAAACTAAACTGGAAAATTTCAAAAGAATACAAATCTCACTGGACAAGTTTGTAAAAGACAAAAATCTCACTGAAAATTTTGAAAAAGTAAGGAAAATTGAAGAAATAATAAGTACAAAAAAATATAAAATTGTTTGTAATTTTTCTAATATAATAAAATAATATATTAATTAAATAATAAAACAATATATTAAAAAAAATTAATATTTACAAAAGTGTTAATTTAAAAAAATCTAATTAAAAAAAAAACCGTTTAAGATAAAAACAACAAACCTAAAAGAATTAAGTTTGTAATTCTGTAAACAAAAAACTTCAAACATGTCAAAGTTTAAAGAAACGTATGCAATAATGCGAAAATTTTATAAGAATAAAATCTTCTAAATTAGAAAAAAAACGTTTTAAGTTTGTAATTGTGTTATTAATAAATACAAATAACTTAAAAGAAAAAACTTATTATTAAATTTGTAAATATTTGCATAAATATGCAATAATATAAAAGTGTTCGAAATATAAAAAAATTAAATCATTTTAAGTTTGCAAATGTGTAAGATATAATTAAAAAAAAAAAAAACTCTTTTAAAAATTGTATGATATTTTTAGAATATAGAAAGTAAAAGATGGTACGCAATATTTTTTAAATATATTTAACATAAAAGTTTTTCTAAAATTGAAAAGAAATTTAATAAGCAGTTTTATATTTTGTATTTGGGTTTTTAACTTACAAATACTTAGAATATTACACAACAACACTAGCATAGTCGTTTTTTGGTAAAAAAGCATAACTTAAAACACTACTTAAATAAAAAATACTAAACTAAACGTTTTCAAAAATTTTATTTGTGTTTTCCAAGTGTTAGTCCATGCGTAATCGCAGTTAAATTAACTTTAACTTATTTATTTTTATAGTTAAAGACACTTAACATATTACACAATAACACTAGCATAGTCGTTTTTTATTATGAATGCATATCTATAATCTAAAAATGAAATAAAAAATTAAACGTTTTCAAATTTTGTATTTGTGTTTTCCAAAAGTTGTCCATGCGCGATCGCAGTAAATTTAACTTTAACTTATTTCTTCTTATAATTAAAGACTCTTAAAATATTACACAATAACACTAGCATAGTTGCTTTCTTGTGAAAAAGCATGTCTTAAATCTCTTCTTAAACAAAAATACTTAATTTAACGTTTTCAATATTTGTATTTGTGTTTTCCAAGTGTTTGTTCATGCGAAATCGCAGAAAATTAATTTAAACTTATTTATTTTTATAATAAACGACACTTAAAACATTACAAAATAACACAAGCATAGTCGTTTTTTCTCTATTAAAGCATATCTTTAATCTTTTCTTAAATAAAAAATAATTAAATAAACGTTTTTAAATTTTGTATATGTATTTTTCAAGTGTTTGTCCATGCGCAACCGCAATAAAATTAATTTTAACTTTTTTATTTTTACAATTAGAGACACTTCGAATATTACACAACAACACTAGCATAAACCTTATTTGGTATAAAAGCATATCTTAAATATCTTCTAAAATAAAAACTACTAAACTAAGCGTTTTCAAATTTTGAATTAGTATTTTCCAAGTGTTTGTCCCTGAGCAATCGCAGTTAAATTAACTTTAACTTATTTATTTTAATAGTTAAAGACACTTTAAATATTACACAATAATACTAGCATAGTTGTTTTTTTTATGAAAGCATATCTTAAATCTCTTCTTAAATGAAAAATACTTAAATGAACGTTTTTAAATTTTGTTTTTGTATTTTCTAAGTGTTTTTCCATGCGCGATCGTAGTAAAATTAGCTTTAACTTATTTATTTTATTAATTAAAGACACTTGAAATATACACAATAACACTAACATAGTTCCTTTCTGCTATAAAAACATGTCCTAAACCTCTTCTTAAATAAAAAAAAAATGAACTAAACGACATGAAAATTTGTATTTGTGTTTTCCAAGTGTTTTTCCATGCGCGATCGCAGTAAAATTAACTTTTACTTATTTATTTTTATAATAAAAGACACTTAAAATATTACACAATAACACTAGCATAGTCGTTTTTTTATTAAAGCATATCTTAAATCTCTTCTGAATTAAAAAATACTAAACCAAACGTTTTCAAATTTTGTATTTGTGTTTTCCAAGTGTTTGTACATGCGCAATGGCAGTTAAATTAACTTTAAATTATTTGTTTTTATAATTAAAGACACTTAGATGTTACACAAAAACACTAGCATAGTCGTTTTTTTTATGAAAACATATCTTAAATCTCTTCTTAAAAAAAATACTTAATAATCGTTTTCAAATTTTGTATTTGTGTTTTCCATGTGTTTGTCCATGCGCAATCGCAGTAAAATTAACTTTTGCTCATTTATTTTTATAATTAAAGACACTAAGAATATTACACAATAACACTTGAAGAAGAGATTTCAGATATGCTTTTATACCAAAACTAACTATCCTAGTGTTATTGTGTAATATTCAAAGTGTATTTAACTATAAAAGTAAATAAGTTAAAGTTAATTTAATTGCGATCGCGCATGGACAAACACTTGTAAAATACTAATACAAAATTTTAAAACGTTTAGTTAAGTATATTATAATTAAGAAGACATTTAAGACATGATTTTATACCAAAAAGCAACTATGTAGTGTTATTGTGTAATATTAAAAGTGTCTTTAGTTATAAAAGTAAATAAGTTAAAGTTAATTTACTGCAATCGCGCATCGAAAAACACTTAGAAAACACAAATACAACATTTAAAAACGTTTAATTAAGTATTTTTTATTTAAGGAGTGATTTAACACATACTTTTATACCAAAAAACGACTATGCTAGTGTTGTCGAGTAATATTTTATGTGTCTTTAATTATAAAAATAAATAAGTTTAAATTAATTTTCTGCGATCGCGCAGGGAAAAACACTTGGAAAACACAAATACAAAATTTTAAAAAGTTTAGTTAAGCATTTTTTATTTAAGATAATTTAAGACATGCTTTTATAACAAAAAGCAACTATGTAGTGTTATTGTGTAATATTAAAAGTGTCTTTAACTATTAAAATAATTTAGTTAAAGTTAGTTTCACTGCGATCTTGCATGGACAAACACTTATATAACACAAATGCAAAATTTGAAAACGTTTAGTTTATTATTTTAAATTTAAGATGAAATTTAACATGTACTTTTGTACCAAAAAACGACTATGCTAGTGTTCTTGTGTAATATTCAAAGTTTCTTTAATTAGAAAAATATATAAGTTAAAATTAATTTTACTGCAATTGCGCATGGACAATCAGTTGAAAAACCCAAAAACAAAATTTTTAAACGTTCAGTTAAGTATTCTTTATTCGAGAAGACATTTAAGATATGTTTTTATACTAAAAAGCGACTGTGCTAGTGTTATTTGTAATATTTTAAGTGTTTGTAAGTTAAAAACACAAATACAAAGTTTAAAACGGTTTAATAAATTTTTTTTTTAATTTTAGAAAAACTTTTATGTTATTTAACTTTCAACAATATTGTGTACCCTTTTTTATAATATACATTTTAAAATTATAATAAAAGTTTTAAAAGAGTTTTTATTGTTTTCTTTAAATTTTAATTATCGTTTACACTTTTGCAAACTTGAAATGGTTTATTCGTTTTTTTTTAGAACACATTTACGTACTTCAATATTGCGTATTTATACAAATGTACAAAAATTAAAACTCAGTTTTTACTATTTTAATTTATTTGTATTTATTATTTACAGAATTACAAACTTAAAGCGTATTTTTTTTTAATTTAGACGGTTTAATTCTTATAAAATTTTCGCGTTACTGCTTACGTTTCTTTATACTTTAATATGTTTTGAATTTTTTTTTTAAATTTAGATTTTTTTAATTAATATTTTTGCACTATTGCTCACGTTTTTTGAGTTTTAATATGATAATAACAATTATTTTGTTAAATATTTGAAATATTGCATACGTTATTTAAGCTTTAATATGTTAATAACATTTTTTTTTAATTCGCAATATTGCTTTCGTTATTCAAGCTTTAATATATCAAAAATAATACAAACAATTTATTTAATTATTTTTCATTATTTCTTTTAATTTCTTTATCATTTCAAAATTGTCTAGTGAGAATTTTGTCCTTCACAAACTTGTCCAGTGAGATTTTTGTCCTTTTCAAAATTGTCCAGTTTAGTTTGGTTGAACTCACTGTGTTTTTAGTTAAATATTAAGCTGAAAATTTTGTCCAGTCATATTTTGTCCAGCGAAAAAACGACTATATTCACTTTGACTTGAGTATAGAAGTAGAATTTGAGTTACTATAACAACATTTTACTATTCAATACTAATAACAAAAAAATATATATATGAATTAAAGCTAAATACAATAATTTTTTTTATTACAAGACAAACAGCAAAACAAGTTTTGAACTTTATTTAATTTGCTAAAATGAAACCATAATTTTACATTAGACTTAAACTACACCACACCATTTATTTATAGTATTTTCTAAAGTTTAAATGTTTTGTTCAATTCTTTAATGAACATAACTTTTTATTTATCTTCAAAAACCTCAAAAATGAAAAACTTACATGGTTATTTTGATTCATAGTCTCCTTTTTATTTTACTGGTTCTTCGATTTAGTATCCAAGTAAATTTCATTCATTATATTTTTAAAAATAGGGTATTCCCCTACAAAATATATTCATATACAGTAAAAAATGAGTTCTAAAAAACACATTTTGCAAGTCTGATCATACCAACACTAAGTATTTGAACTTTTTAACAGTACAATCAAAATAAAAAAGAAATTAATATTGTAAATATACATAGGAACTATAATTGTCTTCACTCAAAACTTATTTTTTGATTAATAAAAATTACCCAAATGAATCTAAAAACATAAAGTACCTAATGATGACGAATACTTTTTATTTATCTAGAACTAACAGATTTAAATTTAAATGTTTTACGAACTGCATAATAGTTTTTCTAGTTCGGATATTCAAAAATACAGTAAAGTTTTCTAAAAACATTACCATTGTGGGACTTTTAATACTTTTACATTTTTTGGTAATCAAAATTAATTTGTATTAATTAGATTTCTAGTTTTTTTGTTCACCTAAATTTTACTAAAAACTTTTCCCTACTCTTTTTAACTGATATAGTTGAATCTTTAAACAGTTTAGTGTTAAAATTTCAACTTTACTTAATATCTTTGTTGAGTTGTTTTTTGCCTGTTTAACTTGGACGTAGTCTTTGGCACAAATTGACCCTTAAAACAGTTTTTTAATTAAATATGTTACTCTTTTGTCACGTGCATTCCTTCCTACCCTTTACAATATCTTACTAAACTCTAGTACCTACTTTTGCAGCGGTAACTTTTGTTAAATTAAAATAAAAAATTCAAACTAGACAAAAAATTAAATATAAATAAGAATAAAAAATTAACAAAAAAGTTCGAAAAAAATATAAGCTATGACTAAATTTAAATAAAAGTAAGTGAAGATCAAATCGAAAAAGCTATAATATAGCTTATAAATGACTGTCAAGTGCAATATAAGCCAAGCTATCTATATACAAAGCTTTCATTAATTCAATTGACATTTTCAATGCAATAAACAACTGTTAAAAATATAAAACAAAAATTTAAAAATAAACACAAAGTTTAAAAAATAGGCAAAACTACTAAATGTACAATAATTAACTAAGTTAAGCTTTACTGTCAACACAAACTAAAATAATCTATAATAAACAATAAATACTTCACTAACTACTTAAACTATATTGTTTGTAGCTTTGTGTTTATATTTTAATTTTTGCTTTGTATTTTCAACAGCCGTTTATTGCAATGAAAAGTTCAAATAAATTGATGAAATTTTGTAAATAGATAGCTTGGATTATATTTTACTTGACAGTTATTTATGAGCTATGTCATAGCATTTCTGTTTATTTCTTTCTGTTAACTTAAATTAAGTCGCTGTTCCAAAATCAATATTAATTCCAGGCTGTAGAGTTCGCTTTGCTTACATCGTTTCAAAACTTTAAAGTTTTAAACTATGTCAGAGTTTTGACAGGGTGTGCTATTAAAACGTCCTAAGTAGAGGTTTTTATCCCATAAATTAAAAAAATAGTTATAAGTGTAAGTTGAGCATGTTCAATAAAAAAGTTTACAATAATGAACTTTTGGGTTTAAACAACAACAAAAGAACATTTAAAACGACTTTAAAGTTTGTTGTAAACAAATTTTTTAAAATAAATAAGCCTGTATTTCATGTTTGTTTTATGAATTCAATTTTTTTTTTTGTAATATTAGCAAAATACCTATATAATCAATTGTTTTATCATATATTTCTTGAACTTACATTTTTTAATATAATTGCAGTGCAGAAATTTGTAGAAAGTTTTTAAAGTTATGAATTTTATAAAAGCTTAATATGACAATTTAGCGAACCCAAAAGCCGAGCAGTTGAGGTGCCAGGCTTATCATTAATTGGTGATCCGCTGGGCCCACTTTTTAGGATCCGATCCGACGGGGCGAACAACTCGATTTGAGTTGTTAACGTGCCATACTCATAAGTCTACGCATACTGTAGCAGACAACTTCTTTGGATCAATTTGAACATTGAACTCCACGCATAAGCCCACGCATTCGGTGGCATAACTTATTACTTTTATCTTTAATTTACTTAATTTCATTATTGTATCTTTTTATCCTGAAGAAGTAAACGAGGTAGAGAGATAGAAAAAGTGAAATAGAAATAGTAGAAATAGATGAGGTAGAAAAAGTAGAAGAGTAAGAAGAGGTTGAACAAGTAGTAGAATGTAGAAAAAGTAGAAGAGGTAAAAGAATTAGATGAAAGTTTTGAGATGGAAGAGGTAGAATAAGTTGAAGAATCAGAAAAAAAAGAGTTAGAAGTAGTAGATAAGGTAGAAGAAGTAGAAATGGTAAAAGAAGTAGCTTAGGTAAAAGAAGTAGAAGAATGTATAAGGTGTAGAAGAAGTAGATGATTTAGAAGAAGCAAACGAGGTAGAGAAATAGAAGAAGTGGAGAGAGTGGAAGAAGTAGAACATTGTAGATGAAGTGAAGAGGTAGATGAGGTAGAATATGTAGATTAGGTAGAAGAGGTGAAAGAAGTAAATGAGCTGGAGATATAGAAAAGGTAGAAGAAGTAGTAGAGGTAAACGAAGTATATGTAGAAGACGTGGTAGAACAATGTAGAAAAAATAGAAGAGCTAAAAGAGTAGAAGAGGTACAAAAAGTAGATGAGGTAGAACGGTAGAAGAAAGTAAGAAGTATAAGAATGTAGAACAAAAAGAAGAGATAGAATAAGTAGAAAAGGTAGTAGAACTAAAGGAGGTAGAAAATGTAGAAAATTAGAAGAATTAAAAGAAGATATGATGTAAAGATAGTAAAAAAGTAAAGGAAATAGAAGAAATAGAAGAACTAGATTAGGTAGAAGAGGTAGGGTAAGTAGAGGAGATAGTGAAGCAGAAGAGGTAGAAGAAGTACAATAGGTAAAAGAAAAAAAAAGCTGATGAGGTAGAAAAAGTAGAAGAGGTAGAAACATAAAATGAGGAGGAAGAGGTAGAAAATGTAAAAAAAGTATAAAAGTTAAAAAGTAAAAGAGTAAGAAGAGGTAAAAGAAGTACAAAAATAGAGGAAAGTAGAAGATGTAGAAGAAGTAGTAGAGGTCGAAAACGTAGAAAAAGTACAGAGGAAGAAGACTTAGAAGAAGTAGATGTGTTAAAAGTCATAGAAAAAGCAGGTGAGTTGGAAAAGTAGAAGAGGTAGAAGAATTAGATTTGATGGAAGAATTAAATGACGTAGAAAGGTCATATGAAACAGATGAGGTAGAAGAAGTAGAAAAGGTAGAATAATGTAGAAGAGTAGAAAAGGTACAAAAATTAGATTAGATGAAAAAGGCAGAAGATTTAAAAGAAGTAGAACACAATAACAGAAGTAAAACAATGAAGAAGAATTAGAAGAGGAAGAATAATGTGGAAGAAGATATAGAAGAAGTAGGTTAGGTAGAAGAGGTAAGATAAGTAAATGAGATGGTAAAGTAGGAGAGGTAGAAGAGAAAAAAAAGGTAATAAGATAGAACAGGTATAAGAAGTACATAAGGTAAAAAAAGTAGTTAAGTTAGAAAAGGTAGAAGAAGTAGATGAGATAAAACAAGTAGAAAAAGTAGAAAAGGTAGAAAAAGTCGATGAAGTAGAAGAAATTAAGAAGGTAGAAGAGGTAGAGAAATAGATGGGATAAAAGAAGTAAAAGAAGTATAAGAAGTAAAAAAATTAAAAAAGCTAATATATAAAAGAAGTAGATGAGCTAGGAGGAAATAAGAAGTAGATGAGGTAGAAGAAGTAGATGAGATAGAAGAAGTAAATAATTCTCAGGTTGTTAAGCATTTTCGTACTTTTGTAGTTTTAAATCCTTAAAATTAAATAATCGAAGTGTAACAAAAGTTGTTTAAGTATTTACGGCAGCCGAGTAATTTAAGCACAGTTAAGCTTTTATATTGCGAAGTACAGCTTTTGTTAAATGAACAAAATCTCAACTATATTCATAAAAATTTACATAAAAGTTTGCAAACATTTATAAAATACTTAAGTATATGTAAAGTTAGTTTGTAAATATTTCAATCGCTTTCAGGAGCATATCGTAAAATTAAGTTTAATTAACACAGTTTTTTTTTATATATCAAATTGTTTTAGTTATGGTATGACTTGCTAGCCAAGTTTCTTTTAAGTTAGATAAATTTTACTAGTACTCGTTTTTTAAATAGAAATTAAGGTTTATCGGTTGTGTATGCACTTTAAGTTTTATTTTAACTGACAGCTCTACATTTAAGGCATAAATTTTAAAATAGAAAAATTAGTTTGACAATATAAGTATGTTTTAAGTTTTAAAATTTTCCATGTGTCTTATTTATAATTTAAACTATCGTTAAAAATTTTAGTATTCAATGTTTTTTCAAACGATGTAAGTTTAGATTAAACATAAATTTTTATATTTAACTTTACAATTTTTTCATTGACTTATTTGCTAGGCGTTTATACAAAGTTTTTTTTAATTAAAAACTAAAAATCAGCATTTTTTTTTCTTTACTCAATTATATATAAATTACTTAATAACTAACTAACACGCTAGTAGAGTAAATAAAAAGTACTTGAACACTATTATTTAAATCGAACCTTTTGTGTTCTCAATTTTGATCAAGTTATAAAAACACAGTTTTATTTTATTCTGCTCTTTATTATGCTAACAAGCATGTTATTAAACTTAGTTTTATGAAATTTGTATACACTTCAAAGTTATCCTAAAAGTTTGCATCAAGATACGGTCTAAATTAAAAAAAAAAGATTGTTATGATTTTACGTTAAAATCAAAAAAAATTTAACTATTAAAAACAGTCAATAATAATAATAATATTATTTGTTAGTATTGTTTGGCATCAATTTAATGTATCAAATAATTTTGTCGTTGTCCTTATTTTGGAGATGATAGAAATTTTAGTTTTGTAAAACTGAAACCTAGCGTTATATTTAGTCTTGACAAAGTAAAAAAATAATTAATCGTTTTTAGTTGTAGTTATAGCAACAAGGTTACCAGATATTTGAACATATAATAACAAAATTTACATAAATAAAAAATAATTTTATGTATTGTTTATTACAGGACAAAAAAACGCTTAAAATAATTGGTCCTAGGAACTTGTATACGAATAAAATTTTCCGGTTATCGATTTGTGTATCACTTTGGTACAAACTAAGTTCTTGTCCAAGATAGTAGATAACAAAACTTCTATGCGCATTCAAATTTGAGTTTTGAATAGATAATAAAATAAAAAGGTTTTATAAACTTTAGTAAACGTTTTTATTCAATCAAGAGTTTTAAATGATTGTACAGTTACTTTTGATGTAAGAGTTTTTTAATAAAGTATACTTTACTAAAGGATATACAATTCTTATTAATGTTAACAAACAAAGTATTAAGTTATAATAACACACGAAATTCATTTATGTATCGCAAACAATTTGTTATATTATCAAGTTCAAATGCCATATGTATAACTTATATACCAAGCTAAACTGCATTTTTTTGTTTGATTTGTTCAAAATGTGCAAAATTTTTACTTAATTGTTCAAAATACTAGATTAAAGCATCTGACTTAGAATAAAAAAACTAAATATATTTTTGACTAGTCTTTAAGAAGGTAGAGTACTTTAAATTATCACAAAGAAGGTTCTAAAAGTTCAACAAATAGTTAATTAATTTTGATATATGGTAGATTATTTTCTTTTCAAGGTTTATTTTAAAAAACTGACTTTTTGCTGTTATAAAATAGTGAACTTTAGTATTTTTAAACTTTTGGATGCAATTCCGGCCAAATCTCAGCCAGGATTCCGGGTTCATTATTAAAATCAAGATCCGACAGGGTCCTGATCCAGATCTTTTTTAAACTAGGATTCGGTAGATTACTACTCTAATCATTAAAAATAGAGACATAGTCATAGTTAAGTTTATGAAAATAAAGATATTGCAGCTTTTGTAATATCTAGTTTTTTTTTATGTGGTCAACATTAAATGCAGAACAATCAACCCTAGCAAGAGTTCACTTAGTAAAATAAGCAAGAACATACTTGAAAATATTGTAACTCAAATAAAGAAGAAAACAACAATAACCCAGTGGAAAAACACATATAAAATAATAAAATGGTTTAATCAAATAGATGAAATATCGAGCAAATGTTTTTTCAACTTTGATATTAAAAATTCTATTCAAGCAACAAACTGATACACTTTAATAATGCAGTACAACTTGCAAGAACATTTACAGAAATAAATGAAGAGCATTTAAACATCAAAACCCACACATGTAATTCAGTGCTTACTTACAACAGAAAAACATGGACCAATAAATATCAAGAATCATCATTTGACGTTGATATGGGGTCATACTTCGGTGCTGAGTTATGCGACCTCGATGGCCTATACATTCTCAATAGATTGAGAAAAAAACATATGTGTCAAACCAAATAGGTCTAGGTCTATATAGGGATAATGGTTTAGAAAACATCAAACACAAAAACAAACAGGACCTTGAGAATATAAAAAAGTAAACGATATAGATCTTCGAAGACATCGGTTTTAGTATCACTATAGACATTGGAATGACAAAGTGCAAATTTATGGACATCACTTTAGATCTAGCTAACAGTTGTTATAAGCCATACAGAAAAAAATCCTCAATCAGATGCATCAACAATAACTCTAACTACCTGACGATAATCAGGTAAGACCTACCTAAATTGATACAGAAAAGATTAAATAGGCTGTTTATAGACCCGCAAGCCTTTGAAAATGCAAAGCATAGCTACCAAGTTTCTGTACGCCAATCTAACTTCAAACACGAACTTCAGTATGAAAACAAAACCAACCCTGTAGAGGATAACAATCGAAAAAAAACAAGAAAAACCATGTTCTTTAATCCCCAATACTACTAATCACTTAAATCTAATATTGGGAAAAATTCTTAAATCTAATTGACAAACATTTTAAAATCGAGAGTATGAAAAAGATTTGTAAATAAACAACTGTAAATGATTGTACTGTTGTATGGAAAATGTTAAATCATTAATAAGTGGTCACAACAAGAAGATACTAAGTAAAACGATCCATAAGAAAAATAAAGAGAATAATATGTACAACTGCCGCAACAAAAATTCCTGTCCCTTAAGTAGTAAGTGTTTGTATGAGAATGTGGTTTACAAGGCGACAATCAATACTCAGAACGAAACCAAAGACTACATAGGATTTACGGGGAGCCTAATAAATTTGATATTATTATAGTAATATAGTAAAAAAATTAATCAAATTAGATTAAAAGACAAAAACAGTTAGACACAATCAAACTTGTTTAGAAAAATACCTTTAGTAAAACTAAAAAAAAAACATTAACAAAATGACAAAAACACGGCTTATAAATAACTAGATTTTACGAAAATAAAGAAACATTGTATTATAAATATTTTTGGTACACATATAAGGTTTTTTCCATAAAAAAGAATTGCTTCCGGTCAAGGTTAATCGAAAACATTAATAAAACTTCTAATCGATTTAAATCTGCTTAAATAAAAACTAATTGAACACGAAATGTTATTTATTCAATTTTTTGTGATAAAAGAACGTTTCGAAGCATTTAAATTAATAAAATATACAAACATTTTTTTTTCTAATTTTTAAAAGATGTAATTTATTAAATAACTACTAATAATAACCAGGTGTTAAAATTAGTTATCCAAGAATAGTTTTTTTAACTCACAAAGATATATTAGATAAACCGAATTATATACAAATGCATTAATTTTTAGAAATAAAAATCTTAGTAAGCGATTATACTTAAAACGCTCTTGAATTATGCATTTAGAAATAAACAATTTTGAAATTTTCCTTTTATAAACTTGTTTTGACAGTTTTTTCTTCGTAATTTCTGATCTCAGCAATTTTGGGGACAAATAAAACTGTTCTAGAAAATAATATAAAGTTTTACTTACTTGAAAATCATGTTTTAAAAGATGTTTTATTTTAATTAACAATCCTTAAAACAGCATTTTTTTTGAATAAAAATTATAGCACTCTGTGTAACTTTACTCGAAACAAGCTGAAACTTACCTGTCAAGATACAGCAAAACACCAATAAAAAGAATGAAATGGAAAGCAGCAAGATTGTAGACTGGTAACGAAAAGGTGTAAAAAGAAAAGTAATAATTTACTGCCAAACCGAAAAATTCCATTAAAAAAAATTCAGAGTAGGAGTTATAATACAGAAATAATAAATATTTAAACCCCAAAAAATTGAATACTTTCTTGTGGTTGAACTTGTACCTGTGTTCATTAAAATTATCAAGTAGGTTAGTAAAGTTCAAAGTAACAGTTAAATATCTATTTTTAAATGAAAACATCTGTATTATTGATCAATATGGTTTTGTAGACATGTTTTCTTGATACACACTATAATAAAATACAATATGCATAGATATTTGATACTTTTTTGTTGCTATAAGTAAAACTGTTGGTTAATAAGAATGTGATAGTCATATAACTGTGAGTTACTAGTAAAACTTTGTTAAAACTTTTTGAAGTATTTCAAAATAGAAAAAGAATACAAACACACCTGTAATTGCACATGGAACATCGTTTTCTGTCATTTTCTTCGATCCATCTTGTTAAACAACTTTCATGCACATACTTTGTACCACCTTAGTTGATGGTTATTTTTAATAAATTATTTTATTTTCAAAACCAAACAGTTTCTTAAAATGTATAAATACAGCTTTGGTTGTAGTATTAAAATAATAGTTATACTAAAACTAAAAAAGCCCTTCAAAAGTTAATAAAAAATAAAAATTATATTTAATCTATTATATATTAGACAATCTTTTAAAAAACAATAAACAATACTTTTTATATCATAATAACAAAGTAATAACACTACTTTGTAAGTAATTGGCAAACACTACAATAAACTACTAAAAAATGTAAAGATGCTACTTTAAAAATTTCAATATTTGCCAACATGTATGGTTATAATTTTGTCACAAACAATAATACAAATAAAATCAACCTCACCTTTGCATCTACACGGGAATATTAACTTTTCATTACCTTTATCCATGCAAATGTAGCAACCTTTATATAATTAACTTGAATACTAACTTCAAAAATCAAAATTAAAAACTATCATTATAATAAACTTTTGTTTTCGGTTAATTGCATTTTGTTAAGCTGGTTTTATAAAAAGTTGTTTATCCATTAATATTTTAAACGCATTTAAATATGTTGTTTCATAATGTTTAAATGTAATAATAGTCTTTACAGCATTTCAAAAAAAATATTTGTAATTTAAAAGTATATAACCAAAATAGTTCAAAACATTAAAATGCCAAGTATGTTTCAAACAGGTGTTTATTTTAATGTATATTATTATAATGTCTTAATTATTCTAAAAGTATAGGATATTTATTTTTATTTTTTTTTTGCGTAGAAAATAACAGTATAAAGAGTTTAGTTTTAGAGCTTTGTTAAAGTTTCATTAAACCAACATACTAAAGCAATAAAAAAGTGTAAATTAAAATTAATTCAAATATTTAAAACAAGACCATTTTTATTTACAAATAAGTTCGACTAACATATTTCTTCATCCATTTTAGTATATTTGTATTGTTTAGTTTTTTATATAAAATTATGCTGTAAATAACTAAAACTGTCTATAAAAACGATGATCATAGTTAAGGCAAGTTGACATTTTGAAAATGATTTCATATCTTAAAAAGTTCATCAAGCGTGAAATAACTCAAGAAACAAAAAATTTCTGAGTATTTAAAATTCACAACTTTCAACCATGTTTCCATAAAGTAATTAAAAAGAAAACTTTTTCAATTGTTTTTAACTAAACATATATCTATATTTAATTTATAATAGTTTAGATATAATAGTTTAAGTATCAGCTTTAATTATCTTTAATTTAAAGCCACGCATAAGCCTATTATTTTATTAAACACTAGTCAAGAATTAAAGGGTATTTTTAAAAGACATTTATTTTATAATACATCAAAAGACATTACAATAAGGAAAAGCTATATAGTGTAATAAATGCAGATGATATATAAATTGTTAGAAAAAAAATCATTAACACACAGCACAATTTTATAACAATCTCATATTTAAAAGAATAACTCCAATTATATTTTCAAGTTTGCTCTTAACAATTAAAAATCAGATAAATTCTCAAAAATAGTTAAAATTATTATTTAGTAAGTTTTAGAATAAAATTATGGAGAAACCATAAGATTTAGAAAAATTGAAAAAAGTACGGTTGTTCATAGTCTAATGTAAAACCACTCAAAAACCTCAACTTGAATAAGGTTTTAATAAAAAAAAATATTTAAAATGGCTGAAAAAGTGAACTGTTATATTTTGAAAAAATGATTGAGAGGATGATAAAGACTTCAAAGGATTCAGATGATAAACTTGATATGCTCCAAAAGGTAATCAAGGGATTGCATGAGAAGCTAGCAAGTCAAATAGTTCAATAGATAAGGTCAAAGACATAAGTGATTAAAATATTCCTATGAAAAAACTTTCAAAATCTCAATTAAAACTTAAGTCAAAACCCTGGATTACAAAAGATATTTTTAAATCTATAAAGCATAAAAACAACCTTTACAAAATACTTTGCAGAAATAACTTTAGTAACATGCACCAAGTTTACAGAAACAAGTTAAGAAAAAAATTCAAAAGTTTTAATGTTGTAAAAAAGATTCAGCAGAGACTTGGAAGGTAATTAATAATATTACGAACAGATAAAAGAAAAAACATATATTTCGTCATAAACTAGATTTAAATGAGTAATCTTTTCTCAATCCAGATGAAATTGTAAATAACTTAAACCTTCATTTTGCCAATACAGTATCACCGTGTACCAACAATTTTCAATACAATTTAGCTTACCAACCTTCCCCGAATATTTTAATTTTAAATATAGATTGTTTTTAAAGAAGTCAAACCCAAAGTAAAGGTTTTACTTAAATATCTTTAGTTGTAACTAAAATTAAATTACATTATAATTTAACAAAATAAATTTGTGTTTTGACAAATTTTAAAAACTGTATCATAAATGCCCTTATGAGTGAGAAGGTGTTTTTTGTATGATGATTATTATTTTGTTATATCAACATACTTAACTGCAATATGTCACTTTACTTTAAAATATAAAAATTTATAGATGTAGAGAGCATTAAAAATAAAATGAAAAAAAAAAAAAAAAATTAAAAAAAAAAATTACAAACTTTAAATTAGGCACTTTAAAATTTTTAACATAAAAAAATTTTTCAACAGATTCTATATAATATTGCACAAGAAACATTTTTTGAAAACTTGAGATTTATTTTTAAGCTCAGAAAATTAAAAAGTAGAAGATAAATAGTTCATGGGCTCTTAATTTTGCTACCATTAAATAAGTTCCATCTGTAGTTTTATAAAGTGTTTATAAACTGAACAAAGTTCAATTTAACACAAAAACTTCTTTATAGTAACAGGTTAAATTTTGCAGACATGTTCTTAAATGTACAGTTATAAACTAATCTATGTTATACATAACTAATTTATACTAATTTATACATAGTTTTATCATATTTATATAGCTCAAACAACTGTATTAAATTTCTTTAAACTGATATTTTTTAATTGAAAATTTTATTTTCATACTATAAGCCATTAACCAAAACACTCCAGGACAAACATTTTTTTGTAAAAAAATATAAAATTTCCAGATGCGTTGACAAATGTACATTTATGAACCTGTTTGTTTTTTATTGTTCTAACAAATACATTAAAAAATTTTCCACTCTTTGAACTTTGTTAAAACAAAGAGAATTATTTTATTTTTAAAAAACATATCACAACAGTTGGATTCCTTTGAGGAAAAAATTAAAGCCAGCCTGAGTTATTTAGCTTTATTAGAAAATTGTAAATATTAAATAGTTAGTGACAACAAGTGAAATGCTACGGGGGAGCAAGCTTTAATACTTTTAACAACTAAGTTTATTTATTAGAATTTATTAACTAGTAGAGAATTTGGAGTTAAACAAAATTAGTTTGTTGAAAAAAAAATTCTTGAACAATTTGAAGAAAAATCCTGAGTTTTACACAAAACACTTTGAATAAAGCTGTTATTTTCATATACATTTCTCATTTTTTTTAGGCTAAAACTTTTTTGACAAAAACATTTTGAAACTATCTAGAATTTATTTGAAACAAAGTTACCTAACATAATATACCTTACAGATTTACCTCAAGATTTCATAAAGTGTATTGAAATAAATTTTAGCTCACACCAAAGTAATATAAGTAAATTTATTTCATTATTTACTGAAGACATTATTTTAAGCTCTCAAAATATACTTTATCTCTTAGTTACACAAACTTTATAGCATTAAATTAATATTAAAAGTCTTTAAAACTAAATCTCCATTTCTTTTTTCAGAACTAATCATAGACACTGTAAACTGCTCAAATGCTTTAGATTGAAATTTCATTAAAAAATCTAATGAAAATGCAAAATACCTTGCATTGACATTGTTTTAGAGAGTTGATACGGTTGAATGCACGAGCCAGAGAACAAACGGCCATATTCGTATAATGACGAAATGTTTCAAACTAAATACTGATGCAACAAAACATAAAAACATGACGAGGCGTTTTCATGTGAGCAGTTAGTCAGTTTTTTTTGTACAGCTGGAAGCAACAACTGCTCTTGAACTTATTTTGTGAATTTTAATTGTAAGTATTGTTTTGTTTTAAAGTCAATATTTTAACAGGTGTTCAATTGTTAAAATACTTAACCAGATTTACATGCTTTATAGTTTATTAAATCTTTCACAGTTTATTACTTAGTAAAAGTTTTATTTAATTTTTAGTTTGTTGTTTTAAGTCTTTTGAAATAGGTTTAATTAGCTTTAAATTTATATTGAAAAAGTGTTTATAAAAGTAATTTATAGTTTTGTATGCTAGTAATTCTTGTTGTGTTTTATATAAAAGATTCATCACTCAAAACTGTCTGTCTGGTTTATATAAAGTAGCCTAGAGTAGCATAAAGTATTTTATAGATAGTGTCCACTGATAATTTAAAAGTTAGCACTTATAAGTAGTTTGAAGTTATTATGTCTAACTTAGATAATATAAATGATAAGTTGCCTGCAGTGGGTCCTGATCATAAGCTTGTTAGAAGGTCACCCTCGTGCATAAGTGACCCGTTCCCGTATAATATATACTAGTCTATTTCAAAAATCCGTAGAATCTAATAGTTTTATTTTATTATTTAAAATTAAAAGATTTTTAAAATTACGGTAGGTTTTAAAAGGATTTTTTTTAAGTTGCATTGAACTTAGTTTTAGTAGGACAGTAATAAATACATCGAAACCTAAATATAATAAAATTAAAAGAACTTATTCTAATAAATTCGTTAATAAGATCACTAACAAAACTAATTTTCTAAGTAAAGTTAATTTAAAATACAGATTCCTTATACTAATGCAGGGGTCGACAGGCAGTTGGTGCTCGCGGGCCAAATTCCAAGTTTCAAAAATCTTCGCGGGCCGCAGTTTTAGTTTTAGTGACATTTGAATTATCCTTTAATTTTAGTTTTAGTCACATTAAAGAAAGTTTTACTTTTATTCACTTTATTAATTCTAATGATAATTAGCTTCATTAGTATGTTTATTTTAATCATAAATATTTATTGGAGTAAAATTAACATTGACTAATATACTTAAGTCTTAATAAACTATGTACTTTTTTTTTAATAACTAATGCTCGAATACTTTAATAAAGTACCTTATTAGTAATTAATTGGCTTTTAACATGGTTTTCACCTTTAAAAAAAGTGCAGAAACATGCAATTAATCAAGCTTAGATACCTAACTAAAATATCATCAATATAAAAAGTACACAATATATAAATAGACCAGAAAAAATTACAACTAGTAAACTATATTACAGTCAATTGTTCTAAGAATTCAAAGATTTATTTAAAGCGTTTGAAATAAAAGTTTACCTGAGTTTCAATTAGATGCCTTAAACAAGTTTAACCTATTTTGATTTTTTTTTTAGTTTTTAAACTAGACTGTACGATTTGCAACCCT
This sequence comes from Thalia democratica, assembly GCF_965202585.1. Classification (NCBI taxonomy): domain Eukaryota; kingdom Metazoa; phylum Chordata; class Thaliacea; order Salpida; family Salpidae; genus Thalia; species Thalia democratica. The sequence goes on along the minus strand of NC_139165.1, from coordinate 31,974,248 downwards.
TTTTAAAATGAAGAAATATCGAAGTTGAATAACAGTGAATTAAATATATAGCAAAAATATTATCATAAATCAGCTAATATGGACACTTATATTTCTTATACATTTTTAACAAAATTAAAAAAACTTTTAAGCCATTAATAAAATAGAAAAACTGAACTTTTTATTGATCATTATAGTAATTCCTTTTTTGCAATAAAGATGTTGTATTTAAAGAGTAAATGTTAAATAGAAGACGAGCTATAAAAATAATAAAAAAACGTTAGCTAGGAGTTATTGCGAGAAACAAAAAAAAACAAATAGCTATAGTCAGTTTCAACAAAGCGAGTGATTATCTTCAGTAACTACATACTGATCAGAAAATACTAAGACTTAAAGTTTAACATATTTTATAATCAAACCAACACTGTAAATTGAAGAAAACATACATTATAAGTTTAAATTGCCACTTATAAAGCAAAAGAAGCCAGCCTAAATTACCAATACTAGCCTAATATTTTAGTATACAAAAATTTATTCAGACCAAAAACTGAAAAAATGACTAAATTGACTTGAAATTTGAATTCTAAAAATAGTCATATTTTAAGTGTGTCTAGTTGTTTATATGCTTGAATTTACACTATTTTGATTAACAATGCACAAACTTTATGAATTTTCCATACCTAAATTTAGTTTGTATTAATTAGGTAGTTCAAAAAAACAGTAACTGTATATATTAGTGCATGAAAATTAACTTAATTTGTCAAAAAAACATCATTTGAAAAATTAAAATTTATACCTATCAAAAAATATTTTAATTTATATCATGTATTGTTTTAAATGTGTCTTCACACACCTAGATACTACATGTATAAAAAAGAATTTTAGAAAACTATGAATTAAGTAAACTTCATCTAGTTTAAGTATTAAATAAAACGTGGTTTAAAATGGGAACCGCTCATTTCCAACCCGCGATCATTTCCCACTCACGATCAAATCCGAGAACCGCTTACCAACCAAGGTTAAGGGTTAGAGGTAACAGTGACAGTAAAAGAGAAATTGATAATAAATAAAAACAAAACAAAAAAATTAGAAAATAAAGTAATAAATAAAGAAAGTTAAAAATATTTTCGAGTGGGAATTGTGCTCAGGTGGGATTTGATATGGTGGGAATTGTCAGTATGCCGATTAAAATATGAGCATCTTTGTACATTTGTGTGCATAGTAATTAATTAAAAGTGCTAAGAAAAATTATAAAAAAATCAAAATAAAACAAACCTTTTTTTTTCACTTATATGTTATTTTAAATGTTTTTGTGCACACTAAAATATAACTTTTAGTAATAAAACATCTATAAAAGAATCTTAGGTATAAAAAATATGTAAAAAATACCTAAACTTACTGTTGTAAGAAGAAAGTTATGATGAAACTGAGAAAAAAAACCTGTTGGAATGCTAATCTATCTTTTTTAAATTTTAAGCTGATACTGTAAAGCTTTTAATTGTTTAAAAATGTTAAACAGGGACTTAAAACGAAATTAATAATATTAAAGAAAAAACTAAAATAAGTTAAACTTAAAATATTTTTTTTGCTCAGCGGGCCACATTTACATGCTCGAGGGCCACAAATTTTTCTTCCGCGGGCCGCATTCCATTCCAAAAAAAAACGTGCTCGCGGGCCGCAGATTTACCCTTCGCGGGCCGCATTTGGCCCGCGGGCCGCAGTTTGCCGACCCCTGTACTAATGTTTACTTTAATTAAAACTTTACAATCTCTTTACGTTTTTGTTTTGAAAAAAGACGCTTTGTTTAACGGCTTATAACAAATCGTAAATAATTTTAAAAAAGTAGTTAAATAACAATGATATACTAAATTCAATTCACTTTTTAAACTTCAAGTTAACATTTTTTTGTATTTAATCGATTTTTAGTATTTTTTTAACAATCAATAGAATTCTAAATAATATGAACAGTATTTTTTAGGTTTTACTAAGACTTATTGCAATACAATAATACTTAAAACATATTTCGGTTCCTTTTAATTTTTATTCTATTGGTTTAGTTTCATATAAATCAACTGAACGACAACCACAAGTACTGAAGTAACCATTAGTAAAGATACGAAATTTTAATAGTATGATGCTAAAACAACACTTTATAGTCCACCACACAAATTTCACATAGCTGGTAGACGGTGCATTGAAATAGAGAGAAATAACTCTTTTGAAGTAATATGAGAATCTTTAATCAGTTGAAAATTAAAATGCTGAAAAATATGTTAATTTTATTTACAGATACTAAAATTAACGAAACATTTTAACTTATAAGACAAAACACATAAACAAATTGTATAATTTTTTATTACAAGCTCTGCGCAAAACTACGTAAATCGAAACAAGAAGCTGGTATCAAAACTGCTCGAAGTAAAAGTGGTTTGTAATTAATTGAAAATTTACTTATAGGTAAAACAAGATAGGCAACAATAAAACTCACCAAAAAAATTTTGTTTATTAACTTTTTATTGGCACACTAAATACTTTTCTGGCATTATTTGTATTAAAAAAAAAACTTCGTACATTTTTTTAAATGTGTATAAGATCTTTTTGCATATATTTATTTTTATAAATTAAGAAAAACAATACTATTACGCTTATAAAAGTTTAAACCTAACTTAAACCTTAAAATTATTTTGTTAAAAACGAGCAATTTACTCGAAAGAAAAATACATAAGATTACTTGTAACTGAACAAGTTTTTCCCGACCACTTACTTTTATCAGTGTCATAGCAAATCAATTTCGGCAATTGGGCTTGAAGTACATGTGTTTTGCTTCCTATACATTAAGCTTTTACAATGTCGTACCAGCCTAGTAATGGTTATTTCAAAGTGAAAAACTTTCTACAAAAACTTGTCAAAAACTTCACACGTGTTTGCAGACTCAGAAACTACAAGCAACTTGTTTCTAACTACAACTAAACTGTGGCAATAATTACTAGAGCTCATGTCTGGCATTGGTGACCATCCATTTGGGAAAACATCACATGACTCAACAGTACTTAACTCAATTTCATTATTACAAATTCCACCAGAAACTACAACCCTTTCTTCGAAAACCGCACAAGCTGCACCACATCTTGCCTGAACATTTTAGATACTTCACTCCAACTGTAGTTACTTGTGTCTAATTGTAAACAAGAATTAGTTTTATTTCGGCCTAAAAAGCCTCCAATAACAGAGATTTTATCCATAGTTCCGCACACACAATTACTGCTTCGTCTATCATGCATTTTAGCTACCTGGCTCCAAGAATTAGAAGCAGTTGAATATTTATCAATATACATCATCAAATCGGATTTGTGATCGTAGCCACCAAGAACATAAATCTCACTTTTCAAACAAACAACTTTTGATAAATACCTATGTTTTTTCATCGATGGAAGAGACGATAAAGTCCCATTTTTACTGACATCTACACATTTTACATAATTTACTACTCTTCCTAGGCTTTCATTTTAACCTCCACAAATAATAATGTTAGAATCTTTCTGGTTCCAATAAATTGTGGCTAAGTAAGCATCAGACTTCTTCATTATGAATTTTTTGTTTCTTTTGTGGTTAATACTAGATCCATTTAGATTAAGTTGATTTTTGAAATCAAGAACTTCTTTCAAAAGCTCATCAGTTTTGTGTAAACATTCCGAACCGTTTATTAGCTGTTGGATTGTGTCATCTGATAACAATGCAAAGCGAATTTTTAAAAGAATCTTCAGCATACTTATCACGATTTTCAATGTCATATTTCAACCATCCTTCATTAAATACTTCAACTTGTGAAGTGATTAAAAGTTTAGAACTCGCTAAGATTTTTGATACAACGCTGTAATCTAAATTTAGAAAGTTTTGATCGTCATCTACCGTTGTGAAACAGCGTTCCATATAACTGTTGGTTACTTCAATTAGACTTGAAAGTTTAAAAATATTTGCGAATCGATAATGACATTCAAAATTCTTCATAGACAGAAGTTGTTCAATTTTTTTTTGTTTATGTTTATGTCAGTTGTTCAGTTAGTTCAAGTTTGAATAACTTTATTTTTGAAATGAAAGTGTTTCTTTTCTTCACCTAAAATATTAGTTTTTGCGTTATTTATTTTCAATTCATATTAAATTTCTAAATGATTTAGATTAAGTATAATATATTAACTGAGTTCTTCAATATGTTATTTTGTTTAAAATGTGTATATAAACTTCAACTTAGCATAAAACAATCTATATTTTATTTAATAATTTTCAGTTTCAAACATACATAAATGTGAAATTATAACATCTTTACAAAATGACATTTTTTTATATAGTTCTAAGTTCAATTACTAAGGGCAGGTGATATTATCACACAGCGAAACTTATGAATGTTTTGTCGCTTTAGGAACGAAGGTTACTTTTTTACTAAAACATATTTTATACAGCATCACTTTAGCACTTTTGTATAACGTTATTTATTTAAATTCACGGTAAGTTTAGTTTTATTCAATTTTTTTTAATTGCTTTAATTTAACATAGCTAGGTTAATAACAACAGTTACATGTTGAAACTAAAATATTTTAAAACAGTTTGTAAGAATATAGTAATATAGTTTGTAAGTATATAATAATAAATAATTAAAAGAAGTTTTTAAAACTACTTTTAACTTTTTTGTACAAAAAATAGCTTTCTTATAATATAGTTTGTAGCACAATTTAAACACAATTCATTTAAGCTTTAATTTCAAGAACATTTTATGTCTACTTTTAATTTAAAGTTTTACATATTTTTTTTATATTTTTGAACATTATAGTACAAATATTAAATAAGCATTTAAAAATTATTTTACCATATGCATGGGAAAAAAATAGCTCCAGATAAAGGTATAGCTTCGTACTTATGTTTCACTTGGTACTTTATTGACATTCCGAGCAAAAGTGACGCGCAAGACTAAAGTGTCTTTTGTGCGTAAGTAATGCGGTGCTTTTTTGACCCATTTTCGATAATTTAAGATATAAAAGTTTAGCTCGTAGATAAAATGCAAATATTTTATTTCAAATAATTCCGTTTCAAAACAAAGTTTTAGTCTGTAAATGATTTTACTTATAACTTAATTATTTCAAAATTAAACTGTTAAAACTTTTGTTTTAAATAAAACAGTTTTATAATATTTGAGCTTATATATTTCTAATGCTTGAATTTATCTTTGATATTTTCTTAGCGTTTTAGCAAATTAAACATTAGTTAGAAGACACAAACATAATTTAAGTATATATATTTATTTCCATTAAAAAACTATACTTGATTTATCAACAGCTTCAACACTGTACAGTCTTAAGTTTTTGAATTTAATTGTTGCGTTTTTCTTGTAAGACCGCAAACTAAAATCATACTTCTGCTTCAATAGACCCAAAATTTCAGATTTATTTTTGAGTTTTGGTTGATTAGTAGCTTTATGAAACTCTTCTGACATGACTACAAAATGTCTTAATGTTAGTAAAACAACCTGTAAAATTTCTCATAGTTACTAAATGTTGTAATGATAAAATATTTTTAAGATCGATTTCTTACCATAGTTTTAAAACTTTATTAGAACTTGTATTAGTTTTTTAAGTCATTTTGCCGGTGAAATTTAGCCTGAGTCACTGAAGGACTATGACAAAACTGAGTTAAAATAAAAAAAACTCATAAGTATTACATTTAAAAATTCATGTATAAAAACATTTAACTAAAATAGATAAACAAATTAAAATCAGTATTTCACCAGCAAAATAGTATTCTTATTACAAAAAAAGTGTATACAAAATAGACATAACTGTAGAAATTTATAATAAATAATCTTTAGCTATTGATATTGGTCTCTTAATTTTTCAAACTATCATGACTAGACTATTCTTTAGCAACTCTTTTTAATATTTACTTTAAACAGTTATTTTTTTTTTTCATTGAATAAAATTAATAATAGTTGTTTAATAATATATGTATATGTTTAACTTTAGTTAATTAACATTTATATCGTCCTTTGGTTAGTAAATAACTTGAAATGGACATTTTTTTAAATTATTAAAAATAAATTCATTATAACTACAATTACTTACATAAGTATGTTATCAATTTTGACTAATTTTAACTGCCTATAACCTGTAGAAGCCAAAATGATTTATGTTAACTAAAACCTTGTTGCTCATATCAAAGCCGAGTGCTACACAACTAAAACTTGGCTTCGGCTGTGTTTTTAAATAAACTAGAAAATTTCAATTTTTAAGTAAAATGCCACTTAATGACAACAAATAAGTTTTATCTTTATAAAAATATTATCAAAGGTGGTAGTATATAATAGAAACTATGAACTTGTGAAGGCATTTCAGTTTTTTGCCTTACATTTGTCATTTTATGTTATATTTAAACATTAGTAGGATTAAGATCTCAAGCTAATATTAATATTTTATTTTAGCATCCTTTTTATTTTGCATAAAACATGTTTCTATTTGATAACACTTAAATACTTCAATGGCAAAGATATAAAAATTATCTAAATAACATACTAATAAAAATAATAAAACTGATTTTGTATTTAAGTAAGACAATTTAAAATATTGTAGTAATATATTTTGTAGTATACATATTTTGTTAAACAACTAAGTTCGAACGAAAAGTTAGAACATTTTAAACAAGCGCCTTTGTAAGTCATAAAACGAATAAATTAGTTGGGCTATTTTCTAACTTTAATTAAACACCTTAAAACTACAAACATTTTGTTCATTTTTAAACTCATTTTACTTTATTTAGTTTCACAGAGTAATAATTTCTAAAGGTAGAGACATAGTAAACTTAGCATACCACAATCGAGTGCTTTTTCAATTAGATAGATAAACAAATGCAAATCTTCTATTTCAATTGAGGTCTAAATCAGAGTTTATTGTCTCACTTATTTAGAACAAAACTTATTTTATAGAGTCTTTAGAATAGTAAAGTTGTAATGGGCTAGCACATAAAAATTGTTTACTACAATATCCTTTTTTTTTTCTCGTCGTTTTAATATAAATTAATTATTATTTTGTTTGATTTGAGTATATGAGAATAAAGTAACTCAAAAATTTATAAAATATTGGCCTTGATAGAGTTTTAAAAAATAAAAATTTAAAAAATCTAAAATCAAATACATCAAAAGCAATAAACTGTACAAAATGTTGTTGTATAACCCATTTTTAATTTTAGTGTAGTAAGTATCCAATTTACCTCACATTAGGTTATTCATTTCCGGGTAAGTATCTTACTTTGTTGATTGACTGAATAGAAAACATAACATTTTAGTAACAAATATCGAAATACAACTGTGTGTATTATATGCAAAATTATCTAGCTAAACTTGATATGAAAGTTTTTATGTAGTTTTCATTTTCATTGCACAAAATACTTACCTATCCTTACCTAAAAATTTAGTTTTAGTATGTTTATTTGAAGTAAGAATAATAAATGTTAATTTAGAAAAAAATAGTTTAATACTAACATATAATACAGTTATGCTTTATATAAGAATAAACACTTGATGTTTAATAAAATAGAATGAGCATAAAAAATTAAAACCTACTAAAGTTATTCAGTAAATAACTAAAATATATAGTACTATAGTACTATATGCTGTAAAGTTTTTACATACTCCACAGTGAACAAAAAACGCAATTAAATGTATTAAGAAATTAAATTATTAATAAAATTGATGGTTGTAAACTATTCATAAAATTAATTTTATGCGTAGCAAAAGGTTATATTAATTACAAAGCAGGTTAGTCAAAAAATTCAATAAACAAAAGTTATCAGATCTAAAGTATTAACTTATTTAATAGTATTTGCTTTTTGAGTTTTTTCAACAAAAACTAAAGCAAGTTTTAAAACTAAAGTAAAAGCAAGTACAGCCTATTATTTTTCAGTTATGACTATTTTATAATTTTGTTTATGGTCAAGTAGAAAACTCAGTAACTATTTTTTTGATAAAAGTTTAATTGAAGTATATAAATAATAATGGATGAAAACTCGCCAGCGCCAGGATCACGAGGCGCAAAGACTGACAGTGGTGTCTCAAGCATCTCGCAGCTTGCAGTTGAAACAAGTTCACCAGCGCCAAGTTCAAGCAGAGGCCGTCCGCGTAGAATCTACCAAAGAAGATCGAAATCAAGGAAACCACAGCAAAGCTCAGAGCCAACTAATAGCAACCCAAGCCCCCAGCAGCCTACAAGCTCACCAGTGCCAGGATCTTTAACGAGTCCGAACAATGGCTCGAGTTTGGATGGAATGCGCGACATCAGTCCTGTGCCTCAAAGCCAACCGGATTCAAGGCAAGGCCCTGGAACAATAAGAGCTACGCTGTCTGACGACAACTTGTGTTCTCCCGACGAAGACGAAGAAATAGAACAAATCGCACAGCAACCGACTGATGGAATTTCAGGTTACAACGTCAGGGACGTGACGACGGACTACTATGGACCGGAAGAACAAAAAAGTTTAACGGGAGGCACTGACGATGAACAAGTTTTTGATGAGGAGAATAATAATCGTCGAAGAGAAGTTAACGAAAGTCAGGATGACTCAAGGTTTGATGACCCTGAAGATGAAGAAGAGGTTTTGGATGAGCCAACGCTTCAACGTCATATTGAATCGGAAGTTTCAAATGAGCAAAACCCTGTAACTGTTGACCAGGTAATAAACATTCGCTTTTGGAACAATAACTGTGTTTTCAAAAAATTTACAAAAAACTAATCAGATTTAAGTAAAATCAAGAATGTATTAGTTGCCTCATGTTAAGTAACTAAGCTAAAAACTCTAAGGTCGAACTTTCGGGTCCCATAAATTTTGCATTAGGGTGTTTTTTAAAAAATCAAAATTTTAAGTATTTCAATTGTTCTAAACTTCACACAAAGTCTAATATATAGAATATATATATACAGTATACTACCGCTTAAGTACGCACTTTTTTTGGTACGCATCACGCCTTAAGTACGCACTTATCCAGAAAGACAAAGTAAAGGATGTTATACTAAAACTTCTAAGAAATTCCAGTTTTTTGCCTAAATTTTCAATCATCAAGTTTTTCCAAATTATTTTATGTTTCCAGGTAGAATGGCTAACCTGCTGAGTTAGCCTGAGACTTTCACAACTTTTTAACTAGGGTGAGTAATCCTGAGTAGTCTAAGTGGCCTGAGATTGTGACAGTTCTGTTATTAAATGTTGATAAACTAAATACTTATGTAGTTGTTGCAGAAAAGTAAAAAGAATAATGATATTTGAGCTGTAATGCTATAAAATAAATAAATCTAGATGACAAAGTTAAAAAAACCTACAAATACAAAATATTTAAGTTATAATTTAATTTAAATGTACATACATTGATGTTTTGAAAATGTTTGGTAAACACAAAGTAGTTAAGTACTTTCCCTCTAACAAAACAAAATGTTGCTTAATTTTCTTTTTTAAATCATTGACTGACATTGAATTTCTTTATTAAATGTATGTATTAATTATGTAGAAGCTTTTTATAGTAAAAATAAATCATTTTAAAATCTATTAAAAAGTTTTGCGAACTAGAATTATGTATTAAATGTTATTTAAAATAAAAAGACTTGTTTATTTGGCTTAATTATTTGGTGGCTAGTTGTAAGATTGAAAACAAACAGCCAAATTTCATATTATGCTATGTCGTCAAAAAGTACGCACTACCCGTCCTAAGTACGCACTTTTTGGTCGGGTTCAATTTGCGTACTTAAGCGGTAGTGTACTGTAGTCTATATTTATAGTATATTACATTAGGTAATAGTAACAATATACATTGTATGTAATCATATTAAAATTTGTGTTCAAATAAAAAAATTTGTAAATTTCAGGAATGTATGTAATAACTGGAACGCTGTAGATTAATGATAAACAATGACAACTAGGACTTCATTTAACATTTTACAACTGTCTTTATCTACGTACAAATGCAAAATTCTTTGATACTTTAAGCACCTTTTATGCTCAGTAATCCTCGTTTCTTCAAGTTTCCCTTTATTACATAAGCAACTTTATTTTGCAGACTCCTTTAATTTTATAAGTAAATTTAGTTATCAGCATCCCTGGATCCTCAAGCAACTATATTGTGTAGCATCCCTTGGTTCATTACGCAATCTATTTTTGTAGAATTTATAGTACATTAAGTAAATCTAATAGGCAGTGAGTCCTTAGTAAATTTTATAATGCAGTATTGCTTAAGTTGCCTTCATGATACTGCATATATCTCTAAAACTTAGTCGAACTTTTGCAGATTAGAATTATGTATTAAATGTTACTTAAAATAAAAAGACTTGTTTATTTGGCTTAACTATTATAAGGCTAGTTGTAAGAAAAAAAAAACAAACAACTAAATTTCATATTATACTATGTCGTCAAAAAGTACGCACTATCCGTGCTAAGTACGCACTTTTTGGTCGGGTTCAATTCGCGTACTTAAGCGGTAGTCTATTGTATCTTAATACTAATTCAACTGTTTTTAACTAAAAACACACTTAATACCATTGTATATCACATCTTAAAGTTTAACTTCATTAAAATATTATAACAGAACGGTGAAGGCCCCCTGCGCAAACCTTACGCAACAAGATCAAAGAAACGAGGCGCAAATACTGACAGTGGTGTCTCAAGCATCTCGCAGCCTGCAGTTGAAACAAGCTCACCAGCGCCAAGTTCAAGCAGAGGCCGTCCGCGTAGAATCTACAAAACAAGATCTAAATCAAGGAAACCACAGCAAAGCTCAGAGCCCACCGATAGCAACCCAAGCCTCCAGCAGCTCACAAGCTCACCCGTGCCAGGATCTTTAACGAGTTCGAACAATGGCTCGAATATCGACGAAACGCACGAGCACAGTCATTTAAATAATGGAACAAATATTTCTGATAAATTATCAGAAACTTCTTTATATCTACTAGAAGATATCAATTCAATGCATGATGAAAACTTAATTAAGAAAAGTATTTCCGAAAAAGCTCTGGATTTGGCTCAAAACAAATTAGCTGCAGTCTGTAGGATTGAAATTAATAGAATTAAACATCGGTCGAATGACGACTTAAATGTAGAAAGCAACAATCTTTTGTTGTTCTATGGTACGAGTGTAATAAATACAATTGGAATACTTGAAAAAGGTTTTAAGCCTTCAACTAAGGGACTTAATGGACCTGGAGTATATATGACGACAAGTTCAGAATTAGCTTTAAGATATTCGACGAGAACAAATCCTTTAACATACGATGCTAACGAAATAGTCTTGTTAATCAATGAAGTAGTTAATTCTCACAATTTAGAAGAAGTTCAAACAGATATTGTAACTAAATTACTTCCACTATTATGGATTTTGTTACTAATTTCTGCAGTCTAGCTTGTAGTACTATTAAATATATATGAAATGAAAGATATAGTGTTGATTTCTGTGTTTTTGATCACATGTTATCATTTAGTAACGCGAAAAAAAAAAAGGTTTCAAAGATTCATTAGGGTTAAAAAAGCAGAAGCTAATTCAGAGGTTGGTTTTGAAAGAGACAACTTTGGGCGAAAAATTAAAGTGATAAATGACGATGCAACAGACTACTTTAATAATTATACTTGTCACGAAAGTCTGGTAATACCAAGATATTTAATTTTATTCCATTCTTGCGAGCCCACAAATTCACCTGCGCCAGGATCTTTAACGAGTCTGAATGATGGCCCGGATGTCGACGGATTTGACGTCCTCAGTCCTGTGCCTCAAAGCCAACCGGATGCAAGACAAGGCTCTGAAATAGTAAAAGCTGCGCTGCCCAAGAATGATTTGTGTTCTCCCGACGAAGGTGTATCAATTGAACAGCCTGCACAGCAACAGACTGATGGAATTTCAGGCTACAACGTCGAGGGCGTGACGACGAACTGCTATGGATCGGAAGAACTGCAAAGTTTAACGGGAGACACTGACAATGAACAAGTTGTTGATGAGGAGAATAATAATCGTCGAAGAGAAGTTAACGAAAGTCAGGATGACTCAAGGTTTGATGACCCTGAAGATGAAGAACAGGTTTTTGATGAGCCACCGCTTCAACGTCATATTGAATCGGAAGTTTCAAATGAGCAAAACCCTGTAACTGTTGACCAGGTAATAAACATTCGCTTTTGAAAAAATAACTGTGTTTTTTAGAAAATTTACAAAAAATTAATCAGATTTAAGTAAAATCAGAAGCGTCTCCATAATTAATTTTATAAATTGTCTTACATTTTGGACGGTGTGTTATTGTATTAATTGCCTCATGTTAAGTAACTAAGCTATAAACTCTAAGGTCGAACTTTCGGGTCCCATAAATTTTGCATTAGGGTGTTTTTTAATAAATCGAAAAGTTTAAGTATTTCAACTGTTTTAAAGTTAACACAGAGTCTATTCCTCTTATCAAATTATTAGAAATTAGGTAATAGTAACAATATACATTGTATGTTATCATATTAAATTTAGCGTTCAAATAACAAAATTTGTAAGTTTCAGAAATTTATGTAATAACTGGAACGCTGTAGACTGATAATAATCAATGACAACTAGGACTTCAATTAACATTTTACAATTGTCTTTATCTACGTACAAATGCAAATGATTTGATAGTTTAGCACATTTTATGTGCAGTAACCCTTGTTTCTTCAAATTTCTCTTAATTACATAAGCGACTTTATTTTGCAAACTCCCTTAATTTTATAAATAAATTTAATTATCAGCATCCCTAGCTCCTCAAGCAACTATATTGTACAGCATCCCTTGGTTCATTACGCAATCTTTATTGTAGAACCTATAGTACATTAAGTCCTTAGTAAATTTTTTGATGCAGTATTGCTAAAATTGTTTTCATGCTACTGCATATATCTCTAAAACTTAGTCGAAGTCAGCCGTTTTGAAAGTTTTGGCTTAACTTAAAGTAAATTAAAAGTTATTATGTTTTTGTAAACATTTTAGTTTATTGATCTTTTTTTGTGTAATATAAAATTTAAATTTACAAACTTGACTTACTTTACTTTAATTCTGCAGAACTGTTTTTGTACTACTTTATTTGTTACTACTTTACTTGAAATGTTAATTTATCATATCAAGGTTTAGAATAAATTCTTAAGTTTAAATATTGAGTAATAGTATTTAAACATATAAATATATTAATACTGATTAAATTATTTTCAACTAAAAACACACTTAACACCTTTGTATATCACATCTTAAGGTTAAACTTCATGAAAAAATTATAACAGAACGGTGAAGGTCCCTCGCGGAAAGCTTACCCAACAAGATCAAAGAAAAGGCAACGAGGCGCAAATACTGACAGTTGTGTCTTGGACGTCCCTCAGCATGCAGTTAAAACAAGCTCGCCAGCGCCAAGTTCAAGCAGAGGCCGTCCGCGTAGAATCTACCAAAGAAGATCGAAATCAAGGAAACCACAGCAAAGCTCAGAGCCAACTAATAGCAACCCAAGCCCCCAGCAGCCTACAAGCTCACCAGTGCCAGGATCTTTAACGAGTCCAAACAATGTCCCGAGTGTCAATGGAACGCCCGACACAAGTCCTGTGCCTCAAAGGCAAGGCCTAGGAAGAGTAAGAGCTACGCTGTCTGACGACAACTTGTGTTCTCCCGACGAAGACGATGAAATAGAACAACCCGCACATCAAACAACCGATGGAATTTCAGGTTACAACGTCAGGGGCGTGACGACGGACTGCTATGGACCGGAAGAACTGCAAAGTTTAACGGGAGACACTGAAGATGAACAAGTTTTTGATGAGCAATTGCCAAATAGTTGGCGAGGCGAAGTTGACGAAATACAGGATAATTCAGGATTTGACAACTCTGAAGAAGTAGAGCGCGAAGTTTTTGATCAACGCCATAATGCGTCAGGAGTGAGAGATCAAAACCCTGTAGATGCTGACCAGGTAATAAACAATCGTCGGCAAACTGATGTTAGGGAATTGCAAGCAGAAAATTCGTATGAAAGGTAATTTTTCTTTTAATGTATATATATTTTTTAGCTTATACAGTTACCTGGAAATTTTTTTATTGATCTTTTAAAAAGTACAACTATTAAGAATTATATTTTTAAGCAAAAGTCTTTTAATTGTTATTGTTTTCGCTGTGCTGTAGATTTTGTTGTGTTTTAAAAACTAATTAATAGTTACTTCTTTAGTTCCCCATTGCAATGCGTGAGTGTTTCCAAAGGTAGCGAAATTGAAAGGATGGAAGTGGAATGTATGATGGAATCTGTACAAGGGGGAGACAAATTTGACAAGTTGTACTTACAAAAAGTGTACGACGTTTTGCTGCGCTCAATAGGAAAAGTGGGAAATAATGCAAACTTCTGTAAAAACTATCAAATGGTTAAAAGTATAGTGATGACGCACTACAAGAAAAGAAAGTTTATTAGTAATTTAACCGACGAATATTTAAAAGAAAGAAGAACTTTTTTTCTGACTCAATATGAATTTTTTGATAATTTAGGCATTAGAGAAAGACTTCATATAGATTAAGTTATTTTTTGTAAATAACTGATCTACATGTTTTGTAGAAAACTAAACTACTACTAGTGTTAATGGTATTCTTATCATAAAAAATGTTTAGTTTTTTAATAGTATAATTAGTTTAAAGTTTTTTGAACGTTCTGTTTTTGATCATTGTTGTGTTTTTTATTTCAAAATAAAAGTCTTTATGTTAAGAAATACTGTGTGCTACTTTTTTAAATTAAGTTATAATTAGTTTTTTAACAATTAATTTTAAAAATTTTCAATATTATTATAAAGCAAGAAAACTTATTGATAGTAACGCAGTTGGTAACAGAGTATATTAATTTTTAATTTTTAAAAAGTTAAAATATTACAAGCTATTTCTCCTTAACCTTAGTTTTTTTTTTTTTTGCTTAAATGAACGTTATTTTCTAAAACGTTTTTTTTTTTCTTTTTACAATAAAAAACTCTGCAAAAATTTATTAACTCTGCAAAAAAGTTAAAATTCATCATATTGTTGATAAAGTTGTAAAACAAGCCTTACAATCAGAACCTTGTATACAAAATTGTAACAGGATCTGTCTTAAGTCAATTTCTTAACACACATAATAAGTATTTAAAAAAGTTTGTAATTCTGATAGTTTGATTTTAAGCATTTTGGAGCGTTAATTAATCATAACTAGCTTAAACGTGTGAATTTTAAGCCAACTAAATGATTTTCAAAAAATTGTTTCAAAAAATTGGTACAAAAATGTTGCAATACAAAAAAGGTGTGTTTTTGGCATGGTAGTTTAAAATTAAGCTTCAATGAATAACTATTTAATTATACTTAAATAAAATATATAATTTTTTTTTGCTGTTGACATTTTATAAAACATCACTATTTTTACAAAAAAGTGTCATTGTGTTAGAATTTATACGTAATAACATGAGTAAGACTTGGGAAACAGCAGTATGAATAACGTTAAAAAAACCTTAGCAGAAGGATTTAAAATGATTAAAATAACAATTAAAATCGTAATAAATATTCACACTGATTTTGACCAAATCTGACACGGGTGTGGTTTTGGCTTTCCACTACTACCTTTTAGCTGAGTACCTTAAAATAAAATCACCTTAGGGCGTAGATACACAGTAAACAAATAAAAATATTTTTTTAACGAAAACAAAAATATATTTCTTGAACATATAAGAAAAGCGAACAAAGTACTATTTAGAAAAAAACATAACTAAAATTTATAAACTTTCTTATTTCAAAAAAATATGTATTTGCAAGAAATACATTGTTTTTGACAAAATTTCTAGTAAATAATAATAATAGACTTATACTAGCTTTAAATGAAAATTTAAGTTTTAAGTCTGTTTTTACAAAGTAAAACGCAATAAGTACAACAAAATTTTTGAGTAATTTAACTAACTAATATAAACAATTACCTGCGAAGTAGGTACGCACTTTGAACACAGCGCAAAAATGCATACCCAACTGCTAATACGTACCTAAAAATTTTTGTCTTAAAATTTCTACAATAACGTAAAACAGGCATCTTAAAAGCCACTAAAGTTTACTTACAAATAATTTTTAAAGCCTAATCCAAAAAAAAAATCTTTTACATTAAAAACAAAACATGTTTGTTGAAAATATATTATAAGTCTTAAGTACTTAGTTAAAATAAGTATTTATGTATGTGTGTTTATATTTAACTCACAAAGTTTTTTAATTAATATTGAACTTCGTCGTACCTTTAAAATTTACATAGTACATAAAATTTATTTATAATTTTCAACAAATAAAAGTTGATAATACTTTTAGTAAACTGTGTTTGTTTTAAAAATCTAGTATAGGGTTGTAATGTTTTACTTCTGATCTTTTCTTATTTAATCTTTTTTTTTCGTTAAAACTAGCTGTATTAGTAAAAAAGACAACACTTAGAATAAAATTGTGTGGTGCTCTAAAAAGAAAATAGTGTGGTTTGCCTTATCAATATTAACAGTATTGGTTTTAAGAAATAATGCTTAAAATTTTATTAATTAAATAAAGTTTTTATTTTGTTTATATATATATCATGGCCACCATAATTTTAGATCACTGTAGCTTCAATTGCAATAATCATTTCTTTTTTATGTAAAATTTCAATAAGTTTTTTTTTACTATGTTTCCATCATAAGGTATGCAAATTTAAATTGCACTGTTCGTTTTTTTAATAAATATACCTTGATATTTTTTATTTTGAATAATAGACGTGATATACAATTTGTAAACTTATAGCTTATTTTTTGGTTTGTGTATTTTTATTTCTTTTTATACATAATGATCTAACTAAAAGTATAAAATTTTTGAGTTTTTATTTTTGTCTTTTTTTTTGTGTATTTAAAAACAAATTTAATTTTGTACTAAACGCTTTTCGGCTAAAAAGTGCATATCATACTAGTGGTTCGTATTTAAGTGCTGCGTACCTAGGTGACAAGTAACGTAATAATACTTTAGTTATATTTTTAGACTAGACTAAGTGATTCAAAGCTGTAGTTCGCTGAAAGCTTTTATAAACTATAAATTCTAAAATAGCATTAAAATAATCAAACTTTTTTTGTGAAAAATTAGGCAACCAGAAATAAATACTAATAAAATCTATTTTTAAACTTTTTAGATACTAACTCATATTTATAATTCTGTAGTAAAAGTTCTAATATCAAACTTAAGTTGAATTTAATAAATCTGATAAACTTTTATTTATAGAAAAAAATCTAAGATAATTTTTTAGAATTACATACAGGATATTTTTTAAATAAGCAATCTTAGTTAAAATTATTAAAAACTAAATATCGTTACAAACTGTAGCTTGAATTTTCAAAAGCCTTATAAGAAAGAGGATATAGTATTAAATTACTACCAATATTATTTCAACATTAAAAACATAAAACGAAATTTTAAAATACAAATATAATAGAGTAGTATAACTTTAATCAAAGCTAATAATTAAATAAAATATCTTAAAACCGTTGCTTCTTCTTTCTTTATATCTTATTAAAATATTAGGGTCATTAAGCAGTTTTTCTTGCTATTCAGTTCGGAAAACGACAATTGTTTGTTTGCAAAAGACCAATTCTCAGTAAAATGGAGACCTAACCCATAAAACTGGATGACAATAGAAGATCATCAACATGGAAGCAATGAGACGTAGTGGTCTGACTTCTATGTCGGACATCTTACCCGTCTTAGTGCCAGCGCAAGCATGGTTATGTTCTAAAGAAGGTTAAAGAGCGAATTTCAAAGTTATAGTAATACGACGAGTTAGTCGTTGGCAAACGCATCTGCGATCGTCCAGTACTAGTTTTGAATCAGCAAGTAAAAACCTGAATGTCAGCAATAGTGAGTAAGTTAGCCTACTATTGCTTCAAGTTAATCCAGGGTTCGGCAGGCAGTTTGTGTTCGCGGGCCAAATTTCAAGTTTAAAAAATCTTTGCGGACCGCAGTTTTAGTTTTAGTGACATTCGAATAACCTTTTGGTTTTAATTTTAGACAAACCAGAGAAAGTTTTTCTTTTCAATTACTTCATTAATTTAATATACTTTTAGCTATACATAGAATGCCTATTTGAATTATAAGTGTTTATCGGAATAAAATTCACATTGACTAAAATGTTCAAGTCTTGATAAAATATGTACTTTCATAAACACTTAATAAGTTAAACTTATTATTTTTTTTTTTTTTATTTACAACCTAATTCTCTATTAAAACCGAGTTTGAAAAACATCTATTGGACACTCTTATACATTTTTATATAATGAACCACCTTTTCATACTTTTATAATTATAACATTTGAAAATAATTTTTGTGTCTTAAATATTTTGAAGTTTTCAAGATATTCAGTAACTAGTTTACTAAATAAAATTTATACCTAATTGAATGTAGATAAGCTAAATCAAACTTTTTAACATAATTAATGCTAAAATTTTTTAGTAGAACACCTTATTAATAGTTATTTAGTCTTTTAAATGGTTGCCACTTTAAAAGCAAAAAAATCTGCGGTTTATCAAACCAGTCTCATTTATTTTATTAAAAGTTAAAAATTATAAAAAATTTCTGTCAATCAAGCTCAAATACTTAACTAAATATCATTATTCTATGAAAATACAATATATAACTAGACAAAAAAAATTAGTAAACTACACCACAGTTATAAAAACTATTCTGAAAACCCGAAGTTTTATTCAAAGTTTTTGAAATTAAAGTTTCACACACACCTGAGTTTTCAGAAAATGTCTTAAACAGGTGTAACCTAGTCTGAATTTTTGAATTTTTAAACTAGCCTGTTTGTTTAGCAACCCTGTTTAAAATAAAGTTAACAAAATAAAAAACTGTCAAAGTTTGTTAACAGTGATTTTATTAAATGGCTAAAAAAATATTAAAAGTCAGCATGAATTGATAATTAAATTTTTTAAATAATTTAAAAATATATAAAATTTATTGAGCCATTAATGAAATAGAAAAACTTATTTTCTATTGGGCGTTGTAGCGATATTTTATCTGCAATAAAAATATATTGCACTTAAAAACAGTAAATATGTAATACAAGACGAATTATAAGAATTAAACAACTTTAGTGTTCAGTTATTGAGAGAAACAAAAAAAATTCTTAAGTCAGTTTCAACATAATTTTCTTCAGTAACTACAGACTGATCAGAAAAAACTGTAAAGTCAAGTTATAAAGTGGCAAAAGTAATTACAAAAAAAATATACCGTTTAGAATTAAAAACTTTTATGAATAATTTGTGTTGGCGGTTGTAAAACATTTTGTTTATTTCTTTAATGACACAGGAAGTCGTGTATAGGAAATTTTTTAATATTCTAAAGCCGTATAAATTAAATTAGGACTTTAATCAATCAGTTAAGCAGGAGAACTGATACATCAGATATTGCTCATCTGAGAAGTTTTATTAGAGGTGTTTTTACTAATTTTTACATTTAAGAAAAATTCCCAGGTTTAGTTCCTATACAAAGCACAACAATAGGTAAAATTATTTTAATAACAATAGTACAATGCACCAAAGTACAATTTTTTAAGTTTTAAAGTTTTTGAAAGTACAGTTTTCTGCTTCTAATTTTATTATAAAGTTGAATCAAAAATAAAAAACAGTTTTAAAAAATATGGCAAAATTAAAAAGATACTGTTAAGCTACATTAAGTGTGTTTTTAATAAACAGAATACTTGTATGATAGATTTGTTGTTTCAAACCCAAATTTCTTATTTTACATGTAAAAATTGTTGAAAACTCCAGGTTTTACAATAATTCTCAAATTCAAGGCTATTTCAGATTTTTAAGCATAAATTTGAAAAATTCCAAGCTTTTCCGGGACTCAAGTTGTTTGGCAACTTTTGGTTCACGTTTATATGTATACAATTAAGATAAATAACATTTCAAATTATATCAGCTGCAAGATTTAAAATTTTGAATATATTATAATTCAAACTAACACTAAATTGAATAAAACATACATCATAAATTTAATTCGCCACTCTTATAAAAAAAGCCAGCCTGAGTGATCAAAAAATAGCCTAATATTTTACTGTACAAACAGATATTCGAGCCAGAAACTAAACAATAACTAAATTGGAATGAGATTTAAAGTTTTCAAATAGTCATAATTTTTGTGTGTGTTAATTTTTAGTAGTTAACTTGATTGAATTCGAATTATTTTGATTAACAATGTACAAAATTAATGATTTTACCATCCCTCAATTTAGTTTGTATTAAGAAGCTAGTTTATAAAAACAGCAGTATGTTAGTATGCAACGCATAAATATTAACTTAACTCGTTGAAAAACATTGTTTGAAAAATAAAAAACTATACCTAATAAGAATATCTTAATTTATGTCAAATATATTATTTTAAATATACACTTAGGTATTGGATGTAGAAACAATAATGTTAGAAAATTATGCATGAACTAAACTTAATCTAACTTAAGTATTAAAAAAAGTGGTTTAAAATATAAGCATCTTTGTACATTGGTTAGCATAGGAATTAAATTAAAATTCAAAATATGCGAAACCTCAATAATTTAACTGTTTTTGTGCACACTAAAATATATCAATTAGTTATAAAACATCTGTAAGAGGAATTTAGGTATAAAAAACATTTAAAAAAACTAAACTGTAAAGAAATGACATTTAAGTAAATTACTATGCATGACTATTGTACAAAATAAGAAACACTTGCATTTAGTTTATATATTAATTATGTATTATATAACTAACTTACTCAATCTGAGACCGGTCTCAGTCTACTGAAGCTTGTAGTCTGATGATCGAATTGGTATGATCAACCCTTTTGTTAAACTTGAGCTTGTCTCACGGCATACGAAAGTCCAGGCTTCTGCTCTGCAGACTTTCGCCATGTTTTTGTTGGTTGTATTTAAATATATTTAACCCTCAAATATAACTTAAAACTCTCAGATTTAATATTTTAGTTTTAGTTTGCTTATGAAAAAATAACAATTTGAATGACACTTTGATGCCATAAGGAGGAGCTACACTATTTTTTACAAAAATAAACTTTGTTCATTATATAAAATCGCAAATTATAAAATATTAAATGTGTTTTAAAGGACAAAAAGTTATGAATAGTATTTGAAAAAGGTCAATATAGTATCTTTTTTTGCTATTTATCTTTAAATTAGGGATCGCCTGATCAAAAAGGGAACAATTTTAATGGACGTAAATAACTATTTTTTACAGACCTTGTAAAGATTTTTTTGTTGATTAAACATGTTTTAAAACCATTTTAACCATTTATAATCAATTTTTTAAATATTTTTTTATTAAATTAATGTCAGAAAAGTATCAAATACGGCAGCCCTGGGGTTGCAGTTTGCCGATCTTGTTTATTAAACATTTATATTATGCTTCATGTTATAATGAATTAACCTAGTTTTTACTTTTGTTTTTACATAATTTCTATTCAAACAATTAAAAATATAAAAAATAAAACTATTTTACGACTCTAAAATTTATATATAAATTTAAAAACAAACTTATTTAAAGTTTTAGTAAAAAAATATTTGAATACTTTTATAGCTGAAAACTTTAACCGACTAAAAGTGGAAATAACAATTATTACGACATATACTTTTTATTTTATTTTTTTTAATAAAATAAAATAAATATGTAATTTAAATAACAAAATTTTGAGAAAATGTCGACATTTACAAAAGTTATATTTCAAAAAACATTGTTAAATTTTTTTTTTCTATTTCCGAACGTTTAGTTTTTATTTCTATTAAAAGCAGCAATTTTAGCAAATGACCTTAAAACTGTTAAAAATTGTTTTAAGACTATAAGTTTAAAGCTTAGCTAACTCTTATTTTAAATACAACCGTTATTTTTATATTTTTAATTAATTTTTATGGGTATAACCAACTAGCAACTGACTAACATACAGTTATTACTCATTATTCAAGGTTGTATTTATGTTTACATAGTTTTAACATAAGTAAATAATATAATATAAAAACAAAATTATTAGATTTATATGTAGCCTAAATTGTACCTCATATGACGTCGTCACTGATGCTTTTTTTTTGCAGATTCGTAACTTTATCCAGCTAGCTCCGTCCCTAGTTAATATTTAAAAGAAACGTGACTTTAAAAAGTTTTTAACAAATTAAGTAAAATAAGTGTTTTGCTGTCTTTTTTTAGGTATTCTTAAAATATTCACGTTTAAGTATTTTATACATTCCAGCTGTCTTTCTCAAAAATTTTATCATAATTAGCATAAATAGCAAATTACTTTTTGTTTTTAACTCAATTTTCCCACAGATACATTAGTTATTTAAAACTGATTTATTTTATCTGCAATGAGGCCTAAACAAAAACCAAAAAGATTTAACTGGGCATCTGATGAAGTAAGTCTGTTTTAAATAAATGATTTATTATCTTTATTTTTTATTTAATCAACTTGTGTATTTTACACTTTTGCTTTATAAGACTATAATAAAAAATATATTAATCCGTTACTCATTAAGAGGCTAGATATCAAGCTTTATAAAATCAACTTAAGCCAAACCAAACTGACTAATTAAGAGTTAACATGTCAAAAGTTTTTTATATTAAATGTCTTAGTGTATATTATACTTAAATGAGAGATGGGTATTTTATTAAATTTTATTTCATTAGAAGTTAGTACAACTTAACAAAAAAATAAAGTTAATTGATTTTAAATATGTTTTTTTAAGTACAACTAATTTTCTAAACGTTTATACTATTTACGTTTCATCTTAATTTTTTCCAAAATTCTAAAGGCCTTCATAATGTAGTTTGCTCCAGATTATTAATAACTATATAAAAAAATTTATACGCTTTGCTTTTTTTACTTTTAGCAAGCAAAAAAAAAATCATCAATTTTATTTTCTGATAACTATAAACCAAACAATACTGAAACAATTTGATTTATATTTATACTAAACTATAAATTGTTCTACAGAGCAATGACGACTTGTGTTCTCCCGACGAAGGTGTATCAATTGAACAGCCTGCACAGCAACAGACTGATGGAATTTCAGGCTACAACGTCAAGGGCGTGACGACGAACTGCTTTGGACCGGAAGAACTGCAAAGTTTAACGGGACACACTGACGATGAACAAGTAAATCATGAGCCGCCGTCAAATGTTAGTCAAGGTGAAGTTAACGAAAGTCAGGATGACTCAGGATTTGACGACCCTGAAGAAGAAGAGGTTATTGTTGAGCCGCCGCTTCAGCGTCATAATGAATCGGGAGTGTCTTATGAACGAAACCCTGTAGCTGCTGAACAAGTAATAAACAATTGTCGGCAAACTAATGATAGGGAATTGCAAACAGATAATTCATATGGGAGGTAACTTTTATTTTAATGTTGATGTAATTTTTAGCTTTATAGTTACCTAGAAGTTTTATTCGATTCATCCTTTAAAAAGTACAACTATCAAGAGTTACATTTTACAAGTAAAAAACTTTGAATAATTTTTTGTGGTCGCTTTGCTATTTTGCTGGTGTTTTAAAAACTAAACAAAAGTTAATTCTTTAGATCCTTACTGCAATGCGTGAGTGTTTCCAAAGGTAGCGAAATTGAAAGGATAGAAGTGGAATACATGATGGAAGCTGTACCAGGGGGAGACAACTTTAACAGGGAGTACTTGCGAAAAGTGTACGATGTTTTGCTGCGCTCAATAGGAAAAGTGGGAAATGATTCAAACTTTTGTAAGAACTATCAAATGGTTAAAAGTAAAGTGATGACGCACTACATGAACAAACAGTTTATTAGTAATCTAACTGACACATACATGAGGAAACGAAGAAGTTTTTTTCTGCTTCAACACAATTCACTTTTTGATAAAGTAGGCGTTACAGATATACTTCCAACATTATAAGTTAACTTTCTATAATTAACTAATCAACATGTTTAATAACCAATTAAACTACTACTAGTGCTAAAGATATTCTTGTCATAAAAAAGTTTTAGTTTTTTTATAGTACATTGAGTTTAAAAATTTTTCAAATGTTCTGTTTTGAATCAGCGTTGTGTTTTTTATTTCGAAATAAAAGTATTTATGTTAAGAAAAAACCTGTGCTATTTTTCTAATTAAGTTTTAATTAGTTTTTTAACATTTAATTTAAAAACTATTCAGCATTATTATAAAGCAAGAAAAATTATTGATATTAATGCAGTTGGTAACAGAATACATTAATTTTGAATTTTTCAACAATTTAAATATTACAAGCTTTTTCTCTTTAATTTTAGTTTTCAATTTTTTTTGCACAAATGTACGTCATTTTTAAAAGTTTTTCTTCCTTTTTACTATAAATTGTTTAAAATTCATCATAATGCTGATAAAGTTGTAAACCTTGTATTCAAATTTGTAACTATATCAGTTTTAAGTTAATCTCTTACTTAACCCACATAATAAGTATAAAAACAAGTTTGTAATCCTTATAGTTTGACTTTAAGCTTTTTTGCAGAGTTGACTAATCAAAACGAGCTTTAACGTGTTAAGTTTAAGCCAACTAAATGATTTTAAAAAATCTGTTTCAAAAAATGGGTAAAAAATGTTGCAATGCAAAAAGAGCGTGTTTTTGGCACGGTGGTTTCAAATTAAGCTTCATCAAGTAACTATTTAATTATACTAGTATAAAATATATAATTTTTTTGTCTGTTGACATTTTATAAAACTTCATTATATTTACAAAAAAAAAAAAAGCGTCATTGCGTTGGAAATTTTACATAATAGTAAACAGTTTGAATAACGTTAATAAACCATTAGCAGTAAGGTTTAAAATGTTTTAAAAAGATTGTAATAACGGTTTTTAAACATCATCCGCACTG
Source organism: Thalia democratica (assembly GCF_965202585.1). Classification (NCBI taxonomy): domain Eukaryota; kingdom Metazoa; phylum Chordata; class Thaliacea; order Salpida; family Salpidae; genus Thalia; species Thalia democratica. Next base: position 31,949,380 of record NC_139165.1, on the reverse strand, counting down.
CTTTTGGACAATTCTGATGCGGGTGCGACTTTGGATTTTCACTACTAGTTTTTAGCTAAGTAAAACACACTTAAAATATAATCCCCTTTTGGCGTAGATATATAGTAAACAATTAAAAATAAAAAATTTTTAAAGAAAATAAATTTCTTATACATATTAGAAAAGCAAATAAAGTACTATTTAAAAAAAAAAATACTAAAACTTAAAAACTTCTTATTTCAAAAATTAGTTATTTTGAGAAAAGTACATAATTGTTTGAAAAACGCTTGTAATAAATAATTATAATTAATTTATACCAGCTTTAAATGAAAAGTTTAAGTTTTAAGTTAGTTTTAAACAAAGTTAAACGCGATAAGTATAAAATATTTTTTAAGATTTTCAACTAACTAATATTTTCAGTTACCTGCAAAGTAGGTACGCACTTTTGACACAGCCCAAAAAAGCATACCCAACTGCTAATGCGTACTTCGGTTTCGTACAATAATGTAAAACAGACATCTTAAAAGCCACTAAAGTTTACTTACAAATTGAATTTAAAGAAAAATCTCTGAAAAAACTCACCATAAAAACAAAACATTTTTATTGAAAGTTTATCATAAATCTTAAGTACTTAGTTAAAATATGTATTTATATTATGCTTATGCTGATGGTGCTGTAGCCCATAGAAAAAGTGGTACATTATGGCTTTTTTTCAGTTTTTTTTTGGAAAATCTAACGATAAACAAATAGTTTTGACTTGATATTTTTTATACGTATAAAATAATATTCTGCTCATTCGCTATGTACGATTTTTTATAAAACAAATAATTTTTAAAGAAATTGGTGATTTAATGTTTTCAGTATATTATGGTTTATCTCAATAAATATTGAACTAAAAGAAAAATGAATAAAAAATTCACACAGTACTAATTGTTCTGCATTGTTAGCATGCACAGTTTTTATTTTAACGAAGTACTTTTTTAAAAATTAAGCATCGAAATTTTCATTTTTTTTTATTGTAAGCTACTTAGTCTTTGAAGTAGCCGCGAAGTTATTCGAGCAGAAAGTTTTCTGAATTTTTTTAAAATTTAGCCCAAAAAAATTTCTTGGCAAATTAAGATATTGATTTATAATTAATAAAATCAAAAAAAAAATGCAGTCTATATGTTTGTACAGAAAACTTTTTACTCAAAACACTATATCTTTAAAATTAATACAATATTACAACAACCCAACAAAAAGACATTAATTTATAAATATCAAAGTTGACCCACCTTATGTTTCATCTTTTGTAAAAAAAGTAACCTTAACCCTTGTTAACCCTTGAACTAGTGTTTTATTTTAAGTTGTCAACAGAGCTAACATGGTTGTTCTATGATTTTCCTAACTATTTAAGTTTCCATTGTACTGTGGTTGTAACTATTTGATTTGTTGTAAAAAGTTATTTAGCTTATTCAAAAAAAACTTTTTTCAACAGTCATACAGTTAGAAACACACAATCAACTATATTTTATAACCAATAGTAGAAAAACATTGTTTTTTTTATAAAAAGTATTTGTTACACAAAAAAATATTTCCAATATTAAATAAAATCGAAAATGTTCCCATGAATTCTGTTGAGTAATATGGGCAGCCATTTGTGCGTATAACTATTTTTCTACAGGCTACAGGATCTTTCAATCGAACTTAAAATAAAAATTAATAAATTATTTTTAACATAAGTACATTAAACTAAAAGATGCTGTAAAAACTTTTAGTTAAAAAAACTATGTTGTCAACTAATCATATTTAGGTCACATTAAAGCAGTTTGAAAAATAATAATCAAAACATAAAGTTTCTACATCTGCAAATCAAAAACAAAAAAAAAATTATCTACAACAAACAAAAGTTGTGATTTAATGAGAATATCGAAAAATAAAAAGAGCACAAATAATTGTTTTATTGAATGGTTAAATTTTGGTACTTTGTATGAATAAAAACAATTAATAATTAAATTTTCTTTTTTAATCAGACTTGCTTTTTTTACAATCATACTGACTTACTTTTGGTTATAAAATACTGTTGATTGTGTGTTTGTAACTGTATAACTGTTGAAAAAAGTTATTTTGAATAAGCTAAATAACTTTTTACAATAAATAAATAGTTACAACCACAGTACAATGGAAACTTAAAAAGTTAAAATATTAAGTTAGGTTGAAAGATCCTGTAGCCTGTAGAAAAAACGGTTATACGCACGAATAGGAGCCCACATAACTCCTAACACGGATACATACTTTTTAAAGTGCGTACCTTAAGTAGGTGCGTACTTGCACGGATACATACTTCTTAAAATGGGTACTTTATGTTGGAGCTTACCTTACACGGTTACATACTTCTTAAAGTGCGTAATTTATGTTGGTGCGTACCTTACACGGACACAACTTCTCAAGGTGCGTACCTTATGTGGGTGCTTACCTTACACAGACACATACTTACTGAGCACATATTTAAATTATGATTTAGATCCCATACATACTTAACCACTTCCTACATGGGCTTAAATTAAAAGCTATAAAATGTTTTATTTTAGTTGCCAGGTTTTTAGTTTCGCAAAATTTATTCATTAAAATGAAAAATCTTACTACATGGTTAGGCTTTAGAAAAAAGTTGCATTTTATACATTAAAAAGGAGTTTATAAAAAAATTTTAACAGAAGAAAAATGTCAGAAAATACTGCTAGCTGTCTCAACAATTGGTGTTGTTTAACAAATTCTAAGCTTCATCATTTGTTCCTTCTTTACCCTCTTTAAATTTAACTAACCAACAAAAATTAATATAAAACCTTTTGGTGGACGCATATCAGACACTAACTTAATTAAAATTGCCACAATAATACTACTAAGTGTGGGAAAATCATGTGGCTAAAACAAAGTGTCTACTAGCGCTGAACAAAAAAAATTCAACAGTGTGAACACACCCACCCATGTGAACTAAATATTGATTATTTACAGCAAAACAGAGGAAAAAACCAAAAAAAAAACCAAATACTTTTAAAAAACAAGTTCTATTTTGTTAATGAAGTATAAACAACTGCTTATAGTTTACAAAAAACTATATTAAAAAAATATATATATAAAATACATAAAGCTAGTACAATGGTTGGAAAATAGTCTGGGTACATAATCTTACAACTGACAACTGGTGGTCAACCTTTGAAGCAATTAGTAAGATGTTTTGTTCTTAGCATAACTTTTTTAGACTGTATGGTTTACCTTCAAACAGTTTTTCCAAGTTTATAGCTAACAGTTTAAGTAAAATAAATATCAAAATAAACAAATAAGGGTTTGCTTAAAATATAAATGGTAAGTAAATGATATGGTAATTAAACTTAAGAAAACTATGAATTACTGTCATGAAAAGAGAAGTGATTACAGTAAGAAAATAAATGTAGAAAATTTTCACCGGGTAGTTGACCTTTAAATATAAATAAGCTAAATTTTTTTTAGAAGATAATTTAGTTGTTAAATTTCTATCAAAATTTATGTGTAAACTCAAAATGTTAAACAAGTTTAGTGAGCAAGCTTTTACTAAATACAAAAAACTACACAGAATAGACTTATCAAACATCGCTGAGTTATATTTATAAATTTACAAATGTAATTAGTTACAGTTAGGTGAAATTAATTCGTTTATTGACAACTCTACTTTGTACTCCACCTATAAGTATAAACAATGAAAAGTATCTTGTTGGACAATAAGCATAAATGTGAAAGCAGCAAAGAAGCAACAAATCAATATGATGGTTAACAAGTAGTCTTGGGTGCATAATCAAGTTGATACATTAAATATTAATAATAAACTGAGAGTTTTTATTAATTCAACCAACATTAGTTTTTTTTCATGTTATCAAAGTTGTGTTAATTTAATAAAAAACATTACTTAGATTATAAAATGCTATTAACAACAGTGAAAATCGAAGTAATGACAATTTTAAAAACATGAAGCGAAAAACCTTCAATAGAACGTCATCAATCTTATCAGAGCTGAACGGGACCTGGTACTCCCGGGCCATTTTGTCAGCCTCCACTTTGTTGGTCCCCCAAACAGCGTTTATCTTGAATCCTTCATCTTTCAGCAGGTGGAGGTGGATCCTTGACGTCATCCCTGTGCCGAATATGCCCACTGCGGGCAGCCTTGTGGGCTCCATTGTCACTTGGAATTCATTTAAAGTTATATTAGAACAAAATACCTGTGTAAGATAATTTGTGGTAATTAGAAGTTGAAATAAAAACAGTGAAATACTTAACGAGCTGAACATTTTATATTAATAAAATAAAATTTTCCAAATGTTCTCACTGCAAGCAGTTTTGTGGGTTTATTAAAGGTTTGTAGAAATAAATTGTTAATATCTGAAAAATATTGAGAATCAAATGATTTGTTGTCAAGTATTTCCAAAACTAGTTTCTAATTGCAGACTAATTTTAAGAACAATTGAAATAAGCATTTTTTTTCTTCAAATTGCTTATTTAATGTAGTCATTAAGCGATGGAAGCTTATATAACTATAAATTTGTTTTACTAATTGTAAACAAATATAAAATTATTGTTGTTATACAAGTATATTAATGTTGTAAAAATACTATAAAACTTCAATCAAAGCGCATAAAAACACTTCGATAAACTAAACTAGTAATAAATTTTTAGTATAATATTTTAAATATAAACATATCAGCAAGTTAAAAATGACTCACTTCTTAAATAAGAACTAAAAGCATTTTATTTTAATTAAATTTTTGAATAATCGTAGTACATTTTTACTAATGTAAAAATAAAACTATTTTTTGAATTAGTTAAACACATTTTTATTGAAAAACTTAATTTGTTAAAAAATTCACAAAAATATGAATTTAGTTACACAGTCCTAAAAAATAATAAGTATTTTAATTAAGCAAATAAGTATTTGTATATTTAATTTACCAAAGTTTACTTGAAAGTTAAAGCTGTATCAAATAATTGATTAATTAGTAGTTTAAAAATTATTGAAATTTGTACTATGCAGTTGTACAAAATGTACATATTTAAAGAATATAGACTTTTATAAAAACAACATTTTTATAGAAGTTATTTCTGTACTTTTAGTGTTGTTCATTAAAAAGTATTTTGGAAAAGTTAAAATAGAGAAAGCAAAAAAAATATGATTCCTGTTTGTTATTTAAAAAAATATTTTAATTATAAGAACTTTACAAAGTCCTTGATGATCAAAGAAAGTTTATTTCTCAGTAAAAAGTGTTATGAAACTTATATAACAATGCACATACTGATTGTACTTATTGATAACACTATCATTGTAGTAAGTATGTAAATATAAAAATGTGATAAAAAATTGTAGTACAAGCAACAAGCTTAATTATTGTTCTTTGAATATTTGACTACGAGTTCTTAAGGAAGTTTTAAAAACTAAATAAACTAAAATATAATACTTGATAGTAAAACTTGATGACTATAAGCTTTTTTAAAAGCTTAAGATAGTATTAAAAGAGTATCAAAAACTAAAAAAAAACTAAAAAATTTAAACTTAATTAATATTTAAAATATTTGAACAAAAAAGATTTTAAGGATTTTTTTACCATTAATTTTAATACAAATTTACAACAGTTAAGAATAATCAAATAAGTGAAAATAAAAGTATGAAAATATTTTTTTTTCAATTTCCAAAAGTTTAAAATTATAATTAACACTTGTTCAAAATATAAATTCTCCTTATAAATAAGTTAATAAAGTAAAATGACAAAACATTTCAGATTCAACATTAAAAAATAGTAATTTGATAACACTTTTTAGTCATTAAGCTTCATAAAAAAGTGAGAGAAGAGTTTGATTTTTCATTTATATTTTAGAATAAAATTAAATAGTACAGAAATGTTATAATAAACAAGCTTTAAACTACACCATTGTCCAAAAACGAAGCTGTATATCATAAAAAAACTCACAAGCAAGGAATTGTTGTGATTTCAGTTTTGAAATAACAAAAAACTTAAAAGACAGCCAACAACATCTTTCATCTGATATTTTGTGACTATGGTGAAGCTTAAAAAGTTCCAGCCTAAACTGTTTTACTTTTGACAATCTGAATAAAACAACTTAATTTATCAGTTACTGCAATTATTAGAAACAGTTGTTTTGGCATACTTTTAAAATAATTCTACCCATTGCAAAAGAAAAGGTAAGTTTTTTTTGTTGCTCTAATTTTCATGTTTTATTCTGTTTTCTAATGTATATTGTAAAAATATTATAATGTGAAATTTTTATGTAAAAAAGTATAAATTGTTAAAACATTCCTGTTTACTTAAAGTATTTTAGGGTACAGTGGGTCAGCTTTTTGGTATTAAACTATATATAATTTAAATAAAGGCTTCATGTTGGGGTAATTAAACTTTTGTATTTCATTATTGTTTTTTAGATGTTAGTATTTTCGTGGAAACTCTGCAAAATTAAGCAGAAAAACAAAAGTGTCACATGTTTTATTTCAAAGTGCATTAAAAAAGTCTAAGTATGTATATTATATTACTAAAAGCTAAAATAATTTTTTGTTTATATACTTTATAAAAAGTCAGGTTTTTTGGCCACTCAAGTCGAATTTGTCACTCTCTTTTTCAGGAAGCTTCTTTTTTCCAGTAAGTAAGGACCATTTTGTATTCTTGGATCATTAAAATAGATAGTAATCTTAAGAGTAATCTTAATTCATTTTATTGGGATAACAAGTGTAAAAGTTGGATTGAGAAAAAATTTAAAACTTCTATAGTCATCTTATTTAATATGAAAGTTTTTTTTAATTACTATAACTGCAGTTTTTGTTGAAAGTACTTTGAAAAATGAAATAACTTTAAATTAGTTTTGATTTAATAGATGATGCTTGGATTATTAATGAGAAAAATAATTACTTAGTAAATATTTTGTTAATAACTTGCTTCACCCATTTTAAGACAATTTTATATTTTATGTTTACAATAAAACGTGAACTGTAACTTTCTTTAAATGTTTTTTTTCTGTTTATTAGATCCAAATAAAATTAATACTTATTTGATTTCTTTAGTTAGATATGTATACAATATAAACCAGAGGGTTTCCAAACTTTTTCAATCTTTAAAAAAGCCTTGGCCTCCTCAGATAAGACTTCTCAAAAAAACTACCCTTAAATAAAAATAAACCCTTTTAAAATGCTAACCACTATCAACTCCAGAATGTTAGGATAAGTATTAAAATTACACTTTAATAAACCTGAGACATTTTTAATTTTTGCTCTTCACCATCAAATACAGAGTATTTGGTTTATGTCTCAAACCTCATGAACCCCCTGTGGCCCCTTTACTACCCATGGCTCTTTTTGCTGCTCTTGGACCCCTAAATTTCTGTTGTAGCTTCCAAGGGGGCTATATGACCTGCTTTGGTAAACCACAAGTTTCAGTGTATACAGCAGTTGATTTTGGGTCACCTTTAGATGCACAGCTAAATTGTTTTAAAAATTTATGTTGTAAAACATCTAATGTAAAACTTCTATCATAAGTAAGAAAGATTTCAATAAGGCTGTAGTACATTTTATGAGTAAAGTTAAATATGTAATAAAAATTATCTTTTTACTAAAATATTTATAGATATTTGGCACATATTTCACCAAAAAAGTGCTAGTTTTAGAGATCTATTTATGGCCTGAATGATTTTAACAAATGTGGGTTTTTTAAGACACCTTTAAAAAAATTTTACTAGCCTATATTTGTCTCAACCAAAAAACTTATATTATACACACCAATATTCTCTATACTTTTAGTCGAATTAATCTACCAAACAAACTAGTATATTATGAAACACTGTTTTTTTCAGTGAAAATGTTAATTATTACAGTAGATATTCTTACTAAAATAAATATAAAATATAACTGTCTGTAATTTATATAATACATAATTGTAAAAACTTTTCTAAACCCTAATTATAAAGTATAGTCAATTTTGAAAAACAAAGCAAACTTTAACTGTTTTTATCATTTAAAAAAACACTTCAGTCTCAAAATCCTTTATTTTTTAACATATGTTCTATTTTAGAAATTTTGTTTAAGATTAATTAGGGTTGCCAAAAGTTTTTAATAAAAAAAATTGTTGTCCATTCTTTTGTATAAAATCAAATTGAAGTTAAAAAAACTGTCTTTGTTAGTATGACAAGAATAAAAAGATACTGTAAATCTACTTTAGATGTGTTTTTTAATTGAAAACAATTTAAGATACAATGAGAATTATTTTCATAGTAGATTTTTTAAATCTAATCAAAATTTTGTCCATTTACACATAAAAATAGTAATAAATTCATGATTTTCTAAAGTTTTTTCTCATTTTCTTAAATTCCAGGTTTTTCCAGAGTTTTTACCTAAGTTGTCAAACTAGAGGTTTTTCGAGGATTCAAGTTTGTTGGCAACTCTGAGCAAACTAATACTCAAAAATTTGTCATTTTACATGTAAAAATTGTTTAAAATTTATGATTTTTCCATGTTTTTTAAAGATTTTTGTTCAAAATTTCAGGTTACTTTTTTCAAAATCTTCTTAAATTCCATGTTTTTTTGGGCTTTTTACCTAAACTGTCGAATTCTTAGATTTTCAAGGATTCACAGTTTTTTGGCAACTCTGAGCAAGCTAATACTTAAAATTTTTAACCAAAATAAATTCATGGTATTTAATAGTTAAAACAACAGCCACATGAATATAGAAATATTGTAAGCATATTTTTTTCAATGCCTGAAAAGTAGAATATCTTAATTATGATTTCTATGAAAAAAGAATTTATTTTAGTTTTAATTATAAAAAATTATAGTTATAATTTATTTAAAAAATAGTATTTTTTTAACTTATTTTAAACATTAGGCTTCACCAAAAAAGGTGAAAAAAAGTTTAATGTTTCAATTAAAACTAAGAATAATTTAAATACCCAATTTTTTGATAAAAAAATAGTCTTAAAAACTCCATCAATGTTTAAAAACAATGCTGTTTATCCCAAACAAGGAAAACTCACATGCAAGGCCTTTGATGTTCTTTTAAATTTCAGCATTCAGAAAGCTTAAAAAACAGCAAACAACATCTCTCATCTGATTATTTGTGACTCTGGAGGAGCTTAAAATAAAGTTCCTACTAAAATTTAAAAATTAATTTTCTTATTAATCTGAATAATACAAATCAAGTTATAAGTTATTGCAATCATTAGATAAGGTTGTATGGGTATATTTTTGAAATGATTCTACCCTTTGCAAAAAAAGTTTTTTTCTTTTGCTCTAATTTTTAGTTTTGTTCTGCTTTTTAGTGTATAATGTAAAAATAGTATTGTAAAAAATTATTTAAAAAAAAGTATATTAGGGTACAGTTAGTCAGCTACTTAGTGTTGAACAATTTTCTTTTGGTAATAAAAGTTTGAGTATTAGGGTAATTAAACTTTTTTACTTTATCAATTGTTTCCTAGAGTTTAGAATTTTCTTTGAAACTCAGCAAAATTGAGCAAAAAAACAAAATATGTTACATGTTTTAATTCAAAGTGCATTGAAAATGTCTAAGAATGTATACTATGTAACTAAAAATCTAAATGTCTAATTTTTGCTTAAACAATTTAAAAAGTCAGATTTTGTTTTTTAGCTTCTTTCTCCTCAATTTTTTCCCAAAGGTTTTCATTCTTTTTTTAAGTTAGGTTTTTTTTTCAGAAAGTAAAAACCATTTTGTATGCTTGCATAATAAAAATTGGTATAAAAGGTACCAGACTGATCTTAATGGGGTAACAAGTGATAAAATTGAATTTTTCAAAATTGTAATATTTCTTTGATCTACTTTTTTATCAAAAAAAGTAACTCATTTTTTATATTATAAGTATAACTGAAGTTTTTTTTTATAGTACTCTGTAAAAAGTATATAACTTAAAATGAGTTTCAATGTAATAGGTGATGCTTGGATTATTAATATAAAAAATATTTTGTCCATTTACACATAAAAATAGTAATAAATTCATGATTTTCTAAAGTTTTTAGTAAATCTGTTCAAAATTTAAGGTATTTTTCTCATTTTCTTAAATTCCAGGTTTTTCCAGAGTTTTTACCTAAGTTGTCAAACTAGAGGTTTTTCGAGGATTCAAGTTTGTTGGCAACTCTGAGCAAACTAATACTCAAAAATTTGTTATTTTACATGTAAAAATTGTTTAAAATTTATGATTTTTCCATGTTTTTTAAAGATTTTTGTTCAAAATTTCAGGTTACTTTTTTCAAAATCTTCTCAAATTCCATGTTTTTTTGGGGTTTTTACCTAAACTGTCGAATTCTTAGATTTTCAAGGATTCACAGTTTTTTGGCAACTCTGAGCAAGCTAATATTTAAAATTTTTAACCAAAATAAATTCATGGTATTTAATAGTTAAAACAACAGCCACATGAATATAGAAATATTGTAATCATATTTTTTTTAATGCCTGAAAAGTAGAATATCTTAATTATAATTTCTATGAAAAAAGAATTTATTTTAGTTTTAATTATAAAAAATTATTATAGTTATAATTTATTTAAAAAATAGTATTTTTTAACTTATTTTAAACATTAGGCTTCACCAAAAAAGGTGAAAAAAAGTTTAATGTTTCAATTAAAACTAAGAATAATTTAAATACCCAATTTTTTTATAAAAAAATAGTCTTCAAAACTCCATCAATGTTTAAAAACAAAGCTGTTTATCCCAAACAAGGAAAACTCACATGCAAGGCCTTTGATGTTTTTTTAAATTTCAGCATTCAGAAAGCTTAAAAAAACAGCAAACAACATCTCTCATTAGGTTATTTGTGACTTTGGAAGAGCTTTAAATAAAGTTCCTACTAAAATTTTAAAATTAATTTTCTTATTAATCTGAAAAATACAAATCAAGTTATAAGTTATTGCAATCATTAGATAAGGTTGTATGGGTATATTTTTGAAATGATTCTACCCTTTGCAAAAAAGTTTTTTTCTTTTGCTCTACTTTTTAGTTTTGTTCTGCTTTTTAGTGTATAATGTAAAAATAGTATAGTAAAAAATTATTTAAAAAAAGTATATTAGGGTACAGTTAGTCAGCTACTTAGTGTTGAACAATTTTCTTTTGGTAATAAAAGTTTGAGTATTAGGGTAATTAAACTTTTTTACTTTATCAGTTGTTTCCTAGAGTTTAGAATTTTCTTTGAAACTCAGCAAAATTGAGCAAAAAAACAAATTATGTTACATGTTTTAATTCAAAGTGCATTGAAAATGTCTAAGAATGTATACTATGTAACTAAAAATCTAAATGTCTAATTTTTGCTTAAACAATTTAAAAAGTCAGATTTTGTTTTTTAGCTTCTTTCTCCTCAATTTTTTCCCAAAGGTTTTCATTCTTTTTTTAAGTTAGGTTCTTTTTTCAAGAAAGTAAAAACCATTTTGTATGCTTGCATAATAAAAATTGGTATAAAAGGTACCAGACTGATCTTAATGGGGTAACAAGTGATAAAATTGAATTTTTCAAAATTGTAATATTTCTATGATCTACTTTTTTATCAAAAAAAGTAACTCATTTTTTATATTATAAGTATAACTGAAGTTTTTCTTTATAGTACTCTGTAAAAAGTATATAACTTAAAATGAGTTTCAATGTAATAGGTGATGCTTGGATTATTAATATAAAAAATAATAACTTGGTGAGTATTTTATCAACAATTTGGTTTACAAGTTCAGGGACAATCTTATATTTTATGTTTAGTGTAAAATTTGTACTGTATTTTTCTTAAAATATATTTGTCCTGACATCAGATTTAAATTAAATAAGTACTAATTTATATTAATAATTTTTTTTTTCAGTTAAATCTGATTATATAATAAACCTCAATTTTTCTTTCATTTCATAAGGCCCTCTTGAAAGAAGTTAAAAAAGCCATGGCCTTCTCAGACTAGACTTCTCAAAAAACTACTGTTAAATAAACCTAAAGCCCTTTTTTATGCTTTTCACTTTCAACTCAAGAAATTTTAGTATAAGTTAAAATATTATTATATAATACTTTTGAGACCTTTTTTTTGTTTATATCAAAATTAGAATATCTGGTGTATGTTTCAAACTATTGCCTCATGACCCCGCCTTTAGCCTCTTTGCTGCTTTTGGCCTCCTTGTGGGCTTTTGCTTTAGAAAACCCTGACATAAACTTTTACACTGATACATTTTATATAAGTTTCAGTATATATTAGCAATTGATTTTGGGTAACCTTTGGATGCATAGCTAAATGTTTTAAAAACTTATGTTCTACCATTAGTAAAGATAACTTTAATAAGGTTATCAGGGTTGCCACTCTTTGAGTCAATAAATCTTCCCTGAGTGACCAGAAACTTCCTTGAGTATCACTAAACTTCTTTGAGTTTCCCTGAGTTTAATTCAAATCCTAAAAAAAAAATGAATCATTAAAAATTTACAATGATAATTCTAATAATATAGGAGAACTAGCTGCAAGTCTAAAAAATTTCTAAACAAACACTTAAAAATAAATAAAATAAACTTTTTTAAACAAAATACAGGAATTGGATCAACTAAATCTCATTCTAGATCTAGAAAAACTTTCCCTAAGATTTTTAAAAAAATCTTATATTTTCCCTGAAATTTTTAGAAAAAAACAAACTGCCTTGAGTTTCCCTAACTTAAAAATTAGAGTCAAAATTCCCGGAGTTTCCCTGAGATCTTCTATAACTTGAAAATTCCCTATGTTTCCCTAAATTTTCTGAGTTCCCTGAGTGTGTGACAACCCTGGGTTATAGTACATTCTATGAAATGAACTTAAATATGTAATAAAATTATTAATCTAAACTTAAATCTTTATTCATATTTCTTACACATTTAACCAAAAAATTGCTACTTTTACAGACTAATTTATGGCCTGAAAGGTTTAAAAAACCCTAAGGTTTTTAAGAAGCGTTTGAAATTTTCACTAGCTAAATGTGTGTCAACCAAAAAGTTTATATTTTATACACCAATTTTCTCTAACCTCTTAGTCTGAAGTAACATACCTAATAGTCTAGTAAATTATAAAACAATACTTTGTAATATAAAATGTTAATTGTTACATTAGATATTCTTACTTAAATAAACATAAAGTTTAACTGTTTGTAATTTTTGTAGTGTATGTTTGTAACAATTTCGAAAAGCTAAGTATGTTTCAACTATTTTTAATTTAAAAAAACATCAGTCTCAAATTGCTTTTTTTAATATATGTTGTATTTTAGATATTTTGTTAAGATTAGCCAGGACTGCCATAGGTTTTTTGTAAATTTTTTCATGGTTTTAAAAATAAAAGTTTTTTAGTCCTTTTTTAGAGTAAAATCAAGTGTAATTACAAAAACTACCTGTAGAGCAAAATAACAATGAAAATATACTATAAAGCTACTATAATTATGATTTTTATTTTGAAAATAATTAAATGGTACAAATTTTATTGTATAGATTTTTGTTTTAATTTAAAGTGAAATTTTGTTACATAAGATGTAGAATATTTTTAATTCCAGGTATTTTTAGTGGTTTTTATTTGAAAATCTAGGCTTTTCAAAACTTGTCAAATTCCTAGTTTTTCAAAAATTCAAAGTTTTCTGGCAACCCTGACAATTTTTTCTTTTTAAAAGTTGGCATTAAAATTGTTGGGATTAATCAAACTGGAATGTTAGATAGTTTCATTGACCATAACTAGGAATATTTACATTTTCTTATTTAAAAAAAAAACATGATGTAACACACTCGTTTTACAGAAGAAAGCTTATTAATTGCAAGGGTTTGAGTTAGATACTCATGTTTTATTACCTTTAAAAATATACATTAATAAATTATTTAAATTGATAGTTTACTAAACACTTTTGATTAAGAACGAGTGAATGACAAAAAAAAATACTTATACTTCATTAACACAATTTTCTTTTAAATTAAATTTAACATCAACACTTATTGTTTTCTGAATATTAGTTTTAAATAAAATTTGTATTTTAACTTCACACAAGCCATAAACTATGTGTGTAAGAATAGTAAAAACTAGGTGGATCCCCTACACTAGAAAAAAAATTTTAACTGTGATTAAAACAGATTACAGCTAATCAAAAAAAATATTAGCACTAACCCGTAAATATAAATAGATTTATCATCTACAACGAAAAAGTAAGTTAGATTAATAGACATTAAGACATAAAATAAATTAATAAAATATCTAAAAAACATCTGTAAACCATTAAATTAGTGAACAAAAAGTGTAATTAGTTACAAGAATATCTTTACTTGGTGTGATACGATAGTACTTGTAGTGAAAAAACTAAAAGCAAAATTTAATGAACATTTTACTGAAAAAAAAACAGTCCGAAGAAAGTTTTATTATTTTCCCTCTACCATTAGCTTGTTTAAAAATATGTTTATAAAATAGGTTTTATTAAATTAAAAACTGATGTCATACCCGTATCTGTATGAATCTGAACATGGCCAAATCTAGGGTTTCTAATTCTAACTGCTTTAGTTTTTATTAAAACTTTACTATAAGGCAGTCTTGACAAACTCATTCAAAAAAACTTAAGATTTTGAAAACAGCTGGATTTTAAAAACAGTTGGTGAATCTATTTTGAAAAAAATTTTGAGTTAATAACGGAACAAATTTTTTAATTAGTTCTGTATCCCATTGTGACTTGTTCAAAGACCTTAAAAAATATAGATTAAAAAATATTTAAAAGATAATTAAAAAATTTATAAATCTTATATAGTTTTCAATATCTAAATTAATAGAAAATAACTTTATAAAAATTTTTCTAACACTTATTACATTTTCGAGCTGTAACGTAAATTCGTTTAATTTTCAGGACAGTATAGGACAGGAAACAGGACGTTAAAAAGTATCCAAGTGGTGTGCGATTTAATAACCAAAGCTTTTTTCGTACATCTGGTCCTAAAATATTTAATATTTTTTTTTAATTTATAAAAAAAAAGGAACTGTATTATAATATAAACATTAAAAATATAAATACTTTCTTATAGTAAATAATTATAAAGTCAAACTTTATTTAATAAAATATTTTTCAGACTGTTTTATTTCTATCTAAAATATTTATATCTAACAAAAGATGGCACCTATGGCTGAAAACAAGAACCTAAAAGAAACTGTTTCATTGTTAGTTTAAGTTGTACAGCTATAATTTTTTAAACTTTAATTTATTAAATTACAAATTTAACAAATTTTTGGTTTTAAATTTTTGTGCCAATAGTCAATTTTCTTAGATTTATATGTATTACCAACAAGTTATTATTCTACAGAAGTTCTCAAAATACAAACGAAGACATTTCAAAGCAGAATCAACCACTTGATGCAAAAAAAAGCATTTCAAAGATAGAGGTACTCAGAAAAGAAAAAATCAAAATTTTAAAAAACCAAGTATGTTATAAATATAAAAATAATCGCATAATAACCAAAAAAAAAGATTTTTATTATTACTTTATCAATATAAATCACTTTGTTAATTATAACTTATTCATTCAATTAAAAAATTAGATAAATTTTAAAGTTTTGTATCAACCCTTAAATAAATTTGAATAAAATATATATAAATTTTAAACGCTAAAGTGTATAAAAGACCAATATTTTTTTTTAAATAAAATATAAAGATAGTATAATTAATTCAATTATATAGTTAACATAAGGTTTTTTTTAAGAATCAATTATCTACGGATGCACGCCAGTCAATTGGTAGAAATGGTGGTGAAAGACTGAAGATTAAACAAACAATTAAAGAGGATTCCGGATACTGTAGCATGTTAGAAACTCCAGATAGAAAGCCGGAGACTAATACGAAACCTTGTATTGAAAAAAGTGAAACGTAAGATTTTATTTACTTAAAAATAGTAAACATTTCTAAATTAAAGATAACTGAATAATTTATTTTAAGGAAACTGCCAGAGACCAATACAACAGAAGATCAGTTAATTCCTAAAATTAAGAAAGAAACTTTAGAACTAAACTTTGCATATATTCATGTTAAGGTAAGAAATTTTTTTGTATTACATTAAATTTAGTAAGTTTTTAAATACTTTATTTAAAATATTATTTTAGGACAAAACTCAATGGCTTCTTTCCGCTTATGAGCGACAATCTAGCTTATTTTCCTCAGCAGTTTTAAGTAGAAGGTTTAACGAAATTGAATGTGACTTGTTCAACTTCTGGACATTAAATAGGCAAGAAACGAAATTGGGGCCTTTTGCATCAAATCTTGATCAGTAAGTTTACAGCGTTCGTAGTTATAAAACTTTACTGAAGTTGCTTCATTAACATTTTATTTATACTATGAAAAACAGGATAGAAAACTATGCGCGTAAATGGGCTCAAAACGATTTTTTCTTACTTTGCAAGCAAGAATCGTTCAAGAATTCGCTGAAACAAATAGATAGCAAGTTCTACACTCAATATCTAAAAAAACTAGTTCCGAATCCAATCGAAAAGGATTTGTCTGCACAAATGAGACCGCTAATCGAAAGAATTGGAGAAGACACTTTGAGCGCATTGAAAAACTTCAACATTCCAGACAAGCTGTATAATCTAAAGGTTATTTTTCAGTAAGAAATGTATAAAGTAGATTTTTAAAATAAAATTCTTAATTATATTTAAAATGCAGCAGTTTAGCTTATATCACTTGATCATTATGCTGTGTTTGATTAAAAGTTAAGGTTCTATAAATTTAGTTCGGTTAATTGATAAAGACTGGTAAACTTTGAGCTATCAGTTTAAAATATCTGCATCGTTTTTACTTAAGACATAAAAATTAGAAAAACAACGTATTGCTGTTATTGAAGCAAAAAATTGTAACACTGCTACAACTTTAATCATTTTTTTTATATATTTATAGTAGAAAGTAAAGTTTCAAACTTATAAGTTTTGTGATTAGTTAAACATTAACTTTGAACAATTTAGATGACGGAACTAAACGGTTTTAAAGACAAACTCGTACACTACACGCAACTGGGCAGGAACGCTCAAGTCTTGCGTGAGCTTACTAACAACATAAGAACAGTTGTGCAAGCGATAGACGAACTGAACAAAGTAAGCTCAAAGCACAATTCGGTTTGTTATAACTATTTTTTGTTAATATATTATAAATAGTTTAAATAAGTTTGTTTTTACTAGAACAAATTATAAAATCTCTTTAGTTCAGTTTACAATAAATACTGAAACTTTTTGTGTTTAATATTTTCTTATTAAACAAATAAAATTACAGGAGTTTACATTTTTCAAATCTCGTTCAACATTTGCTAACGAAATTGTGAGATGCATCAAGGTGTTTCTTTACGGTAATCTAAAAAGTTTGATTGACTGGCTGGAAAGATTCGCTTCCAGAAAAATATTCGGAAATTTTTATGGCTCAGAGAGTGTCTCAAAAGTTGCTAATGAAGTTTTATACGAATGGGTTGATAGCAGGTTTAAATATACGTATATTCATACTTTAAATTTTTGTCCTACATGTTTTTGAAAGCTTTTTATACGAATTTTGTACTGTTGTATTATTATTTTTTTTACTATTTTTCTAAACTCAGACAAACTTCACTAAATTTTTCATTCAAGTTTGCCAACTATTTTATTTTTACAGTTGGAAAGTTTGCGACCATTTGAAACAATGCGAACACTTCTCTCACTACAACACCATTGTAGTGTTCGCTCTCACCTACTTGCACTACTTCGTTTACGATTGCCCTCACAACGTGATTGAAACCCCGGTGGGGAATTGCCCTCACAATGTGATGATCGTTTCAGAAAATGCGAGTTCACATCCGTTTGCCAGTTTGAATGCTGAAACCAACAATCAGCCATCAGCTCCCAGACCGGAAGAACAAAACGCCGCCCAACCAACCATGACGAGCGGAACCATGCCTAACAGATCTGCTTATCAAGGTTTCGATCCTTGTTTGACCGCTTTTGCCACTGCCAGTGCCGATAAGCAGTTGAAGAAAGTTAAAAGAAGCGCAAAAGAACTAATAGCGAACATGCTTCAAACTAAAAAAAAGCGTGTTGACTAAAACAAATTTGTGGTAAAAGTTAAAAAAAAAATATCGTAATGTTGTTTTAAATATCTTAAAAACCTAATTTTTATTAGATTAATTTTTAGTTTTTCAGCATTTTTTTTGTTACATGTATTTTTTGCATGCTTTTTACTTTCTAGCATTTTAGTATAGTCAATTTATTTAGGTGTAAACAGAAATTAAGACTTAACAATAATATATTAATAATTTCTTGATTATTTTTGTATAGTTTTTATTGCTTAGTTTTTCATATTTTATTTAATAAAGTATTTGGAGAGTGTTATATATTTTGTGTTGGATTAAGAAACAAACTTATCCTTGAAATCTTTTAAAAAATGTATAAGTAGTATGGATTATTTCTAGATTATTCTTTAATAACTTAAAAGATATAAAGGTTTTTAGAAAACGATAATATAAAACAAAATATGCTGGGTATAAAAAAATAGCTTACAGTACTTAAAATTATTTAAAAAATATTATTGATTACAATTAAGTCATTGTGTTTGTAGTTTAAAACTGAGTAGACTTTTTTTTATTACTACAACTTAAGTTATGCATTTTGGTGGATAGCTTGTAATAAATCAAATAGCTTGTATTGTACAAACCAAAAAAAATTAAACTTACTTACATTAATGAATTCAGTTTTACTAAAACTTCGTGATATTTGATAAAATAAAATTTTAGATTTACCGTAATTTAATTAAAAACCTATCAGTATATATGTTTTTTGCTTTTAAAGCTTATCAATTTTAAATATTTATTTTTAATAGTTATCATATTGTAAAACCTTTTTAGTATGTTTTACTGATACTCTACAAACTTTGTTAAGGCAAATTTTTAACTTGTAAGAGAGCCTTTGTGTTATAAAGTTAATAAAACTTTAATAAACATGACTTAAGTTTTTTAAAGTTTTTATAAAGATTTTGTTATAACTAGGTTGCTTTATTTTGTTTTAGAAAGCTTTCAAATAAATTTGCAATCTTTTCCTCAGTTAAAAACATTAACATTAAATTAATTATTCAAACCATATAAAGAGTTAGGCGACTTTTCAAGTCGGTAGGCTAAACTTAGCAGAAGAATTTTTTAAAGGGCCAAAATTGTACAAAAAAGACTTATTTAGCCGCAAAGTTTTCTAAAATTTCAATATAAAAGCTATTAAAATGTTCCAGTAAAATATTCTAAAAAAGATATATATAATAACAACAGTTTCACTAAAACTAAATAAGAGCGCACATTCTATATATTTGTTACGAAAATGGTTGTTTTGTTTGATTTTAACAAAAAAAAAAAAAAAACAAACATGAAACTAATTTTAAGATTTCATAAGTGCTGTATGCGATCCTTATATTCTTAAATACTTTTGTATTACTGCACTAAACTACTTTGTTCAAAAAATTATAATAAATTTTCCTTAAATTGTATAAAAAAAAATTAAACATAGTTTACAAGCTATAAAAAAACTGAAGTTAAAACAAGATAAAACAACATTTGAACTTTGTTTATATTTCAAGTAAAGAAAGTGTTGAAATAGTCGTAGATAATACCATAAAAAATTAAAAAGATATATTGCAAAAGTACTAATTTCTTAATTAAATGACAAAAATAGCGCTCAAAAGATTTAATCCGAAACTTTTTTGTTATCGTACACCACGGATACAGTTTAATGTCTTGTTACGGAGTATTTTTTTACAAATAATGGTGTTTAAACTCAAAAAAATTCAAACGTTATTTTTTTTACTTATTAAATCGACCACTTAGTGGATTGTGATTGGTTTTAATCAAGCTAATTTTAGTGTTATATTTTCTATACCGTCATTAAGACCTATACGATACAAAGTTATTTTGTTCGTTAAGTACAATATAACTCAATTAGTTTAGATTAGAGATATTGTCTTTAGATTTTTTTACTTAGGATTTTTAGTAAGATTTTTTTTTGTAAAAATACAATGATCATTTATAACTTTAGTTTGTTTTTGGTATAAGTTAGTGTCCCTTCCTTAGTTTGTATACAACGTTAAAAATCCCCTTTTCAAGTCACTAGTGTGTGCTCAGCAAAGCGAATAAAAATGATGTATATCTGGCTACAAAACATACAATACACAAATGTTTTCAACACTTCAGTTTATACATACATGTTCAAATTAATTCTAACTTTGAAACAATCATCAATTGAAAATGATGGTGAAAAAATAGTGTCTAAAATCAAGCTTAGCATAAATGTTTCATAGTACTTAGTTTAATATGTACACACTCATATAAAGAAAACTACTCATGTAGTTATTTTTTAAACTTTTGACATAGTCATTTTTTCGCTGGACCAAATCTGACAGGACAAAATTTTCAGCTTGATATTCGGTTAAAAACACAATGAGTTCAAACAAACTAAACTGGAAAATTTTGAAAGAACAAAAATCTCACTGGACAAGTTTGAGAAAATAAATAAAAGTAAAGAAATAATAAGTACAAAAAAATATAAAATTGTTTGTAATTTTTTTAATATATTGAAATAATATATTAATTAAATAATAAAATAATATATTTAAAAAAATTAATATTTACAAAAATATTAATAAAAAAAAATATAAATTAAAAAAAAACCGTTTAAGATAAAAACAACAAACCTAAAAGAATCAAATTTGTAATTCTGTAAAGAAAAAACTTCAAACATATCAAAGTTTAAAGAAACGTAAGCAATAATACGAAAATTTTATAAGAATAAAATCTTCTAAATTAAAAAAAAAACGTTTTAAGTTTGTAATTCTGTTATTAATAAATACAAATAACTTAAAAAAAAAACTTATTTTTAAATTTGTAAACGTCTGCTTAAATATGCAATAATATAAAAGTGTTGTAAAAAAAATTATAACATTTCAAGTTTGCAAATGTGGTTGTAAGACATAATTAAAATAAAAAAAAAAACTTTTCAAAATTTTTTGATGTTTTTGATATATAGAAAGTAAAAGAGGGTACACAAAATTTTTTGAATATAAATAACATAAAAGCTGTTCTAAAATTAAAAAGAAATTTAATAAACCGTTTTATACTTTGTATTTAGGTTTTTAACTTACAAATACTTAAATGATTACACAATAACATTAGCATAGTCGTTTTTTGGTACAAAAGCATAACTTAAAACACATATCTTAAAAAAAAAATGCTTAACTAAACGTTTTCAAATTTTGTATTTGTGTTTTCCAAGTGTTTTTTCCTGCGTAATTGCAGTAAAATTAACTTTAACTTGATTATTTTCATAATTAAAGACACTTAAAATATTACACCATAAAACTAGCATAGTTGCTTTCTTGTGAAAAAGCATGTCTTAAATCTCTTCTTAAATAAATAATACTTAATCAAACTTTTTCAAATTTTTTACTTGTGTTTTCCAAGTGTTTGGCCATGCGCTATCGCAATAAAATTAATTTAAACTTATTTATTTTTATAGTTTAAGACACTTAGAACATTACACAACAACGCTAGCATAGTCGTTATTTGGTATAAAAGCATATCTTAAGTCTCTTCTTAAATAAAAAATACTTAACTAAACGTTTTCAAATTTTGAATTTGTGTTTTCCGACTTTTTGTCCATGCGTGATCGCAGTTGAATTAACTTTAACTTATTCTTTTTTATAATTAAAGACGCTCAAAATATTACACAATAACACTAGCATAGTCGTTTTTTTTATTAAAGTATATATTTGATCTATTCTTAAAAAAAATACTTAATTGAAAGTTTTCAAATTTTGTATTTGTTTTTTCTAAGTGTTTGTCCATGCACGATCTTAGTAAAGTTAACTTTATTTTATTTATTTTTATAATTAAAGACAGTTGAAATGTTACACAACAACACTAGCATAGTCGTTTTTTTTATTAGAGCATATCTTAAATCTGTTCTTAAATAAAAAAGCTAAACTAAACGTTTTTAAATGTTGTATTTGTGTTTTCCAAGTGTTTGTCCATGCGCAATCGCAGTTAAATTAACTTCAAATTATTTATTTTTATAGTAAAAGACGCTTAGAATATTACACAAAAACACTAGCATAGACGTTTTTTTTATTAAAGCATATCTTAAATATCTTCTTAAATAAAAAATGCTTAACTAAACGTTTTTAAATGTTGTATTTGTGTTTTCCAAGTGTTTGTCCATGCGCGATCGCAGTAAAGTTGTCTTTTATTAATTTATTTTTATAATTTAAGACACTAAGAAAATTACACAATAACACTTGAAGAAAAGATTTTAGATATGCTTTAATACCAAAGAGCAACTATAGTAATGTTATTGTGTAATATTCAAAGTGTTTTTAATTATATAAGTAGATAAGTTAAAGTTAATTTTACTGAGATTGCGCATAGACAAACACTTAAATATTACAAATACAAAATTTGAAAACGTTTAGTTAAATAATTTATATTTAAGAAGAGATTTACTACTTGCTTTTTACCAAAAGGCAACTATGTTAGTGTTGTTGTGTAATATTCGAAATATTTTTAATTATAAAAATAAATATTTTAAAGTTAAATTTATTGCTATCGCGCATGTACAAACACTTGGAAAACACAAATACAAAATTTGTAAACATTTAGTTAAGTATTTTTTATTTAAGAAGAGATTTAAGATATGCTTTTATACCAGAATACGACTTTGCTAGTGTCATTGTGTAATATTCGAAGTGTCTTTAATTATAAAAATAAACAAGTTAAAGTTAATTTTACTGCGATAGCGCATGGACAAACACTCGGAAAACACAAATACAAAATATGAAAACGTTTAATTGAGTATTTTTTATTTAAAAAGACATTTTAGATATGCTTTTATACCAAAAAGCAACTATGATAGTATTGTTGTGTAATATTCTAAGTGTCTTTAACTATAAAAATAAATAAGTTAATTATAGTTAATTTTACTGCGATCGCGCATGGAAAAACACTTGGAAAACACAAATAAAAAATTTAAAAACGTTTAGTTTCGTATTTTTTATTTAAGAAGAGATTTAAGATATGTTTAAAAATACGACTATGCTAGTGTTATTGTGTAATATTCTAAGTGTCTTTAATTAAAAAAAAATAAGTTAAAACTAACTTTATTACGATCGCGCATGGACGAACACTTTATAAACATTAATACAAAATTTAAAAACGTTTAATTAAGTAATTTTTATTTAATAAGAGATTAAAGATATACATTAATAAAAAAAAACGACTATGCTAGCGTTATTGTGTAATATTTCAAGATGTTTTAATTATAAAAATAAATAAAATAAAGTTAATTTTACTGTGATTGCGCACGGACAAACACTCGGAAAACACAAATACAAAATTTGAAAAGGATTAGTTAAGTACTTTTTATTTAAAATGATTTAAGACATGCTTTTATACCAAAGAGCAACTATGATAGTATTGTTGTGTAATCTTCGAAGTTTCTTTAATTATAAAAGTAAATAAGTTAAAGTTAATTTTACTGCGATCGCGCAGGGATAAACACTTGGAAAAAACAAATACAAAGTTTAAAATCGTTTAGTTCAGTATTTTTTATTTAAGAAGAGATTTCAGGTATTCTTGTATACCAAAAAGCGACTATGCTAGTGTAACTGTGTAATATTCCAGTTGTCTTTAATTTTAAAAATAAATAAGTTAAAGTCAATTTTACTGCGATCGCGCATGGGGAAACACTTGAAAAATACAAAAACAAAATTTGAAAAAGTTTAATTAATTATTTTTTATTTAAGAAGAGATTTAAGATATGCTTTTGTACCAAAAAGCATCTTTGCTAGTGTTATTGTGTAATACTCCAAGTGCTTTTTATTTTTAAAATAATAAAGTTAAACTTAATTTTACTGTAATAGCGCATTGACAAACACTTGGAATACACAAATACAAAATTTAAAAACGTGCAGTTAATTATTTTTTATTTAAGAAGAGATTTAAGATATGCTTTTATACCAAAATGCAACTATGCTAGTGTTATTGTGTAATACTCCAAGTGTTTTTTATTTTAAAAATAATAAAGTTAAACTTAATTTTACTGCAATATCGCATAGAAAAACACTTGGAAAACACAAATACAAAATTTGAAAACGATTAGTTTAGTTTTTTTATTTATGAAGAGATTTCAGATATGCTTTTATACCAAAAGGCAACTTTGCTATCGTTATTGTGTAATACTCAAAGTGTCTTTAACTATAAAAATAAATTAGTTAAAGTGAACTTTACAGCGAGAAAAAATAAAGTTGCTAGATTTTTATCATCTTTCATGTTTAAATATGTTTTAAAAGTATTTAAAATCTTATTCCTACAGTACTTCCACAACAAAACGTTTTATGTCTTCGATTCTATGCTTGGACCCGTTCGAGAAAAGTGACTAGCTGAAAAAGAATGTTTTAAATTTAAGTTAGTTAGTTAGTGAATAGAGGCTAGTAAGTTCAGAGTGTTTTAATTAAAATAAAAAAAAAATATTAAGATTGTTTCACAATTTAAAAAAAAGTGTTTATATGTTTTTTGTCATGTACAAGACGTTATAAGGTATCCAACAAGTTGTACGTCTCGATAACCAAAGGGTTTTTCGTTCACTATGTCCTAGCACCAAAAATTTAGAGCTTCTTTTTTATTTTTAAGTAAATTAACACTCTTAATTTTTAGCAAAACGCTTTGTAAGTTTATGTGTGAAACGAGTGGAATAGATAACAAAGTAGTAAGTTTTGGTTGGAAGGTTGGAAACCTGGTGTTATCGAACATGACCCGCAAACAGACGATAATAGTTGTGGTGTTCATGTAATAGAGGTTATAAGTGTTTGAATTTTAATAGTTGAGTTTTAAATTTGAATAATAGTTTCAAGTCAAATAATTTTAACATTTAATAACATTAAAAAATTATTAAATGTAGTTAGTAACAGTGGCGTCGCGTGGTATTTTTCTTAGGTGGTGCAAAAAAAAAATCCGAGTTCAAGGTGATCGACTTGCCCCTACTTGAGTTGTCCCTGCTCGAATTGCCTCTGCCCGAGTTGCCTGTTCTCGAGTTGCTTCTGCTCGAGTTGCCTCTGCTCGAGTTGCCTCTGCTTGAGATGCTTTTGTTCGAGTTGCCTTTGCTCGAGTTGCCTGAGCTCTGCTTAGCTTTGTTTTCATTTTTTGTTTACAATAACTTGGGGAATGATACTTAAACCTGTACTGTTTCAGGGAATTTTCAGCTTAGCTTACTTACCGCAAGATATTGATTTTGCGGTAATTCTTGAAGAAATTTTGCTGTTTTGAGTTCATTTGCGGCAGTCAGCTAAGAGTTTGCGGCAGTGAAATGAGCAAAATGGTCGTTTTCTAAACTGGAGTTTTATAAGAGATTTTGTTCTAAAAAGTAACGAAAAAGTTATAGATACTTAATATTTTCTTACAAAATTTTAAGGTGGTGCAGTTGCGGCAGTGCAACACCCCACGCGACGCCCCTGGTTAGTAACATATTACATAATTGAATGAGTATTGTTATGTAGCTTTAAAAAAAAATCTTTTAAGGCTGCAAATGCGATAATAGAAAACTATCCTAATATTCCATCTTATATTAAATTAAGCAACGATAAAAAATCTTCAATGCAAAAAAGAATTGACATAGGAAACGAAATTATCAAGTTTGCAGGTGAAGATTTCCTTCAATACAACTAATTAAAACAATATAAATAACATAAAAATATTCAAGTTTTACAGAAAAACTAAGTATAACTGTTTTATTTATTTAAACAAATGACTTGTTTATTAAGTATTACAAAACTAATACATTTTAGTAAAGTTTTACAAAGCAAAAGAAAAACATTTATTTATTCAAGTAATTTTAGTTGTTTAAAAATATTTATTGCATTTTTTACTTTGAATACTTTTTTTTGCAAACATACGAGATTTATGTATTTTATTCCTATACAAAAATTCTTAAACTTTTGCATTGTAAATGCGCTAATTTCTTGTGTTTAAAACTTTTTGTGTTATATTATAAAACAAATTCAGACAAGAACACTTACCTGATAAAATCATTTCACGAGATTTCTAAACATCTTGACGCCGAAAACAGTCCAAGGTCAAAAGAAATTTCAACAACTGAAAATTATCAAAGTACAAGCTACTCTGACTCCACTGAGACAAACCTCACATTTGATTTGTCTCATATTCTAAATCGTAGCAGCCCAATTAGCGAAAAGGAACTCGAAGAGTTGGGCGTTTTTTTGGTACTTGATGACAAAAAACTGCAAAACAATCAAGCGAAGGACAAAGTTGCAACGAGTTCTTTAATAGGCGGTGAAAAGAACTTTAGTAAAAGAACAAAATACAAATCCATTTATTATTATAAGTATGGTGATCATGATATTTCTAACAGAGCTGCTAAAGTTCTTAGATATAAAACAAACTTCGATGGATTTCATCACAAAGTAAGTGACAAGCAGATGAAAAAATTAAGAGAAGAGATTAAAGTAAACGATTGCGTTGAAAAGAACATTAGCAAAAGAACAAAAAATAAAACTATTTATTATTACAAGTATAGTAATCAAGATTTGTCTACAAAACTACTAAAATGATCAAGTATAATACAAAGTTTTATGGCTTTCATAACAAAGTAACTGATAATCTTAGACAGATAAAAACTAAGAAAATAGATTGAAGTAAAGAATTTTTTTGCAGCGTTTTTATAATATTAAATATTAACTTTGATTTATGTATAGTTATTGAAGTCTAACAAAATTTAATTTTGTTTCTATGTTAAAGTTTATGTTTTCGTTTCGTAAAGTTTCCATACTTAATTTTTGTAACATTTTTAAGTGTGCATTTTTCTGTTATTTAGTATAGAAACAAGTTTTAGATTTTAATTGTTCAGAATATTTCGTTACTTAAATATACTGTTTTATAAAAAAAACATATATTGGATATTTGTTATTTGTCAAAAGTCAGTTTAACTTTTATTCTGCATTAAATTCTGTACTTCATGGTCCGATTGAAAAACCAAGGTGTTCCCCCTACAATTTGCTAAATAAGCTTAAAGTTTTTAATTATTAATTATATTTATACCCTTATCCTTAACCAACATTACCCAAGAACATTAAAATTTAATTAAAAAATTAACTTTTAACAACTAAATTTATAATTAGCCAGATTTTTGTTGACTCAGTAAATATTAGGGTAAACACATTAGCGTCTCATCTAGACTTTGTACATCTAGTACAACTATGACTATAAAAATGTTACTTTATTTTCATAGACACTTTTAAAGTTTTATAATTAGTTTTTGGTCAACCCTGGTTTTTAGACTCTCCTCATCAATTAAAGTGATTAAAAGCTGATTAGGTTGTACTTTGATTTTTAATGAAAAAGGAAATTTACCCTTTCAAAATTTCTAAATTTTTCTATAAATTTACTCTAGAAAGATTCGTTGACGGAAAACTATCGTTTCTAGAGACTGAAATAAAGCAAATATCCAACTAACTACTAACAAATGCTTACATAAAACCAACAGAAGCATGTATAATAACGCAAAACACTAGTATTTGTCCAAAATTTTAGAAACTTGGTTTTATTTTTTATCTAAGCTGAGCGCTAAATATATGCTCAAATTTTAATGCTTTTAAAGAAGAATTTACAAAAACAAAAAAAAATATTACGTAATAATCAGTACTCAAAAAACCTTATAGAGTCTGAATTCAAAAAATTCTTTGAAGTTCATAAAATAGACAACTCAAAATTCAAAGATAACTAAAATACTAAAACTAAATTAAAAAGAAAATATAAATTAAAAACTGCTCTTATTTCACAACAGTTTACTTTGCTAATTGTTCAATAAGATACAATAACGAATACCACCATATTTCAAAACTCAACATTGTTATTAAACCGGCCTACACCAGCAAAAAGTTTCTGAATACTTTATCAACAAAAGCAAATGCTCAGAAGTATTTGACGCGAATGTTATCTATAAATACACCTGCTCTGTATATATATATATATATAGTAAAACTGGATTTTAAAAGGAAACCAAAAATCTTATGTATATACATTTAACCAAGTAGCTTGCAATAAGCGTATACAATTCTAACGTTTTTTGCTTAAATATTGATTATTTTTTTCTTTAAGCTGAAATAAGGTAGTAACTAACTTTAAAAACATCAAGCCATTAAAAATTAAATTTTAAGGACTAAAATTATAAATTCAACAATTGCTTAAAAAAAAATACCAAGCATGATGTTATTATAACAATATAATCCGTAACAATATGTTATTTAAAGAACGACAAAAACATACGTTCAAAAGGTTTGGTCCAATTATCTGGTATACAAAAAATTTTTCGGTTATCGAGTCATACACCAGAACAGTTTAATGTCATGCTCAGGACAAGTCTTTTCTAATATACATCTAAATCTAACAATTCAATTTTTAATAATTGTCAGTTATAGCTTTTTTAGTTTAGTTACTAAAATGGTGAAATAAATTATTAAAAATCATACACTTTTTTTTTGTTTGAAAAACTAGTTTAAAAAAAATTAAATTAAAAAAAAAGTAAAATATTTTAGTGTTGAATAGTGTGGATTTAAATAAATTTTATGGAAAAATATGCTTTGAACTCATTAGAACAAAAGTTCAAAAGCTTATTGTTAGAAACAAAAAATAAAAGTAATGAATTTAATTTCTATCACTATTAGCTACAAAAAGCTAGTTATAAATCATTTTATACCATATTGTATATATACTACATATATCAGATTATAAAAAGTAAAACATCAAAAAATATTTTTAAGACTTTAGGGATACTGAGCTAATGATAAAATGCATAAGTTTTAGACATAATTAAGACAATTTCAGATTAAGAGTTTTATTCAACACGGTGTTTCATGCAAAGCAATGATCACGATTAACAACTCTACAAAATAAGATTGACAAAGCCACATATACTAAACAACACTAATCAACACTAATTATATTCTTAATACAACTGATTAAATTTAATGAGCTTGCTAGATTAACAAGACTCCAAAATGCTAAATGGCCAATTAAGTATAGCCTATTAGATAAGTAAATAATAGATAAATAAATAATCAATTAATTAGAAGACACAAATGCAACAATAATACAATAAAAAGTAATAATAATGACAAAATAAATTGACAAAGTAATAAATTAAAAACAAAATAAAATAAAATGTAAGCACGTATGTAATATACTTTTAAATTAAAAATTTACTAATAAAATTTGTAAGTGCGTACATGACAACATTATGATTTTAAATAAAATTTAGCGAAGTGTCTGCATTTGCCAATTAACTCATTTCTATAATTGAGAGATGATATTTTGTCAGCAAATGCTATTACAAGTCTTTTTACATTGCACAGTGAGCAAAATTTGCTCGGTTTGCGTTGATTAATTTTATGTATTATCTTCCTATATCATAACTCAATATAAAATTAATACAATTAAGTTTCAGACAGGTAGTCAAGACTTAACCTATTTTCAAGCGAGGTAAAACAAAATTTACAACTTTTAAATTAGTAATAACTGTAGTAGCTTCTACTCTAATATTTTTATTAAATATAGTGAGTAGTTTTGTTTTTTTGTTGTATTTGTTTTAAATAAAAAAGTGTGCAAACATTAAATGTGTTATGTATTACTAATCGTATTAATTTAGATCTTAATTATATTTTGTATAATATACTTTAATTTTAACTATTTATTTTACAAAAATGACTAAAATACTTAAAAAAATATAATAAGCTTATTACTTATCAGAATTATATCTTTACAACATAATTTGTAAAAGTTAAAGAAAATAATTATAAAACTTTTAAAAAATTCAAATTTTAAAATTGATCTTTTTTTTTAGATGACAAACATTATGAAATAGTACTTTTAGAGTTCAGAAAAAAAATTGTTTTGGTATTTTTTTTAAACGTTTTTAAGTCGTTTACTTAAGCTACAGATTTAAAGCTCAAGTATTTAATTATTTTTATAAAATAAAACATAACTACTTGCAGTATAAGACTAATTTTTTTACTACAAATAACATTAAAATCGTACCTAACTAGTATATACAACTAATTTTATCTAAAAACCTTAATATTTTATTATTGAAATTAAATTACAAAATGTACTAAATGTATACAAGCTGTAGGTATGGTATTTTTATAAAAAAACTGTTTTGTGTAAGTTTGTAGTAAATAAATGGCAAGTTAACTTATTATCAAAGAGGATTTCTAAATATTAAAAGTATAGAATTTTGTTTTACAAACAGCACACTACTTTTTCAGTTTTATTTTATAAAAAATATGTCTGAAGCCACGGAAGAACCACTTCAAAAATTCACCGAGTTTTCAAACAAAATATTGAACGGAGCGAACGGCCCACAGTTGTACTATTTGGAAATCAACAAGAAAGTTGCAGCTATCAGGGTTAAGTACAACGACAATCCTCTGGCTGTTGAATTTGCAAAGAATGAAGAGGAATCTAAGCAACTGCTTGATATTCAGAACAAGTTCAAAGACAGAGGTTTCCATATTGAAGTAAATACTCCGAAAGTTGTTGAAAATAAAAGTACAATTTTTAAAGATTTGTTCAAAAGTTTCACTGAGTTTTCAAACGAAGTTTTAAATGATCCAAACGGCCCTCAGCTATATTATTTTCAAGTCAATGAGTTGGCTGCAATTATAAGAAATAAAAAAGATGGATATGCTTTGGCTATTGAAGTTGCTATGAACGATATTGAATTTGAATACTTGCAAAATATCAAGAAAAAGTTTGTACGAAAAGGTTTTGAGGTGAATATAACCAACTTTAAATCAGTTAAAGATGAAGTTATATGTCAAGAAGAAAATGCGGTCAACGAGCCTGAAACTAATTTTGACTCTAAACTAGAAGAAATATTAAACGATTGCAATGGGCCTCAAAAATATTACTTGAAAGTCTGCAGGTGCGCTGTATGCATTAAAAACAAATTGACTGACGACTTGGTTGATGTTGAGGTTTTAAAGCCAGCCGAACAAGATGGCGTCCATGAGCAGTTTGAAGGGAATGGCTTTGAAGTGAGACGTGTTGGTACGAAACGTTCAGAGAAGCCTGAGAAACCTGAGAGTACCAAGAAAAGTGCTGGTTGGCAAAGTCAGTGCCAAACTCAATGATCTGTGAAATTAGATACAATGCATTTCGTTTTATTTAGCTCTGTATTGATTGATGACAAATTTTGTTTCTCTGTTGACTTTTTCAAATGTTCAAAACACACAAGTATTATCTGTGTTGCTTTATTTTATCTTATGTGTTTTATTGATTTTTGTGTTAGCAGTTTTTTCAGGGTAGATTTTGTTGTATATAACTTATTGTACTGCTTTTTGTTTGAAACTTATTTGCCTTTTAACCATTTACTAACAGAATAAAAGGTCTTTTAAAAGATGTTGATATTTTATAGCCTTTAACTTGAATATTTACAAAATATCATGAAAAAGTTTGTACAACAAAAGTGTTTGAGGTGGTAATAACTAATTTCAAATCAATTGAATATAAAATTAAACGTCAAGAAAAAGTTTTGATTTATGAGCCTTATATTAGGTTTGAATATAACCTTATATTTTAACTTTGTTTAAAAACTCATTTTGATAATTTAAATAAGATTAAAAATATTTGTTTAAGAATTTTAAACGATTGCAAAAACTCAGGATAAATCAGTTTAAAATCGTTTATGACAGTTTTGTTTTGACTGTAAAAGGGTAGTCCTGCTCATGCTTGTAATTTATTAACTCCGACTAATTTTGTTTTGAAAAAAAGCACAGGTTGTAATATACTCTTTATAACCGATCATAAATTCTTCTGAATATAATGTAAACTAATATCTAGGAATCTCAATTTTTATTCTATGTAAATTATAAAGGTTTAAATTGCAATAATATAACAGAAAATTTATTATTTGGAGGTAAAAAAATATGTTTTTTTTTAATTTTGAAAACATTCTTAAAATTAGTAAGCATAAGTTAGTTATATAAATAAGAAACGGTTTCGGCTTGTTATTAATTTAAAAAGATTCTTTTCCGACCGAAGACTATTTTTTTGAACATAATAAATTTTCTTTTAATTAACTTTTTAAATTTGAAAAATTACTCCGTAAGCTTATAAAGTTTCTCAAAAGATCCACAGACAGAGAAAACACGAACGTGAAAAAAAGTTAACTACCCGTGAAAATATACATAACCTTTAAAAAAAGTTTAACTCAGATCCCTCAGAGGTTTAACTTTAACTCATTTAATTTAAATATGATTGCAGTTCTGTTTAAATTAATTTTGTTATTAAGGTAATTAACCCAGTTCAAAATACGCATTTTTTATGTAGTATTAAAACGCAGTATAACTTAAATCCTTTTAGTAAATTGACTATATCTATGACTATGTCTCTACTTTCGCATAAAGTTATTTTTTATTACAAAAATATTTTATTATTTTTCAGGTATTATGAGTCTAAAGTTTACCAAAAATTCTACTTACATTTTTCTTATCTAGTCAAAAACCAAGTCTAAGCACAGTAATCAATTCTAGTGGAAGATATTACTTTTAACTTAGGTTTTAAAAGTATCATACTATTAAGGTCTGATCTAGAATGGACAAAACTGAACTTAATGTATTTAATAATTTTCAAAAAAATTAACTAAACTTTTTTTTTGGTAGTAATTAAACTTTAATCATAAAGTTTAGTTTTTTTGCACAAAAATAAAAGAATAACTTTTGAAAACAACAAAAAAATAAAATTCAGCTGGTTTAAGGAAAACATTTGAAAATCGACTCAAAAAATGTTTAAAGTTTAAAGTTTAAAGTTAAAAATTATTAATTTATGTATTTCGCATCTAAAATAAATTTTAGAAATAGTTTAATTTAACTATAACACTAGAATATTTGTGTAAAAAAAAATAATTGCATTTAAGTACGTTTTGAGCAGAAACACTTAAGAATAACAAAATTTTTATATAAAGCAATAAATTTTGCATTTAGTGAATGATTCCTAATTAAATAGGTTTTTTTAAATGTTTTGTTTTGCTTATAAAATATACTTAAAGTTTATTTTTTGAAAGTTAAAAAAGTTATTTGAAATTAAGAGTTTTTATAACTTTGAAAAACTGTTTGAAATTTAACCCACAAACAATATATTTTGTAAAAACAAGTTATAGTTACAGTGTGTATTAAGTAATTAAGTACTTTTTTACTTTATACTTTGACTCAAAACGCTTCTTAAAAAGCTACTGTTTAAACTTAGCAGAAAGTTGTACGTTAAAAATAGTAATATGGACTCATGAAAAAGGTAATCTAGAAATTTTGCCATAAACATAGAAGCATTAATACAAAATGATTAAAAATTAGCTAGAAAAAAGTAAAAATAGTAGTTAGCTAATATGTTAAAAGCAATTAAATATAGATCTAAACAGTAAAAGTTATACAAAGCAAAAATTAAACTCGAATTAAACTAAGCACCACAATCTAAGACTACGATATTAAAATTTAAACTTATAAAAGTAAACATAATTGTTTTCTTATTTAACATTTCTAAAAGCACCTTTAAAAAGTTAATACTGTTATGCTTGTAAACTAAAGGAAAATAATCATTTGGAATCTGGAAATTATTAAGTTTTTAATGTAATTAAACGAAATTTTTATAGATTTTCTTATATCAATAAAAAAATTGAAATTTATTCACATTTAATCCCCTTTTCAATACCCCGACCCTCACAAACAATACATGTTGCAACCGAAACAAAGTTCTACGTTGAACCATCATCTTCCGCTGTTTTCTCAACAGTCGCATCGTCATTCAACCACTTTAATATGAACAAATAAAATTCCTGTTATCAAAGGTATTTACTTGAAGACAACATCCACTAAAAAAACAATAATAGTTATATAATTTATAAACTGCTGAACAGCAAAACAGTTGTTATAAAACATTCAATAAATAAATAATATTTAAATAGCTGAATTGAAATACAAAACAAAAGTTTACTTAATAAAAACAAAATTAAACTGAAAAGCATGTGACCCTCCATGTTGCGTCAAAAGATATAAGATTGTTACGTAATAATCAAATTAACGCGGGAAAAGGACGGCATATGTGATTTTAAGGATAAATTAGGGTAACTTATACCGGTTTAAAAAATGTATTAATAAAACTAAATATCTTTAGACAGTGAGTTATATTTTGTAACTAACAACTGTTTCATTCAAAATACGAAGATTGATAGCTTATCAGTCTTAAATAAAAGAACAGCTATTCAAACTATCTTTATTAGACTCACAAATCAACATTCAAAAAGCCGCTATAGCTAAAACAGTTTGCACTAAATCGTTAACAATTTGATGTCATTTTTTTAAGATATATATGTTATTTAACTAAAATAAAAGTGTTATAGTTCTGAAATCCAAAGCTATTCTTTTCTGATAAAAGACACTTTAAAGTGATAAATACTAACCGATGTAAAATTACTGATTTTTGAAAAACTAGTTGATGTTAAATATATTTGATTGCATACAAGATACAAGTTAAATCGAACTCTTTGGATCTTTGATTAACTTATAAGTATGCTAATTTAAATAAAATTTACTGCTGCTTAACTTATTCAAAATAAAAAGTTATACGAAAGCTTAGTTTTTTATAACTAGTTTATTTGTACTTGGTAAAATTAAAAAAATACTCCAACTTTAGTTTAAAAAAACAAGAATTTACGAACTAAATAAAAACCTTTTAGCTGTATACAGGCTATTTATAGACAGTAATAATTGTTAACTTTTTGTACAAATTGCTACATATGTATTTTTACAAAAATTAAAAGTTATATTTAATGTATTAAAACAAAGTACTAAATGATCTATTTTAATCGAGTTAATATTTGTCTACCAACATTTTGAACTTTATCCATAACCTATTAATAGGAACATATAAAACTTTGGCCCTAAACTTAGAAATTAGTATAAATTTAATCAGTGTACAACCAAAACTGTATTGAAAAGTAATTTTAAGGTTGTATGTATTTATAATAAAATAGGTTATCTTTTATGTTTAAGATTCGAGATTTTTATCATTTTAAGTACACTTTTGTATGTGAAAAAGTTTTAATCTACACTTAAACTATGCATATATACAGGTCAATCTAAAAATATATAAACAAATTAGTACTAGCTCACATCCTGTGAATAATACTGCTCTCTTTAAAAATTTGCAAACAGTTACAATTTTTTTTGTTACCATCTTAGTTCAAAATATAATTAGACTATTTGCAATTTACTTTTTTTAGAATAAAAATATTCCACAGGAAGTTGGAAATATATGAATTAAGCTTGGAGTTTCCAAAGGAATAAAAAAGCCATTAAGAAAATAGTAAATTTGAATTCTTTATTCACATTTAACTAAAAAATAAAACTCAATAAATTTTATACGACTAAAAACTAAAAATTAAAGTGATAGATTTCAATATTTTTATATATAAGTTTACTTTCAACTTAAACTATTAAACTTAGATGCAATTTTTTTATCTAGTAAGCAGTCAACGTGCTTATTAATTTTAAGATTCTTCACTTTAAGATATTTAACCATTGTTTAAGTAATAAAGTTTAAAATTACCAAAATTTTATTTCAAACACGTGAACACTTGCAACATTTTTCCAAATAAAAATCTTCAAACTAAAAGAGCGTATAACAAAATATTATGTTTGTGACAATGTGTTTACTGTTTACTGTTTTTCTATCAACGTCTATATTTCTAACACAGTATAAGCTACATTAACAGCCGTTAAAACAATAATATATATACAACAAACTACCAAAAAGACTTCTAAAATATTTTAAAAAGACACAACAAACTTTTACATGTATTTTTGACAGTATTCTATACAAACTTATTAATAATAAACAACACAGCGAACCTAAACAAACATTTTTTGAATTTAAAATTAAACAGTATTATTTTTTAAAATTATCAGTTATAGTACAACTAACTTTCACAAGTAAATGTTTAATTTTGTAGAAATGTGTATGTTCACAATTTGATAATGATAAAACCTACCTTCGCAAGTGAGTTTAGTGCCAACGAGGCCAAACCTCAACAATGATTCGTTTCTCAACAAACCGTCTTTCAATATGGATGCGGAATGGTCTCCCAGGAAGTTCTGACGCAAGTTTAGTGTCTGTAGGTTGCTGCTCAGGCTCTGTTTTGATTATAAACAATATATATTTCACATGTTTTAGATCAGACGATGCTTGTTTAAATAATTTAATTTAATTTTGTGATGCTAGGTTGTAAATAATACTAACAAAAGTTTTGAAATTTTGAATACTTAAAAATACTATAACTTGTAATTAAAATAATTGAAATAAAAGAAAAAACAAACAAATATTAAAATTACTTAACAATTACATTTATTCGAACTAAAACGTAATAAAGTTAAACTAATATAAAAACAAGTTTAACAAATCAACAAAGTCAGTGTGCTAATTTATTCAACTATTTTATTTTAGTAATAATAATTTGTCTAAGTCTAATAATAATAACAGTTATATACTAACCAACATGATGGCGATCTTGTCAACAGAATGGTAGGATATTCAATTATTCCAAAGTACGAGGATTTGCAAGCAAATATTGTGAGAAACCTGGCAAGCGCTTGCAAGGCCGTTGCAAAGATGGAGTAATCAGGAATCCTGTTGGAATAAAGATTCGTTAGTTTGCTGGTTTAACTTGTTAAACAAAAATTAAAATTTTATTTGAAAATAAACAGAATTGACTATTTATTTATTACTAAATTTTTAGATTTTTTAGGTCTTTGACTTTTGAAAACTTATTATTGATAACAAACTAACAGCAAAAAGTATGAATCTTTAAAAGTTTTAAAAAATGTTTGAATAAAGTATCTTTGGTATCTTAAAATAATAATCAACAAAATATAAAGCTTGTATTTATGTATTTACATAAAAACATTCTTAATATTAAGCACTATAAAGTATTTAACCTTTTATAGAGGAGCAGAAAAAAAACAACCTGTTAAACTCAAGTAACCTGTATATTATTGTTTCTGATGTCCAGCAACGTCGAATTATTGTTCCACTTTAGCAATTGGCGCAACTGTATGGCATCTGATTAGTTGAGATGGTTGTCTGCCAGGAATAACTCCTTCAGCGTTTTGTGCGGCTTGATTGCAGCGACTATTGGAAAAGTATTAAAATTAGTTGGGTGTTTACGCATACTTCATGTTACAAATAGTTTATGTGCATATTAAATAAAATAAGCATATAAAGCAGACTAAAATTAAAACATGTTGTTAACATAAGAGTTCAAAGTTATTAGGTGTCTAATTTATATCAAATAAATTTGTGTGTGCTTATGCTATAACCAATTTTATAACATAAGCAGCTAAAAATAAAAGTATTTTAATAATTTAAACTCTAGAAATTGTTTGTAGTTATAAAGTTATAAAACATAGATCTACATCTTTACAAAATGATTAATTGTCAAAAACTAAACTCTATGGTAGTTTTAAACTCTGAAAGCTTTTACGAAATGTAATGGTCATTTTATGCTGCTTTTTAAACTCAACAAAAAAAACTATTCTGTACCAGCACAAAAAAAAAATTATGCAAATACTTTTCAAAAAAACTACTGCTTTGTAAAATAAGTGATATTTATTAATATCACTTATATATAGTGATTATAAACTTTAATATTTCTTATCGTTTGATAAAATTAAATTAATAAACGTGATATATTTAAACTTAATATTCTTTGTAAAATCATTCAATCATTAGCTGTTGCATTTAAGTTCATAAGTAAAACAGTTTGTAGCCAACTGAATTAAACTTGTCTGAGTAATCTTAAAAGGTTTTTATGCGGTCACTTTAGAAGTTGTTTTTATTTAAATTGACACATCTGGGGAAAAATATTGAATTTGCAACTTCTGATTTCAAGGTACTTGGAAAATTTACACGTATACCAATTTATGATGAGTTTATATTTATAAATATATTTAGCTTTACAACTAAGTAATTACTAATTCTTAGCTTGGTTCAGTTTCAATGTTTTTGGAGACATTTGTGACATTCTGTTGTAAATACAGCTTTTAAAAAGTACGGAAAAAGTCTTAGTATATATTTAATTTTAAACGTTTCATACTTTAAATTAAAACAATTAAAAAATGTACCTTCAAAAACTATTCATGTAATTTTAATGTACTAGCTTAACAAAAAAAAAACTGCTTTTTAACATTAATTTACTTCATGCATCACAGTATATAAAAAAACTGACACAAGTTGCTTTAAAAACTTGTAAAATAACCGAAAAATTCCAAACAAAAGTAGAGAAAAACCTATTACCGTTTTTTAATACAGCTTTTAAATTCACACTGTACTTCAATTTAATTCGGTAGACTGTATTCACAATTGGTTTTTAAACTTGGAAACATTAAATTAAACGTTAGTGCTCTGATGATATGCAAACTAAACAAACTAAAGGAGAACGTTTGCCCAATTTAAAACAGTTTTTTGGTTCGAAACTAAAATAAGATAATATCAATGATGTAATGCGATACACAAAAAACAAGAAAATATAAACCCAAACTAATTTTCAACCTTGTAACGTGATATTGTTTACACGTAAACAATTACATTTAATTTAACTTGAGCTTAAAAAAAAAATTCTTAAACTCAAAAAACCTAGCTTTATATTTCACGGTTGTTACTAAAACTACATCATTATATTAAATTTAAATACAAGAATTCAAAAAATTAACGTTTTCAATTAATCATTTTAGTTTAAGATTAATACACATCATTAAGGTTTATAAATTCAATAAAAAGTCAAACAAAAACGTTGTACTTTTTATACGATTTTATTTTGATTTTAGATACAATACCAATTTCAAAATTGAACTTATTGTCATAATATTATTATACTAAAACTTTTATATTTTTAAAGTATTAAAATTTAGGTAAAGCCAAACAACTAATTACTAAAATATTTATTTTAAAACATAAAAATGTATATAAAACATAACACTCAATAAACAAGCCATCAAAAAAAGATAAAGTACAAAATCTTATTGAAAAAGTTTTAAATTATGCTTTAAGTATGCAACTTAAGGTGAAATCATTAAAAAAATCGTTTTTAACAAATAATAGGTGTTTAAAATTAATTTAATAAAATAGTAAATTTATTTATATTTATTTTTTTTTCTTTTAAGTCAGCAATTTGTAAACTGTTTTATATATAAATAAACCCAACTGATTATAGTTGAGGTGAAAAAGGGTTCGGAATAACATATTTATTAAATAGTATATACAAAAGTAAACATATAATCATGTATCTATTTCAAATAAAAATTACAAATAAGTGCATAATACACATATACAATATTTAAAATAAAACTTAAAATAAAACTATTGAAATCCTCTAAAAACTAAATAATATTTATAAGTGAAAATTTTATAATATTGTAGTATCATAGTAAAATATTTCATGATGTAAATAAAAGATCACAAAACAATGAATTAACAACTTGTATTGATAATCAGGCCCAATAATAAATCTTGGTTTTTAAGTTCGTAAAGTGTAAAAAAATTCTATTTTTAATTAATGTATTACAATTTTAGCACGAACTGTCTGATTTTTATTATATCTTGAAAAAAAAGTATACAACCGTTATCATAAGCGGTTTTACAAAATGAACTCTTAGTTTTGTATATATAAAAATAGTAAAGTATTAGTATTCTTAACTAAAAAAAACCTAAAATCTATGACAAAAATTTAAAAAAAATTTGAACGTCAAGTAATTTTAAAATCTCATCAACTAACAAAAAAGAAAAAAGAAAGTTAAATAATTTGTAAAATTATAAAAAAAATTTATTAAATCAAACTTAGGTCATTTTCGTTGGTTCTAAAAATATACAAGAAATAACTGTTGTGTTTGTACTAAGACCTTTAAACTTTATTTCTAGTTCAACAAAGTTTGGATTACAAAAGTAGTTTAACCAAAACAAAGATTTTTTAGTTGCTTTAAAAACAACTGATTTCCAACTTAATGTAAATAGTCAAAAATAATCAAAAAGTATTAAAAGCTTAAAAACAAATTATTTTTAAGTGTACAATCACATACTCAAAAGTAGATTAAAAGTATTAGAAAGTAAAAAAGTATTAAACAAAGCTAAAACAAAATTTCATTAAATATTCACAAAATTTCCTAATAGATTTATTCTGGACAAAAATCGTGTTCGTGTAGTAAATCACAAAACGTGTTTTTACTTTTTTAATAAAAAGCAACCTTTAACTTAAAAATGAAAAAAGTAATTTATTTTTTTTAAGGTGATTAATTTCACATTCATAATTTGTAAAAATTCAAAAACATGATAAAAAACTATAAAATAGATGATATTAATAAGTTTTGTATGGAAAATAACAATTAAGTTTCTTCGATTTGAAAAAACAAATCACATAGTTTTTCTTAAATAAAACAACTAAACTTTATAGTAAAGTTATTAATAATCAATCAAATAACAAAAATAATTTTTGAAAACTAAATATTTTCAACTAGAAAAAATACTATATTTATTGTCTACAAATTCAACCAAAAACTTTTTTTTTATTAGACATAAATAATAGAGTTAATATAAAAAGTCGCTTTTTGAAAACCTAAAACAGTTTAAATAAAAAAAAATCAAATAGATAATAATTTCGACTAATTAAAAATAAATTTTGAACTATAATACAAATGAACTATAAATAAACTATAAATGTTGCAAAAAAATAAAACAAATCGCTCAGTTGTTTTTTGTTTACATAATTTTAAATTTGAAACTTTTTAGATTTCTTAAGTAAAAATTAACAATATAATAAAAAGACTGATCAACTTAAATGTATTTTTGTTACATAAAGTGTTTAAATCTAAAATAAAATGAAAAAGATATTTTTACCGTTAAAAAGTAAAGGTATTAATTTTTATTTTAAACCTATACAAATAAGATAACAATTTTATTATAAACAAGCAGTTATTAAACCTTTAAGCAAAAAATGTATAAAGTATTTGTTTATACAAACTAATTTATTCATACTGTTATAATTTTACTAGGGTATTCGAAGTAGTATACAGTTTAAATACATTTTTATACAAGCTATTTGGTAACAAAATAGCAAACTTTAAGATTACTTGTTTGAATAAGATGTTTACTTTGCAACTGAAAAGTTTAAATATCAACCGTTTGTTAACATGTATTATATACAGAATTGTAAGCACATTTCAGAGCTTTCAAACACAATTAACACTTACATTAGAATGCTTTAAGACGAACAAAGGCTAATAAAAGCTTAGAATTTTAGTAGTTTTCTAATACTTTTTATTGAATTATTGAAAAGCAAACCATTTACAAACTGTTACAAAAGAAAGTTTAATAAATAGTTATATTACATTAAGTAATGTTCGCATATTTATAGTTATATTGTCTTAGAAATTAAAACAACAATCTAAATACTTAAAAAAACTATTGCAATGCAAAAAAACAAAAGTAGCAGTATGTTGTCACTTGCAAATTCTACTATCAGATAACAGAATGCAGTATAACATGACTTACATCAAAGTCAAGTGCATTGTCTAAAATGTCAAAACTTATCATTTCGTAAAAATCTAATCGTTTGTTTTATCAAGACTAGAGAGTAGTTGAGCAAAATGTGCGTAAGTAAGATAATGATTGAACTCACAACTGAAAATTGTTAACTTATTGTCTGAGTAACTATTAGCATGAACTTAATTTGATCTTATTAGATTAGTGCGGTCAGTTTAACTTCACGAGTTAATGATATTTATCAAGCTTAAATTGTTAATTCGTAATTACTTTCAGCATTTCAATGATTTTTTTAAACGGTTTGAAAACAAATCAAAACAATCTTTACTTACAAAATCTTTCCAACCTAATAATTTATTTTTCATGATTTTATTAAAAAAACACATAATCAGTTATTTTTTAATACTATATAATTCAAATTAAATGCAAGTAATTAAAAAAATAACGATGATACGAATATATATTTTTTATAAGTAAGTTAATTGTAAATTAAATACATAGATTTTTTTTTAATACTTTAAATGAGTTGGTCTAACAAGTTTCATATAAACACTAGTCATTTTATTCAAC
This sequence comes from Thalia democratica, assembly GCF_965202585.1. Classification (NCBI taxonomy): domain Eukaryota; kingdom Metazoa; phylum Chordata; class Thaliacea; order Salpida; family Salpidae; genus Thalia; species Thalia democratica. The sequence continues at coordinate 31,907,204 of NC_139165.1, read as the reverse complement.
TACATTTATTCTTTTACAGTAGTACATATACAAAATAAAAAAAAATTATTAAAATTGTATTATTAAATAAGAAGCAATTGTTAATGTTGTGTAGTAGTTATAGTTTTTACTACTTTAAACTATTAAACTCACACAAGAAAAGTTTGAAAATTTAAACAACTATAAAACTGTTTTTTAACACAATTTAAATACTTATAAAATCAAAACACTTAAAATATAATTTATATTGTAACAATTCAACAAAGTAATCTACTCATTGTAATACCACTTGATGTATAATGAAATGAATATTATCCTAAACATTTAAACAACATTTATAATAAATCAAACTTGCTACACAAATTAAGTGACCACTACATTAAGGAAATAACTAATAGTTACTAGCTGTAACAGTACCAGTCAATTGAAAGTAGCATTATAAGTTAAACCAGTTTTACATCTAAAATTTTTTATTAATTTTCAATTAATTTATCTGAATTGAATTTTGTGGTGGTAGTTAGATACACTATTACGAATTAATAAAAGTTTATCTGGAAATAAAGTAAATCGTTTTAAAAAATGTAAAATATAATAGAAAAAATTGCAAAAACAGTTCTAACATTAACAAATTTTTACGAATTATGAATTGTGCTAGTGCATAAAAACTTTTACTAAGTCTCTGAAATTTTTTTTTCATCTGTTTAGACTACAACAAATACCGAAACTTATGCTTAAATTTTTATTTAAGTTTTAATATTTTTTATTCCTTTTTTAAGAAACAATTAACAGGTTATGTAACATACATTTTATTAATACTTTGCAAATTTATTAAATTTTTGAACGTCAAAAATAAGAAACTATGAATGAATTTTCAAGCTAATATTAAAATAAGCTTTACTTTATTTTATAACTGTCTTAAACAATGTATATAAAATTGTTTATCTTAAACAAAAATTTAAACATAAAAATTGGAACTTACTTTTAGTAAAGCAATTTAAAAGTAAGAAACATAACGAAACTATACACATAAGTTTTCATGACAATATAACAATAAAAAACTTTTCATTGGCAGCAAACAATATTTGTTTGCTTAATTCAAGTGTATTAACTGACGACATACTTTCTTTACGTAAGTTTTCGATAATCTCTTATGTCAAGTGTTTACAATTAAATATACACAGTAAAATTTTACCAAGTCTGTAAAATGCTTTTTTTAATCAAACTAATTTGGAGTATAAACCTATATAAAACTATAACAAAGTTTTTACAAACAAACATATATTTAAATTCAATTTTTTCAATTTTTTTATAATAAAAACAACTTACTTACTAAAGTTCATCTAGTAAATCTAGTAAAATCTTAGTACTTTTAAAGCTAATCAAAAAAGACAATTTTCTGAATGCACAAAACTCACAAAAATTGCAACAAAAGACCAACAATAAAAGTTCATTGACCTACAACTACTTAGACACCGCTTCCAATTAGTAGGTCAAACTTAATTCTCTTTTATTAACTCAATTACAATAATCTAGGTCAGAAGAATGTTAACCGGGTCACTGATAGTATTAACTTGGCTTAATTACATCTTTCAACGTCACTTATTTAAAACTGCTGCTATGCTTTTATTAGTTAAAACAAACTAGTTTAGCTCATATCTTTTCAGTTTTGAAGCTTATGAGACATAACAGATACTGAGATACAATTAATTGTGTTTTAAATGCTTTTATACATTCTAGTTCAAAATTTTCTTTTGAAAGTTTATAAAAAAATTATGCTAACTATGGTTTTGATTCTTAGGTATAAATGATCAGGTATAAGAGATATATTTTGTGATTAACAAAATTGGTACTTTACTATTGCTTTTCAACAAACTAATGAAAAAATTCCAAGTAACAACTAGAATTTAAAAAACTGCAGTCAGTTTAATTGTTTAGGTTTTTCAAGTAAAATAAAGACAATACTATAAGCCAGGCAAACACTGATTTATTATTAGTTTATTTTAGTTTTTTGCCAAAATATCTTTTGATTATTTACATCGATTTTTTATTGTGTTTTTTCGTTCAAAGAAAAAGAATTGTTTAGCAAAGTGCGTAAATAGTTTTATTTAAGTTGGTAATTTGACATTGTTATGTGAATTAAAATCTTATGATTCATTTGAACGGAAAATAACACTTATAACTATAAACTTCTGATTATTGTCAAATTATTCAAATATTATTAAAAAAGTTAGTAGCTAAATTAAAGCATTATTATATTAATCAAAATGACATTTAAATACACTTAATATATTTTGTAAATAAGTACCTACTTACCATAATATGAAAATAACAAGTTTGAACTCAGTTGTAAGCAACATTTTTAAAACTTGACATTTAAGATTAAAATTTCATAATTTAAAACTATCTTTTTTCAAAATGTTCAACTATTTATTGTAATCCACATATATTACAATAAGCAGACAATGAACATTTATTTCAATCGCATTAAATATAAATTTAATTTGGTTTGGCACGCATAAAGCTTGCGACTTAAGTTTCTCACAGAAGTCTTATAGAGGTTTAATCAAATTGATAAAAATTAGATGTAGAACATCATTATGTTTGTCTTTATGCTTTTAAATATTTGTTGATAATAAAAATAATTGTTTTTAATAAAACTTAAAGGTGTTTTAAATATTCTGTACAAGGAGCAAGAACTGGCAATATGAACGTAGAAGTACATCTAATTTTACCAAATCTTGCTTTAGGGCTATATTGCACACTAAAGTTAATCTTAAACTTACAAAATTAATTTAATATGTCTGTACAATACATCATCATCATTCCGACTATACTTACTGACATTTATTTAAATAAAGTGAAATAACAATTCTGTTTAAAATAACGTTGTTTTTAAGGAAAATAACTCAGTTCTAAAAACAAATTTTTATATAGTTGCAAAATTTTCGTATAGTTTAAAAACTGTTATATAATTTATTATATTTATGATTTTTTTTTGCATAAATGTTTGTATTTATCTAAAAAAATAATTCGTTATATTTCAGGTATTATAAAATTTTTAATCTAAAATTGACCAAAACGTCTACTAAACAAACTTTTTTTTAACTCGTCAAAAACATATTCTAAGCACAGTAATTAAAACTGATGGAAGATATTACTATAAATTTAGGTTTTAAAAGTATCAAATTATTGAAGTCTGCTATAGAATGGATAAACTGAACTTAATGTAGATAATAATTTTTTAAAAAAATAACTTATATTTTTATATGGTTATAATTAAACTTTTATTATTAAGTCTAGTTTATTTGCAGAAAAATAAAAGAATGAATTTTGAAAACAAATCTAAATTTAAATTCAACTATATTAAGGAAAACATTTGAAAATCGACTCAGAAAAATGTTTAAAGTTGTTAATTTATGTTTTCGCACCCAAAAAAATTTAGAAATAGTTTAATTTAACTTGAACACTAGAATATTTGTAAAATATAAAAATACTTGCATCTAAGTACGTTTTGAGCATAAACACTTTAGAAAAACAAAATTTTGATACAAAGCAATAAATTTTGCACTTAGTGATTGCTTCTTTTGAAATAGATGTTTTAAAATGTTTTGTTTTCTTTATAAAATATATTTAAAATAGATTTTTTTAACTTTAAAAAAATTGTTTGAAATTTTTTTAAAAACAAAGAATTTCAAAAAAAGTTCACTAAAGCTAAAATTTCAGTGTTTATTAACAAAATCAAAACGTTTTTGAAAAATATATTTATACTTTAACTTAAAACGCTTCTTAAAAAGCTACTGTTTAAACTTATCAGAAAATTGTACGTTAAAAACAGTAATATGGACACATGAAAAAGGTAATCTAGAAAATTTACCATAAAAATGGAAGCATTAGTACAAAATGATTAAAAAGTAGCTAGAAAAAAGTACAAAAAATTAACTAGCTAATATGTTAAAAGCAATTAAATATAGATCTAAACAATGATAGTTATACAAAGCAAAACTTAAACTTTTATTTAACTAAGCACTAAAATTTAAAACTAAGATTTTTAACAACATAAACTTGTAAAAGTAAAGGTCATCGTTTTCTTATTTAAAATTTGAAAAAGCACCTGTAAAAAAATTAATACTGTTCTGCAATGATATAAACTACAGGAAAAACATTAGGAACCTTAAAATTATTTAAAAAAGTTTTTAAGTAGTTAAAAGCAGTTTTTATAGATTTTCTTATTCCATTCAATCTTATACATTGAACTTCATTCTAATTTAATCCCCTTTTATTACCCCAGCCCTTGCAATCGTTACATGTTTCAACCGAATAAAACCATCAGCTTTTACTGTTTTATCCACACTCGCATCTTCATTCAAGCAAACTGAATTTTCACAGTTATCAACTTGCTGAAGGTTGCTTGACTCATCACTGACTTCAGAAGATTTTTGCTCTTTTTTGATTTTTTCCATATTTTTAGGGCAACTTTCTACTGTTTCTACTTCAAATTTTTTTCTCTGAATCAATCTCTTCTTCCTTAAGTGAAGCCACCTTGTCCTTAGACAAACTGTCAGTCCTTTCTGCCACACTTTTTGGTAAATTACCTTCACTGTTAGTTGAATTGTGACTTTCACTATTTTGAATAATTTTAACTTCACCACTTAGATGGTTGCAATTCACATCAACAGCGGTGTTTAAACAAATTTCATCATCAGACTTATGTCCGTTCAGAGCTTCCACCATCTCATCCACGCTTTCCTCTAGCATCTCTGAGCTTGCCATTAATTTTTTTAACGTTTTTTCAGGCATGTCATGAGATTCTGATGGGTCTTCGATCAGTTTTTCGCTTACTACTTCTAATTTGTTTTGCAAACTTGTGTCAACATTCAACTTTGAGATTGAGCCATTGGTTTTAATATCCACAGATGTTTTTTGAAGTTCACTTTTTTGAGGTGCAGACAAATTTTCTTCTTGCTTATTTTTTTGTTTTTAATTAAACCGTGCACGTCAGAACAGTTCATTGAAGTCAAAGTGTCTTCAAGAAACTCTATAGATTGCACGTCCTTAATACTTTCTGAATCTAGCTCAGATTGGTTTACTGCTTAACTGTTCAATACTATTTCTTCTGCTTGGATTGGTGAGTCTGGAATATTGCTTGAAAATTTGTTTGCTTCAAAATCTTTCAAAGCCAATTTGTCGTCAAGTAAGCTTTCTGCTTCTAATGTATCTTCTTCAACAATTTTTTTTCAAACCTTAAACAGGTTTCACTCCAGTTGAACTTTGTGCAAGTTGCTCTTCGGTGTTAGCCTCAATTTCTTCTTCTACTTGAACAGTCGCTTTGTTTGCATAATCTTCTTCCGCAGATTTGTTTAAAAGTTTAATTTTCAATAACTCTTCCCCAGAGCCGCCTGAAACTTTATCTAAATCCGATTGGGCTTCTGCGTCATCAAGTGATAACTCAGGTTGAACATCATTGCTCTCATTAGCAGCTCCTAGTGTTTTTTGGTCACAATGATTTAAATCCTGCATTGGACAGTCCTCTACAATTTCTAAACTCTCGTTATTTTCTTCCTTGTTCAACGGAAGAATTTCAAAAGATTCATCATGTACCTCAACATTATCAGTCGAATCTTTTTTTGTTCCAATTATTTCTAAATCTTCGTTCACCGCTACATCTTGTTGGTTTATGACGTCATAATGATTTGATTGCGTCACACCGTCTCCCTTTTCCATTGATGAACTGACCTCGGTTGAATCTGCTAAATATTATATAAATTTTTTTAAATGGGTTTTTAAGTATTTCAAATATAGTTTAAAATGACAACCCAGTTTCTTATATAAAACTAACTTAATTTAGTATACAATGTTTGAATTTCGTAAACACCTATACGTTCTAATTTAGATTTGTATAAGTTAAGTTTTTAAGTTTGAGAATTTTTGAAACATGAAAACTTAAAAACAAAAAACCTGGTAAGTTTGCAATCTCTTTATCTTTATTTTTGACGTCTGCTATTTGTTCAAATTCCTTCTTAGAACCTTCTGTATTGATATTTATATTACTTGCTTCATTTTCCTCTTTTTTGGTTGCTTGAGTTTCTTCGTTTGTAAGTTTTTCTTGCTCGTCATTGGCTGAAACTTGATCTGCTTGGTCCTTATTTGTTTTCTTGTAAAAGTTTTTGTTCGCTTTTTTCTTCCGTTGGTGAGTCTTCTGATTGCTGGTTCGCTCTTTTCTCCATCTCGCTCGAACTTATTATCACGGGAGATACCTAAAAGTTTGCACAACAAACTGTTTTCATTCAAACGTTTTATAAGCATAGAGTAAGTAAAAAATGTCAATCAAAAAACATTTTTAAGTTTAAATTTTTAGAAATTATCAGGTTTAGACAACAACCTTAGTTACAGGTGACAAAATCGTTAGTAAAAAAACCACTAAATGTGATACTGATTTAACTTTTGTTGGATAAAAATTGACTAAAAAACTATTGATTGCTCTTCTGCGAAGTAGTTAAATCTAAGAAAAAAATATAATATTTACAATACATTTTACAAACCTAATGATAGTCAACACTGCTGATGGGCAGCATCTCCGGCAAGTTTTCGAAAGAATCTTCTTTTGAACGTCACTCAAAACTACTGTGACGTCATCATTTGTTTCGTCATTGTTCTCCGCTTTGATCGCGGCCGAGTTTACTGATGACATGAGGTCCATGTATCTGAAAAGATATTTTTATTTTTAATTGGTTTAAATATCATTGAACACTTGTATTTATATTAGTTTAGATATATTCTTAATTTTATCTAAAAAATAGATTTATTATTAATAATGTTTTCAAATAATTGATTAATTATTAAATATATGTTACTTTAAAAAACAATAACGATTACTTTTTAAAACTTTTAAGCTGTATCTAAATCAATAACTACCAAAAAAGCAAAAACTTGAAATACTTTACTTTATTTCAGAAAAAAAAGCTTATTTACAAAACATTTATCAAACAAAAATCTAAGAAAAGCTTCAAAGCAGTGTTTAATAAAATGTATTTAATTCTTTTAAAACTAACAACTAGTTGAGGATAAGCTTTCGCTTAGGAAAACATAACTTTTTTTTGTCAACATAATTCTACATAAAATTTAAAAGAACAATAAAAAAAAGATTTACTTTAGATTATCGATAAAACATTTATTCTTTAAAACGTAGTGTTTAGAATACGTACAAAAGTATTTAGTTTTTTTTATTAGCAGTTGTGCAACGGATATAAGTCTTTTTTTTTTCGGGTTTACGAGTTTTAAGCTGGTGTCTTTCGAGTGTAAAGGGAAACGTTTATTTTAAATTTTAAACACTTGCAAGTAACTTTTCCAGAAAACATACATAATTTATTAACTTGCTTGCTATATAAACCTTACCTGGATCATGTCTTAAATTTTAAAAGATGACTAAGTTATTATTTTCAGAATTAAAGTAACACTATAGTTTCATTTACTTATATATTTTAATAAAACTATTAAAAACCTGATAGGTTCCTGCAATAAAATTTTTCTTTGTTGTTCCTCTTTATTGCGATTTGTATACCTCAGTATATTTTTAAGTAGTTCCTCCTGCTTTTCTGCCAGTTCTTCTATCTTTAAAAAATATAAAAAAATTATAAACTCCATAAACTGATATAAAAACGAAAGCTTGCTTGTATTTTCATTTGTTTGCTTATGATAAAACTTTATGTTAAAAGCACACCTTGACAACTGTCTACAAATTGTGAACTCATACTGACAACAACTATTCATAAAGGGTAAATCGTGCTAAACAGTTTAATTTTTTTCCTAAAAATAAAGTCGAAAAACTAAAAAAAAACTTAACTATTTTGCTATATGTATAGTTTTTAAAATTTATATATGAAAAGTACATACAGCAACAAGACTAAACTATTAATAGCATATATTTATAAATTATTTGTTATACTAGCTATATTTTATGGAAACGGGTCTAATTTGCACGAGGTTACTAAATTGCACTAGGGCACTAATATGCACGAAGACAAACTTGCACCAAGGGTCAACTTTGCACGAGTTATATTTTTGCACGAGAGTAAAAACCACAAAAAAAATATCAGTAAAAAAAAAATTACTGACTGACTGAGGGTAAGGATTTTGGGTAACAGTTATAGCAAAAGTAAACTGAAACAAAAAATAAAAATAATATATTTATAAAAAAAATATTAAAATAAACTTACCGACCAAGGGTAAGGGGTAATGGTGATAGTAAAAAAAAAAAAAGATTAATACAGAAATTTAATAGAAAAATGAAATTAACCCGTGCAAAAATGTCTCCGTGCAAAAATGTCTGCTCGTGCAAAAGTATCTTTGTGCAATTTTGTGCCCTCGTGCAAATTACTCTTCGTACAAAAGTATCTTCGTGCAATTTTTTGCACTCAAAAAATTTTGTACGCTCGTGCAAATTAGACAACTACCCATATTCTATAGAATTACAAAATAAATGAAAATTCAAACCTCATTATTTTGTTCCTGTGGTCGGTCTACGTCCAACCTGTACAATGACTTGTTGATCTTGGCTGCAAGTGAAAGTGCCATCAGACCGGCAACCTTGATTGAATTGTTCCTCAAGTCTAATCTTATTATGCGGGGAGACTCAACTAGATACTCCGCTATAGCTATTGCTCCTGATTATTAGAATAATAATAAAATAAATATCTTATTCTAGATTACTGAAACAATTTTATTTTTAAAAATATGCCATTTTATCATAATAAATCGAAAAAATTTTAAAGCTTCATTAATGTGGTTGTTTCCTAAACAAATTATTTATAACTTTTTTAGGTAAATCAACGAGTTATTTAAAGTTTACTGTACTTTTTCTTTATTTCTATTTAAAACTTTAATGAAACTGTATTATGACTTTGTTTATAAAAAACTTTGAGTAAATCTAAGTTGACAGAAAAAGATTAAATACACATTTTAAACTTGGTTTGTTGAGATTTACATAAAATTTTTAAAAATAAGGATATATTTGTATTTTTGGAATTTAAAATTTTCATAAACAGCATGATAGTTTGTATCAAGAAAAAAGTTGTTGTTTGTATTTTTATACAGCTTTCATTTAATATCTTTAATTAATACTATTTATTCTTTAATTAGTTGAAGTTTTTTACAAGACGAAAGCTTAATCTTAACAACCATAAAAAATACTTGACACAACTATTTTAGTTTTCTTATTACTTCTACTAATCTTTATAAAAAACTTTAGAAAAAAACAATTACTTTAAAATCTAAAACACTTAACATACTTGATGAAAAAAACTTTCTGAAAATTTTTAGTAAACATAATGTATAACTGTAAAGATAGTATGTTTTTATTTAATATCGTCTTAAATAAGAACCATTCAAACTTTTAAACAAAAATCATAAAATAAACCTAGAAGCTACAACCTTTTTAAACAACCCGTTTCAAGTTTACAAATAAAAAAGTTCATTGAAAGATAGTATTAATAATTTATGTGAACATTGTTTCCATACAGTACCATGAAATTTGCATAACAAAACTACATAGCAAGAGCTTAAGTCAATTTAATATAGGCATAGAACTTTTTTTAACTTGAAATCATTTTTATGTTTTAGTATGAAGATGTATTTAGAGCTTTAAAGTTATATTACTTTTTTTAAATGTAAACAAGTAACAACCACGAATTTCTAACTTTTTGCAAAAACACGCAAGAACAACACTTCAAAAAAATGACAATCCAAAACCATGTGACTTTGTGTGACATCATTCACATTTTAATGTGACGTCATAAAAGAACTGCATTTGCGCGGCGCGAAAAAGTTGACAATGGAACACATTAAAGCGGAATGCGTGGATTTAAAATACCTTTTGTCTGAACGTTTGACAGTTTTGATGGTTTAAAACAAACTTTGAATACTACTTAATTTTTTAGTTTTGATAGGCAATTTTCTATTTTGTTGCGTAAAACAGTGGAAAAATTGGAAAATAAAAGTAAAAATGTACCTGTCAGCAATTATTTATACTAACATTGCAATAATTCAATTTAATATAAAATTAAAAGTTTTATGCAAAAATGAGCACTGTAATCAGTTTTTTGCTCAATTTTTAATTACCTTTTTCTTTAAAAAAAAACTTCTAATTCAAAACCATAAATGTAAACCTTATTAACTAAATTACAAATATATTGACCATTAAAACTTTTTAGATTCGTGCAAATACAACACTTGTATAATATTTCAATAAAGTAATTACAAACAAAAAACTTTATCAATGAATAATTTTTTTATGTTTTAAGAAAAGACTAAAACTATTAGTTTTAAACCAAAATACTACTGTTAAACAAGCATTAAATTAATTTCAATTAAAGTAAATCAAAATTAATCTCTTGTTCTTACTTTAAAATATTTTTTTAAAAATGTTTTTTGATTTTGACTAACTAAATCAATGAGTACATGAACAAAATTTTTGAATAATTGTCTAAACAATGATGAATTTTTTTATTGAAAAGAGTTTTAAGTATTTATTAATAGTATGAACACAGTTTTATTAAAGTTTTAAAGTCATTATAAAATATATAAATATCAAAATTGTTTTTTTGGGTAAAATTTATATATATATGTATTAAATGGTTGGATACTATATTTAGCAAATGAAAATTTGGAATTTCTAACGATTTGAATAGGAATTTAAATTAGCTTGACGTACATTTTGATAAAAATAGAAAAAGACTGAATAACTTTAAATTTTCTTTTTAACTCGAGACAGTATAAGTATACATACAAATAGAAACAATTTTAAGTTAATGTAATAGTTTTAACTAGAGGTTCATTATTTATTTATAACGAAATACAAAAAAACAAAATACTTTACAGTGTATAACAACATAACTAAAAATTTTGCACCTTATAACTTTGTTTTTGTTATGGTGAAGAAAACTTAGTTAATTTGATGATAAAAATTTAAAATGTTAAATGAGATAAAAACCAAAATAGTTACTTTATTTGTTAGTAGGAAAAGAAATTAAAATATATTAAACAGTTCAAGTATATAAAATTGTTTGGTCATGATCAAGGCGTTTAAAAAAACTATTTCGGTAAGCATTGGAACAACTTTGAAGAAGCAAAAGCAAGAATTTACAGCAAAACACCGAGCAGGTTTAAAGTCATTAGACCCCACATGACATCACTTGCTTCGAAGTCTGTGACGTCATAATACAAGTTCATTTGCGGCGCGAAAACCGACAGATTGCAGTTTGGCGTTGAAAATATGTTGCATACAATTTCTTTACAACTGAAACTAGTTTTTTTTTTGGATTTTTTGCCCAAAAACTTCGTAACAAAAATGTTTATTTTTAGTTTTTATTTTTCCGATTTATTACCTTTTAGAAACCCATATTTGAAACACAATGGCTGACATTATATTACATAAACTTGAATTTGATAATTGTTTAAAATTTTGACTGAATTTCCAGTGTAAAAAAAAATTATAACTTCTGAAAAATCATCAAAAAGCCTTGTATATTTTTTACAATAACAATAAACATTCTTTGATAACAGTATTGTGTTACCTATGGACAGAGTTTAAATTAGTTTTATTTCGTTTTCGTATACTTTTCTTTATAAAAAATTGAAACAAAATATAACAGTTTTTGATTTGTTGTCTGTCTAGAAGTAAACAATACATGCTTTCATCAAGTTTAAAACTGCTTTATTTGTAAATATTTATGTAACATGTTTAAAAGTTTAAGTTTGATACACTAGTTTACAACAAAACAAAAAATAAGCAAAAATTAGTGTCTTTAGTGGTTTAAGTTCTTAAACCAAGTAATTTTACTGACTTACAACAAAAATTTTCCAAACTATGTAGGAATGGTCTTTTATACTCTTTTAATGTTGAAATGGTTTTCTATGTTGTAAAATCAGAATCAGGATTAGTTAATTATAAGTTACAAAACTTTTGTTATCTTACACATAAAAAAGTTATGAATTGTAAATCAAAAAAGAACTAAATAATGTTTATATGTGAAACGGGTTAAAATTTACAAAACTTTCTACAAACTCAAAAAATACTTAACTACCACTTCATAGAGTTTTATAATAAAAAATAAACAATATTTCAATTGAATTCATTTCTAAGAATGCAAATCTAAAACTGTAGCATGACAGTATTAATAATACGGATATAAATTTCTAAGTAAAGATTATAAAAAAAATAAAATGATAAAAAATTATATGTAAATTTTACTTAAAAAGCAATTTAAATTAAGGATTTTAACTTGGACCAAAATTTAAGTTTTTTTTTTTAATTCTGAAAATTTTCTATAATATGTTACAAGTTCTCAAAAGTATTTATTAAAAATTAACATTATAAAATAAATCTCATATCAAAAGACAAAGATTTGACCGTATAACTAGCGTAACTAAACAAACTGAAGTTCTGAATAAATAAAAAGGTTTAATATTAAATTCAATTATCATATAAACTCTTTAAAATATACATTGCAGATTTTTAAATTTTTTAGCTTAATTCGTCCATTATAATATTTATCGATATTTAGATATAGTATTATTTTTTTAATAATCAGTCATTCAATAAAAATCAAATGACTAACTTTTAATTTTTACAAGTGAATAAATAAAACAAAAGCTTTTTAAGTTATTTTAAGTAAACTATCGAAGGTTAAGGAATAGAAATATTTTGATTTTTACACTATAATCCGAGCTAATTATGAATGAAATTAATTGTTATAATTAACCAAACAAAAATATCTTTGCAATGTTTATTCTTTAATGAATTGCATTTTCTATAACTTTTTAATTATAAATTATTTTAAATCATGTTGATTAGAAGTTTTGAGGTTGGCAGCTTTATAATTTCAGCTAATAAACAAAATATATTACATAGCAAACAAAATTACTAGTAAACAAACTCAGTAGTAATAAGATAACGAAAAATTTTGACGCAAAAATTTAGATAGTGCACTTAAATTACCCATTAAACTTTAATAAAAAATTTCTAAAAAAAGCCTGCTTTTATTTTATTTTAATAGATTCAACTACTTTGTTGTCAATAGTAACTTTAAGTTAAAAAAAAAACGTAGTTTTTCAATAAAACATTTACTAAGAATTAATTTGATATATTGTTATTACAAATAAAAATTGGTAATTAAACTAAGTAAAAAAAACTATCAGCTATAGAATACAAAATGCTTTAATTGTACTTCTTTTACACACTTGTATATTAATAAATGACACATTAGTAACAATCTATCTAAAAATAAGTTTTACATTTTATTAGTTAAAGAAATAATTGTTATTTTTATTTATACTTTTAATATGAATAAATAAACATTCTGTTAAACATTCAAAGGTATTTACTTGAAGACAAAATCCATTGAAAAATAATAATAGTTTCATAATTTAGAAAATGCTGAACAACATAAACAATTGTTATACAATACTAAATAACACGTTAAATAGCTGAATTGAAATACAAAACAAATGTTTATTTAATAAAAACAAAAGTAAACTGAAAAGCATGTGTCGTATTATGTTGCGTCACAAGAGATAAGACTATGACGTAATAATCGAATTGACGCGGGAAAAAGACGACATATTTGATTTTTAGGAATTGTTAGGGGAATTTATACTTATATTAAATAATTGTTAACTTTTTTGTAGATATTGCTACATATGTATTTTTACAAAAGTTAAAAAAATATATTTAATGTATTCGAAGAAATACCAAACGATCTACTTTAATTGAGTTAATGTTAATCTAAAAACATTTTGGACTTAAGCCATAACCTATCAAAAGCAACATTTGAAACTTGAGCCAAAAACTTAGAAACTAGTGTAAACTTAATCAGTGTTAAACTAAAACTTTAGTTAAAAGTTTTATTAGGGGCATACTTATTAATAATATAACTAGTTATTATTTATCTTTAGATTTGAGTCCAAATTTCCAGCTTTTAATATTTTTGGTAAAACAGTATGTGAATAAATTAAATTCCACATTTAGACTATATATATATATATAGTTCAATCTAAAAATAAATAAACAAATTAGTACTAGCTCACATCCTGTGACTCAAACTGTTTTTTTTTAATTTGTTAACAGTTACATTATATTTTGAATCTTTCTCAGTTCAGAATTAATTAGATTATTTACAAATTATCTTTCAAGATAGAAATATTCCACAGGAAGTAGGAAATAGATAAATAAAGCTTGGAATTTTTGAAGGACTAAAATAACCATTAACTAAAAATAACTTAATTTGAATCCTTGAAACACATTTAACTAAAAATTGAATACTCAAAAAAACATTGTATGACTAAATATAGATATTGAAGTGATAGATTTTAATATATTTACATACAGATTTATTTTAAATTTTAAACTATCAATCTTAGATGCAAATTTATTAGGTAGTAAGCAGACAACGTGCTTACCAATTTTAAAAACCTTTACTTTAAAGCGTTTAATTAATTTTTTAGTTAATGAAATTCAAAACTACCAAAACCTCATTGCAAACAAGTGAATACTTGCGACGTTTTTTCAATCTTTTCTTTAATAAAAGTCTATGGGGGTATATATTTCTTCAAACAAAAAAAGCGTATAACAAACTACCATGTTTGTGACGTATTTAGAATTAGTTTTAATATTTTCTATCAACGTTTACATTTTTACACAGTATGAAATACATTAACAACTGTTTTAAAAAAATATATATACAAAAAACTACCACAGAGACTTCTGAGTTATTTAAAAAAAACACATACTAACTTTCCACATATTTTTTTCACAATTTTTGATAACTTGTTAATAACAAACAATACAGCTAACCACCACAAGTATTTTTTGAATTTAAAATAAATTAGTATTATTTTTTAAAAATTAACAGTTATAGTACAACCAACTTTCACAAGTAAATGTTTAATTTTGAAGAAATGTGTATGTTCACATTAAAATAACTATAAAACGAACCTTCGCATGTCAGTTTAGTACATTTTTTAACATTACAACCTACATTCACAATCGCTCTAAAGAATGAAATTATTATGCTAAACAAACAATAAATTCAACCTTAACAAATGAAATTATACTTTTTTATTATTTTTTGCAAATTATTGATTACTATAAAACAAACCTCCGCAAGTGAGTTTAGTGCCGACTAGTCCCAGTCTCAACAATGATTCATTTGTCAGCAAACCGTCTTTCAAAATTGATGCGGAATGATCTCCTAAGAAGTTCTGACCCAAATTGATTGTTTGAAGGTTTCTTGATAAAGACTGAAAATAAAATACCAAATATTATTGTTTGGATAAACAACTATGGTCAGTTTGTACGTTTCTTAATCTACTCATTTGGATTGCAACATAAAAAAATACAATTGAAAGTAAAAAGCAGGTTTTTAGAAGAAAAACATAAAAAGTGTTCTATATTCTTTGTAAGAGTTAAACTAAATTATAAGTCACGTCAAGAGAACAACATAATCCCACAGAGTCTGAATCTTGTTTTATTAAGTGAATTTTAGAAAGTCAACAATACTTTAATCAATAAAATGAAATAAACTGAGTGTAAACAACCAATGCAATCATATAAAAACAAAAATAAACAAACCAGCATAATGGCGATCTTGTCGACTGAGTGATATGAAATCTGGTTGTTCCAAAGAACCAACGTCTGCAAGCCAGTATTGTGGGAAACTTGGCAACCAGACGCTAGCCCGTTACAGAGATGGAGGACTCCGGAATCCTGTTTAAATAAAACAACGTTAATAAGCTGTTTACATATGCGAATTAATAGTTGGCACATTTGAATGTCAGTAAACAATTTCGTAATTTTAATTCACAGATATAAAAAAAGTTTTAATTATTTCAAAACTTGTATGATATTTAATGATTTCGGTGATTATCACTAAAAAAAAACTTAAAAACGTTTATTAAGAACTGTTGAAAACTTATAGTTGTAAAGGTAAATTTTATAAAATTATAATACTTTTTCAGTTATAAATATTTCAGTTAGTTTTAAACTTGTCAAGCAATTATTACTTTTTTATAATTATATCTATAAGTAACTTAAAGTAACCTGTATATTATTGTTTCTGATGTCCAGCAACGTCAAAGTATTGTTCCATTTCAGCAATTGGCACAATTGTATTGCATCTGATTGGTTGAGATGGTTGTCTGCCAGGAACAATTCCTTCAGTGTTTTGTTCGGTTTTATTGCAGCGACTGTTGGAAATATATAGACATTAAATTAGTGTTTAGGCATACTTGATAGGTAAAAATAGTTTATGTGTATATTAAATAAAATTAACATAAAAAGCAAATTAAAATTTAAATATTCACATAATTTTCATAAAAAATAGTTTTTTTGTGATATAAGTGATATTTCTCGATATCACTTGTATACAGTGATTATAAACTGTAATGTTCCTTATCTATTGAAAAATGTAAATTAATAAACGTGAAATATTAAACTTAATATACCTTCAAAAACACAATCATTCGCTGTTACATTTAAAATCAAAATTAAACCAGTTTGCAGTCAACTGAATTAAACTTGTCTGAATAATCTCAAAAGGTTTTAATGCGGTCACTTTAAAAACTGTTTTTATCTAAATTGACACATCAGAGCAAAAAGAACTGAACTTTCAACTTCTGATTTCAAGGTATATTGAAAAATTTATATGCCTACTAGTTTATAAATAATTTATATTTTTAAATATATTAAGCTTTACAACTAAGAAATTATGAACAGCTTCTTAGCTCGGTTTAATTTCAACAATGTTTTGAATACATTTGCGACATTCTGTTATATTTATTGCTTGTAAAATGTATGGAAAAATAAAAATTTAATGCATATTTTAATTCAGAACAACTTTATGGTTTTTTTACTTCAAATCAAAATAGTTAATACAATCTACCATAAAAACAACTCATTTTATTTAAATTACTAGTTTAACAAAAAAAAACTATTTTTCAATATTAATTTATTTCATGCATTGTGGTATACATAAATGCAGACGTAAGTTGCTTTAAAAACCTGTAAGTTAATCAAAAAATTCCAAAGAAATGTAAATAAAAACATTTTACCGTTTTTTAATACAGCTTTTAAATTATCACTGTAATTCCATTTGTTTTGTTAGACTGTATTCACAACTGGTTTTATAAGTTAAAAAAATTAAATTAAACGTTAGTGCTCTGATGATATGCAAACTAAAGAAACCAAAGGAGAACGTTTGACCAATTTAAAACAGTTTTTTGCTTCGAAATTAATATAAGATAATATCAAATGATGTAATGCGATACATTAAAAACATGAAAATAAAAACCCAAACTAATTTGCAACTTTGTAACTTGATATTGTTTAAACGTAAACAAATACATTTGCTACAGTTTGAGCTTTAAACAATATTTTCTTAAACTCAAAAAACCTAGCTTTATGTTTCACGATGGTTAGCAAAATTACATCATTACATTATATTTAAATTCAAATATTCAAAAAAAAAACTAAGGTTTTCAATTATTTAGTTTAGTGTATTTTACATACACATGATTTAAGTTTATAAATTCATTAAAAAGTAAAACAAAAACAATTTATTGTAGTTTTTATAAGACATTTTATTTTATTTTAAATATTTTAAAAATTTTAAATTTGAACTTATTGTCATAATATTAATTTTACCAAAATTTTTTATAGTTTTAATGTAATTATTTATTTGTAATAACCGTTCTATGCAGCTTTTAAAATTGTTTACACACTCTAAAATCGTTTTACCAACTTAGAGCATGTCAAAACATAGCAAATAATAAATAAGCCATGAAAAGATAAACTACTCAAACTTATTTAAAAAGTTTAAAATGCATATTTAAGTGTTTTTATTTAAAGTAAAAACATTATAAGAAATTTCTTTTTAACACTCACAAGCTAACAATGGGTGTATTTAATCTATTTGATGAAATTCACTTTAAAAATATGTTTTTTTTCTTTCTTTTAAGTAAGCAATTTGTAAACTGTTTATATATAACTATATGGCTATTGTTTGTAGGTGATATGAAAAATGGTGAGATGAAAAATAAAATATTACAGATTCATTAACTAGTATATATATAAGTAAATATATAAACATGTTTGTATTTCAAAGGAAAACTATAAATAAGTGGATAGTACACAATATAAGATTTAAAATAAAACTTAATATAAAACTACAAAATTTTCTAATGACACAATATTATTAAATAGAGAAAATTTTAATATATTGTAGTATCAATAAAAAATATTTTATGAATTAAATGGAAGATCACAAAACTATGAATTAAAATTTTGTATTGAAAATCAAGTCCAATCATCAATCTTGTTTTATAGATTCGTAAATTTTAAAAAAGTTCTATTTTTTGTTAATCTAAAGCTATTTCAGCACGAACTGTCTGATTTATGTTATATATTTCAAAGAAAAATATATAATCTTTATAATAAGATTTATTTGCGGTTTTACAAAATTAACTTTTAGTTTTGTATATATAAAAAATAGCAAAGTATTAATTCTCTTATTTAACAAAAAAAATAATTTTATGATAAAGCTGATTTAAATGATAGAAAGTTCAGCTATATTAAAAAGTCCTACACTAACAAAAATCATAAAAAATGTTAAACTTTATTTAAATTTTTCTATATTGTAAACTTAATAAATGATTGTCGTTTTATTTAAACGTAGGTCAGTTTTTTGTCATATAAATATACAAGAAATGGTTGTTGTATTTGTACTCAGACCTTTAAACTTTGTTCTACAAAATGTGTTTTAACTTAAGCAAAAAGCTTTTAGTTGAATAAAAAAAGAAGTGACTTTAAACTTAATGTAAATAGTAAATTAATTTTTCAAAGGTATTATAAATTAACATCACTGATCTCTTTAAAGTGTACAATCACAAACTCATAAATATTAGAAAAAAGTAAAAAAAAATATCAAATAAGGTACTTACATCAAAGCTGTAACAAAGTTTCATTAGTATTTTACAAAAATTTTTATTGATACATATTCTGGACAAAAATCAAGTTCATGTAATAGCACATAAAACGTTTTTTATCTTTTTAATAAAGAAACAATCTTTAATTTGAAAGTGATATCAGTAATAAGTTTTTTTAAAGGTGATTAGTTTCACATCCGTAATTTGTAAAAGTTCAAAAAATGATGAAAAACGATAAAATAGATGATATTAGTCAAGTTTTTATGGAACAAAACAGTTAATTTTTTCTCTTGTAAAAAACACATATATTTTCTTTAATAAAAAAACTAAACTTTATAGTAGAATTACTGATAAACAACCAATAACAGAAATTATTTTTGAAACTAAATATTTTTAATTAGAAAAAGTACTATATTTATTGTCTAAAAATTCAACCAAAAACTATTTTTAAACTAATAATAAAAAGACTAATCAACTGAAATAGTTTTTTTGAAAAGTTTTTAAAGCTAAAATAGAGTGTAAAAAGTTATTTTTTACTATTGAAAACTAAAAAGTTTTAAAGAGACTTGACTCTATTTTAAAGTGTCTCTTAAACTTCCACAAATATGATAAAAGTTTTATCTTAAAGAAGTAGATATTAAGCACAAAATCTATAAAGTGTTTATTTCTACAAATTAATCTACGCATGCTATCATAACTATATTTACATATTTGAAATGCTATACAGTTTAAATACTTTCTTTAACTAACAACTTTGTTATAAAACAACAGACCATTATAAGATATTTTGTTTGGTTAAGATGTTTACTTTGCAGTTAAAAGTTTAAATTTCAACCGTTTGATACGTGCAGTATAATTCTTTATACATGTAGTATAAGTTTATTTTTAAAAAGTATATAAACATAAATGTAATTTGTAGCTTTAAATAGGGCTAATACTAACACTTGTATTATTTAATACAAAAAAGGCTAAAAATTTCAATAGCTTTCTAATAATTTCTATTGAAATATTAAAATGCAAATTAATTACAAATTGTTACAAACGAAAAATTAATAAATACATTTATTACATGCTTGCATACTTTTAAATATGTTGTTTTAGAAATATGAACAACAACCTAACTAGTTAGAAAAATCATTTTGTTTAAAAATAAGAACAGTAGCAGTATGTTGTCACTTGCAACTTTTACTATCAGATAACAGAATGCAGTGTAACATGACTTACATCAAAGTCATGTGCATTGTATAAAATGTCAAAAATAATCACTTCGTATTAGTTGAATCGTATGTTTTATCAAGACTAGAGAGTAATTAAGCAAAATGTGCGTGTATGATAATATTTGTACTCTTTGAAAAATTATGAACTTATTTTATGAATATGCATGGATTAAATTTAACATTATTAGATTAATGCGGTCAACTTGACTTCTCGGGCTTATCATATCTATCAAGTTTAAATTGTACATTTATTATAACTATCAACATTTAAGTGATTTTTTAAACTGTTTGAAAACAGCTAAAACTAAACTTTACTTACAAAATACTTCCAACTAAATATATTTTTGTTATTTACAAAAAATATTATTATTTATTATCAAAACTCCATTTTTTTAATTAAATGTAAAAGAATTAAACATGATACAAACTCGTGTTTTTTATTAATAATTTTATCGTAAATTATATACATAATAATTTTTAATAAGTTTTTTATGAGGTGGTCTAAAAAGTTTTATATAAATACTTATTAGTTTATTCAATTAAATTATTCTTTTATTCTAGTAGATTTCTAAACAAAAAGTGTATTCAAATTATATTAACAAACAAGTAGCAACCTGTTAATAATGTGTAATATTTCTAAAGTTTTACCACTTAAAACTTTAAATTTAAAACCAGATAAACTTAAAAAATGAAATACTAAAAATCTGTACTTAAGGCAACTTAAATAAAAACATAATTAAACATAAAAAAAATCAAAACACTTTAAACATATTTTGTATTGTAACAACTTAATTAACTAATTTGTGTTTAAGCTACTGATTGTAAGACCACTTAAAGTCCAATGAAATAAATGTTATTATACAAATTAAAAGAACATCCATAATAAATACAGTTCTTACACATTTTAAATGACCACTACTTTAAGGAAACTGTTAAGTTAAAAGCTGTCAACTGAAGTAGTATTATAAGTTAAACTGGTTTTACCGCTTAGATTTTTTATTGTTTTTCAATTAACTTATCTGAATTAAATTTTGTGGCGGTATTTAGACACATTATTACGGATTAATAAAAGCTAAGCTTAAAATTAAGTAGTTCATAAAATAAACTATAGAATATCAGTGCGAACAATTGCATATTTTGGTTTGAAACCAACAACATTTATAAACTATAAACCATGTTAGTTCACAAAATCTAAAAAAACTTAAACTATATCTCTGTATAAAACTATTTTTTATCCTTTTCACCTACAATAATTCGGAATTTGTGCTTTTTTTTAAGTTTTTAAACTTTATATACAATTTTAAGAAACAATTAACAAGTAGTTTTGATATCAATTTAAAAATTTATTCACGGTTTTGAAAAAGCCTAAAAAAGAAGAATAGTATGGTAAACTTTTGAAATAATATTAAAATATGTTTTAATCTTTTTTCAATTGTTCCTTAACAAGGTTTATAAACCTGTTTATCATAAATAAACCTTTAAACATAAAACTTAGAATTTATTATTAATGAAATACATTCAAAAGTAAGAAAATAAGAAAACTATACACATAAATTTTCATGACAATATAACAACAAACAACTTTTCATTGGCAGCTAACAATATTTGTTTGTTTAACTCAAGTGTACAAACTGACGTTTTATTTACGTAAAATTTCTATAATCTCTTATGTCGAGTGTTTACAAATAAATATACACAGTAACACCTTTATCAACTTGATAAAGTTCGTTTTATTACCAAACAAACTCAGAATTAAACTTACTTATAGTTTTTGATAAACCTACAAACGAAAGAAAACTACACACATAAGTTTTCATGACATTATAAAACAAACAACTTTTCATTGGCAGCTAATAATATTTGTTTGCTTAATCCAAGTGTAAAAACTGACGACATATTTTCTTTACGTAAGTTTTCGATAATTCTTATCTACAATCTTACAATTAAACATACACAGCAAAAATTTTAATAGAAAAAAAATAGGTTAAAAAATTTAAAAATTAAACTTTGATTTTTGAAATATATTTAACCACAGTATACAGTTAATTTTCGGATTCTTTTTATAATTAGAAGTAGAATTAGTTTACTGAAATTTGTTAATTGAAAAATTAATCAAAAAACAATATCAAATCACAAACATTTATCAATACCCATGTAAAGATTTTATTGACCTACAACTAGTCAGACACAGTTTCTAATTAGTAGGTCAAACTTAATCCTCTTTTATTAACTCAATTACAATAATCTAGGTCAGCAGAATGATAACCGGGTCATTAATAGTATCAACTTGGCTTAATTACATCTTTCAACTGTTGCTAAGCTTTTATTAGCTAAAATAAACTAGTATAGCTCATAGTTTTTCAGCTGTAAAGCTTATATACCATAACAGATACTGAGATACAATCGCCTGTGTTTGATTGCTTTTACTCATTCAATTTTCAAAAAGTTTGTATTAAAGTATATAAAAAAGTTATGCTAATTAGGGTTTTGATTTTTAGGTAGAAATAATCAGGTATAAGAGATATATTTTGTAATTAACGAAATTGATACTTTATTATTGCTTTTCAACAAACTAGTGGGAAAAAAACTCCAAGTAACAACTATATTTTAAAAGACCGCAATTAATTTTGTTGTATAGGTTTATCGAGTATAACAACGACAATACTATAAGCCAGGCAAACACTGTTTTATTTTTACTTTTTTTATTTTGTTTTTTAGCTAAAATATCTTGTGATTATTTACCTCGATTTTTTATTGTATATTTTTGCTCAAGGCAATATAACTGTTTAAAAAAGTGCGTAAATAGTTTATTTTTGTTTGCATTTTGATATTTTCACGTGATTTAAAATCTTATGATTCATTTTATAAAAAACTATTTTAAACCTTTATTTATTGTTAAATAAAATCAAATATTACAAAAAAACTAGTAGCTCAATTGCAGCATTTTTATACAATTCAAAATTTACTTACTTACCATAAGATAAATGACAAGTTTGTGTTTCAGTCTGACACTTTTTTAAACATGACATTTAAGATTAAAATATCAAAGATTTAGAACTTTTTTTTTCAATTTATACATAAATTTAATGTAAAATCCAGATTATTACAGTAAGCAGACTATGAACTAGTACACAGAAGCACATTTGTTTTAATCGCATTAGTTATAAATTTAATTAGGTTTGGCACGCATAAAGCTTGCGACTTAAATTTCTCACAGCAACATTATAGAGGTTTGATTAAGCTGATGAAAATTAGAAGAAGAATATCATTATGTTTGTCTTTAATTTTATATTTATGTTGCTAAGAAAATAATTACTTTTGATAAAATTTAAAGGTAATTTGAATTTTCTGTACAAGGAGCAAGAACTGACAACATATTAGCGTAGAAGTAATTTTAATTTTACCAAATCCCTGCGTTAGGGTACTATTGCACACTGAAGTTAAATTTTAACTTACAAAATTAACTTAACTTATCTGTACGATACATATAAATTCCAACATATGCTATATTTACTGACATGAAAATAGAAAAACTAAAACTACTATTCTGCTTAAAAATACTTTGTTATAAGGAAAGTAACCCAGTTCGAAATCAAAATACGCATTTTAAATTGTATGAAAATGCTCGTATAATTTAAAAGCTTTTGTTTAATTTACTATATTTATGATTTTACTTATGCATAAATATATGTAGTTATCTACAAAAATCATTTGTTATAATTCATGAGTTAATAAATTAAAAATCAAAAATTAACCAAAATGTCTACTAAACAAATTTAATTTCATCTAGCCAAAAACACAGTAATTAAAACTGATAGAAGATATTACTATTGAATTAAGTTTTAAGTATATAGTATCAAATTATTAAAGCCTGCTATAAACGAATATAGAACTTTGTTTATAGAATGGCCAAAATTGAACTTAATGTAGTTAATAATTTTCAAAAAAAAAATTACTTTTTTGGTAATGAATAAACTTTTATTATTAAATTTAGTTTATTTACAGAAAAACAAAAGATAAATTTTGAAAACAAATCTAAATTAAATTCAGCTAGATTAAGGAAAACGTTTAAAAATCGACTCAGAAAAATGTTTAGAATTGTTAGTTTATGTTTTTCGCACCCAAAAAAAAGCTATAGAAATATTTTAATATAACTTAATACTAAATTATTTTTGAAAAAGAAAAATATTTGCATCTAAGTACATTTTGAGCAGAAACACTTAAGAAAAACAAAATTTTGATACAAAGCAATAAATTTTGCACTTAGTGATTGCTTCTTTTAAAATGTTTTGTTTTCTTTATAAAACACTTAAAATAGAATTTTTAACGTTAAAAAATTGTTTGAATTTTTTTAAAAACAAAGACTTTAATATGAAGTTAATTAAAGCTAAAATTTCAGTGTGTATTAGCAAAATCAATATTTAAAAATAAATTTATACTTTAACTCAAAACGCTTCTTTAAAAGCTACTATTTAAAGTTAACAGAAAGTTGCACATTAAAACAATAATACGGACACATGAAAAAGGTAATCTAGAAATTTTGCCATAAAAATGGAAGCATTAGTACAGAATGATTTAAAAGTAGCAAAAAAAAAGTACAAAAAATAATTAGCTAATATGTTAAAAGCAATTAAATATAGATCTAAACAATAAACGTTTTACAAAGCAAAACTTGAACTCAAATTTAACTAGGCACTAAAATTTAAGACTAACATTTTTAAGACATAAACTTGTAAAAGTAAACGTCACTGTTTTCTTATTTAAAATTTGTAAAAGCACCTGTAAAAAATTAATACTGTTATGCAATGTTATAAACTACAGGAAAAAAACATTGGGAACTTAAAAATTATTAAAAAAAATCTAAGTAGTTAAACGCCGTTTTTATAGATTTTCTTATTCTAAAAAATACATTGAAATTCATTCTAACTTAATCCCCTTTCTTTTTATTACCCCGACCCTCGCAAATATTTCAGGTTTTAATCAAAACAAAGTTCTACGTAGAACCATCGACTTCAGCTGTTTTCCCGTCACTCGCATCTCCATTCAAGCAGGTTGTACAGTTTTCAGAATTAGGAATTTGTTGAAGGTTGCTTGATACATCACTGACTTCAGAAGAATTTTGCTCTTGTTTCAATTCTTCCACATTTGCAGGGCAACTTTCTGCTGTTTTCACTTCAAATTTCTCTTCTTCTTTAAGTGAAGCCACCTTGTCCTCAGACAAACTACAAGTGATGTCTGCCAGATTATTAGATAAATTACCTTCACTGTCAGTTGAACTGTGACTTGTACCACTTTGTAATTGGTTGCTATTCACATCAACAGCGGTGTTCAAACAATTTTTATCTGTAGTCTTATGTCCGTTCAGAGCTTCCACTATCTCATCTACGCTTTCCTCTAGCATCTCTGAGCTTGCCATTAAATTGTTTAATGTTTGTTCAGGCATGTCATGAGACTTTTCTTCGATCAGCTTACCTACTTCTAACCCATCGCACTCAATTTGCGAGTTTGTATCTACGTTCAAATCTGAGATAAGGTCATCGGTTTTAATAATTTCAGGTATTTCCGCAGTTCTCTCAAGTTCACTTTCTTGAGATGCAGGTAAACATTCTTCTTCAGTACTGCAATCAGATTGGAAATTTTGCACCTCATGAATGACAGAACTGTTCATCGATGACAAAGTGTTTTCTATAACATTTTGAGATGGTATTCCTTGAACATTTTCCTGGTCTGTTTCAGTATTATTTACTACGGATCCATTTAATACTTCTTCAGCTAGTGGTTGTGACTCCATAGTGTTATTTGAAGTTGCGTTTGGCTCAGTACCTTCTACAACATCATTTGATAGAATTTCCGACTTTGTACAGTCTTCTTTTACAACTTCTGAAAGCTCTGATCTTTCAGTAGGTTTAATAAAACCTTCAGTAGAACCTTGTGGAGCCGATTTATGGTCAGGTAAGTTCTCTGACTCTAATCTTTCTTCTTCTGCATCTTCTTTCACATCTAATACTTCAACAAACTTCACTTCAATTGAATCTTGTGGCTGTTGCTCTCCGGTGTTAGACTCATTTACTTCTACTGCAGTCTCGCTTGAAGCTTCAATATTCAAAGATTCCTTATCAGTGTCACCTGAAACTTTGTCTAACTCCGAATTGACTTTTACGTCTTCGAGAACACAGCTGCTCCCTTCAGCATCTCCTATTGTTTCTTGTTTAATATGTTCTGTACTAAGCGCTGGATCAACAATCTCTAATTGTTCCTTATTGCCAGAACTGTGACTTTCCATATGTTCTTCTCTACTTAACGGAAGAATTTCAAAAGATTCGTCGTCGCCAGTCAGGTCTTCAATTTTACTTGTTCCGATTATTTCCAAATCTTCTTGTTGGACCGCGTCTTGTTTGTTTATTACGTCATGGTTATCTTCAGTGTTTGATTGCGTCACACCATCTCCCATCTCCATTGAACTATTGACGTCAGTTGTATCTGTTAAAGATCGGTACATACATTTTATTGTTATAACTAATAGTACAAGGTTTTTTTAAGATGGTGCTTTCAACATTAAGAACTAATTATATTTATTTGGATTGTTGATAAACTCAAACTAAGTATAGTTAGTGAATTTAATAAACGCTTACTAATAATTTTCTAATACACCAACTTATATTTAAATACCCTATATTTTGAGTTCAATACACAAAAAGTTTACCAAAAAATAACAAACCTGGTGAATTCAATAGTTCTTTATTTTCATTGTTTTCTGTTGTTTGTTGTGATTCAATAACAATCTCTGATCCTTCTGTTTTGAGATTTGTATCAGCTGTTTCATTCTCTTCTGCTCTGGTTTGTTGAGTTTCTTCATTCACCGGTTTTTCCTTTCCTTCATTGACTGAAATCTGTTCTTCTTGCTCGTCATTGGCTGACACTTGTTCTGCTTGGTCCTTGTTGCTTTCTTGTAAAAGTTCTTGTTCGCTTTTTTCTTCGGTGGGTGATTCTTCTGATTGCTGGTTCGCTCTTTTCTCCATCTCGCTCGAACTTATTATCACGGGAGATACCTGGAATTTACACAACAAACTGTATTCATTCTAATGCTACACAAGCACATAATACTAGGTAAGTAAATAAAAGCAAATCAAAAAACAATTTCAAAAGTTTTAAATTTTAAAAAGTGTCAGGTTCAGACGACTACTTTGGGTGCAGGTGACAAGATTATAATAAAAATTTCGAATAAAAAAAACACTAATTATGACACTAATTTACCTTTTGTTTGGTAAATTGATTAACAAACTATTGCTTCTCTGCGCAGTTAAGTCTAGGAAAAAAGAAAACAAATAAAAATTCATATATTTTTACAAACCTGATGGTAATCCACACTGCTGATGGGAAGCATCTCCGGCGAGTTTTCGGGAGAATCTTCTTTTGTTGCGTCACTATTGACTATTGTGACGTCATCATTTGTTTCGTCATTGTTATCCGCTTTGATCGCGGCCGAGTTTATTGATGACGTGAGGTCCATGTATCTGAAGAAAATATTTTTATTAATTTTTAATCTTTTCGATCAAAATTTAAGTTTTTTTACTAAATAAAATACTGGCTTATAAGCCTTCTTCATATGTTGATTTTTTTATCCAGTCTAATTTTTTTTTTAAATAAGCATTTTAAAACAAATTATATTAAATGTAATACAATTTACAAAAAACAGACATATTCCTGTTTAAATACATAAAGCTATTTCAACTATCATAAAAGTGAATGTTTAAGGTATGTAAGTTTCAATAGAGAGAAAGTATACTTAAAAATATTAAAAATATATATATATATATATATACAAAAATAAATTACAAAGCAGTATTCTAAAAAATGCATATAATCCTTTTTAAAATGAAAATTAGTTTAAGATAAGCACTCGCCAAAGAGAATTTAACTTTTTTAGTCAACATAATTCCACATAAATGTTTAATGTACAAAAAAAAACAAATTTACTTTCGATAATTGATAAAACATTTACTTTTCTAAAACCTAGTGTTTGGAATACGTACAAAAATATTGATTCTTATTCTTTACAAAATTTCTTATTAGCAGTTGTGTAGCGGATTTCAAAACTTTTTAGGTAAAACAAGTTTTAAGCTTGTGTGTTTCGAACATGAAGAGAAAAGTATTTTTAAATTTTAAACACTTGCAACTTGCAAGTATCTTCTAGAAAACATACATAAATTATGGATTTGCTTGCAATATAACTTTTACTTGAATAATATCTTAAATTTTAAAATGATGACTGAATTATTATTTTCAGAACTAAAGTAAAACTGCATTTATGCTTTTTTCAGAGACCATAAAATACCTTATAGGTTCTTGTAGTAACATTTTTCTTTGTTGTTCCTCTTTATTGCGATTGGTATAACGTAATATGTTTTTCAATAATTCTTCTTGCTTCTCTGCTAGTTCTTTTATCTGAAAAAATAAAATTTTATAAACCTCACTCAAGAAAAAAAAAATGACAGCTTGCTTATATTGTTATAAGTTTTATAAGGAGTATAAATGTGAAAGCATACATTGTACAATTCACACTGACTATCTTGAAAATGTTTAATTCATATGCTAACAGCACATAGTCATTAAAAAACACATGATAAATAGTTCATAAAAAAATTCATTGATAAAAAAAATATGTTTATAGTTATATATGGTTCTTTTGTTTCGAGTGTACGTTTAAAATATATAGTCGTTAAAAGTATGAACTTAGTTTTTTTTTTTTAGTCTTAAAATGCAAAGATTAAAAATTAACTAAAAAAAATCAAAAGACAATAATAACTTAAAAGAAAACCTCGTTATTTTGTTCTTGAGGCCGGTCAACATCCAGCCTGTACAATGACTTGTTTATCTTGGCTGCAAGTGAAAGTGCCATCAGACCCGCAACCTTAATCGAATTGTTCCTCAGATCCAATCTTATTATGCGTGGAGACTCAACTAGAAACTCCGCTATAGCTATCGCTCCTATTTAATTGATTTAACAATTTATTTTCCTTTGCTTGATTATTTTTGTTATTGCTAATGTGATAAAAATTTACAACTTTTACTTGCTCCTAAATAAAATAAATTTGATTAATATTTATTAATAGCACGTGGAATAGAAGAAAATTTAAAAAAGTTAAAATTTAAAATTATAAACTTTTTCAGTGTTTACTTTTTAAATTTTATAGTATGTACTTATATTGTAGCTTTATTTACAAATTAGTGTAATTAAATCTAAGATAACATTATTAGAACTAAATAACACTAAAGTGTATTAATAATATTTGAACTTTACATGTAAAATTTGCATAAAAAGCATGTTGACTTGTAGCAAGAATTTCCTCGTTATTTATATTAAAACAAATTCCATTAAGTTTCAAAAAAATCCATATGATATATAAATTACATTAGTGAGATTTTTAGACGACGAAAGCTTGGTACTCACATACATAAAAATTACTTGACACTTAATACATCAAAATGCATACAAATTTTTGTTTAGTCTTATCAATCTTCTTATAAAAGTCATAAAATAATGTTTACTGCAAAGTCTAGAAGACTTCATTTGCTTATGGACATAAGACTTCTCGAAAAGTTTTTGTAGACATAATAATAAAAAATTTATTAGATAAAATTTTGCATTTAACAATATTTAAATGATTATTGCGTCGTATAAAGCTTTTATAAACAAGACAAAAATTCAAAACAAACGTTGCAAGCTTTAAACGAAAAAGTTCATTCAGAGATAGCATTAATAATTTATGTAAAAAAAATTTCAAAACAATACCGTGAAGTTTGCATAACAAAACTACATACCAGAAACAAGGTACATTTATTACATATATTTTTTTTTATACTTTGTTTTAACATAACAAATTTTAAAGCCAAAAAGGTATAAATTGAAAGGTAAAAAAAAATATCAATGAAAAACGAACCATCGCAACACTAGCAAAAATATTTCCAGCAAAAACACGCAAGAACAACACTTCAAAAAATGACAATCCAAAGCCATGTGACTTCATGTGACATCATTCAAATTCTATTTTGACGTCATAATGGAACTTCATTTGCGCGGCGCGAAAAAGATCACAATGGAATACATTAAGGCGAAATGTGTGGATTTAAAATACCTTTTGTCTGAAGATTTGACAGTTTTGATGGTTTGAAACAGTTTTTGAATAATATTTAACTTTTTGTTTTGATAGGCAATTTTATTTTTTTGTTGCGTAAAACACTAAAAGTGCGTAGTAAAATAAAAGAAAAAATGTACTTGTCAGCAATTATATTTTATAGCAGTGCAGTAATTTTATTTGGTTATAAAATGCTAAATTTTATGCAAAAATGAGCACTGTAATCAGTTTTTTGCTCTACTTTTAATTACCTTTTAGTTTAAATAATAAAATCTAATTGAAAACCATATATTTAAACCTTAAAAACTAAGTTACAAATATATTAAACATTAAGATTTTTTTAGATTACTGCATATACAACACTTAAAAAACATTTGAATAAAAATAATCATAAACAAAAAATTCTATCATTGAAAACTTTTTTTTATATTAAGAAAAAAGCTGTTAGCTTATTTTGTTTGTAGCTATTATTTATAAACCAAGACATTACTGTTAGATAAGTATAAAATAACATATATTTATAAGTAATTTTTTTTTGTCAATTAAAAATGTTTTTGTAAAAACTCACTGAATATTTTTGATAAAAATATTTATTGTTTGTGACTAATTAAATCCATGAGTACAAAAGAAAACTCGAATAACTATGTAAACAATGAAAAATTTTTTTGAATAAGAGTTTTAAGTATTTTTTAATAGTATGAATAAAATTGTATTCAAATTTAAAAATCATTATTAAAAACATAAATGTTAAAACTGCTTTTTTTTGAGTAAAATATTGATACATATATGTATAACATGGTTGGAGATTATATTTAGCAACTGAAAACTTCGAAATTCTCAAGATTTGAATTGGAATTTAAATTAGCTTGACGTACATTTTTATAGAAATAGAAAAACTAAAAAACTTAAAATTTTTTATTTAACTGTAAGACAGTATAAGTATACATACAATTACCTTTTGTCCAACAAAAAGAAACTATTTCAAGTTTTGACAACAGTTTTAACCAAATTCTCACCATTTATTTAACAACTCAAAAAACAAAAAAACAACAGAAACAAAATACTTTACAGTGAATAACAACGTAACTGAAAATTTCGCAACTTATAAATATGTCTTTTATGGTGAAGAAAACTTAATCTGATGTAAAAAATTGAAAAAAAATGTAATAAGAACAAAACTTTAAAACAATTATTTTATTCGTTAGCAAATAAACAAATAAAATATTTTAAACAATTCAAGTATATTAAATTATTATGATCATGATCAACACGCTTAAAAAAACAATTTTCTTAAGCATTAGACAACTTTGAGGTAGCAAAAAAACAGTTTACAGCAAAACACCAATCATGTGACCTCACATGACATCACTTGTTTCGGTGTTTGTGACGTCATAATACAAGTTCATTTGCGGCGCGAAAACCGACAGATTGCAGTTTGTCTATTCAATCATTTGTATACAACTGAAACAAATTTTTTAATATTTTGCTCTAAAACTTCGTAAAAAAATTTTTATTTTTAGTTTTTAATCTTCCAATTTACTACCTTTTAGAAACCTATATTTGGAACACAATGGCTAGCATTATAATAACTATTTTTACATGAACTTGAACCTGAGAGCTGTCTAAAGTTTTGACAGATCTTCTTTCATTCGAAATACCATAAATATAAAATAACATATAAAAAAACATTAATAAATTCTGAAAAAGTTTCAACAAGCTCTGTATATTTTTAACAATAATAGTAATAAATATTCATTGACAATGGTATTGTGTTACTTATGGAGTAAATTTTAATTAATTTTATTTCGTTTTCGTGTACATTTCTTTTTAGAAAATTAAAATAAATTATGCAAACAGTCATTGATTTATTGTTTATCTAGAAGTAAACAATACATTCTTTCATCAAGTTTAACACTGCTCTATTCATAAACATTTATGTAACATATATTTGGCATATTTAAAAGTTGAAGTTTGATACAGTTATCCACAATATGACAAAAATTAGTGACTTAAGTGATTTTTTTAAACCTACTAATTTTACTGACTTACTATACAACTTTTCCAAACTATATAAAAATAGAAGTACTCATCAGCAAAGTTATATTA
This sequence comes from Thalia democratica, assembly GCF_965202585.1. Lineage (NCBI taxonomy): Eukaryota > Metazoa > Chordata > Thaliacea > Salpida > Salpidae > Thalia > Thalia democratica. Next base: position 31,874,794 of record NC_139165.1, on the reverse strand, counting down.
GAAGTTCTAATTTTATAAAGTAAAACAATGTGTACTATTGTAACAACAATTTAGTTCCCTTATATTTTAAGAAAAAAATTTGATGATAATCTTACAAAACTTAAGTTTATAGGAAGTTAAAAACAAAGAACAAAACTGTTACTGTAATGTTTCCGATATATACAACTAGTTCTTTTTTTTTAAGTTTAAGCACTACAAGTTACCAGACTACTAACTTAACCATGGAGTATAGCTTATTATTATCTGAAAATTTATGGGTTTTGTTTGAAAACAAACTTATTTTCATTTTAAAAGTAAACTGATGTATTAACTATTCATTATTACTAAGCTTAAGTCACGAGTTCAAAAAAACATTGTAGTTACTTTTAGAAAATTATTCAGTTAATAAACATAAAATTTATAATAAAAAATTAAATGATAGCAAGGTTGCATTCTCTTTTTATGCTAAAAAGTCTTGGTATGTGAAATCAGAATTAAGATTAGTTAATTCAAGTTTTAAACTGTTTTTATCTTACATCTAATAAAATTATGAAATATTAATGAAATAAAAGAACTAAAAATGTCATTATGTGAAACAAGTAAAAATATACAAATCTTTCTACGATAAAAAAAAAAACTAAATTACCACTTTATATTAGCTTACAATAAATAAGAAACATTATTTCAATCAAGGCCATAGGGGGGGTAGGCCATGTTTTTTACAAGTTGATCTTATTTTATAGAGTTTTTACTAAGCTTCAAGTTGCTTCTTACCGTTTTTAAAAATTCGAATTAGTTTTTGAGATATGACCGGCCAAAGTCGGGCCGCATAACAGGTTCCTTATGGGGAAGGAAAAACTAAAACGGCGAAAAAAGACTAATGCATTCAAAATCTATCTCCTCCTTCATTTTTTAAGCAATCTTCTTCAAACTTTCACAGTCTATTCTTTATACAATAACAAAAAAACGTTATTTGTGACTTTAAAAAATTTCAAGTAAAAATACCTTTTTTTTGAAAAAAAAAAAAAACTTTTGATAAAAAATCTCTTTTTTTTTGTCATAAAATTTTTATTTTTTTTAAATTATTAAAATTCACAAATAACGTTTTTTTCTCATAATGTAAGGAACATTTCCTGAAAATTTGAAGAAGATCGCTTGAAAAATGAAGGAGAAGATAGATTTTAAAGCCCGTTTTAAAAAACTCGAGAAAAACAGCTTTAAAGTTACCCTTTATAAAGACAACCCTTTATATAACCGGTCATAAAAAAAAAGTTACTTAATATTTTTAAAATCTAAAAAAAGCAGAAATTTACTATAATATAAGTCTATATGTTATTTTTGGTCAAAAAATGGCTTCTACCCCCCCTCCCCTATGGCCTTAAACTCATTTCTAACAAGACAAATCTAAAACTGTTTTATCACAGTATTAATAATACTGATATAAATTTTTAAGTAAAGATTATAAAAAACTAAAATTATAAAAACAAATGCAATGTAAGTATTACTTAAAAAGCAATTTAAATTAAGTATTTCAACTTGAATCTAAGTTTAAGCTTCTTTTTTTTTAGTTCTCAAAATGTTGTATTAAAGAAAATAGTAATGTTTCAGGTTCTAAAAATACTTTATTCAAAATTCAGACCATAAAATAAATACCACATCAAAAGACAAAGATTTGACCGTGTAATTAGCTTAACTAAACAAACTGAAGTTCTGAATTAATAAAATGCAATTAACATTAAAGCTCTTTTAAATTTACGTTGCAGAGTTTTAAAATTTATTAAGCTAATGCGTTTAATATTACATTTTTTAATACTTATATACAGTATTTTTTCAAATTATCAGTCATGAAATAAAAAACTAATAACTTTTTGTCTTTAGTAGTGAATAGATAAAACAAAAGTGCCTTTATATAAAGTTATTTTAGGTAAACTATCGAATTTTAAGGAACAGATGTATAAAACTGTTTTAAGGAACAGATGTCTTTCATATAAAAAATAAAATTCGAATTATCTAAAGTACTTACTTGAAGACAACAATCATTAAAAAAACAATAATAGTTATATAACTTATAAACTGATGAAAAGCAAAACAGTTGTTATAAAACATTCAATAACATGTTAGACAATACAAAAACAATATTTAAATAGCTGAATTGAAATACAAAACAAAAGTTTACTTAGTAAAAAAACATAAGTAAACAGAAAAGCATGTCACATTTTATGTTGCGTCACAAGAGATAAGACTATGACTAATAATCGAATTGACGCGGGAAAAAGACGACATATTTGATTTTTAGGATTAATTAGGGGAATTAATACCGGTTTAAAAAATGTATTATTTAAACTAAATCTTTTTAGAAAGTGAGTTATATTTTGTGACTAACAACTGTTGCCATTTAAAATACGAAGATTGATTGTTTATCAGTTTTCAATAAAATAACGACAACCCAAACTATTTGTAAAACATTAAATTAAGAAAATAAGATTCAAAAAGTCGCTATAGCTAAAACAGATTGCACTAAAATTGTTAGGAACTTAATGCTATTCTTCTAAGAGATGTTCGTTATTTTAAAAAAATAAAATTTATACTCCTAAAATCCAAAGCTTTTCTTTTATGAGAAAACACACTTTAAAGCAGGGTTTCCCAAAGTGGGCGATATCGCCCCCCTGGGGGCGATTTTAGTAATTTGGGGGGCGATAATTAGTAAGGGGGCGAAAGGGTGGGCGATAACTAGTAAGGGGGCGAAAAGGGGGCGATTTCAAAATTTTGGGCTGTCATAAGACTTTTACTTTTTTTCTTGCTATTTTACTAATTTTAGCTTGCTATTAATTATTTGACCCTGAGGTGAAACTTAAACAAAAAAGTTTCTTTTATTTATGTAACAGATAAAAAAAAATCAAGTGCTTATGACTCCTACTTTCAAGTAAATATTTCCTTATTTAACAATTACATAGATCATAGACGATTTAAATCCCTCTCACTATTTTATAACCTGACATATATGTTATTTGGGATCATAAATGGTTTGTAAAAACTATGTTATTTATTATTAACTATCACCTCATGATATTTCCAGTTTTTTTTTTTTTGAAAAGTCACTAAGTTAGACTAAGAAATAAAACTATACAGAGTTGCCAATTTACCTAGAAACCTGGAAAATTCTGAAATTTGACAATTTAGGCAAAAAAATAACTTAGAAAAAATCTGGAATTTTTAACAATTTTAACATATTAAGTAGTAAAATTTAGATTTGACACAAAAAAGCTATCATATAGATAAAAATATGGATCCCTTCGAGGCAGATACTTTTGAAGTAAACGACTTACAAACTCACCTTGAACTTAATGTAAGTTCTTCCAAAGAACGATATGAAAGCTTTTGGACTCAACAAAAACTAAGGCAAAAGTATCCAATCATTTGAGAGGAATTTAGACTGTTGTTTACAGCTTTTCCTTCTAGCTATGTTGTTGAGAAAGCTTTCTGTTCAGTTATCAGCATCTTGAGCGAAAGATCTAATCTAGATATTTATAAAAGAGGTGACTTAAGGCTCTATTTTACTGATTAAGAATCAGATTAGGAAAACTTGCAAGCAGTCATGAACCTTATCCTTCACATAATATTAGACTTCAGTAGCAGACATTATTTTTTGAAAGTTTTTTAATTTTATTTGATCTTTTGAAATATTTCTTATTTAGCCCGGTTTGTATTGTATTTAAGTAGTCTTTTTAAAATAATAACTTTATTAAGCTATTTATTCTACAACAGGTTTGCATAATGCCTAATAAGTATTAATTATGGTAGACTTCCTCTTGAGTTCGTCTTTTTTACCCAAAAAAAAGTGCAAATTTATATTTTCTTAAATTTAAGTTAAGTAAAGTCAATTACTAACTAAATATTTATAAAACAAAATATATATAATATTTAATAGCTCGTATAGATCTTTTTTTTTAATGAAAGTTTGTTTTATATTGAAGTGGATTTCATGTTTAATCTTAACATTATTGCATATAACTTATTGAAATTTTTCATTTTGTAAAAAAAAAATTGTAATAATTTTCTGAGTTTGCACTTTTTGATTTTTTTCAAAGTGCGAACTCAAGCGGAAGTCTACTATATTTATTAAATGGTTTATGTTTTAAAGTTGTTAATAGTTTTATTTTGACCTTGTTAATTTTGTAGTTCATTTTCGTCGTTTTACATTACACTAAAAGTTTTTATAGCATAGTGATTAAAATATTTGTTTGAAAGACAGGTTTTTGTTACTACTTGTTTAATCTGTATATAACTTATATCACTATATAACTATTATCTGGTTGGAAAATTCTGGTAACCATTAAAATTTTTATGTCTATAAAGAATTTTTCGGTTTTAAAAGAGTATAAATTTGAGGTCTCTATTTCAAATGACTTCTACGTTTTCATTTAAAAGTTTCTTAAACTCAATTTTATTTTCTAACTTTATTTATTATTGTTAAAAAAATTATTATTATATAAGGAGTTTTAAACTATTAATACAACTGTTTTTTGTATTATCTTAATTCAACATATATTAGCTATTAGAACATACTTAGTTTATTTTAATACTTCAACACTAGCTTTTAGTTTTTCACTGTTTTCCTCTGTTAAATTATTAGAGGCTAATAGCTAGAAAAAAAAAATTAAACAGAACTAAATAAGCCATCAGAAAGACTGCTACAGTTACAAAAAAAATTTAACCTAGTTAAAAGTTTTTTTTAATTGATTACTTTCTGTTCTCAGAATTAACTGTAAAACATTGGATTTTTTATTTTTAAATTTTAATAAAGGAAAAAAATGTTAGAACTAAGGTTTAGTTCCCTAAAGATTATTCCAAGTCAAATACTATTACATGGTGTTGTACTACAAAACAAACAGTTTAAAAAGTTTAAATTACTTCACTTAAGTACTGGAAGTTTGATGATTGAATTCAGCAAAAAACTGTTGTTTTTAACCTGTATAAAAATTAGATTGAAAGCTTTATATAATTTCAAGTGTTAGATTATGTATTTTAGAATAAGTTTAATTTAAGAGTTTGGTTTATAAAAGTCAGGAAAATTTTGGTAAAAAGTCAGGAAAAAGTCAGGAAAAGTCAGGAATTTTTCTCAGCTTGACCAGTGGCAACCATGTGTTCATTATTTTATAGTTTTTTAATCTCTGGTATAGTTATTTTAAAATATGCCTATTTATAAAATAGTTTAAGTATTTTGTGCGGCTTAAATAAGTTACTTAGTATTAACTTCTAAATGTCCGAAATTTGTTTTATGTGATATTATTATAATGTCAGGTTTCAGTTAAAATTTCAGATGGGTAACGTACAGCTCAGATCGAGTCGCAGATCCAGTTGAATTTCGACCCGCTAAGTAAATTGAAAACTACTTGTGCAAAATAAATAAAATTTATTTTATTGATACTTAACATTTTGAAATACGCTTTCATTTCGCTTTCAGTTCACAATAGTATTTTCTAGATCACAATAATACTAAATCATTTTATTACAATTTTGCTCGAGTTTTTTAATTTTCTTATTTGTTATTTTTTTAAATCATGCAGCCCGCATTTACCTTTTTTTAACGAGTTGAAACTAGAAAAGATATTTTAGTAAATATGAATTGCTGACTACAAAAGTTGTCCACCACTGGCCTTAAAGTTTCACCAGTTTCACAACAGTTCATAATTAAACAAGATTGATTACAGATTACACAAGGCTTTTTAATAATTAAGTACTTTAATACACTTTACTGGGCTTCTAAGAAAATAACTGTAAATTATTTTCTCAAGCCTTGTAAACTACTTTGAACACAAAAGTGCGTGCATAAGAAGTACCAGGCTAAATTAAATTTCGAACACAACTTTTTTTAGCTCAAAAGTTTGTACACAAAAGAAAAACTACTTTTTAAAATTGTGGGGGGCGATTTTTTTTCAAATTACTGAAAAGGGGGCGATTTAGTAAATGAGTTTGGGAAACCCTGCTTTAAAGTAATAAATAATAACCAATGTAAATTTACAGGTTTTTGAAAAACCAGTTGTTTTTAAATATATTGTATCAAATACAAGATACAAGTTAAATCAAACTTTTAAAACCTTCAATTACTTATAACTATGCTATTTTAAATAAAAGTTACTGCTGCTTAAGTTATTCAGAATAAAAATTTATACGAAATGTTTAGCATTTTTTTAAATAGCTTATTTGTAATTTGTAAAATTTCAATAAATTTCCAAAAATAGTGTGTAACAAACAACAAGAATTTACAAATTTAATAAAACCTTTTAGTTGTATACAAGCTATTTATAGATTGTAATAATTGTTAACTTTTTGTAGATATTGCTACAGAAGTTAAGGAATTTATATTTAATATATTTAAACAAAAAAAAGGATGTATTTTAATTGAGAACTTTTATCTCAAAATATTTTGAATTTTATCCTTTACCTATCAAAAGCAATATTTGAATATTTGGCCACACTTTTAGAAACTAGTCTAAATTTTATCATGCCAGACTGAAACATTATCTAAAAGTTATATTAAGGGTATATATATATTTATAATATAAAAGGTTATTTTTTATCTCTATGAGTCAAAATTTCCATCTTTTATTATTTTTGGTATAACAGTGTGTGAAAAAACTAAAATTCACATTTAAACAATTTGTTTATAGGTCAATTTAAAATAAGTGAACAAATTAATACTAACTCACATCCTGTGGCTCATTATGTACTTTCTTTATAAATTTGTAAACAGTTGCATTATATTTTTGAAACTATCTTAGTTCAAAATATAATAAGATTATATTCAATTTATCTTTTTAAGATTAAAAATATTCCACAGGAAGTAGGAAATACATAAATTAAACTTGGAATTTTTTAATGACTAAAATAACCATTAACTTAAAATAACTTAACTTGAATTCTTGAAACACATTAAAATGTAAATTAAAAACTCAAAAAATGGTTAGATGACTAAATATGGATATTGAAGTGATAGATTTTAATGTATTTACATACAGATTTATTTTCAACTTTAAACTGTTAAACTTAGATGCAAATTTATTAGGTAGTGAGCAGGCAACGTGCTTATTAATTTTGAGAGCCTTCACTTTAAAGCGTTTAATCACTTTTTTAGTCAATGAAATTCAAAATTATCAAAATCTCATTTCAAACAAGTGAATATTTTAAAATGTTTCCAAACGTTTCTTAATAAAAATCTATGCGTTAAATATTTCTTCAAACAAAATAAGCGTATAACAAACTACCATGTTTGTGACGTATTTAGAATAAGTTTTACTATTTTCTATCAACGTTTATATTTTAACACAGTATAAAATACATTAACAACTGTTAAAACAAAAATACATATACAACAAACTACCACAGAGACTTCTAAAATATATAAAAAAGACATACCAACTTTCTACATATACTTTGACAGTTTTCTATACAAATTTAAAAATAACAAGCAGTACAGCAAACTTTCACATGTACTATTTTATTTTAAACTTAAACTGTAATTAATTTTTAATTTAATCTTTTTTGAATTTGAAAACAAAAAAAGAACCTACACAAGAGCCTCAATTGTTAATTTGTGTTTTTTTTTAATTAATAACAAACGAACCTTCGCAAGTGAGTTTAGTACCGACGAGACCAAGTCTCAACAATGATTCGTTTCTCAACAAACCGTCTTTCAATATGGATGCGGAATGATCTCCCAGGAAATTCTGACCCAAGTTGAGTGTCTGCAGGTTTCTTGATAGTGACTGAAAAAAAATTAAAAATTTATATTGAATGAAAAATTATAGTCTGTTTGTACTTTTCAAGCTACTCTTTTCGTATTTAAACATAAAAAATCACGTTTGAAAGTAAAATGCAGTACTTAGAAGGAAAACATAATTGATAATTAATTTTCTTTGTAAGATTTTAATTAAATTCAAAGTTTTGTTAACAGAACAACATTAGTTTTAATACCCACAGATTCTAAGTCTTTTTTATAGAGCAAATTCTATAAAGTCAAAAAATATTTTCATCCATCTTGTTGTCTTGTTATAAACCGTAAATACTGAGTGTTAACAACCAATCCGATCATATCAAAGCAGTAGTAAACTAACCAGCATAATAGCGATCTTGTCAACAGAGTGGTAAGAAATTTGGTTGTTCCAAAGAACCAACGTCTGCAAGCCAGTATTGTGGGAAACTTGGCAACCAGACGCTAGCCCGTTACAGAGATGGAGGACTCCGGAGTCCTGTTTGAATAAAGTAATGTTACTAATTTAATTTAAACTTTTTGAAAACTCATCTTTGTATCTATTTCAAGTATAAATACTTAATTTAACATTAGCTTGTCAGGTAACTTTTACTTTTTTATAATTTTATTTATAAGTAACTTCAGTAACCTGTATATTATTGTTTCTGATGTCCAGCAAGGTAAGAGTGTTGTTCCATTTCAGTAATTGGCACAATTGTATTGCATCTGATTGGTTGAGATGGTTGTCTGCTAAGAACAATTCCTTCAGTGTTTTGTTCGGTTTTATTGCAGCGACTGTTGGAAAAATATTAACTGTATTCGGGTGTCTATGCATATTTCATGTTACAAATAGTTTATGTGTATATTAAATAAAATTAACATATGAAGCAAACTAAAATTTAAATATGTTGATAATGTAAAGTCTGGAAATTGTTTGTAGTATTAAAGTGTATAAAAAATAGATATAAAACTTTACAAAAGTTTTTACAAATGCAATATGATAATCTAGTTTATTTTTTTTAAACCAAACTCTATGGTAGTTGAAATTTGTGAAAACTTTCACGAAATAAAAAGGTCACTATGTGCTGCTTTTTGAACTCAAATAAACTATTCTGCACCAGCAGAAGTTTACTTTTCAAAACACATTTACATACTTTTCATAAAAACTAGTTTTTTGTGATATAAGTGATATTTCTCGATATCACTTGTATACAGTGATTATAAACTGTAATGTTTCTTATCTATTGAAAAATGTAAATTAATAAACGTGATATATATAAACCTTCAAAAACGCAATCATTCGCTGTTGCATTTAAAATCAAAATTAAACCACTTTATAGCCTACTGAATTAAACTTGTCTGAGTAATCCTAAAAGGTTTTTATGCGGTCACTTTAAAAACTGTTTTTATCTAAATTGACACATCAGAGCAAAAAGAACTGAATTTTCAACTCCTGATTTCAAGGTATATCGAAAAATTTATATGCTTACTAGTTTATAAAGAATTTATATTTTTAAATATATTTAGCTTTACAACTAGGTAATTATAAACAACTTTTTAGCTTAGTTTAATTTCAACAATGTTTTGAATACATTTGCGACATTCTGTTATATTTATTGCTTGTAAAATGTATGGAAAAATAAAAATTAAATGCATATTTAATTCAGTACAACTTTATGGTTTTTATACTTCAAATAAAAATAGTTAATACAATCTACCATAAAAACAACTCATTTTATTTAAATTACTAGTTTAACAAAAAAAAACTACTTTTCAATATTAATTTATTTTTTGCATTATGGTTGCTTTAAAAACCTGTAAATGAATCAAAAGATTCCAAAGAGAAGTAAAAAAAAACATTTTACCGTTTTTTAATACAGATTTTAAATTCTCACTGTAATTCCATTTATTTTGTTAGACTGTAATCACAATTGGTTTTTTAAGTTAAAAACATTAAATTAAACGTTAGTGCTCTGATGATATGCAAACTAAACAAATCAAAGGAGAACGTTTCACAAATTTTAAACAGTTTTTTTGCTTCGAAATTAATATAAGATAATATCAAATGATGTAATGCGATACATTAAAAACATGAAAATAAAAACCCAAACTAATTTGCAACTTTGTAACTTGATATTGTTTAAACGTAAACAAATACATTTGCTACAGTTTGAGCTTGAAACAATATTTTCATAAACTCAAAAAACCTAGCTTTATGTTTCACGATGGTTAGCAAAATTACATCATTATATTATATTTAAATTCAAACTTTCAAAAAAAAAAACCAAGGTTTCAACTATTTAGTTTAGTATATTTTACATACACATGATTTAAGTTTATAAATTCATTAAAAAATAAAACAAAATTATTTTTTGTAGTTTTTATCAGTTACATTTTTTTTTACTTTAGATATTTTACAAATTTTATATTTGAACTTATTGTCATAATATTAATTTTACCAAAATTTTTATAGTTTTAATGTAATTATTTATTTGTAATAACCGTTCTATGCAGCTTTTAAAATTGTTTTCACATTCTAAAATCAATTTACCAACTTAGAGCATGTCAACACATAGCAATTAATAACCTAGCCATGAAAAGATAAACTACTCAAACTTCTTTAAAAAGTTTAAAATGCATATTTAAGTATTTTTATTTAAAGTAAAAACATTATAAGAAATGTCTTTTTAACATGTACAAGCTAACAATGGGTGTATTTAATTTATTTGATGAAATTCACTTTAAAAATATGTTTTTTCTTTCTTTTAAGTAAGCAATTTGTAAACTGTTTATAAATAACTATATAGCTATTGTTTATAGGTGAGATGAAAAATGGTGAGAATAAAAATAAAATATTACAGATTCATTAACTAGTATATACCTATAAGTAAATATATAAACATGTTTGTATTTCAAAGGAAAACTATATATAAGTAGATAGTACACAATATAAGATTTAAAATAAAACTTAATATAAAACTACAAAATTTTCTAATGAAACAATATTATTAAACAGAGAAAATTTTAATATATTTTAGTATCAATAAAAAATATTTTATGAATTAAATGGAAGATCACAAAACTATGAATGAAAATTTTGTATTGAAAATCAAGGCCAATAATCAATCTTGGTTATAGTTTCGTAGATTTTAAAAAAGTTCTATTTTTATTTAATCTAAAGCTATTTCAGCACGAACTGTCTGATTTATGTTATATATTTGAAAGAAAAATATATAATCTTTATCATAAGATTGATTTGCGGTTTTACAAAATGAATTTTTAGTTTTGTATATATATAAAAGAGCAAAGTATTAATTCTCTTATTTAAAAAAAGTATAAATTTTATGACAAAGCTGATTTAAATGATAGAAAGTTCAGTTATATTAAAAAGTCCTACACTAACAAAAATCATAAAAAATGTTAAACTTTATTTAAACTTTTTATATTGTAAACTTAATAAATAATTGTCGTTTTATTTAAACGTAGGTCAGTTTTTGGTCATACAAATATACAAGAAATGGTTGTTGTATTTGTACTCAGTCCTTTAAACTTTGTTCTACAAAATTTGGCTTGCAAAGTGTTTCAACTTAAACAAAGAGCTTTTAGTTGAAAAAAAAAGAAGTGACTTTAAACTTAATGTAAATAGTAAATTAATTTTTCAAAGGTATTATAAATTAACATCACTGATCTCTTTAAAGTGTACAATCACAAACTCATAAATTTAAAAAAAAAGTAAAAAAATATTAAATAAGGTACTTACATCAAAGCTATAACAAAGTTTCATTAATATTTTACAACTTTTTTTATTGATACATATTCTGGACAAAAATCAAGTTCATGTAATAGTTCATAAAACGTTTTTTTACTTTTTTAATAAAGAAACAATCTATAATTTGAAAGTGATATCAGTAATAAGTTTTTTTAAAGGTGATGAATTTCACATTCGTAATTTGTAAAAGTTCAAAAAACGATAAAATAGATGATATTAGTCAAATTTTTATGGAACAAAACAGTTTATTTTTTCTCTTGAAAAAAACACATTTTTTTTCTTAAATGAAAGAACTAAACTTTATAGTAAAGTTACTGATAAACAACTAAATAACAGAAATTATTTTTGAAACTAAATATTTTCAACTAAAAAAAGTACCATATTTATTGTCTAAAAATTCAACCAAAAACTGTTTTTTTATTAGACATAAATAATACAATTAATATAAAAAGTTTCTTTAAAGAAAACCTAACACAGTTAAAATCAAAAAAAAAATTCAAATGAATAATAGTTTCAATTTATTTAAAAAAAAATTATTATAATCATAATTGTTTTAAATAAAATTGAAAAACTTCGGTAAGTTGTTTTTCTATACACCTATATTCTTAAGTTAAAATGTCTTTTAGGTATTTAAAGTGAAAATTAACAGTATAATAAAAAGACTAATCAGCTGAAATAGTTTTTTTGAAAAGTTTTTAAAGCTAAAATAAAGCGTAAAAAGTTATTTTTTACTATTGAAAAATAAAAAGTTTTAAAGATAATTGACTCTATTTTAAAGTGTCTCTTAAACTACCACAAATATGATAAAAGTTTTATCTTAAAGAAGTAGATATTAAGCACAAAATCTATAAAGTGTTTATTTCTAGAAATTAATCTATCTACGCGTGCTATCATAACTATATTTACATATTTGAAATGCCATACAGTTTAAATACTTTCTTTAACTAACAACTTTGTTATAAAACAACAGACCATTATAAGATATTTTGTTTGGTTAAGATGTTTACTTTGCATTTGAAAAGTTTAAATTTAAACCGTTTGATACGTGCAGTATAATTCTTTATACATTACAGTAGTTATGTTTATTTTTAAAAAGTATATAAACATAAATGTAATTTGTAGCTTTAAATAGGGCTAATACTAACACTTGTATTATTTAATACAAAAAAGACTAAAAATTTCAGTAGCTTTCTAATAATTTCTATTGAAATACTAAAATGCAAACTAATTACAAATTGTTACAAACGAAAAATTAATAAATATATTTATTACATGTTTGCATACTTTTAAATTTGTTTTTTCAGAAATGTGAACAACAATCTAATTAGCTACAAAAATAATTTTATTCCAAAATAAGAACAGTAGCAGTATGTTGTCACTTGTAACTTTTACTATCAGATAAGAGAGCGCAGTGTAACATGACTTACATCAAAGTCAAGTGCATTGTCTAAAATGTCAAAACTAATCACTTCGTATTAGTTTAATCGTTTGTTTTATCAAGATTAGAAAGTAGCTAAGCAAAATGTGCGTGAATAATAATATTTGAAATCTTTGAAAAGTATGAACTTATTGGTTGAGCATGCAGGGATTAAGTTTAACATTATTAGATTAATGCGGTCAACTTGACTTCAGGGGCTTATCATATCTATCAAATTTAAATTGTACATTTATTATAATTATCAACATTTAAGTGATTTTTTAAACTGTTTGAAAACAGCTAAAACTAAACTTTACTAACAAAATACTTCCAACCAAATATTTTTTTTGTTCATTATAAAACATATTATTATTTATTTTTAAAACTTCATTATTTAAATTAAATGTAAAAGAATTAAACATGATACACACAAATGTTTTTTTTAGTAATTTAATTGTAAATCATATACATATTATTTTTTAATAATATTTTTTATGATGTGGTCTAACAAGTTTTATATAAATACTTATTAGTTTAATCAATAAAATTATTCTTTTATTCTAGTAGGTTTATAAACAAAAAGGGTATCTAAATTATATTAACAAATAAGTAGCAACCTGTTAATGTTGTGAATTATTTAAACTTAAAACTTTAAATGTAAAACAGGATAAAGTTAAACAACGAAATACTAAAAATCAGTATTTAAGGCAACTTAAATAAAAAGGTATCAAACATTAATAAAATCAAAACACTTTAAACATATTTTGTATTGTTACAACTTAATTAATTAACCTGTTTTTAAGCTACTGATTGTAAAATCACTTAAAGTCCAATGAAATAAATATTATCATACACATTAAAACAACATCTATAATAAATACAGTTCTTACACAATTTAAGTGACCACTACATTAAGGAAACGACTAATAGTTACTAGCTGTAACACTACCAGCTAATTGAAAGTAGTATTATAAGTTAAACTGGCTTTACAGCTTAAATATTTCTATTGTTTTTCAATTAACTTATCTGAATTGAATTTTGTGGCGGTATTTAGACACATTATTACGGATTAATAAAAGCTAAGCTTGAAATTAAGTAGTTCATAAAATAAACTCTAGAATATCAGTGCGAATAATTGCATATTTTGGTTTGAAACCAACAATATTTATAAACTATAAACTAAAACTAAAAAATCTTAAACTATATTTCTGTATAAAACTATTTTTTATCCTTTTCACCTACAATAATTCGGAATTTGTGCTTTTTTTTAAGTTTTTAAACTTTATATACAATTTTAAGGAACAATTAACAAGTAGTTTTTATACCAATTAAAAAATTTATTCACGGTTTTGAAAAAGCCTAAAAATGAAGAATAGTATGGTAAACTTTTGAAATAATATTAAAATATGTTTTAATCTTTTTTCAATTGTTCCTTAAAAAGGTTTATAAAACTGTTTATCATAAATAAACCTTTAAACATAAAACTTAGAATTTATTATTAATGAAATACATTCAAAAGTAAGAAAATAAGAAAACTATACAAATAAATTTTCATGACAATATAACAACAAACAACTTTTCATTGGCAGCTAAAAATATTTGTTTGTTTAACTCAAGTGTACAAACTGACGTTTTATTTACGTAAAATTTCTTTAATCTCTTATGTCGAGTGTTTACAAATAGATATACACAGTAACACCTTTATCAACTTGATAAAGTTCGTTTTATTACCGAACAAACTCAGAATTAAACTTACTTATAGTTTTTAATAAACCTACAAACGAAAAAAAACTACACACATAAATTTTCATGACATTATAAAACAAACAACTTTTCATTGGCAGCTAATAATATTTGTTTGCTTAATCCAAGTGTAAAAACTGACGACATATTTTCTTTACGTAAGTTTTCGATAATTCTTATCTACAATCTTAGAATTAAACATACACAGCAAAAATTTTAATAGAAAAAAAATAGGTTAAAAAATAAAAAATTTAAACTTTGATTTTTGAAATATATTTAACCACAGTATACAGTTAATTTTCGGATTCTTTTTATAATTAGAAGTAGAATTAATTTACTGAAATTTGTTTATTTAAAAATTAATCAAAAAACAATATCAAATCACAAACATTTATCAATAACCATGTAAAGATTTTATTGACCTACAACTAGTCAGACACAGTTTCTAATTAGTAGGTCAAACTTAATCCTCTTTTATTAACTCAATTACAATAATCTAGGTCAGCAGAATGTTAACCGGGTCATTAATAGTATCAACTTGGCTTAATTACATCTTTCAGCATCACTTATTTAAAACTGTTGCTAAGCTTTTATTAGCTAAAATAAACTAGTATAGCTCATAGCTTTTCAGCTGTAAAGCTTATATACCATAACAGATACTGAGATACAATCGCCTGTGTTTGATTACTCATTCAATTTTCAAAAAGTTTGTATTAAAGTATATAAAAAAGTTATGCTAATTAGGGTTTTGATTTTTAGGTAGAAATAATCAGGTATAAGAGATATATTTTGAAACTAACGAAATTGATACTTTATTATTGCTTTTCAACAAACTAGTGGGAAAAAAATTCCAAGTAACAACTATATTTTAAAAGACCGCAATTAATTTTGTTGTATAGGTTTATCGAGTATAACAACGACAATACTATAAGCCAGGCAAACACTGTTTTATCTTTACTTTTTTTATTTTATTTTTTAGCTAAAATATCTTGTGATTATTTACCTCGATTTTTTATTGTATATTTTTGCTCAAGGCAATATAACTGTTTAAAAAAGTGCGTAAATAGTTTATTTTTGTTTGCATTTTGATATTTTTACGTGATTTAAAATCTTATGATTCATTCTATTAAAAACTATTTTAAACCTTTATTTATTGTTAAAGAAAATCAAATATTACAAAAAAATAAGTAGCTCAATTGAAGTATTTTTATACTATTCAAAATTTACTTACTTACCATAAGATAAATGACAAGTTTGTGTTTCAGTCTGACACTTTTTTAAACATGACATTTAAGATTAAAATATCAAAGATTTAGAACTTTTTTTTTCAATTTATACAGCAAATTAATGTAAACCATATATATTACAATAAGCACACAATGAACTAGTTCAAAGAAGCACATTTATTTTAATCGTATTAATCATAAATTTGATTAGGTTTGTCACGCATAAAGCTTGCGACTCAAGTTTCTCACATCAGTCTTGTAGAGGTTTGATCAAATTGACGGAAATTAGATGAAGAGTATCATTATGTTTGTCTTTATGCTTTTAAATTTTTGTTGCTAATAAAAATAATTACTTTTGATAAAATTTAAAGCTTATTTGAATATCCTGTACAAGGAGCAAGAACTGACAACATATTTGCGTTGAAGTAATTTCAATTTTACCAAATCCCTGTGTTAGGGCACTATTGCACACTGAAGTTAAATTTTAACTTACAAAACTAACTTAACTTATCTGTACGATACATATGAATTCCGACATATGCTATATTTACTGACATGAAAATAGACAAACTAAAACTACTATTCTGTTTAAAAATACTTTGTTATAAGGAAAGTAACCCAGTTCAAAACACGCATTTTAAATTGTATGAAAATGCTCGTATAATTTAAAAGCTTTTGTTTAATTTACTATATTTATGATTTTACTTATGCATAAATATATGTAGTTATCTACAAAAATAATTTGTTATAATTCATGAGTTAAAAAATTAAAAATATAAAATTAGCCAAAATGTCTACTAAACAAATTTAATTTCATCTAGCCAAAAACACAGTACAGTAACCTCTCGCATCTTTACGCACTCATGACGTTACGCAATCTTGTTTAGTTACGCATTTTAGAATTCTAATAATTCAAAAAATTAAAATTTTAGTTTATTTTAATAGTGCACAAATTAGGTTTATTTTATTATTTTATTTTAAAGTATGTTTTTAAATGCTATTTCAGCTCTCTATATCTATAGACTTTGTAAACTTATGTTCCTTGATTAATTGATCAACATTTAGTTATACCTCAGTATATCAGAAATTATGTTAACAATATTATTTAACTAAAATTCTCAAAGAATAATGACTGTGTTAAATAATGAAAGTGTCATGAAATTCTGAGAGTATAAAGCACAAGTAAATAACACAGCACTCTTGCCCTTTATATAAATAGAGCAACACAGAGTTTAATATAGACACAACATTATTTCTTAATTGTAACTGAATACTTAATTATAAATTTAATTTGCTGAGTAGTATAGAATATAAATGTTAATTATCAAATAAGTCACATCTAAATAAAGATAATATCTACTTTTTATAAAAACTAGTAAAATTTTTCTACAAGTATTATTATTTTGAATAAATTTAAACACATTTTTTTTAAATATATAGTTTTATCATTTGTTTTCATATTCATGAATAAAATAGAAAAACTGTTAAAAGTGGGAAACCCCAGTCTGTTTTTAACTAAAAGCAATATCAAAAAACAGACATTATAGTAAGTATATTTGGTATCTCTCGTATCTTTACGATCTCTCATATCTTTACGCACTTTTTCTGTGGACACAATGTGCGTAAATAAGCGAGAGGTTACTGTAATTAAAACTGATAGAAGATATTACTATTTAATTAAGTTTTAAAAGTATCAAATTATTAAAGCCTGCTATAAACGATTATAGAACTTTGTTTATAGAATGGCCAAAATTGAACTTAATGTAGTTAATAATTTTCAAAAAAAAAAAAAAACTTTTTTGGTAATGAATAAACTTTTATCTTTAAATTTAGTTTATTTACAGAAAAACAAAAGAAAAATTTTGAAAACAAATCTAAATTAAATTCAGCTAGATTAAGGAAAACGTTTAAAAATCGACTCAGAAAAATGTTTAAAATTGTTAGTTTATGTTTTTCGCACCCAAAAAAAAGCTATAGAAATATTTTAATATAACTTAATACTAAATTATTTTTGAAAAAGAAAAATATTTGCATCTAAGTACATTTTGAGCAGAAACACTTAAGAAAAACAAAATTTTGATACAAAACAATAAATTTTGCACTTAGTGATTGCTTCCTTTAAAATGGATGTTTTAAAATGTTTTGTTTTCTTTATAGTACACTTAAAATAGAATTTTTAACGTTAAAAAAATTGTTTGAAGTTTTTTTAAAACAAAGAATTTAATATAAAGTTAATTAAAGCTAAAATTTCAGTGTGTATTAGCAAAATCAATATTTAAAAATAAATTTATACTTTAACTCAAAACACTTCTTTAAAAGCTACTGTTTAAAGTTAGCAGAAAGTTGCACATTAAAACAATAATACGGACACATGAAAAAGGTAATCAAGACGTTTTGCCATAAAAATGGAAGCATTAGTACAGAATGATTAAAAAGTAGCAAAAAAAAAAGTACAAAAAATAATTAGCTAATATGTTAAAAGCAATTAAATATAGATCTAAA
The DNA here is from genome assembly GCF_965202585.1 of Thalia democratica. Classification (NCBI taxonomy): domain Eukaryota; kingdom Metazoa; phylum Chordata; class Thaliacea; order Salpida; family Salpidae; genus Thalia; species Thalia democratica. The sequence continues at coordinate 31,856,408 of NC_139165.1, read as the reverse complement.
CAATAAACGTTTTACAAAGCAAAACTTAAACTCAAATTTAACTAGGCACTAAAATTTAAGACTAACATTTTTAAGACATAAACTTGTAAAAGTAAACGTCGCTGTTTTCTTATTTAAAATTTGAAAAAGCACCTGTAAAAAATTAATACTTTTATGCAATGTTATAAACTACAGGAAAAAAAACATTAGGAACCTTAAAATTATTTGAAAGTATTTAAGTAGTTAAACGCAGTTTTTATAGATTTTTTTATTCTAAAAAATACATTGAAATTCATTCTAACTTAATCCCCTTTCTTTTTATTACCCCGACCCTCACAAATATTTCAGGTTTTAATTGAAACAAAGTTCTACGTTGAACCATCGACTTCAGCTGTTTTCCCGTCACTCGCATCTCCATTCAAGCAGGTTGTACAGTTTTCAGAATTATGAATTTGTTGGAGGTTGCTTGATACATCACTGACTTCAGAAGAATTTTGCTCTTGTTTCAATTCTTCCACATTTGCAGGGCAACTTTCTGCTGCTTTCACTTCAAATTTCTCTTCTTCTTTAAGTGAAGCCACCTTGTCCTCAGACAAACTACCAGTCATGTCTGCCAGATTATTAGATAAATTACCTTCACTGTCAGTTGAACTGTGATTTGTACCACTCTGTAATTGGTTGCTATTCACATCAACAGTGGTGTTCAAACAATTTTTATCTGTAGTCTTATGTCCGTTCAGAGCTTCCACTATCTCATCTACGCTTTCCTCTAGCATCTCTGAGCTTGCCATTAAATTGTTTAATGTTTGTTCAGGCATGTCATGAGACTTTTCTTCGATCAGCTTACCTACTTCTAACCCATCGCACTCAATTTGCGAGTTTGTATCTACGTTCAAATCTGAGATAAGGTCATCGGTTTTAATAATTTCAGGTATTTCCGCAGTTCTCTCAAGTTCACTTTCTTGAGATGCAGGTAAACATTCTTCTTCAGTACTGCAATCAGATTGGAAATTTTGCACCTCATGAATGACAGAACTGTTCATCGATGACAAAGTGTTTTCTATAACATTTTGAGATGGTATTTCTTGAACATTTTCCTGGTCTGTTTCAGTATTATTTACTACGGATTCATTTAATACTTCTTCAGCTAGTGGTTGTGACTCCATAGTGTTATTTGAAGTTGCGTTTGGCTTAGAACCTTCTACAACATCTTTTAATAGAGTTTCTGACTTTGTATAGTCTTCTTTTTCAACTTCTGAAAGCTCTGATCTTTTAGTAGGTTTAATAAAACCTTCAGTAGAACCTTGTGGAGCCGATTTATGGTCAGGTAAGTTCTCTGACTCTAATCTTTCTTCTTCTGCATCTTCTTTCACATCTAAGACTTCAACAAACTTCACTTCAATTGAATCTTGTGGCTGTTGCTCTCCGGTGTTAGACTCATTTGCTTCTACTGCAGTCTCGCTTGAAGCTTCAATATTCAAAGATTCCTTATCAGTGTCACCTGAAACTTTGTCTAACTCCGAATTGACTTTTACGTCTTCGAGAACACAGCTGCTCCCTTCAGCATCTCCTATTGTTTCTTGTTTAATATGTTCTGTAGTAAGCGCTTGATCAACAATCTCTAATTGTTCCTTATCGTCAGAACTGTGACTTTCCATATGTTCTTCTCTACTTAACGGAAGAATTTCAAAAGATTCGTCGTCGCCAGTCAGATCTTCAATTTTATTTGTTCCGATTATTTCCAAATCTTCCTGCTGGACCGCGTCTTGTTTGTTTATTACGTCATGGTTAACTTCAGTGTTTGATTGCGTCACACCATCTCCCATCTCCATTGAACAATTGACGTCAATTGAATCTGTTAAAGATTGGTACATACATTTTATTGTTATAACTAACAATAAACAAGGTTTTTTTTTCAGATTTTTTTTGAACATTAATAACTAATTATATTTAATTTCTTTTGTTGATAGACTCAAACTAAGTATAGTTAGTGAATTTAATAAACGCTTACTAATAACTTTCTAATACACCAATTAATATTTAAATATTCAATACACAAAAATTTTACCAAAAAATAACAAACCTGGTGAACTCGATAAATCTTTATTTTCATTGACGTCTGTTGTTTGCTGCGTTTCATTAGCAACTTCAGAACCTTCTGTGTTGAGATTCATATCAACTTTTTCATTCCCTTCCACTTTGGAAGGTTGAGTTTTTTCGTCGGTAAGTTTTTTTTGGTCGTCATTGGCTGAAACTTGTTCTGCTTTCTCGTCATTGGCTGAAACTTGTTCTGCTTGGTCCTTGTTGCTTTCTTGTAAAAGTTCTTGTTCGCTTTTTTCTTCGGTGGGTGAGTCTTCTGAAAGCTGGTTCGCTCTTTTTTCCATCTCGCTCGAGCTTATTATCACGGGAGATACCTGAAATTTACACAATAACCTTTAAAAGCATAGAATACTAGGTGAGTAAATAAAAGTTAATCAAAAAACATTTTTAAAGCTTGAAATTTAATAATCTATCAGGTTTATAAGACAACTTTAATTACAGGTGACAACATTATAATAAACATTTTAAAAAAAATAAAAACTATACATGACAACAATTTAATTTTTGTTTAATAAGAATGAATTAAAAAACTATTTAATATCTGCGTAGTAGTTAAGTCTAAGAAAACAAAAAATAATAGTATCTACAATAATTTTTACAAACCTGATGGTAATCCACACTGTTAATAGGCAGCATCTCCGGTGAGTTTTCAGGAGAATCCTCTTTTGCTACGTCACAAACAACTTGTGTGACGTCATCATTTGTTTCGTCATTGTTCTCAAGTTTAATCGCAGCCGAGTTTATTGAAGACGTGAGGTCCATGTATCTGCAGAAATTTTATTATTATTTTTTTACTAATTTTAAAATGGTTTTAATACCATACAAGACTTATAAACAAATTACTTCTGCATAAACATTTTTTTTTATGTTTAAGTCTAACGAAAAATTTTTATGTTGATAAGCTTTAAAAAAAACTGAAATTTGATTAAATAAATTGAAATATATAAATATAAACAGTTTAACTTATAAAGCTTTTTGAACTATCAAAAAAGGAAATACTTCAGGCATGTAAGCTTGAACAGAAAAAAAGGATTTTAACAACACTCTATAAACAAAATCTCTAATCCGAGAATATTTTAAGAGCAGTGTTTAAAAAAATGTATTTAATTATTCCAAAAGTGACAACTAATTTAGGATAAGCTTTCGTTAAGGAGAACATAACTTTTTTTCGTCAATATAGTTCCACATAAATGTTTAATGTACAAAAAAAAAGATTTGTTTTCGAAAATCGATAAAATATTTATTTTTTTGAAACATAGTGTTTGGAAAGCATACAAAATATACTTAGCCTTTTTTTTCTTACTAGCAGTTGTGTAGCAGATTTCAGAATTTTTCCGGTTTAACAAGTTTTAAGCTTGTGTGTTTCGAACATGAAGGGAAAAGTTCATTTAGATTTTTCTTATTTGCAATTAATTCTTCAACAAAACATTTATAATTTATAAAGATGCTTGTTGTAAAAACTTTATTTAATTCATGTCTCGAATTATAAATAACTTAACACTTTCAGAACTAAACTAACACTATTTTTTGACTTTTATTCTATGTTTTTATAAAAATTATAAATATGTTGTAGGCTTAGTTATTATCATAGTTTCATTTATTTTATATATTCTAAAAGTATATATTAAGTACCTGATAGGTTCCTGCAATAACATCTTTCTTTGTTGTTCCTCTTTATTGCGATTTGTATACCTCAGTATATTTTTAAGGAGTTCTTCCTGCTTTTCTGCCAGTTCTTTTATCTGAAACAAAAATAGGCTTTTACATATAGAGCAACACTAACGACAACTTGTTACACTTTATATAATATTCATCTTATATTAAATTAGCTGTTTAAAACAGACTATGTACGTTAAGTGTCTGTTAAACTGATTACTTAAAAAAATAATTAATGTTAACTTTATAAGTTTGTAATTTATGTTTGTAATGCATAATTCATGCTAACTAGTTTTAATTTTTTAACAATATTAAAAAAATCTAAAGCTTCATTAATGTTAATATCATATTCTATAGCTAAGTTATACACAATAGTAATTAAAAAGCGCGTATCGAAAAGTTTTCTATTTCAATAAAAATACAATGTATTTTTCGATATTTTTAACTAAAAAATACTCAATAAACCTCATTATTTTGTTCTTGTGGTCGGTCCACGTCCAGCCTGTACAATGACTTGTTTATCTTGGCTGCAAGTGAAAGTGCCATCAGACCGGCAACCTTGATCGAGTTGTTCCTCAGATCCAATCTTATTATGCGTGGAGATTCAACTAGAAACTCCGCTATTGCTATTGCTCCTGATTAATTGATTTAACAATTTATTTTCCTTGTCTATTATATTATTACTAGTAATATTAAAATTTACAACTTTTACTTGCAGCTAAATAAAATATATTTGATTAATATTTATTTATAGCACGTGGAATAGAAGAAAATTTAAACAAGTTAAATTCATATAAACTTTTTCAGTGTTTACTTTTTTAATTTTATAGTATGTACTTATATTGTAGCTTTATTTATAAATTAGTGTAATTAAATCTAAGATAACATTATTAGAACTAAATAACACTAAAGTGTATTAATAATATTTGAACTTTACATGTAAAATTTGCATAAAAAGCATGTTGACTTGTAGCAAGAAGTTCCTCGTTATTTATATTAAAACAAATTCCATTAAGTTTCAAAAAAATGCATATGATATATAAATTACATTAGTGAGATTTTTAGACGACGAAAGCTTGGTCTTTACATACATAAAAATTACTTGACACTTAATACATCAAAATGCATACACATTTTTGTTTAGTCTTATCAATCTTCTTATAAAAGTCATAAAATAATGTTTACTGCAAAGTCTAGAAGACTTCATTTGCTTATGGACATAAGACTTCTCGAAAAGTTTTTGTAGACATATTTATAAAAAAATGATTAGATAAAATTTTGCATTTAACAATATTTAAATGATTATTGCGTAGTATAAAGCTTTTATAAACAAGACAAAAATTCAAGACAAACGTTGCAAGCTTTAAACTAAAAAGTTCATTCAGAGATAGCATTAATAATTTATGTAAAAAAATTTTCCAAACAATACCGTGAAGTTTGCATAATAAAACTACATACCAGAAACAAGGTACATTTATTACATATATTTTTTTATACTGTGTTATAACATAACAATTTTTGAAGCAAAAAAGGTATAAAATGAAAGGTAAAAAAAAACTATCAATGAAAAGCGAACCATCGCAACACTAGCAAAAATATTTCCAGCAAAAACACGCAAGAACAACACTTCAAAAAATGACAATCTAAAGCCATGTGACTTCATGTGACATCATTCAAATTCTATTTTGACGTCATAATGGAACTTCATTTGCGCGGCGCGAAAAAGTTCACAATGGAATACATTAAGGCGAAATGTGTGGATTTAAAATACCTTTTGTCTGAAGATTTGACAGTTTTGATGGTTTAAAACAATTTTTGAATAATATTTAGTTTTTTTTGTTTTGATAGGCAATTTTATATTTTTGTTGCGTAAAACACTAAAAGTGCGTAGTAAAAAAAAAGAAAAAATGTACTTGTCAGCAATTATATCTTATAGCAGTGCAGTAATTTTATTTGGTTATAAAATGCTAAGTTTTATGCAAAAATGAGCACTGTAATCAGTTTTTTGCTCTACTTTTAATTACCTTTTTGTTTAAATAATAAAATCTAATTGAAAACCATATGTTTAAACCTTAAAAACTAAGTTACAAATATATTAAACATTAAGATTTTTTTAGATTACTGCATATACAACAATTAAAAAACATTTGAATAAAAATAATCATAAACAAAAAATTCTAATATTGAAAACTTTTTTTTATATTAAGAATAAAGCTGTTAGCTTATGTTGTTTGTAGCTATTAGTTATAAACCAAGACATTACTGTTAGATAAGTGTTAAATAACATATATTTATAAATATTTTTTTTTCTCAATTAAAAATGTTTTTGTAAAAACTCACTGAATATTTTTGTAAAAATATTTATTGTTTGTGACTAATTAAATCCATGAGTACAAAAGAAAACTCGAATAACTATGTAAACAATGACAAATTTTTTTGAATAAGAGTTTTAAGTATTTTTTAATAGTATGAATAAAATTGTATTCAAACTTAAAAATCATTATTAAAAACATAAATGTTAAAACTGCTTTTTTTTGAGTAAAATATTGATACATATATGTATAACATGGTTGGAGATTATATTTAGCAACTGAAAACTTGGAAATTCTTAAGATTTGAATTGGAATTTAAATTAGCTTGACGTACTTTTTTAAAGAAATAGAAAAACTAAAAAACTTTAAATTTTTTATTTAACTGTAAGACAGTATAAGTATACATACAATTACCTTTTGTCCAACAAAAAGAAACTATTTCAAGTTTTGACAACAGTTTTAACCAAATTCTCACCATTTATTTAACAATTCAAAAAACAAAAAAACAACAGAAACAAAATACTTTACAGTGAATAACAACGTAACTGAAAATTTCGCAACTTATAAATATGTCTTTTATGGTGAAGAAAACTTAATCTGATGTAAAAAATTGAAAAAAAATGTAATAAGAACAAAAACTTTAAAACAATTATTTTATTCGTTAGCAAATAAACAAATAAAATATTTTAAACAATTCAAGTATATTAAATTATTATGATCATGATCAACACGCTTAAAAAATCAATTTTCTTAAGCATTAGACAACTTTGAGGTAGCAAAAAAACAGTTTACAGCAAAACACCAATCATGTGACCTCACATGACATCACTTGTTTCGGTGTTTGTGACGTCATAATACAAGTTCATTTGCGGCGCGAAAACCGACAGATTGCAGTTTGTCTATTCAATCATTTGTGTACAACTGAAACAAATTTTTTAAATATTTTGCTCTAAATCTTCGTAAAAAAATGTTTATTTTTAGTTTTTAATCTTCCAATTTACTACCTTTTAGAAACCTATATTTGGAACACAATGGCTAGCATTATAATAACTATTTTTACATGAACTTGAACCTGAGAGCTGTCTAAAGTTTTGACAGATCTTCTTTCATTCGAAATACCATTAATATAAAATAACATAATAAAAAAACATTAATAAATTCTGAAAAAGTTTCAACAAGCTTTGTATATTTTTAACAATAATAGTAATAAATATTCATTGACAATGGTATTGTGTTACTTATGGAGTAAATTTTAATTAATTTTATTTCGTTTTCGTGTACATTTCTTTTTAGAAAATTAAAATAAATTATGCAAACAATCATTGATTTATTGTTTATCTAGAAGTAAACAATACATTCTTTCATCAAGTTTAACACTGCTCTTTTCATAAACATTTATGTAACATATATTTGGCATATTTAAAAGTTGAAGTTTGATACAGTTATCCACAATATGACAAAAATTAGTGACTTAAGTGATTTTTTTAAACCTACTAATTTTACTGACTTACTATACAACTTTTCCAAACTATATAAAAATAGAAGTACTCATCAGCAAAGTTATATCAGAAGTTCTAATTTTATAAAGTAAAACAATGTGTACTATTGTAACAACAATTTAGTTCCCTTATATTTTAAGAAAAATATTTGATGATAATCTTACAAAACTTAAGTTTATAGGAAGTTAAAAACAAAGAACAAAACTGTTACTGTTATGTTTCCGATATATACAACTAGTTCTTTTTTTTTTAAGTTTAAGCACTACAAGTTACCAGACTACTAACTTAACCATGGAGTATAGATTATTATTATCTGAAAATTTATGGGTTTTGTTTGAAAACAAACTTATTTTCATTTTAAAAGTAAACTGATGTATTAACTATTCATTATTACTAAGCTTAAGTCATGAGTTAAAAAAAACATTGTAGTTACTTTTAGAAAATTATTCAGTTAATAAACATAAAATTTATAAAAAAAAATTATATGATAGCAAGGTTGCATTCTCTTTTTATGCTAAAAAGTCTTGGTATGTGAAATGAGAATTAAGATTAGTTAATTCAAGTTTTAAACTGTTTTTATCTTACATCTAATAAAATTATGAAATATTAATGAAATAAAAGAACTAAAAATGTCATTATGTGAAACAAGTAAAAATATACAAATCTTTCTACGATAAAAAAAAACTAAATTACCTCTTTATACTAGCTTACAATAAATAAGAAACATTATTTCAATTAAGGCCATAGGGGGGTAGGCCATGTTTTTTACAAGTTGATCTTATTTTATAGAGTTTTTACTAAGCTTCAAGTTGCTTTTTACCGTTTTTAAAAATTCGAATTAGTTTTTGAGATATGACCGGCCAAAGTCGGGCCGCATAGGTTCCTTATGGGGAAGGAAAAACTAAAACGGCGAAAAAAGACTAATGCATTCAAAATCTATCTCCTCCTTCATTTTTTAAGCAATCTTCTTCAAACTTTCACAGTCTATTCTTTATACAATAACAAAAAAACGTTATTTGTGACTTTAAAAAATTTCAAGTAAAAATATCTTTTTTTGAAAAAAAATAAAATTTTTGATAAAAAATCACTTTTTTTTTTTGTCATAAAACTTTTATTTTTTTTAAATTATTAAAATTCACAAATAACGTTTTTTTCTCATAATGTAAGGAACATTTCCTGAAAATTTGAAGAAGATCGCTTGAAAATGAAGGAGAAGATAGATTTTAAAGCCCGTTTTTAAAAACTCGAGAAAAACGGCTTTAAAGTTACCCTTTATATACCCTTTATAAAGACAACCCTTTATATAACCGGTCATAAAAAAAAAGTTACTTAATATTTTTAAAATCTAAAAAAAGCATCTGAAAGATTATGAAATTTACTATAATATAAGTCTATATGTTATTTTTGGTCAAAAAATGGCTTCTACCCCCCCCCCCCCCCCCCCCTATGGCCTTAAACTCATTTCTAACAAGACAAATTTAAAACTGTTTTATCACAGTATTAATAATACTGATATAAATTTTTAAGTAAAGATTATAAAAAACTAAAATTATAAAAACAAATGCAATGTAAGTATTACTTAAAAAGCAATTTAAATTAAGTATTTCAACTTGAATCTAAGTTTAAGCTTCTTTTTTTTTAGTTCTCAAAATGTTGTATTAAAGAAAATAGTAATGTTTCAGGTTCTAAAAATACTTCATTTAAAATTCAGACCATAAAATAAATACCACATCAAAAGACAAAGATTTGACCGTGTAATTATCTTAACTAAACAAACTGAAGTTCTGAATTAATAAAATGCAATTAACATCAAAGCTCTTTTAAATTTACGTTGCAGAGTTTTACAATTTATTAAGCTAATGCGTTTAATATTACATTTTTTAATACTTATATACAGTATTTTTTCAAAATATCAGTCATGAAATAAAAAACTAATAACTTTTTGCTTTTAGTAGTGAATAGATAAAACAAAAGTGCCTTTATATAAAGTTATTTTAGGTAAACTATCGAATTTTAAGGAACAGATGTATAAAACTGTTTTAAGGAACAGATGTCTTTCATATAAAAAATAAAATTCGAATTATCTAAAGGACTTACTTGAAGACAACAATCATTAAAAAAACAATAATAGTTATATAACTTATAAACTGATGAAAAGCAAAATAGTTGTTATAAAACATTCAATAACATGTTAGACAATACAAAATCAATATTTAAATAGCTGAATTGAAATACAAAACAAAAGTTTACTTAGTAAAAAAAACATAAGTAAACAGAAAAGCATGTCACATTTTATGTTGCGTCACAAGAGATATGACTATGACGTAATAATCGAATTGACGCGGGAAAAAGACGACATATTTGATTTTTAGGATTAATTAGGGGAATTTATACCGGTTTAAAAAATGTATTATTTAAATTAAATCTTTTTAGAAAGTGAGTTATATTTTGTGACTAACAACTGTTGCCATTTAAAATACGAAGATTGATTGTTTATCAGTTTTCAATAAAATAACGACAACCAAAACTATTTGTAAAACATTAAATTAAGAAAATAAGATTCAAAAAGTCGCTATAGCTAAAACTGATTGCACTAAAATTGTTAGGAACTTAATGCTATTCTTCTAAGAGATGTTCGTTATTTTAAAAAATAAAATTTATACTCCTAAAATCCAAAGCTTTTCTTTTATGAGAAAACACACTTTAAAGTAATAAATAATAACTAATGTAAATTTACAGGTTTTTGAAAAACCAGTTGTTTTTAAATATATTGTATCAAATACAAGATACAAGTTAAATCAAACTTTTAAAACCTTCAATTACTTAAAACTATGCTATTTTAAATAAAAGTTACTGCTGCTTAAGTTATTCAGAATAAAAATTTATACGAAATGTTTAGCATTTTTTTAAATAGCTTATTTGTAATTTGTAAAATTTCAATAAGTTTCCAAAAATAGTGTGTAACAAACAACAAGAATTTACAAATTTAATAATACCTTTTAGTTGTATACAAGCTATTTATAGATTGTAATAATTGTTAACTTTTTGTAGATATTGCTACAGAAGTTAAGGAATTTATATTTAATGTATTTAAACAAAAAAAAGGATGTATTTTAATTGAGAACTTTTATCTCAAAATATTTTGAATTTTATCCTTTACCTATCAAAAGCAATATTTGAATATTTGGCCACACTTTTAGAGACTAGTCTAAATTTTATCATGCCAGACTGAAACATTATCTAAAAGTTATATTAAGGGTATATATATATTTATAATATAAAAGGTTATTTTTTATCTCTATGAGTCAAAATTTCTATCTTTTATTATTTTTGGTATAACAGTGTGTGAAAAAACTAAAATTCACATTTAAACAATTTGTTTATAGGTCAATTTAAAAATAAATACACAAATTAATACTAACTCACATCCTGTGGCTCATTAAGTACTTTCTTTATAAATTTGTAAACAGTTGCATTATATTTTTGAAACTATCTTAGTTCAAAATATAATTAGATTATATTCAATTTATCTTTTTAAGATAAAAATATTCCACAGGAAGTAGGAAATACATAAATTAAACTTGGAATTTTTTAATGACTAAAATAACCATTAACTAAAATAACTTAATTTGAATTCTTGAAAAACATTAAAATGTAAATTAAAAACTCAAAAAATGGTTATATGACTAAATATAGATATTGAAGTGATATATTTTAATGTATTCACATAAGAAATTATTTTAAACTTTAAACTGTTAAACTTAGATGCAAATTTATTAGGTAGTGAGCAGGCAACGTGCCTATTAATTTTAAGAGCCTTTACTTTAAAGTTTTTAATCACTTTTTTAGTTAATGAAATTCAAAATTACCAAAATCTCAGTGAATTCTTGCGACGTTTTTCCAAAGTTTTCTCAATAAAAGTCTATGGGGGTAAATATTTCTTCAAACAAAATATGCGTATAACAAACTTCTATGTTTGTGACGTATTTAGAATAAATTTTACTATTTTTCTATCAACGTTTACATTTTTACACAGTATAACCTACAGTAACAACTGTTAAAAAAAAATATTATATACAACAAACTACCACAGAGACTTCTAAAATACATAAAAAAGACAAACTAACTTTCTACATAAACTTTAACAGTTTTCTATACAAATTTAGAAATAGCAAGCAGTAGAGCAAACTTATTTTATTTTAAAACTAAAATGTTCTTTATTGAAATTAAAAACAAACGAAAGAACCTACACAAGATCCTACAACTAAAATTTTTTTTTATCTTTTTTTTTTCAAAATAATAACAAACGAACCTTCGCAAGTGAGTTTAGTACCGACGAGTCCAAGTCTCAATAATGATTCGTTCCTCAACAATCCGTCTTTCAATATAGATGCGGAATGATCTCCGAGGAAGTTCTGACCCAAGTTGAGTGTCTGCAGGTTTCTTGATAAGGACTGAAAGTAACATTATTAAAAATTTTTATTGGATGAAAAATCATAGTCAGTTTGTACGTTTTTAAGTAACTCATTTCGTATTTAAACATAAAAAATTAAGTTTGAAAGTAAAAAGCAGACCTTTAGAAGGAAAACATAATTGATGATCAATTTTCTTTGTAAGATTTTAATTAAATTCTAAGTCTTGTTAACAGAACAACATTAGTTTTAATACCCACAGATTCTGAGTCTCTTTTATAGAGCAAATTTTATAAAGTCATATTTTAATCCATCTTGTTATAAACCGTAAATACTGAGTGTAAACAAGCAATCCGATCATATCAAAGCAGTAGTAAACTAACCAGCATAATGGCTATCTTGTCAACAGAGTGGTAGGATATCTGGTTGTTCCAAAGAACCAACGTCTGCAAGCCAGTATTGTGGGAAACTTGGCAACCAGACGCTAGTCCGTTGCAGAGATGGAGGACTCCGGAATCCTGTTTGAATAAAACAACGTTAATAAGCTGTTTACATATGCGAATCAATAGTTGGCACATTTGAATGTCAGTAAATAACTTTGTGATTTTAAACTTCACAGATGTAAAGAAAAATTTTAATTATTTTAAAACTTGTATGATCTTTAATTATTTGGGTGATTAGCGTTTAATGAAAATTAAAAAACGTTAAATTGAAAATTTTTTAACACTCATGTTTGTATTTCAAGTATAAATATTTAAGTTAACTTTAGCTTGTCAGGAATTTTTACTTTTTTATAACTTTATTTATAAGTAACTTAAAGTAACCTGTATATTATTGTTTCTGATGTCCAGCAACGTAAGAGTATTGTTCCACTTCAGTAATTGGCACAGTTGTATTGCATCTGATTGTTTGAGATGGTTATCGGCTAAGAACAATTCCTTCAGTGTTTTGTTCGGTTTTATTGCAGCGACTGTTGGAAATATAGAAACATTAATTTAGTGTTTAGGCATACTTTATTATATAAATAGTTTATGTGTATATTTAATAAAATTAACATATAAAGCAAACTAAAATACAAATATGTTGATAATGTAAAGTCTGGAAATTGTTTGTAGTATTAAAGTGTATAAAAAATAGGTAAAAAACTTTACAAATATTTTTACAAATGCAATATGATAATCTAGTTTATTTTTTTAAAACCAAACTCTATGGTAGTTGAAATCTGTGAAAACTTTCACGAAATAAAAAGGTCACTATGTGCTGCTTTTTGAACTCAAATAAAACTATTCTGTACCAGCAGAAAGTTTACTTTTCAAAACACATTCACATACTTTTCATAAAAAATAGTTTTTTGTGATATAAGTGATATTTCTCGATATCACTTGTATACAGTGATTATAAACTGTAATGTTTCTTATCTATTGAAAAATGTAAATTAATAAACGTGAAAAATTAAACTTAATATACCTTCAAAAACACAATCATTTGCTGTTACATTTAAAATTAAACCAGTTTGCAGTCAATTGAATTAAACTTGTCTGAGTAATCTTAAAAGGTTTTTATGCGGTCACTTTAAAAACTGTTTTTATCTAAATTGACACATCAGAGCAAAAAGAACTGTATTTTCAACTCCTGATTTCAAGGTATATTGAAAAATTTATATGCTTACTAGTTTATAAAGAATTTATTTTTTTAAATATATTTAGCTTTACAACTAGGTAATTATAAACAACTTTTTAGCTTAGTTTAACTTTAACAATGTTTTGAATACATTTGCGACATTCTGTTATATTTATTGCTTGTAAAATGTATGGAAAAATAAAAATTTAATGCATATTTAATTCAGAACAACTTTATGGTTTTTATACTTCAAATAAAAATAGTTAATACAATCTACCATAAAAACAACTCATTTTATTTAAATTACTAGTTAAACCAAAAAAAAAAACTACTATTCAATATTAATTTATTTAATGCATTGTGGTATACATAAATGCAGACGTAAGTTGCTTTAAAAACCTGTAAATTAATCAAAAGATTCCAAAGAAAAGTAAAAAAAAAAACATTTTACCGTTTTTTAATACAGCTTTTAAATTCTCACTGTAATTCCATTTATTTTGTTAGACTGTGTTCAAAATTGGTGTTTTAAGTTAAAAACATTAAGATAAATTATAGTGTTTTGATGATATGCAAACTAAACAAACCAAAGAAGAACGTTTGACCAATTTAAAACAGTTTTTTGCTTTGAAATTAATATAAGATAATATCAAATGATGTAATGCGATACATTAAAAACATGAAAATAAAAACCCAAACTAATTTGCAACTTTGTAACTTGATATTGTTTAAACGTAAATAAATACATTTGCTACAGTTTGAGCTTGAAACAATATTTTCTTAAACTCAAAAAACTTAGCTTTATGTTTCACGATAGTTAGCAAAATTACATCATTATATTATATTTAAATTCAAATATTCAAAAAAAAAAATAAGGTTTTCAATTACTTAGTTTAGTGTATTTTACATACAAATGAAGTTTATAAATTCATTAAAAAATAAAACAAAAATTATTTGTTGTAGTTTTTATAAGATACATTTTTTTTTATTTTAGATATTTTACAAATTTTAAATTTGAACTTATTGTCATAATATTAATTTTACCAAACTTTTTATAGTTTTAATGTAAATATTTATTTTTAATAACCGTTTTATGCAGCTTTTAAAATTGTTTTCACATTGTAAAATCGTTTAACCAACTTAGAGCATGTAAACACATAGCAATTAATAAATAAGCCATGAAAAGATAAACTACTCAAACTTAGTTAAAAAGTTTAAAGTGCATATTTAAGTATTTTTATTTAAAGTAAAAACATCATGAGAAATGTCTTTTTAACACGTACAAGCTAACAATGGGTGTATTCAATTTATTTGATGAAATTCACTTTAAAAATATGCTTTTTTTTTCTTTTAAGTAAGCAATTTGTAAACTGTTTATATATAACTATATAGCTATTGTTTATAGGTGAGATGAAAAATGGTGAGATGAAAAATAAAATATTACAGATTCATTAACTAGTATATATAAAAGTAAATATATAAACTAGTTTGTATTTAAAAGGAAAACTATAAATAAGTGGATAGTACACAAATATAAGATTTATAATAAAACTTAATATAAAACTACAAAATTTTCTAGTGACACAATATTAATAAATAGAAAAAATTTTAATATATTGTAGTATCAATAAAAAATATTTTATGAATTAAATGGAAGATCACAAAACTATGAATTAAAATTTTGTATTGAAAATCAAGCGCAATTATCAATCTTGGTTTTAGTTTCGTAAATTTTAAAAAAGTTCTATTTTTTATTAATCTAAAGCTTTTTTAGCACGAACTGTCTGATTTATATTATATATTTTAAAGAAAAATATATAATTTTTATCATAAGATTGATTTGCGGTCTTACAAAATGAATTATTAGTTTTATATATATAAAAAACAGCAAAGTATTAATTCTCTTATTTAAAAAAAATATAAATTTTATGATAAAGCTGATTTAAATGATAGAAAGTTCAGTTATATTAAAAAGTCCTACACTAACAAAAATCATAAAAAATGTTAAACTTTATTTAATTTTTTTATATTGTAAACTTAATAAATAATTGTCGTTTTATTTAAACGTAGGTCAGTTTTTGGTCATACAAATATACAAGAAATGCTTGTTTTATTTGTACTCAAACCTTTAAACTTTGTTCTACAAAATTTGGCTTGCAAAGTGTTTCAACTTAAACAAAGAGCTTTTAGTTGAATTAAAAAAGAAGTGACTTTAAACTTAATGTAAATAGTAAATTAATTTTTCAATATATTATAAATTAACATCACTGATCTCTTTAAAGTGTACAATCACAAACTTATAAATATTAGAAAAAAGTAAAAAAAAATATTAAATAAGGTACTTACATCAAAGCTATAAGAAAGTTTCATTAATATTTTACAACTTTTTTATTGATACATATTCTGGACAAAATCAAGTTCATGTAATAGTTCATAAAACGTTTTTTACTTTTTCAATAAAGAAACAATCTTTAATTTGAAAGTGATATCAGTAATAAGTTTTTTTAAAGGTGATGAATTTCACATTCGTAATTTGTAAAAATTCAAAAAATTATAAAAACGATAAAATAAATGATATTAGCCAAGGTTTTATGGAACAAAACAGTTTATTTTTTCTCTTGAAAAAAACGCATACTTTTTCTTAAATGAAACAACTAAACTTTATAGTAAAGATACTGATAAACAACCAAATAACAGAAATTAATTTTGAAACTAAATATTTTCAACTAAAAAAAGTACTATATTTATTGTCTAAAAATTCAACCAAAAACTGTTTTTTTATTAGACATAAATAATAGAACTAATACAAAAAGTGTCTTTAAAAAAAACCTGATACAGTTTATAACTAAAAAAATCAAATGGATAACAGTTTCGATTTATTAAAAACAAAATTGATTATAATCAAAATTGTTTTAAATAAAATTGAAAAACTTCGATAAGTTGTTTTTCTATACCTATATTCTTAAGTTAAAATGTCTTTAAGGTATTTTAAAGTGAAAATTAACAGTATAATAAAAAGACTAATCAACTGAAAAAGTTTTTTTGAAAAGTTTTTAAAGCTAAAATAGAGTGTAAAAGTTATTTTTTACTATTGAAAACTTAAAAGCTTTAAAGATAATTAACTCTATTTTAAAGTGTCTCTTAAACTTCCACAAATATGATAAAAGTTTTATCCTAAAGAAGTAGATATAAAGAACAAAATCTATAAAGTGTTTATTTCTACAAATTAATCTGCGCATGCTATCATAACTATATTTACATATTTGAAATGCTATACAGTTTAAATACTTTCTTTAACTAACAACTTTGTTATAAAACAACAGACCATTATAAGATATTTTGTTTGGTTAAGATGTTTACTTTGCAGTTGAAAAGTTTAAATTTAAACCGTTTGATACGTGCAGTATAATTCTTTATACATTACAGTAATTATGTTTATTTTTAAAAAGTATATAAACATAAATGTAATTTGTAGCTTTAAATAGGGCTAATACTAACACTTGTATTATTTAATACGAAAAAGGCTTAAAATTTCAGTAGTTTTCTAATAATTTCTATTGAAATACTAAAATTCAAATTAATTACAAATTGTTACAAACGAAAAATTAATAAATATATTTATTACATGTTTGCATACTTTTAAATTTGTTGTTTTAGAAATATGAACAACAACCTAATTAGTTAGAAAAATCATTTTATTCCAAAATAAGAAAAGTAGCAGTATGTTGTCACTTGCAACTTTCACTATAAGATAACAGAATACGGTGTAACATGACTTACATCAAAGTCAAGTGCATTGTTTAAAATGTCAAAACTAATCACTTCGTATTAGTTGAATCGTATGTTTTATCAAGACTAGAGAGTAATTAAGCAAAATGTGCGTGAATGATAATATTTGAACTTTTTGAAAAAGTATGAACTTATTGGTTGATTATGCAGGGATTAGATTTAACATTATTAGATTAATGCGGTCAACTTGACTTCACGGGCTTATCATATCTATCAAGTTTAAATTGTACATTTATTATAGTTATTAACATTTAAGTGATTTTTTTAAATGTTTGAAAACAGCTAAAACTAAACTTTACTAACAAAATACTTCCAACCAAATAGTTTTTTTCTTCATTATAAAAAATATTATTATTTATTATTAAAACTTCATTATTTAAATTAAATGTAAAAGAACTAAAAATGACACAAACACATGTTTTTTTTTAGTAATTTAATTATAAATCATTTACATATTATTTTTTAATAATATTTTTTATGATGTGGTCTAACAAGTTTTATATAAATACTTATTAGGTTATTAAATAAAATTATTATTTTATTCTAGTAGATTTTAAACAAAACGTGTATCTAAATTATATTAACAAACAAATAGCAACCTGTTAATGTTGTGTAATATTTCTAAAGTTTTACCTCTTAATACATTAAATCTAAAACAAGATGAAGTTAAACAACGAAATACTAAAAATCAGTATTTAAGGCAACTTAAATAAAAACGTATCAAACATTAATAAAATCAAAACACTTTAAACATATTTTGTATTGTAACAACGTAATTAACTAATCTGTTTTTAAGCTACTGATTGTAAGACCACTTAAAGTCCAATGAAATAAATGTTATCATACAAATTAAAACATCATCGATAATAAATACAGTTCTTACACAATTTAAGTGACCACTACTTTAAGGAAACTATTAAGTTACAAGCTGTCAACTGAAAGTAGTATCATAAGTTGAACTGGTTTTACAGCTTAAATATTTCTATTGTTTTTCAATTAACTTATCTGAATTAAATTATGTGGCGGTATTTAGACACATTATTACGGATTAATAAAAGCTAAGCTTAAAATTAAGTAGTTCATAAAATAAACTATAGAATATCAGTGCGAACAATTGCATACTTAGGTTTGAAACCAACAATATTTATAAACTAAAAATCATGTTAGTTCACAAAAACTAAAAAATCTTAAACTATATCTCTGTATAAAACTATTTTTTATCCTTTTCACCTACAATAATTCGGAATTTGTGCTTTTTTTTAAGTTTTTAAACTTTTTATACAATTTTAAGGAACAATTAACAAGTAGTTTTGATATCAATTTAAAAATTTATTCTCGGTTTTGAAAAAACCTAAAAAAAAGAAGATTAGTATGGTAAACTTTTGAAATAATATTAAAATATGTTTTAATCTTTTTTCAATTGTTCCTTAACAAGGTTTATAAAACTGTTTTTCATAGATAAACCTTTAAACATAAAACTTAGAATTTATTATTAATGAAATACATTCAAAAGTAAGAAAATAAGAAAACTATACATATAAATTTTCATGACAATATAACAGACAACAAACAACAAACAACTTTTCATTGGCAGCTAACAATATTTGTTTGTTTAACTCAAGTGTACAAACTGACGTTTTATTTACGTAAATTTTTTTTATCTCTTATGTCAAAAGTTTACAAATAAATATAAACAGTAACACCTTTATCAACTTGATAAAGTTCGTTTTATTACCAAACAAACTCAGAATTAAACTTACTTATAGTTTTTAATAAACCTACAAACGAAAGAAAACTACACACATAAATTTTCATGACATTATAAAACAAACAACTTTTCATTGGCAGCTAATAATATTTGTTTGCTTAATCCAAAAGTAAAAACTGACGACATATTTTCTTTACGTAAGTTTTCGATAATTCTTATCTTCAATCTTACAATTAAACATACACAGCAAAAATTTTAATAGAAAAAAAAATAGGTTAAAAAATTAAAAAATTAAACATTGATTTTTGAAATATATTTAACCACAGTATACAGTTAATTTTCGGATTCTTTTTATAATTAGAAGTAGAATTAATTTACTGAAATTTGTTTATTGAAAAATTAATCAAAAAACAATATCAAATCACAAACATTTATCAATACCCATGTAAAGATTTTATTGACCTACAACTAGTCAGACACAGTTTCTAATTAGTAGGTCAAACTTAATCCTCTTTTATTAACTCAATTACAATAATCTAGGTCAGCAGAATGTTAACCGGGTCATTAATAGTATCAACTTGGCTTAATTACATCTTTCAACTGTTGCTAAGCTTTTATTAGTTAAAATAAACTAGTATAGCTCATAGCTTTTCAGTTGTAAAGCTTATATACCATAACAGATACTGAGATACAATCGCCTGTGTTTAATTGCTTTTACTCATTCAATTTTCAAAAAGTTTGTATTGAAGTATATAAAAAAGTTATGCTAATTAGGGTTTTGATTTTTAGGTAGAAATAATCAGGTATGAGAGATATATTTTGTAATTAACGAAATTGATACTTTATTATTGCTTTTCAACAAACTAGTGGGAAAAAAACTCCAAGTAACAACTATATTTCAAAAGACCGCAATTAATTTTGTTGTATAGGTTTATCGAGTATAACAACGACAATACTAAAAGCCAGGCAAACACTGTTTTATTTTCACTTTTTTTATTTTATTTTTTAGCTTAAATATCTTGTGATTATTTACCTCGATTTTTTATTGTATATTTTTGCTCAAGGCAATATAAATGTTTAAAAAGTGCGTAAATAGTTTATTTTTGTTTTCATTTTGATATTTTTACGTGATTTAAAATCTTATGATTCATTCTATTAAAAACTATTTTAAACCTTTATTTATTGTTAAAGAAAATCAAATATTACAAAAAAATAAGTAGCTCAATTGAGGTATTTTTATAATATTCAAAATTTACTTACTTACCATAAGATAAATGACAAGTTTGTGTTTCAGTCTGACACTTTTTTAAACATGACATTTAAGATTAAAATATCAAAGATTTAGAACTTTTTTTTTCAATTTATACAGCAAATTAATGTAAACCATATATATTACAATAAGCAGACAATGAACTAGTTCAAAGAAGCACATTTATTTTAATCGCATTAATCATAAATTTAATTAGGTTTGTCACGCATAAAGCTTGCGACTCAAGTTTCTCACATCAGTCTTGTAGAGGTTTGATCACGTTGACGGAAATTAGATGAAGAATATCATCATGTTTGTCTCTATGCTTTTAAATTTTTGTTGCTAATAAAAATAATTACTTTTGATAAAATTTAAAGCTTATTTGAATATCCTGTACAAGGAGCAAGAACTGACAACATATTTGCGTAGAAGTAATTTCAATTTTACCAAATCCCTGTGTTAGGGCACTATTGCACACTGAAGTTAAATCTTAACTTACAAAATTAACTTAACTTATCTGTACGATACATATAAATTCCGACATATGCTATATTTACTGACTTGAATATAGACAAACTAAAACTACTATTCTGTTTAAAAATACTTTGTTATAAGGAAAGTAACCCAGTTCAAAATACGCATTTTAAATTGTATGAAAATGCTCGTATAATTTAAAAGCTTTTGTTTAATTTACTATATTTATGATTTTACTTATGCATAAATATATGTAGTTATCTACAAAAATAATTTGTTATAGTTCATGAGTTAAAAAATTAAAAATCTAAAATTAACCAAAATGTCTACTAAACAAATTTAATTTTATCTAGCCAAAAACACAGTACAGTAACCTCTCGCATATTTACGCACTCATGACGTTACGCAATCTTGTTTAGTTACGCATTTTTGAATTCTAATAATTCAAAAAATTAAAATTTTAGTTTATTTTAATAGTGCACAAATTAGGTTTATTTTATTATTTTATTTTAAAGTATGTTTTTAAATGCTATTTCAGCTCTCTATATCTATAGACTTTGTAAACTTATGTTCCTTGATTAATTGATAAACATTTAGTTATACCTCAGTATATCAGAAATTATGTTAACAATATTATTTAACTAAAATTCTCAAAGAATAATGACTGTGTTAAATAATGAAAGTGTAATGAAATAATGAGAGTATAAAGCACAAGTAAATAACACAGCACTCTTGCCCTTTATATAAATAGAGCAACACAGAGTTTAATATAGACACAACATTATTTCTTAATTGTAACTAAATACTTAATTATAAATTTAATTTGCTAAGTAGTATAGAATATAAATGTTAATTATCAAATAAGTCACATCTAAATAAAGATAATATCTACTTTTTATAAAAACTAGTAAAATTTTTCTACAAGTATTATTATTTTGAATAAATTTAAATACATTTTTTTTAAATGTATAGTTTTATCATTTGTTTTCATATTCATAAATAAAATAGAAAAACTGTTAAAAGTGGGAAACCCCAGTCTGTTTTTAACTACAAGCAATATCAAAAAACAGACATTATAGTAAGTATATTTGGTATCTCTCGTATCTTTACGATCTCTCATATCTTTACGCACTTTTTCTGTGGACACAATGTGCGTAAATAAGCGAGAGGTTACTGTAATTAAAACTGATAGAAGATATTACTATTTAATTAAGTTTTAAAAGTATCAAATTATTAAAGCCTGCTATAAACGATTGTAGAACTTTGTTTATAGAATGGCCAAAATTGAACTTCATGTAGTTAATAATTTTCAAAAAAAAAAACTTTTTTGGTAATGAATAAACTTTTATCTTTAAATTTAGTTTATTTACAGAAAAACAAAAGAAAAATTTTGAAAACAAATCTAAATTAAATTCAGCTAGATTAAGGAAAACGTTTAAAAATCGACTCAGAAAAATGTTTAAAATTGTTAGTTTATGTTTTTCGCACCCAAAAAAAAGCTATAGAAATATTTTAATATAACTTAATACTAAATTATTTTTGAAAAAGAAAAATATTTGCATCTAAGTACATTTTGAGCAGAAACACTTAAGAAAAACAAAATTTTGATACAAAACAATAAATTTTGCACTTAGTGATTGCTTCTTTTAAAATGGATGTTTTAAAATGTTTAGTTTTCTTTATAAAACACTTAAAATAGAATTTTTAACGTTAAAAAAATTGTTTGAAGTTTTTTAAAAACAAAGAATTTAATATAAAGTTAATTAAAGCTAAAATTTCAGTGTGTATTAGCAAAATCAATATTTAAAAATAAATTTATACTTTAACTCAAAACGCTTCTTTAAAAGCTACTGTTTAAAGTTAGCAGAAAGTTGCACATTAAAACAATAATACGAACACATGAAAAAGGTAATCTAGAAGTTTTGCCATAAAAATGGAAGCATTAGTACAGAATGATTAAAAAGTAGCAAAAAAAAAGTACAAAAAATAATTAGCTAATATGTTAAAAGCAATTAAATATAGATCTAAACAATAAACGTTTTACAAAGCAAAACTTAAACTCAAATTTAACTAGGCACTAAAATTTAAGACTAACATTTTTAAGACATAAACTTGTAAAAGTAAACGTCACTGTTTTCTTATTTAAAATTTGTAAAAGCACCTGTAAAAAATTAATACTGTTATGCAATGTTATAAACTACAGGAAAAAAACATTGGGAACTTTAAAATTATTTAAAAAAATTTAAGTAGTTAAACGCAGTTTTATAGGTTTTCTTATTCAAAATAATACATTGAAACTCATTCTAATTTAATCCCCTTTCTTTTTATTACCCCGACCCTCACAAATATTTCATATTTAAATCGAAACAAAGTTCTACGTGGAACCATCGACTTCAGCTATTTTCCCGTCACTCGCATCTCCAATCAAGCAGGTTGTACAGTTTTCAGAATTATGAATTTGTTGAAGACTGCTTGATACATCACTGACTTCAGAAGAATTTTGCTCTTGTTTCAATTCTTCCACATTTGCAGGGCAACTTTCTGCTGTTTTCACTTCAAATTTCTCTTCTTCTTTAAGTGAAGCCACCTTGTCCTCAGACAAACTACCAGTCATGTCTGCCAGATTATTAGATAAATTACCTTCACTGTCAGTTGAACTGTGATTTGTACCACTTTGTAATTGGTTGCAATTCACATCAACAGTGGTGTTCAAACAATTTTCATCATCAGTCTTATGTCCGTTCAGAGCTTCCACTATCTCATCTACGCTTTCCTCTAGCATCTCTGAGCTTGCCATTAAATTGTTTAATGTTTGTTCAGGCATGTCATGAGACTTTTCTTCGATCAGCTTACCTACTTCTAACCCATCGCACTCAATTTGCGAGTTTGTATCTACGTTCAATTCTGAGATAAGGTCATCGGTTTTAATAATTTCAGGTATTTCCGCAGTTCTCTCAAGTTCACTTTCTTGAGATGCAGGTAAACATTCTTCTTCAGTACTGCAATCAGATTGGAAATTTTGCACCTCATGAATGACAGAACTGTTCATCGATGACAAAGTGTTTTCTATAACATTTTGAGATGGTATTTCTTGAACATTTTCCTGGTCTGTTTCAGTATTATTTACTACGGATCCATTTAATACTTCTTCAGCTAGTGGTTGTGACTCCATAGTGTTATTTGAAGTTGCGTTTGGCTTAGAACCTTCTACAACATCTTTTGATAGTGTTTCCGACTTTGTACAGTCTTCTTTTACAATTTCTGAAAGCTCTGGTCTTTCAGTAGGTTTAATAAAACCTTCAGTAGAACCTTGTGGAGCCGATTTATGGTCAGGTAAGTTCTCTGACTCTAATCTTTCTTCTTCTGCATCTTCTTTTAAATTTAATACTTCAACAAACTTCACTTCAATTAAATCTTGTGGCTGTTGCTCTCTGGTGTTAGACTCATTTACTTCTACTGCAGTCTCGCTTGAAGCTTCGATATTCAAAGATTCCTTATAAGTGTCACCTGAAACTTTGTCTAACTCCGAATTGACTTTTACGTCTTCGAAAACACAGCTGCTCTTTTCAGCATCTCCTATTGTTTCTTGTTTAATATGTTCTGTAGTAAGCGCTGGATCAACAATCTCTAATTGTTCCTTATCGCCAGAACTGTGACTTTCCATATGTTCTTCTCTACTTAACGGAAGAATTTCAAAAGATTCGTCGTCGCCAGTCAGATCTTCAATTTTATTTGTTCCAATTATTTCCAAATCTTCCTGCTGGACCGCGTCTTGTTTGTTTATTACGTCATGGTTATCTTCAGTGTTTGATTGCGTCACACCATCTCCCATCTCCATTGAACAATTGACGTCAGTTGAATCTGTTAAAGATCGGTACATACATTTTATTGTTATAACTAATAGTACAAGGTTTTTTAAGATGGTGCTTTCAACATTAAGAACTAATTATATTTATTTGGATTGTTGATAAACTCAAACTAAGTATAGTTAGTGAATTTAATAAACGCTTACTAATAATTTTCTAATACACCAACTTATATTTAAATACCCTATATTTCGAGTTCAATACACAAAAAGTTTACCAAAAAATAACAAACCTGGTGAATTCAATAGTTCTTTATTTTCATTGTCTTCTGTTGTTTGTTGTGATTTAATAACAATCTCAGATCCTTCTGTTTTGAGATTTGTATCAGCTGTTTCATTCTCTTCTGCTCTGGTTTGTTGAGTTTCTTCATTCACCGGTTTTTCCTTTTCTTCATTGACTGAAATCTGTTCTTCTTGCTCGTCATTGGCTGACACTTGTTCTGCTTGATCTTGATTGCTTTCTTGTAAAAGTTCCTGTTCGCTTTTTTCTTCGGTTGGTGAGTCTTCTGATTGCTGGTTCGCTCTTTTTTCCATCTCGCTCGAACTTATTATCACGGGAGATACCTGAAATTTACACAATAAGCTTTACAAGCATAGAATACTAGGTAAGTAAATAAAAGTTAATCAAAAAGCATTTTCAAAAGTTTTAAATTTTAAAAAGTGTCAGGTTCAGACAAATTTGAATAAAAAAACTTTAAGTATGACACTAATTTACCTTTTGTTTGGTAAATTGATTAACAAACTATTGCTTCTCTGCGTAGTAGTTAAGTCTAGGAAAAAAGAAAACAAATAAAAAGTTCATATATTTTTACAAACCTGATGGTAATCCACACTGCTGATGGGAAGCATCTCCGGCGAGTTTTCCGGAGAATCTTCTTTTGTTATGTCACTATTAACTATTTTGACGTCATCATTTGTTTCGTCATTGTTCTCCGCTTTGATCGCGGCCGAGTTTATTGATGACGTGAGGTCCATGTATCTGAAGAAAATATTTTTATTAATTTTTAATCTTTTCGATCAAAATTTAAGTTTTTTTACTAAATAAAATACTGGCTTATAAACCTTCTTCATATGTTGATTTTTTTATCCAGTCTAATTTTTTTTAAATAAGCATTTTAAAACAAATTATATTAAATGTAATACAATTTACAAAAAAACAGACATATTCCTGTTTAAATACATAAAGCTGTTTCAACTATCATAAAAGTGAATGTTTAAGGTATGTAAGTTTCAATAGAGAGAAAGTATACTAAAAAATATTAAAAATATATATATACAAAAATAAATTACAAAGCAGTATTCTATAAAATGCATATAATCCTTTTTAAAATGACATTTAGTTTAAGATAAGCACTCGCCAAAGATAATTTAACTTTTTTAGTCAACATAATTCCACATAAATGTTTAATGTACAAAAAAAAAACAAATTTACTTTCGATAATTGATAAAACATTTACTTTTCTAAAACCTAGTGTTTTGAATACGTACAAAAATATTGATTCTTATTCTTTACAAAATTTCTTATTAGCAGTTGTGTAGCGGATTTCAAAATTTTTTAGGTAAAACAAGTTTTAAGCTTGTGTGTTTCGAACATGAAGAGAAAAGTGATTTTTAATTTTAAACACTTGCAACTTGCAAGTATCTTCTAGAAAACATACATAATTTATGGATCTGCTTGCAATATAACTTTTACTTGAATATCTTAAATTTTAAAATGATGACTGAATTATTATTTTCAGAACTAAAGTAACACTGCATTTATGCTTTTTTCAGAGACCATAAAATACCTTATAGGTTCTTGTAGTAACATTTTTCTTTGTTGTTCCTCTTTATTGCGATTGGTATAACGTAATATGTTTTTCAATAACTCTTCCTGCTTCTCTGCTAGTTCTTTTATCTGAGAAAATAAAATTTTATAAACCTCACTCAAGAAAAAAAACGACAGCTTGCTTATATTGTTATAAGTTTTAATAAAAAGTATAAATGTGAAAGCATACATTGTACAATTCACACTGACTATCTTGAAAATGTTTAATTCATATGCTAACAGCACATAGTCATTAAAAAACACATGCTAAATAGTTCATAAAAAATTCATTGATAAAAAAAAAGTTAGTTTATAGTTAAATATGGTTCTTTGGTTCGAGTGTACGTTTAAAATATATAGTCGTTAAAAGTATGAACTTAATTTTTTTTTAGTCTTAAAATGCAAAGATTAAAAATTAACTAAAAAAAATCAAAAGACAATAATAACTTAAAAGAAAACCTCGTTATTTTGTTCTTGAGGCCGGTCTACGTCCAGCCTGTACAGAGACTTGTTGATCTTAGCTGCAAGTGAAAGCGCCATCAGACCCGCAACCTTTATTGAATTGTTCCTCAGATCCAATCTTATTATGCGGGGAGACTCAACAAGAAACTCCGCTATTGCTATCGCTCCTATTTAATTGATTTAACAATTTATTTTATTTTTCTTGATTATTTTTGTTATTGCTAATATGATAAAAATTTACAACTTTTACTTGCTCCTAAATAAAATATATTTGATTAATATTTATTTATAGCACGTGGAATAGAAGAAAATTTAAACAAGTTAAAATTTAAAATTATAAATTTTTTCAGTGTTTACTTTTTAAATTTTATAGTATGTACTTATATTGTAGCTTTATTTACAAATTAGTGTAATTAAATCTAAGATAGCATTATTAGAACTAAATAACACTAAAGTGTATTAATAATATTTGAACTTTACATGTAAAATTTGCATAAAAAGCATGTTGACTTGTAGCAAGAAGTTCCTCGTTATTTATATATTAAAACAAATTCCATTAAGTTTCAAAAAAATCCATATGATATATAAATTACATTAGTGAGGTTTTTAGACGACGAAAGCTTGGTCTTTACATACATAAAAATCACTTGACACTTAATACATCAAAATGCATTTAAGTTTTTGTTTAGTCTTATCAATCTTCTTATAAAAGTCATAAAATAATGTTTACTGCAAAGTCTAGAAGACTTCATTTGCTTATGGACATAAGACTTCTCGAAAAGTTTTTGTAGACATAATTATAAAAAATTTATTAGATAAAATTTTGCATTTAACAATATTTAAATGATTATTGCGTAGTATAAAGCTTTTATAAACAAGACAAAAATTCAAAACAAACGTTGCAAGCTTTAAACGAAAAAAATCATTCAGAGATAGCATTAATAATTTATGTAAAAAAAATTTCCAAACAATACCGTGAAGTTTGCATAACAAAACTACATACCAGAAACAAGGTACATTTATTACATATATTTTTTTATACTTTGTTTTAACATAACAATTTTTAAAGCCAAAAAGGTATAAATTGAAAGGTAAAAAAACTATCAATGAAAAACGAACCATCGCAACATCCAGCAAAAACACGCAAGAACAACACTTCAAAAAATGACAATCCAAAGCCATGTGACTTCATGTGACATCATTCAAATTCTATTTTGACGTCATGATGGAACTTCATTTGCGCGGCGCGAAAAAGTTCACAATGGAATACATTAAGGCGAAATGTGTGGATTTAAAATACCTTTTGTCTGAAGATTTGACAGTTTTGATGGTTTAAAACAATTTTTGAATAATATTTAACTTTTTGTTTTGATAGGCAATTTTATATTTTTGTTGCGTAAAACACTAAAAGTGCGTAGTAAAATAAAAGAAAAAATGTACTTGTCAGCAATTATATTTTATAGCAGTGCAGTAATTTTATTTGGTTATAAAATGCTAAATTTTATGCAAAAATGAACACTGTAATCAGTTTTTTGCTCTACTTTTAATTACCTTTTTGTTTAAATAATAAAATCTAATTGAAAACCATATATTTAAACCTTAAAAACTAAGTTACAAATATATTAAACATTAAGATTTTTTTAGATTACTGCATATACAACACTTAAAAAACATTTGAATAAAAATAATCATAAACAAAAAATTCTATCATTGAAAACTTTTTTTTATATTAAGAAAAAAGCTGTTAGCTTATGTTGTTTGTAGCTATTAGTTATAAACCAAGACATTACTGTTAGATAAGTATTAAATAACATATATTTATAAGTAATTTTTTTTTGTCAATTAAAAATATTTTTGTAAAAACTCACTGAATACTTTTGTAAAAATATTTATTGTTTGTGACTAATTAAATCCATGAGTACAAAAGAAAACTCGAATAACTATGTAAACAATGAAAATTTTTTTTGAATAAGAGTTTTAAGTATTTTTTAATAGTATGAATAAAATTGTATTCAAATTTAAAAATCATTATTAAAAACATAAATGTTAAAACTGCTTTTTTTTGAGTAAAATATTGATACATATATGTATAACATGGTTGGATATTATATTTAGCAACTGAAAACTTGGAAATTCTTAAGATTTGAACTGGAATTTAAATTAGCTTGACGTACATTTTTATAGAAATAGAAAAACTAAAAAACTTTAAATTTTTTATTTAACTGTAAGACAGTATAAGTATACATACAATTACCTTTTGTCCAACAAAAAGAAACTAGTTCAAGTTTTTACAACAGTTTTAACCAAATTCTCACCATTTATTTAACAATTCAAAAAACAAAAAAACAACAGAAACAAAATACTTTACAGTGAATAACAACGTAACTGAAAATTTCGCAACTTATAAATATGTCTTTTATGGTGAAGAAAACTTAATCTGATGTAAAAAATTGAAAAAAAATGTAATAACAACAAAAACTTTAAAACAACTATTTTATTCGTTAGCAAATAAACAAATAAAGTATTTTAAACAATTCAAGTATATTAAATTATTATGATCATGATCAACACGCTTAAAAAAACAATTTTCTTAAGCATTAGACAACTTTGAGGTAGCAAAAAAACAGTTTACAGCAAAACACCAATCATGTGACCTCACATGACATCACTTGTTTCGGTGTTTGTGACGTCATAATACAAGTTCATTTGCAGCGCGAAAACCGACAGATTGCAGTTTGTCTATTCAATGATTTGTATACAACTGAAACAAATTTTTTAATATTTTGCTCTAAAACTTCGTAAAAAAATGTTTATTTTTAGTTTTTAATCTTCCAATTTACTACCTTTTAGAAACCTATATTTGGAACACAATGGCTAGCATTATAATAACTATTTTTACATGAACTTGAACCTGAGAGCTGTCTTAAGTTTTGACAGATCTTCTTTCATTCGAAATACCATTAATATAAAATAACATATAAAAAAACATTAATAAATTCTGAAAAAGTTTCAACAAGCTTTGTATATTTTTAACAATAATAGTAATAAATATTCATTGACAATGGTATTGTGTTACTTATGGAGTAAATTTTAATTAATTTTATTTCGTTTTCGTGTACATTTCTTTTTAGAAAATTAAAATAAATTATGCAAACAGTCATTGATTTATTGTTTATCTAAAAGTAAACAATACATTCTTTCATCAAGTTTAACACTGCTCTATTCATAAACATTTATGTAACATATATTTGGCATATTTAAAAGTTGAAGTTTGATACAGTTATCCACAATATGACAAAAATTAGTGACTTAAGTGATTTTTTTAAACCTACTAATTTTACTGACTTACTATACAACTTTTCCAAACTATATAAAAATAGAAGTACTCATCAGCAAAGTTATATCAGAAGTTCTAATTTTATAAAGTAAAACAATGTGTACTATTGTAACAACAATTTAGTTCCCTTATATTTTAAGAAAAAAATTTGATGATAATCTTACAAAACTTAAGTTTATAGGAAGTTAAAAACAAAGAACAAAACTGTTACTGTAATGTTTCCGATATATACAACTAGTTCTTTTTTTTTTAAAGTTTAAGCACTACAAGTTACCAGACTACTAACTTAACCATGGAGTATAGCTTATTATTATCTGAAAATTTATGGGTTTTGTTTGAAAACAAACTTATTTTCATTTTAAAAGTAAACTGATGTATTAACTATTCATTATTACTAAGCTTAAGTCACGAGTTCAAAAAAACATTGTAGTTACTTTTAGAAAATTATTCAGTTAATAAACATAAAATTTATAAAAAAAAAATAAATGATAGCAAGGTTGCATTCTCTTTTTATGCTAAAAAGTCTTGGTATGTGAAATCAGAATTAAGATTAGTTAATTCAAGTTTTAAACTGTTTTTATCTTACATCTAATAAAATTATGAAATATTAATGAGATAAAAGAACTAAAAATGTCATTATGTGAAACAAGTAAAAATATACAAATCTTTCTACGATAAAAAAAAAAACTAAATTACCACTTTATATTAGCTTACAATAAATAAGAAACATTATTTCAATTAAGGCCATAGGGGGGGTAGGCCATGTTTTTTACAAGTTGATCTTATTTTATAGAGTTTTTACTAAGCTTCAAGTTGCTTTTTACCGTTTTTAAAAATTCGAATTAGTTTTTGAGATATGACCGACCAAAGTCGGGCCGCATAACAGGTTCCTTATGGGGAAGGAAAAACTAAAACGGCGAAAAAAGACTAATGCATTCAAAATCTATCTCCTCCTTCATTTTTTAAGCAATCTTCTTCAAACTTTCACAGTCTATTCTTTATACAATAACAAAAAAACGGTATTTGTGACTTTAAAAAATTTCAAGTAAAAATACCTTTTTTTTGAAAAAAAAATAAAATTTTTGATAAAAAATCACTTTTTTTTTGTCATAAAATTTTTATTTTTTTAAAATTATTAAAATTCACAAATAACGTTTTTATCTCATAATGTAAGGAACATTTCCTGAAAATTTGAAGAAGATCGCTTGAAAAATAAAGGAGAAGATAGATTTTAAAGCCCGTTTTTAAAAACTCGAGAAAAACGGCTTTAAAGTTACCCTTTATATACCCTTTATAAAGACAACCCTTTATATAACCGGTCATAAAAAAAAAGTTACTTAATATTTTTAAAATCTAAAAAAAGCATCTGAAAGATTATGAAATTTACTATAATATAAGTCTATATGTTATTTTTGGTCAAAAAATGGCTTCTACCCCCCCTATGGCCTTAAACTCATTTCTAACAAGACAAATCTAAAACTGTTTTATCACAGTATTAATAATACTGATATAAATTTTTAAGTAAAGATTATAAAAAACTAAAATTATAAAAACAAATGCAATGTAAGTATTACTTAAAAAGCAATTTAAATTAAGTATTTCAACTTGAATCTAAGTTTAAGCTTCTTTTTTTTTAGTTCTCAAAATGTTGTATTAAAGAAAATAGTAATGTTTCAGGTTCTAAAAATATTTCATTTAAAATTCAGACCATAAAATAAATACCACATCAAAAGACAAAGATTTGACCCTGTAATTAGCTTAACTAAACAAACTGAAGTTCTGAATTAATAAAATGCAATTAACATCAAAGCTCTTTTAAATTTACGTTGCAGGGTTTTACAATTTATTAAGCTAATGCGTTTAATATTACATTTTTTAATACTTATATACAGTATTTTTTCAAATTATCAGTCATGAAATAAAAAACTAATAACTTTTTGCTTTTAGTAGTGAATAGATAAAACAAAACTGCCTTTATATAAAGTTATTTTAGGTAAACTATCGAATTTTAAGGAACAGATGTATAAAACTGTTTTAAGGAACAGATGTCTTTCATATAAAAAATAAAATTCGAATTATCTAAAGTACTTACTTGAAGACAACAATCATTAAAAAAAACAATAATAGTTATATAACTTATAAACTGATGAAAAGCAAAACAGTTGTTATAAAACATTCAATAACATGTTAGACAATACAAAAACAATATTTAAATAGCTGAATTGAAATACAAAACAAAAGTTTACTTAGTAAAAAAAACATAAGTAAACAGAAAAGCATGTCACATTTTATGTTGCGTCACAAGAGATAAGACTATGACGTAATAATCGAATTAACGCGGGAAAATGACAACATATTTGATTTTTAGGATTAATTAGGGGAATTTATACCGGTTTAAAAAATGTATTATTTAAACTAAATCTTTTTAGAAAGTGAGTTATATTTTGTGACTAACAACTGTTGCCATTTAAAATACGAAGATTGATTGTTTATCAGTTTTCAATAAAATAACGACAACCCAAACTATTTGTAAAACATTAAATTAAGAAAATAAGATTCAAAAAGTCGCTATAGCTAAAACAGATTGCACTAAAATTTTTAGGAACTTAATGCTATTCTTCTAAGAGATGTTCGTTATTTAAAAAAAAATAAAATTTATACTCCTAAAATCCAAAGCTTTTCTTTTATGAGAAAACACACTTTAAAGTAATAAATAATAACCAATGTAAATTTACAGGTTTTTGAAAAACCAGTTGTTTTTAAATATATTGTATCAAATACAAGAAACAAGTTAAATCAAACTTTTAAAACATCAATTACTTATAACTATGCTATTTTAAATAAAAGTTACTGCTGCTTAAGTTATTCAGAATAAAAATTTATACGAAATGTTTAGCATTTTTTTAAATAGCTTATTTGTAATTTGTAAAATTTCAATAAATTTCCAAAAATAGTGTGTAACAAACAACAAGAATTTAAAAATTTAATAAAACCTTTTAGTTGTATACAAGCTATTTATAGATTGTAATAATAGTTAACTTTTTGTAGATATTGCTACAGAAGTTAAGGAATTTATATTTAATATATTTAAACAAAAAAAAGGATGTATTTTAATTAAGAACTTTTATCTCAAAATATTTTGAATTTTATCCTTTACCTATCAAAAGCAATATTTGAATATTTGGTCACACTTTTAGAAACTAGTCTAAATTCTATCATGCCAGACTGAAACATTATCTAAAAGTTATATTAAGGGTATATATATATATACATATATTTATAATATAAAAGGTTATTTTTTATCTCTATGAGTCAAAATTTCCATCTTTTATTATTTTTGGTATAACAGTGTGTGAAAAAACTAAAATTCACATTTAAACAATTTGTTTATAGGTCAATTTAAAAATAAATACACAAATTAATACTAACTCACATCCTGTGGCTCATTAAGTACTTTCTTTATAAATTTGTAAACAGTTGCATTATATTTTTGAAACTATCTTAGTTCAAAATATAATTAGATTATATTCAATTTATCTATTTAAGATTAAAAATATTCCACAGGAAGTAGGAAATACATAAATTAAACTTGGAATTTTCTAATGACTAAAATAACCATTAACAAAAGTAACTTAATTTGAATTCTTGAAACACATTAAAAATAAAATTTAAAACTCAATAAATTGTTATATGACTAAATATAGATATTGAAGTGATATATTTTAATGTATTCACATAAAAAATTATTTTCAACTTTAAACTGTTAAACTTAGATGCAAATTTATTAGGTAGTGAGCAGGCAACGTGCTTATTAATTTTAAGAGCCTTTACTTTAAAGTGTTTAATCACTTTTTTAGTTAATGAAATTCAAAATTACCAAAATTTCAGTGAATTCTTGCGACGTTTTTCCAAAGTTTTCTCAATAAAAGTCTAAGGGGGTAAATATTTCTTCAAACAAAATATGCGTATAACAAACTTCCATGTTTGTGACGTATTTAGAATAAGTTTTACTATTTTTCTATCAACGTTTAAATTTTTACACAGTAGAACCTACATTAACAACTGTTAAAAAAAATAATATATACAACAAACTAACACAGAGACTTCTAAAATACATAAAAAAGACATACTAACTTTCTACAAAAACTTTGACAGTTTTCTATGCAAATTTAGAAATAGCAAGCAGTAGAGCAAACTTATTTTATTTTAAAACTGAAATGTTCTTTATTGAAATTAAAAACAAACGAAAGAACCTACACAAGATCCTACAACTAAAATTTTTTTTTATCTTTTTTTTTCAAAATAATAACAAACAAACCTTCGCAAGTGAGTTTAGTACCGACGAGTCCCAGTCTCAGCAATGAATCGTTCCTCAACAATCCGTCTTTCAATATGGATGCGGAATGGTCTCCCAGGAAATTCTGACCCAAGTTGAGTGTCTGCAGGTTTCTTGATAAGGACTGAAAGTAACATTATTAAAAATTTTTATTGGATGAAAAATCATAGTCAGTTTGTACGTTTTTAAGCAACTCATTTCGTATTTAAACATAAAAAATTAAGTTTGAAAGTAAAAAGCAGACCTTTAGAAGGAAAACATAATTGATGATCAATTTTCTTTGTAAGATTTTAATTAAATTCTAAGTCTTGTTAACAGAACAATATTAGTTTTAATACTCACAGATTCTGAGTCTCTTTTATAGAGCAAATTCTATAAAGTCATATTTTAATCCATCTTGCTATAAACCTCAAATACTGAGTGTAAACAAGCAATCCGATCATATCAAAGCAGTAGTAAACTAACCAGCATAATAGCGATCTTGTCAACAGAGTGGTAGGAAATCTGGTTATTCCAAAGAACCAACGTCTGCAAGCCAGTATTGTGGGAAACTTGGCAACCAGACGCTAGTCCGTTACAGAGATGGAGGACTCCGGAATCCTGTTTGAATAAAACAACGTTAATAAGCTACTTACATGTGCGAATCAATAGCTGGCACATTTGAACATCAGTAAATAATTTTGTGATTTTAAATTTCACATATGTAGAAAAATGTTTTAATTGTTTTAAAACTTGTATGATATTTAATTATTTGGGTGATTAGCGTTTAATGAAAATTAAAAAACGTTTAACTAAAATTTTTGAACACTCATGTTTGTATTTCAAGTATAAATATTTAAGTTAACTTTAGCTCATCAGGAATTTTTACTTTTATTATAATTTTATCTATAAGTAACTTCAAGTAACCTGTATATTATTGTTTCTGATGTCCAGCAACGTCAAAGTATTGTTCCACTTCAGTAATTGGCACAGTTGCATGGCGTCTGATTGGTTGAGATGGTTGTCTGCTAAAAACAATTCCTTCAGTGTTTTGTTCGGTTTTATTGCAGCGACTGTTGGAAATATATAGACATAAAATTAGTTTTAGGCATACTTCATTATATAAATAGTTTCTGTGTATATTTAATGAAATAAACATATAAAGCAAACTAAAATTAAGATATACTATTAACATAAAAACTCAAAATTATTAGGTGTTTACTTTATATGAAATAAATTTGTGTGCGCTTATGTTATAACAAACTTTATAACATAAGCGCCTGACATTATAAATATGTTGTTAATGTAAAGTGTAAAAACTGTTTGTAGTAATAAAGTGTATAAACATAAATTTAGATGTAGTACTATACAATTTTTTTTACAAATGCAATTTCAAAACATAGTTTTTTTTTTCTAAAACTATTCAATAGTAATTTAAAACTGTGAAAACATCTCATGAAATATATAGGTCACTATATATTGTGTTACTTTTTGAGCTGAAAGAAAATTATTCTATATCAGCAATTTTATACTTTTGAAAAGTCATGCATATAGATTTCACAAAAAGTACTATGTTTGTTATATAAGTGTACTTAAAAGCTTTAACATCTCTAACCTTTTGAAAAATTAATTGTGTAACTTGATTTATTAAATATACCTTTAAAATCGCAATCATTCGCTGCAGATTTAAATTTAAAATTAAACCAGTTTGTAGCCAACTGAATTAAACTTGTCTAAGTAATCTTAAAAAGTTTTTATGCGGTCACTTTAGAAGCTGTTTTTATTTAAATTGACACATCAGAGCAAAAAGAACTGAATTTGCAAATTGTGATTTCAAGGTACGTTGAAAAATTTAAACGTTTACTAGTTTATAGAGATTTTGTATTTTGATATATTTAGCTTTACAACTAAGTAATTACAACTTCTTAGCTTAATTCGGTTTCAATGTTATGGAGAAATTTGTGACATTCTGTTATATTTATTGCATGTAAAAAATATTATAAAATAAACTTTCAATGCATATTTAATTTTAAATATTTTTTACTTTTAATTGAAATAATATATATAAATATAAATAATAAATACTATTCATGTTATTTTAATGCACTGGTTTAACAAAATAAACTAGTTTAACTGCTTTTTAACATTATATCATGCATTATGGTATACATAAATGCAGACATAAGCTGCTTTAAAAACTTGTAAATTAACCAAAAAACTGCAAAGAAAAGTAAAAAAAAACATTTTACCGTTTTTAAATACAGCTTTTAAATTCTCATTGTAATTCAATATATTTCAGTAGACTGTATTCACAATTAATTTTTAAACTTGAAAACATTAAATTAAACGTTAGTGCAAATAGTTTGCAAATTAAATAGACCAAAATAGAACGTTTGAGCAATTTAAAACTGTTTTTTACATCGAAATTAAGGCCATAGGGGGGACGGGGTCCAACATTTTTTTTTTTTACAAAAATTTACTTTGGCTTTTATATGAAAGCTTTAAGTACAAACTACAAGCCAGTTTTTATAGAATTCAAAAATATCATTTAATTTTTGAGATAATTAATTTTTTATAAAAATTTTTCTATATAAACGTATGGACCGCAAACTTTTTGGGGTTAATTTTCTCGGAAATTTTAAAATTCACTAAAAATTTATCTCCTCCTTCATTTTTCAAGCAATCTTCTTCAAATTTTCAGGAAACATTCCTTATAGTAAAAGGAAAAAACGTTACTTTAGAATTTTAGTAATTTAAAAAATAAAAAATTTATCACAAAAATTAGAAAAAAAAGTGTTTTTTCTTCAAAAAAAATATATTTTTACAAATTTTTTTTAAAATTCCAAAGTAACTTTTTTTTGTTATTGTATAAAGATTAGACTGTAAAAGTTTAAAGAAGATTGCTTGAAAAATGCAGGAGGAGATAGATTTTTAATGAAATATTATTTTTTTGCTGTTTTAGTTTTCCCTTTTCATAGGGAACCTATTACGCGGCCCGACTTTGACTGGTCATATCTCAAAAAATGATTCAATATTTTTAAAACGATAAAAAGCATCTTGAAGCTTAGAAAAAACTCTATAAAATAAGATCAACTTGTAAAAAACATAGTTTCCCCCCCTATGGCCTTAAATTAAGATAATATCAAATGATGTAATACAATACATTGAAAACAAGAAAATTAAAACCAAAACTAATTTGCAACTTTGTAACGTGATATTGTTTAAACGTAAAAATTTTTAATTTGCTTCAATTTGAGCTTGAAACAATATTTTCTTAAACTCAAAAAACCTAGCTTTATGTTTCACGGTGTTACCAAAGTTGAATTACTGTATTTATATACAAAATTTCAAATAATATATGTTAACAATGTTTTCAATTGTTTTATTTTAGTTTAATTTTACATACACTTGAAGTAAAAGTAAAACAAAGTTATTTATGTACACTTTTTATCTGCAAAATTACAGATTAGATCTAATTTTTGATGTTTAAGAAACAATACCATTTCAAATTTATATCCGTTATCAAATATATACTTTAAAAAAACTTTTTAATTTTTAATATAACTTTTCATATCCAAGTGATTGATAATTAAGCTTCTAAATTAGTTTATACATTCTTAAACTGTTTTAACAACACAGAGTAAGTAAAAAAATTACACTTTATAAAGAAGCTATCAAGAAGAGATAAGTTATAAAAATCTTACTGAAAAAGTTTATAAGTATTCTTTAGCTGTTACCCTAAAAGTAAAAAACATATTTTAAAAATCCTTTTTAATAGGTACAAACTAACAGTAGGTGTTTTAAATTAATTTCTTGAAATATTATTTTTAAAACATGTTTATTTTTTCATTCGAGTGAACAATTTGTAAACTGTATATATAACTATATAACTATTGTTTATACTAGAGATAAAAATAAGTTAAGAGTAAAAGTTTTACTAAATAGTATGTATAAAAGTAAATATAAAAACAATTTGTATTTTAAATTAAAACCTCAAATAAGTGCATAATACACAAACACAACATTTAAAATAAAATTTAATAAAAGATTATCGAAATTTTCTAAAGACAAAATAATATTTATAAGTGAAAATTTAATATTTTGTAGTATCAGAGTAAAATATTTCATGAATTAAATGGAAGATCAAAAAACATTTTGAAATTAACAATTTTGAACCAAAGATGAATTAACAATTTGTATCGCAAATCGAGGTCAATCATCAATCTTGTTTTAAAAAAGTTTAAAAAAGTTCTATTTTTATTTAATCTAAAGCTATTTCAGCACGAACTATCTGATTTATATTACATATTTGAAAGAAAAATATATAATCGTTATCATAAGGTTTATTTGCGTTTTAAAAAATGAATATATAGTTTTGTATATATAAAAAACAGTTAAATATTATTTCTATAACTTCTTTGATAAAAAACATAAGTTTTATGATAAGATTTAAATCATAGAACGTTCAGTAATACTAAAATGTCCTACACTAACAAAAACCATAAAAAATGTTAAATTTTATTTTAATTATTTAAAATTGTAAATTTAATAAATAATTATCGTTTTATTTAAACGTAGGTCAGTTTTTTGTCATACAAATATATAAGAAATGGTTGTTGTATTTGTACTAAGACCTTTAAACTTCATATTTAGTTCAACAAAATTGGGCTTACAAAAGTGTTTCAACTTAAACAAAGAGTCTCAGTTGATGAAAAAAAACAACTGATTTTATACTTAATGTAAATAGTAAAAAAATTCAAAAAAATTTAAAAACTAATATCAATAATCTATTCAACGTGTACAATCAAAAACTCATAAAAATTAGAAAAAGTATAAAAAAATTTTAAACAAGGTACTTACATCAAAACTAGAATTAAATTTCAATTAAATATTACAAATTTTCCTATTGATACATACTCTTGACAAAAGTCACGTTCATGTAGTAACTCATAGAAAGTGTTTTTTACTTTTTAATAACAAAACAACCTTTAAATTGAAAATGGTATAAGTAATTAGTTTTTATATAGGTGATTAATTTCACATTCATAGCTTGCTAAAGTTTAAAAGCGTGATGAAAAATTATTAAAAAATCAAACAGATAGTATTAGTAAAATTTTGTATTGTACAAACCAACTAAGTTATTTTACTGAGGAAAAGTAAACTACAGGAAAATTTTAAAATCAAAAAACATATTTTCATATGAAAGTCTTAAGTATTAAAATTATTATGAAGTTGTTACTTGACTCTATTTTAAAGTTTCTCTTAAACCTATACAAATAAGATAAAATTTCTTATTATAAAAAGGGTAGATATCAAACTTTTATGGAGAAAACTTATTAAGTACTATTAGAATTAATATATTGATACAAACAAATTTACGTAAACTGTTATAATTTTATGTAGTTATTTGAAATCGTCTACAGTGTAAATATTTTCTTATACTAGCAGACTTGTTATATAATGAGAGACTTTGAGATATATTGTTTGGTTAAGATGTTTACTTTGCAGTTGAAAAGTTTAAATTTCAACTGTTTGATACGTGCAGAATATTTCTTTATACATTTCAGTAGTAAATATCATAGTTTAAGTGTACATAAATATAAATGTAATGTGTAGCTTTAACTATGGCTTATTAGAACACTAGTATTCTTTAATACGAAAAAGACTAAGTATTCTACGAGCTTTCCAATACTATTTATTGAACGAATAAAAATGCAAATCACTTATAAACTATTAAAAAGGAAAATTTAATAAATAGTTATATTACGTTAAGTAATTATCGCATACTTTTAATTATATTGTTTTGGAAATGCGAAAAAATATTGTACAATTTATTTAAACCATTTCATTACAAAACAACAAAAGTAGTATAATGTGCTTGTGACTTTTACTATCAGATAACAAAACAGTTACATAACTTACATCAATTAAAGTCAAGTGCATTGTTTAAAATGTCAAAAACATTCACTTAACATTAGTTTAATCGTTTGTTTTATCAAGATTAGAGAGTAGTTGAGAAAAATGTGCGTGAATGAGATAACAATTGAAATCTCTGAAAAAATTTATCATTTTATTCTTTGAATATGCTTGGGTTAAATTTGATCTTATTAGATTAATGCGGTCAGTTTAACTTCATGGGCTTCTAATATTTATCAAGTTTAAACTGCACATTTGTTATAACTTTCAACATTTAAATAATTTTTTAAACTTTTAATCAAAATTATTGTTATGATTCTGACAGAAAAATACTTTACAATATACTTAAAATATAAAATTTTTGTTCAATACACAAAATATTATTATTTTAGGATTTTTTTATTTCATTACTTAAATTAAATGTAAAAAGCTAAATTAATGTATATTGTAAACATGTTTACACATAATACGAAAAGCTTTTTTGAAGTATAGTTTTATAGTAATTTAATTATACAAAGTACATAGTATTTTGTTATCGTACTTTTAATAAGGTGGTCTAAGAAAATTCTTACACATACTAATTAGTTTATCATACTTCTAGAAAGTTTATAAAGCTCAACGGTGTATTAGAATTATATCAAAAAATAAGTAGCAATTTGTTAATTTTGTCTAATATTTAATAATTCTACTATAAAAAACTGTAAAACTAAAATAAGACAAGATTAAATATAGCAACTATTAAAATTGGTTTTTAGCAAATTTATATATCAATAAAGTTAAAACATTTAAAATACAATTTGTTATGTGACAAGTTTAAAGTTAACGAATCTACTTATTTTAGTACCATGTAAAGTTCAATGAAAGAGATATTATCTTGCACATAACAAAAAAATTATAAAAAATCAAACTTATTACACAATTTAAGTGACCACTATATTAAGGAAACAACTAATAGTTACTAGCTGTAATAGTACCAGTCAATTGAAAGTAGTATTATAAGTTAAACTGGTTTTACAGCTTAAATATTTTTATTGTTTTCAAATTTATTTATCTTAATTAAATTTGGTGGTATTATTCCGACACATTATTACGAACTAAAAAAGCTTAGCTAAAATATAAAGTAATTCATTAAGTATACTGTGGAATATTATAATATATAATAAAAACTGCAAAATCAGTACTAAAACTAACAGACTTTTTATAATTGTAAACCATGATATTTGAAAAATAAAATAATTACTTTTCTGTAAATTATTATCTCTTTTGCTTTTTACTAATTATAAATTCGAGTTTTTTTAGGTATTCAGTTTTATATAGTTTTTTAACTAACAATTAACATAAAGTATAAAACATATTTTAATAATGATTTCTAAACTTACTTATAGTTTTCAATAAACCTACAAACGAAAGATACTGCACACATAAATTTTCATGACAATATAAAAACAACCAACTT
Source organism: Thalia democratica (assembly GCF_965202585.1). Lineage (NCBI taxonomy): Eukaryota > Metazoa > Chordata > Thaliacea > Salpida > Salpidae > Thalia > Thalia democratica. Next base: position 31,814,455 of record NC_139165.1, on the reverse strand, counting down.
TTCATTGGCAGCTAACAGTATTTGTTTGTTTAACTCAAGTGTACAAACTGACGTTTTATTTACGTAAAATTTCTATAATCTCTTATGTCAAAAGTTTACAAATAAATATACACAGTAACACCTTTATCAACTTGATAAAGTTCGTTTTATTACCAAACAAACTCAGAATAAAAGACTTTATAAAAATTTGATGAAGCTTTTATAAATTAACACAGTATATAAGTCTATTTTCGGAAAGTTTGTATAATTAAACAAAAATTAGTTCAATAAAAAATATGTTAAAAAATAACCAAAAAAAAAATTAACATTAAATCACAAACATTTCTAACAAATACCCAACACTAAAAGTTCATTGACCTACAACTAGTTAGACACCGCTTCCAATTAGTAGGTCAAACTTAATCCTCTTTTATTAACTCAATTATAATAATCTAGGTCAGCAGAATGTTAACCGGGTCACTAATAGCATCAACTTGGCTTAACTACAGCATAACACAGCTTACAACGCTGCTTATTAAAGTTGCTAAGCTTTTATTAGTTAAAATAAACTAGTATATTTCATAGATTTTTAGATGTGAATCTTATAAACCATGACAAATACTGAGGTACAATTAACTGTGTTTTAAACGTTTTTATACATTTAAGTTTTAATTGTTATGTAGAAATAAGCAGGTAGAATAGATATATTTTGTAAGAAACAAAGTTGATACAGTATTATTTCTTTTCAAAAATGCAATGATAAACAAAAAATCCAAGTAAAACCTAGGTTTTAAAAATGAGAAAGCAGTTTTATTGTACTGGTTTTTCAAATATAATAACAACAATACTATAAGCCAAGTAAACACTGTTTAATTTTTATTATTTTCTTTTAGTATTTTGCTAAAGCATTCCGTTATTATCTACACCGATTTTTTTATTGTGTTTTTTGTTCAAAGAAATATAACTGCTTAGCAAAGTGCGTAAATGATTTTATTTTAGTTCTATTTCGACACTTTTATGTGATTTAAAATCTTATGATTCATATGAATGCAAAAAATAACACTTTTAAAAATGAAATTCTGATTATTGTCAATTTATTCAAATATTATAAAAAATTTTAAAAGCTCAATTAACTATTGTCTATAAATTTTGACTATTGTTAAAGAATTTAAGTATTATAAAAATGTTAGTATCGCAATAAAAGCATTTTTACATCATTCAAAATGACATCTAGTTACACTAAATACTTTTTGTAAAAATACCTATTTACCATAATGAAAATAACAAGTCAGTAACTTAGTTGTAACTAACAGTTTTTTAAATTTGATGTCTAAGATTTAAATCTCAAAGATTTAGAATTAAAAAAACATTGTATTTGAATTTATACAACAGTTTAATGAAATCCAGACTTATTACAGTAAGCAGACAATGAACTAGTTCAAAGAAGCACATTTATTTTAATCGCCATTAATTATAAATTTAACTAGGTTTGGCACGCATAAAGCTTGCTACTTAAGTTTCTCACAGCAACATTATAGAGGTTTGATCAAGCTGATGAAAACTAGAAGAAGAATATCACTATGTTTGTCTTTAATTTTATATTTATGTTGCTAAGAAAATAATTATTTTTGATAAAAGTAAAGGTAATTTGAATTTTCGGTACAAGGAGCAAGAACTGACAATATATTTGCGTAGAAGTACATTTAATTTTACTTTAACTTCAAATATCCATGCTTTCTATGAATCATCTAGAATTGCAAATTACAAAACAGATCTTTTAAATCCACGTTGTTCTGTTTATACTTTAGTTTTAGATATTGTAAACAGGAAGGCTGTTTATTTCAAACCATGAATCATTTGTTTTACAAGAATTCATGGTGTTTTAAAAAGTGAAACAGTTTTTTATACTTTTTAGTAATTCTAGTGACCTTTGAGAACTGAATTTTGGTACATATTGAACTTTTATGACTTTTTTTTAAATCAAATTCAAAATAAACCGAGATATATTTTTTGCTGAGTTTTTCAAATAAAAAGTAGTGCTGCTAAATTCACTTTATATAAACACATCATACCTCTAAACAACAAAAAGTTTTACATCTGTATTCTTTATAAAAACAGTCTATATATACTGACCTTTTTTAATCAATGATTGTCAAACTTTAAAAACAAGTACTTATGTAAAAAAATTATTTTTTTATATTATATCAAATTAAAGTATCAATAGAATATTTCTGCAACTCAAACTTTCAAGACTAGCAAACTTAGACAACTAATAAAACATAAATCATTAAGTTACAAAAACACATTTTGTTACAAAAATAACTTTGGCTTTTATTTGAAAGCTTTAAGGACAAACTACAAGCCAGTTTTTATAGAATTCAAAAATATCATTTAAATTTTGAGACATTTTGTTTTTTTTACAAAGATTCCGATGCAAGCGTATAAACCGCAAATTTTTTGGGGTCAATTTTCTCAGAAACTTAAATAATCACTAAAAATCTATCTCCTCCCTCATTTTTCAAGCAATCTTTTCCAAATGTTCAGGAAATGTTCAAAACATTATAAGAAAATAACTTTACTTATGAATTTTAATAAATTAAAATAATAAAAATATTTCACAAAAAAAAGTCTTTTATTTTCTAAAAAGGTATTTTTACTCAATATCTTTTTAAGTCTAAAGTAAAGTTTTTTTTTTCGTTATTTTATAAAGATTAAACTGTGAAAGTTTGAAGAAGATTGCTTAAAAAATTTAGGAGGAGATAAATTTTAAACAAAATAGTCTTTTTTCCATGTTTTAGTTTTCCCTGCCCATAAGGAACCTATGATGCGGCTCAACTTTGACCGGTAATATCTCAAAAATAAATTTGAATTTTTTGAAATGGTAAAAAGCAACTTGAGGCTTAGTAAAAACTGTATAAAATAAGACCAACTTGTAAAAAACATGGCTTACCCTATGGCCTTAAACTAACTTAACAAAATTAATGAAATGTTATAAGTAGCATCATAAATAAGTCATAGCATAAACATTGAGTATAACTTGTATGTTTATAACTTAACTATTATTAATGTTACTATCAAATTATTTACAAAAGCTAGAAAAAATATCATAAAAAAAAAACTAGACTCAAACAAACACAAACCTAGCATGAGCATGTTTCTGCCGCTCAGTGAGCAGTTTTCGAGGTGAAGGGTCACCAGGGTGTGAGAAAATCTTAAAGCACGAGCCACGAAATTTATTGACTCCTTGGTGATGGGGACGCTGTGGCCATCGAACAAGCGTAGACAAGACATCTGTGTAGAAAAAGTGGTATAGTTTAAAATATTTAAAATAGTTGTGGTCAGTATATATTTTTTAAGGATTATTAGTAAAGTTTAATAAGTTATTTCTAAAACAATGTCTAATTAAACAAATGTATTGGATTTAACTACCTTTATTGTATAAATCAATTGTTTACAAACTAAAGGGGCATTAGGGGTGATATATTTTCTAGGAAACCCGGATATAATTAAGAAAAAAAGGTAAATTTTACTATCTAGTACAACAAATGAACTATTCAATAAGTTCTATAGGACAAACATGGCATCAAAAAAATATATAAAACAATTAAAACCATACTCGTAGTTTTATTTTGGATAATTTTTTTTATACAATATTTATAATAGTTATTTAAATTTATGTAACCTTATACTGATTAGTTTTTTATTTAATTTACTGAAAACACATGGCCTTTTTTTATTAACACAACATTTTTAATTGATATCAGTTTTATTTCCATAAATTTCAAACGATACTTACACACCATAGCTAAACAAACATCAAAAAAAGTTTTAAATAAACAATGATCACGTACGAACAAAGCTTCCAACTTTTCAAAAATTTTTGTGGTAGATTTGAGAGACAAGAGAAACGTTTCATAAAATATTAACACAGTAACTTTCGTGACTGCAAGCTGCATATAATGATCAAAGATGCAAAAGTAACATTTTTTTATAGAAGTTATTTAATCAAAATACTGATAATAAACGTTTTAAAAAGATAAAAAATTGGTGATAAGTGAAGATTGTGTTTGTTACCTAACTTATTTATTAATATTTAGTAGTTTATACGAAATATTGAAGTTTTTTTTTTTATATCCTGATAATTTCTTTATTGTATAATACTAAATGTTGATAAAGCTAACACAAAAGTAAAATGTATAATTAATATGACAAGTGACAAAGCATTTTAAGTTTGAATGAACTAATTGTTAATAAATAAATGTTATAAAGTTTTGTAAACAATAAATTGTAGATATTTTAGTTTTGTTTACATTAGATAAACAACTTTATCTGATTTCGCGCTTTGTTGATTTTTGAATGGCCAAAGGCAAAATAAAAAATATATTCAATTAATCTATTTTAGTTTAAAACTTTTTTTTTTATTAAAGAAATACACAAGAGTTTAATGTTTGTAAACCAAGTATTCTAAAATAAATTAGCAATTTTGTAATTTTTATTAATTTTCAATAATAATAACAACTAATGTACCAAACTAAAATTGTAAAAAGTTAATGAGTTGACACATGCTAACCACATAATAAATAATAATTTCTCATAAGGTTTACAAAAAATTCTGAGAAATATTTTATATTGTATACACCTGAAGCACACCCCTTTATCAAACAAGCTTTACATTATGATGATGCAGCAAATATTACTAAACAAAGAATATTCGTTTAAAGTTTTACAACTCGAATTTATATTTGAAGTTCAATTATAAAAGTTAAAAGATGCAGCAAATATTACTGTTTAGGAAATTTCGTTTAAAGTTTTACAACTCGAATTTTAAGTGTAATTATAAAAGTTAAAAGTTGGTAACTTCAAAGGTTTAAACAGCTGTAAAACAGTTTTGTAAAATCATGTTTTGGTTTTCATACAAAACAAACTCACTTTTAGATATTTCAATAAAACCTTAACAATGTTTTTCTTAAATGCAAAGCTGTTAATAAAAAATTGTAATAATGCTACCATCTTCAAATAGTTTTACTGCACAAAAGTAAGAAGGATTTCAATGAAAACCCTAGAAAATATGGTACAAAATACGCTTTGCCATCGATCATTAAAAAGTAGGATAATTGCTATCACAATAAAATACGAAAGTTTTTTTTATACTGTAAAAATAAAGATACTTTTATTAAATTACTTAACATCTTATTATAGATGCGCACAATGGAATTGGATAACCTTTGTTAAATTATACATGCTTCCTACAGCAAATTGATACACGTTTATGTATCATTTCTCCTAGTCAACACACAATACACATATACAATTACTCTGCATTGTTCACTAGTTTACTGGTTTTAAAGTTTCACTATACTAAAATGCTTTTTTCAACACTTTAGTAATTTATTAGAAAATGCATCAAAAATACATTAAAACTTGTTAAAAATCAAATAGATACATAAATCAAATAGAAAAACAGTTACTAATGGCTAGTCTCAAACAAAAAGATTGACCGAAAATAAGGATTTTCGATATGAGAAAAACTTACTTTAAACTATAAAACGATAAAACAGTTTTGTTATTATTTCAAAAAGTTAGTTACAAAAAACAATGACAGGACCTTTTTTAAACATACATTTTAAATTTTGTTTATTAAAGTTTTTAAAAATGTTTTAGAAGTACAATATGTTTTCAACAAAAGCATAAGTCTATAAACTTAAAGTAAAATAAGCAAATAAAAAGTAAATAGATCAGGGTTTCCCAAAGTGGGCGATATCGCCCCCCTGGGGGCGATTTTAGTATTTCGGGGGGCGATAATTAGTAAGGGGGCGAAAGGGTGGGCGATAACTAGTAAAGGGGCGAAAAGGGGGCGATTTTAAAATTTTGGGTTGTCATAAAATTTTTACTTTTTATTTTGCTATTTTACTAATTTTAGCTTGCTATTAAATATTTGACCATGTGGTAAAACTTAAACAAAAAAGTTTATTGTGTTTATGTAAAATATAGAGAAAGAAATCAAGTACTTATGACTCCTACATTCAAGTTAATTACATATTTTCAATTATATATTTTCTTATTTAACACTTACATAGATCATAGACGATCGGAATTCTTTTCACTATTTTTTAACCTTACATATATGTTATTTAGGATCATAAATGGTTTGTAAAAATCTATGTTTTTTATATTAACTATCACCTCATGAAATTTCCAATTGTTTTTTAAAAAGTCATTAAGTTAGACTAAGAAATAAAACTATACAGGGTTGCCAATTTACCTTGAAAAACCTGGAATTTGACAATTTAGGCAAATTTTTTTTTTAATTTGGAACTTTTAACAATTTCTTCATATTAAGTAGTAAAATTTCGGTTTGACACAAAAAAGCTATCATATAGATAAAAATATGGATCCCTTCGTGGCAGATCTTTTTGAAGTAAACACTCACAGGAAACCTTTTCCGACTTACAAACTGACCTTGAACTTAAAGTAATTTTTTCCAAAAAACGAAATGAAAGCTTTTGAACTCAACAAAACCTAAGGCAAAAGTATCCAATCATTTGAGAGGAATTTAGATTGTTGTGTGTAGTTTTTTCTTCTAGCTATGTTGTTGAGAAAGCTTTCAGTTTAGTTATCAACATCTTGAGCAAAATATCTAATCTAAATATTTGTAAAGGAGGTGACTTGAGGCTTTATTTGACTGATTTAGAATCAGATTAGAAAAACTTGCAACAATTCATGAACCTCATCCTTCGCATTATATTTGAATTCAGTAGCAGACATTATTTTATGAAAGTTTTTTTATTTATTTGATCTTTTAAAATACTTCTTGTTTAACCCGGTTTGTATTGTATTTAAGTAGTCTTTTTATATTAAAAAATCTTTTAAGTTATTTATTCTATAACAGGTTTGCATAATGCCTAATAAATATTAATTACGGTAGACTTCCTCTTAAGTTCGTACTTTTTACTCAAAAAAAGTGCAAACTTATACTTTCTTAAATTTAACTTAAATAAAGTCTATTAATAACTAAGTATTAATAAAACAAAAAATACACAATATTTAATAGCTTACATAGATCTTTATTTTTATGACTGTTTGTTTTATGTTTTAGTTGATTTCATGTTTATTCATAAAGTTATTGCATATAACATATTTAAATTTATTATTTTGTAAAAAAAATGATAATAATTTTTTAGTTTAAACTTTTTTATATTGTTCAAAGTGCGAATTGAAGAGGAAGTCTACTGGATTTATAAAATGTTTTATGTTTTAAATATGTTAATAGCTTTGTTTTGACCTGGTTAATTTTGTAGTTTATATTTGTCGATTTACATTACACTAAAAGTTTTTATAGCATAGTGGTTAAAGTATTTGTTTGAAAGAAATTTATTTGACATATTTTTGTTATTACTTGTTTAATCTGTATAAATAAAAAAACCTTGATAACCATTAAAGTCTTTATTTCAAAAATTATTTTTGGTTTTAAAAGAGTACAGATTTTATGTCTCTATTTGAAATGCTTCAACTTTTTCATTTAAAAGATTATTAAACTCAAACTTATTTTCTAACTTGATTTTTTACTGTTAGAAAATCTAAATATTAAATAATTTTAAACTATTGATACAACTGCTTTTTGTTTTATCTAATTTTTTAATATGTTAGCAATTAGAATATGTTGTTTATTTTAATAGTTGAACACTAGCTTTTAGTTTTTCACTATTTTTTCTAGTAAATTATTATAGGCTAATAACTAGAGAAAAAAGAAAATTAAACAGTATTAAATAAGCAATCAAAAAGACTGCTACAGTTACAAAAGAAAGTCTTAACACAATTAACAGATTTTTTTAATCGATTACTTTCTGTTCACAGAATTAACTGTAAAACATTTGATTTTTTTTAATTTAAACGAAGAAAAAAAATGTTGAAACTAAGGTTTAGTTTCCTAAAAGTTATTTTAAGTCAAAAACTATATAATGGTATTCTACTACAAAACATATAGTTTAAAAAGTTTAGAATTAAATTTTTAATTTTACAACTAACTTGCTTAAAATATATCTCAGCATTGAAATTAATAATTTACTGCATTAACAGAAAGTATTGATAAACCCACTTTTAATGTGAGATAGTCAACCAGTCGGTTAAACTTCCTAAAACTGGATCAGCAATAATGTTTTAATATCTATTTCATTATGTTTAAAAAAATCTGTTCATTCTTTTTCAGTTTTTTAATCTCTGGTATTTTATTTTAGAATATGCCTATTTAAATAATAATACAAGTATTTTGTGCGGCTTAAATAAGTTACTTAGTATTCACTCTAAATGTCCGAAATTCGGTAAATGAGAGATAGTTATAATGTCAGGTTTCAGTTAAGATTTCAGATTGGTAACTTACGGTCCAGATTCAATCAAATTTCGACCCGCCAAGTAACTTGAAACTACTTGTGCAAAATTAACAAAATTAAGTTTTTTGATGTTTATGATTTTGAAATACACTTTCAACTTGGTTTTTAGTTACTTTAGTATTTCTAGATCACAATAATAGTAAATCATTTTATTACAATTATGCTCGAGTTTTTTTAGTTTTCTACATGTTATTTTTGTAAATTATGCAGCCCGCAATTACATTTTTTAAAAGAGTTGAAACAAGAAATGATTTTTTAGTAAATATGAATCGCTGACTACAAAAATTGTCCACCACTACCCTAAAAGTTTCATTAGTTTCAAAACAATTCATATTTAAACAGAATTGATTACTGATTACACAAGGCTTTTTAATATTTAATTATTTTTATACACTTCACTGGGCTTATAAGAAAACAACAGTAACTTATTTTCTCAAGCCCTATAAATTATTTTGAACACAGCCGAAAACAGTGTCTATAAGAAATACCAGACTAAATTACATTTCGAAAACAATTTTTTGGCTCAAAAGTTTGTACTTAAGAGAAAAACTAATTTTAAAATCGTGGGGGGCGATTATTTTTCAAATTTCTGAAAAGTGGGCGATTTAGTTAATGAGTTTGGGAAACCCTGAAATAGATGGTTGAAGAAATTTTAAAAGTCGGTAGTAGTAAACCTCAGTTTTAATTAAAAAAATTAAAATATCAAAAACTCAACAACTTAAAAAGCAAATTTTTTTACAAGTTCACAAAAGAAGTATGTTTTGGTTTTCGAAAGATACAGAAGTAAAATCGATTGAGCTTTTAAATCAATTTTTTCAGCATATTATTTTACATTCAGTTCAGTTTCGTTATGAAAGCTCTTTTAACCTACGACCCAATTAAATGACTATAACAACATTAAAAAATCAAGCTTCAAAAAGGATTACATCTTAGACTTTTGAACTTTGCAATCAAGCTCTATGAAACTATCATGAGTTAAATATTTTTATAATTAAAATAGATACATGTGTGTTTTATAGTTTGTTATGTACTCATGAAAACTTTTAAGTAAACTAAAAAAATGACTTGGAAAAAATAAAATGTTAAAGTAAAATACTTTTTTTTGCTTAAAATTTTTAAATCAAACTATTAAAACTTATTTTTAACAGCTGCTTACATTTATTATTGTAATGATTTGTTGAAAAACAGTAAAATATATGTAAACATAAAACTTTTCACTAAAAAGAACTGATTATAACATGAAAATCTGACATAAATTACTCAAAAGTATTCAATAAAATTTTCAAAACAGTAATTATTTATACAAATTTAGTTACTTTTAAGAATAATGAAACCTTTATTGTACTATACATAAATTAAGTTACCTAAATTCTCAATAAAAGTAAAGTATTTTTGTAAAATATTAAACAGTACTTGGAAAGCAAATAGTTTTTAACAAAAGCTGAGTAGACAGTAGTAATCACATTTTTGTTTTATTTACACCTTTAGCATATGCATAATAAATTGCACATTAAGATTTACATTAACAAAAACTTTTATATAAAAAACCTCTGACATAATTTATGGCATATAATTTATCACGTCACAAAAATCTAGCAACATTAAAATAATGATTAAAACAAAAATATTCATCAATGTCTTAAACTAATGGAAATAATAAATGATGAATTCATAACATTACACAAGGGTATATAATTAAATAATTTATAAAACTAAAGTAAATCTAAAATGTACATAACCAATTATTCACAAGAAAAACATATTTTCTTATATAACCAACTTTTCTTACAAAACCACACAAAAATATTCAAATAAAAAAAGTTTCATTTGAAAAAATGCTTTTGACTTGTTTCATTTTATCACATAAACTCATTAGAATACATAAGCAAAAAGCAAATCATAACTAATTTACGAGCAAACAACTTTTTTGTGTTAAAAATTAGTTCAAATTATAAATAATAAACTTTTCACAACAGACAGGTATAAAAATAAAAATCAAAAACTAATTGTTATGGGAATGATATACAGAAATCCCTCTTTGCACATACAACTAATATATATATATGTATATATGTAAATAGGAACAAACCTTCCTGAGCATGTGCGCTGCTGCCTGCCAACCCCTGGTGCCCAAGTTCTTGTTGAAACCTACGAGAACGTTGACACCGCTCTCGTAGAATTCCAACATGTCGAACAGGGCAGCTCCACTCTGTTGGAAGTACATCATTGTTATTATTATTATTATTATTATTATTATTATTATTATTATTATTAGTATTATTATTATCATTATTATTATTATTATTATTATTGTTATTACTATTATTATTATTGATTTTAGTTATATTGTCATAATGTGAATTGTTAATCTTTATTATTATAGTTATTATTTCAATCAAAGTTAACTTGTTTCCGATAAAAAGCTAACAACTCTGTTAGTTTTGACAGTGGTATTTGAATCGTAGTTAGGTGATAACTCGTGTTAATTATAATATTGCAAGCGATTAAAAAAATTTACTCTTAAGTATGAACTCTTCTTTACTATGTAAATGTACAAAAATAAAATAGCACTTTTTTTTGCTTATACACAATTTTTTTTTAATTTCCAATTACATTATAATTTTTGCTTTTATTACAAATAGACTTAAGCAGAAAATACAACATTAACTATTTTTATAATGTATTTTAACAATACAAAACTAATTGTTCTTTTTAGTAGTGGCTAGCAAAGTTAAATAGAGATTAGAAATGGTTCTGTTTAATAGTTCTATCGTTTGGATTATTCTTATGTTGTAAAACTAAACTTTTTTAACTTTTTATATAAAATTTTTAAAATGCTAAATTGATGAAACTTGTCATTTAATAACACAAAAGACTTGAAAACAAAATTTATCTACTAATTAAAGAAAATTATTTTTATGAGATACATAACAGTTTATTTACTTTATTTTTTAATTGTGTTATGCACTTGACAAAAATGCAAAACACAAAGTATCAACTACTGTGATAACTAAATGATTAAACAACTTTTTACCAAAAAAAAACACAGTAATAAGTAATACAACATGAATAATCTAAACATAACTAAACAACAGCAATATTTGTATATACATTATACAACAGTGTAATTGTAAAAAAATTTGAACTCTAAATTAAGGAAAAACTGCACAACAGAACGAAGCTGAAATACAACCACTGTATAAAAAATAATTACACTTTTGGAAAGTTATAAGAAAACTTTGAAAAAATCTTAAACAATTTATTTTATATCACATACACATTTGTATATATAAATACAGCGTGTAACATTACATACTAATATAACAAAGAATTTGTAAAAAGGTTTAAACTTTACTTTGAAAGAACTTCACAACATAACTGGCTTGGAAAAACAGAAGCTGTATCAAAATTGTTTTTTTAGAATAATTAAATAAAGCTTAGATAACGTATACATTAAATACGTGTGCATCACAGTGATATATATATACATGCAAGCAGCGTCTAGACAACCGCAATAAACGCATGCTAAAATACAAACTGCTGTTCTTATGTAAACAGTGGAAACTATTTTTTCTTTTTATTACTGCCTCAGGGAATGTGATCTGCTTTGCTGAATCAATGAATGATTTATAGCATATATAAATTAAAAGTATATTGTAAGTAAACATGAAAGATCAGATATTTTTAAAGAACAGTATGATTTATTGAAGTAACTGTTTGTGAAGAGAATACATTATTACCCTTTTATTCAAGTTTAAATATCAACTTAAAACGAAACTCAAGAATTGTTGTAAAATGTAAACTTTAATAAATAAACATAAAAACTAAATAAACAATGCTTAAACATAAGTATAATATGTACTTAGTTTAGTGTGTCTGAAAACTTGAACAAAATTTGTTTTACTCACATAAAAATGCAGTCAAAAAGTTGTTTTTTTTTTATTTACAGGTGTATAATATACTTTAATATACCTTTAAAAGAGAATTAACAGAATACATTTTATATTTTTAGTATTTTATAATATGTAAACGTAATACTCGTTCTAGTAATAAACGAGGGATATCTCAATTTACCTACTATACTTAATAAATTTTCTTTTTTACAATGTGGGAATTATATTTTTAGATAGCTTCAAAAATGAAAAAAACAAAAACACAATTGATATTTATAAATAAAACAATTAATTCAAACAAACGTCTTCGGTGAGGTTGGTGGCCTCCAAATCTATGATGTTGAACTGGACTCTTCTGAATATTGACTCTAACGTGTCCACTGCTTTTATGTCCAAATTTTCACCTGAAGTATAAGATATAATGGTTAATAATTTAAAAAACACGGTAGTTGTACAGGTACTTTGTTAAAATATAATTTTTCAAAACCATTTTTCATCTGAAATAATAAAAAAGTAGATTTGTAGATATTTGAATGCAAACGAAATGCAAATGTAGTTATTTTTTTATTGTATTTTAAAAATGTTTTTTTAATTATATTTAAAAATTATGCTCAAACATTATACTTCATTCTTATGTATCAGCAGCTTCTCAAAGAAGTTTTAACTGAAAAATGCCATGGTTTTAAGTAGTTGCTAAAAATTATCAGGTGTAACATTAAAACATTGTTAAATCTTTATATCTTTATTGTGCTCTAAAATAAAATTGGCAATAGCTTTAGAGTTTATCATTTTCAATTTCATTAAAGTACCTGAGATTAAAAGCTCTTTTAAAGAAAATTTTTGTTAGTTTACAACCGATAGGTACACCATAGATGGTTTTAAATTATTAAAATATAACTTATAACTTTAGCTCTACACAAGAGTATAGACTAGCTGTACGTGGATTAGCATTTAAAAGTGAAACTTCTTTAACAAATTATTGATCGATAGTTAATTATTAATAGTCAATCATGTGTTACCAATTTTGCACAAGTATATGTGTATAACAACTCTTGTTACAATTGAACCTTTTGTACTATAAAATACTAAGTTAAGTGTAACTTTAAACACAAAATAAATCATGTGTTACCAATTTTGTACAAGTATATGTGTTTAGTAACCCAGCTATAAAAACTTTTTTTTTAATAAAATATTAAATTAAATGCAGCTTAAAACACAAATTGAAGTAATATTTAAGTTTAAGTTCAGAATAATTTGCTAAACTTAAAACCAAAATTTTGTTTTTTTTTTTAGTTTAAAATTTTCAAAATATACTTTTTTTCATTAATACTGTTTTTATCATTTATATACTGTTAATCATACATTTGGTCTTCAAATAACGCAGTATCTTTAGCTGAAATAATGAATTTTAGAAGGAAAATTGTTAATCGATTAAAAATACATAATAACTTTAACTATACTATAAAATGGAATGAATACTTTGGTAAATATATGTTAAGAAAATAAGTGTTTCATATTACGTTAAACAAATAAGTCATCTAAATTATATTTGATAAAAAACGTAAAGGAAAGAAAAAGTGTTTTAAACATGTAATATATTTATCTAGCTTTTATACATTTGATAACACATAACTTTTCGTTTATTTACTAAAAACACAAGTAACAAATCTCATTTACACTTTTATAAAAATAAATTTTTTTAAAGTTTAAACTATTAACTTAAATTAGTTATGAACAAATCGTGATAAGTGAAAACTTATGTATTATTCTTTAACTAAATCGTTTAATGAAGTTTAAATCTTATGTTGTTTTTAACATACTTTTAAAAATCAACAATTCAAAAACTTTTAAAGGAATGACTTGTAGTCGAATTGTAACTATAAAGTTTGATAATTTAATAAATGGTAATGTATTTAGATTTTTAAAATGAAATAACAACATTTCAATGTAACTTTTTTTAATTTTTTTTTTCTAATTTTATAAACTTGAATCAAAAACTTAAAACACTTTACAAAACTAAAAAAACTAAAAAAAAGACATGTTTTAAATACTTTTTAATACAATGACACTTGTATTCCTTAAAAAAACATATTAGATAATAAAACAAACAAACAAAATTTCAAACCTTTTAACGTGAGAGACGCAGACCTGACACTAAAATCATTGATTTCCTATAATAAAAATATTTATATTAAAATATTAATTATACTAAAGTTACAATGTAAAGTTTTGGTTGTGTGATATTAAAGTATTTTACACAAGTTGTTGAAATGTTAAAAACTAAATGAAAGAGTAGTATTAGTACAATTCTTTTTTTTTCACTTTTTTCTGATAAAACTTTAATATACATAAAGTTACAAAAATAAAGTTCCATTAAAGTCAAACTTCAATGGGTGAAAAAAAATAATAATTGAGCAACTATTAATTTAAATTTATGTTAACAGTAATAATCATTTTTTAAGAATATCATATACACACAACTCAATTGTTTCGAATAAAGGCTTGTTAAATTAACGCTTTAATTATGCTATTTTACAGTTAAAGTTTATTTATTCAATGTTAAAATTGTAGACACACTTTTGTTATAAAAAGTTACAGTTAAATCAATAAATTTCTGTAAGATATTTAGAAAAACTTAATCTTAATCAAAAACTATAAATTTATTTTAAAAAGCTTTATTTTAATTTTGTTTTTAAACTTTGTCAAATATTTCGTTTTTAGGCACAGACTATAAATAAACATTTATATAACTTTAGTACAATCTGTAAATTCATTATATTTATACATAAAATTAATGTAAAATAAAAATAAAACATATCTTGAGATAGAATGTATAAAATCTAAAAAAACAATGATGGTATAAAAAAATTATTATTACTTTTTTTATGCAGTTTTTTGATAAAATAATTAATAGAACAGCATCTAAAATGAAGACATATAAAAGTTTATCTTAAACTTAATATTAAAACTGCAATACGAGTTTAATATGCATTTATCTTTGTTTGTAAAATAAATTTGAATAATATAAAGTATAAACACTAGTTTAAAGTAAAAATTTACTGATATTGACGCTTAAAGAAAAGTATAACTTTACAAAAATTTAACCCACATTTGTTAAAACAATCAGAAAGTTTATGTTTTCTTTTTCTAAAACTACTTATATCCAGTTACAAAAACAATAGTTCAACTGAGTGAAAATGACAATAGGTGAAAAAAAAACTTTAAAATATTTAATACTTAGGCAACAAACACAAAAATTACATAAAACTTAACATTAGCTAGTAATTACTTTAATACTTTAAAAAGAAACAATTTTGTATTTGTCAAATTCATCTTTAGAGAAATCATAAATAATCATACTACTAAGCCCTTATTGTTTTGATTAAAGCTATTTATAATACTTGAGAAAGTTGAAGAACAACAATAACAATAAGTAAAATTTGCTTGCTCCAAATTTTTTTCTAATATTTCTTATACTTTAAAACTACTAATTTACGTTGAAATAAAAGAGTAAAAACAAATTTGTTAAAAAAAATTTTGGTTTAAGAAAAACTAAAGTTTCACAAAAAAAAGCATTACTTCTGCTAACCAAAAACTATTTAAATTTACAATTGAATATAAAATTGGTTTCTTAATAAACAAATTGTGTACAATATTTTGAGAAAAATCTTATTAAACTTTTAATGGGGGAAAAGAATAATATAAAACAAAATTGGGAAAAAATGTTAGCATCGAATTTAACTTTACTTAGCTTAAAGCTTAAGAACAATCTTACATAACAGAAGTGCACAGATATTTACCAATACTATTAAAACAAACTTACTTGTAGTTGCAACAGAAGTTTAGTGATCGGTTTCACTGCCAACTCTTGGCATGAATTCAAATACTCCTGGATGAGTTCATCTGACGAGGTGCAATTAGCTGTGAAAAAATTATCAGTTTTTATGTGTTAATGAAAAAAATATGCTAAACTAACTTTAAACTATTTATACTGGACTAAATAAACTGTGTTGAATTTAAAACGTTGATATGTTTGAAAAAAAAGTAAACACTTTTAATATCAGTAATGCAAGAATGAATTGCTCAGTTTTAAAATATCATAAAACTCATAACACAAAAACTAAATTTATTTTACCATATTTTTTTTGCTTTTCATATTAAAGCAATCTGTAACACAAGATATACGTTACAAGTTAATAAAATATACTTGTCTATGGCCATTGGCCATAAGGTGTCAAGGATTTTTTACTTACAAAAAATACATTTATACTTACCATACATTTTAGATATTAACTATAAAGTGTTTTCTAAAGGATATAAAAGTTTTAAAATAACTTTCAAGATAAAGTTAACTTTTTTCAAGTTTTCCTTCACAAAAGTATTTAATGAACTTTCTTTTTCAGCTAATTTGTTTGAAAATTTAAAATCAACAAAAACTAATGTAATTTTACTTTAAGTCAACAATATTGTCTTATATTTTTTGTTTTTTAAGCTTGAGACCTCACAGTGTTATAAAATGTTTCTTGTATTATTATAAAAAATCAATTTTAGCATTTCTTAATGAATAAAAGGGAGTATTCTGTTACTAAAATAAATAAAAAATATTAGAAAAGCTTAATTTTTTTTTTTAATATTAAAAAAAATTTAATTCTACAAATAAAATGAAAATTAGACTAAAAAATTTAAACGCTTTTGCTTAAAAACTGTTGAAGACCAATTTCTGTCTTCTTTTAGTTCTTACATAAAGTACTTTTTCAAGTCCACAACTTTAATCTGCTATACCACAAAAGTTATTTTGAGTTTAATATTTTCCAAATATATATTTAAAACTATAAAAAAATATGAAGACCAAGAACAAATAAATTCAAAAAAATATGTCTTTACCCCCTTATGGTCTACTAGTACAAATAGTTATTTTCCAAAATTTATTAGATTAACAATCTGAGTTGTAAAGTTTTTTTTTTATAACTTATTGACTTTTTTTTAAGAAAATCAACAAATAAAACTCTACTAAAACTATGCAGGATTAACTCTATTTTTGTTTATTTTTTTATAACTTACATACTATTAGCTAAATAAAATTGTTCACACTATAACCCATCATAATCATATACACAATTTTTCTAAAATTATTTAGTACCAGTTTTTATTTCATTTTAAAATTACTTTTATACCAACCATCAGTCCACGGGCTGGGGGCCTCCTTGTACCCAGCAATGATCTTGTCTCCCTCGGGAAAAGTGACACTTCTGTTGTGCTTCACTGTGCTCACGCTTTGCGACAGTATTCCCTTCACTTTGCTCTTGCTGTTGTTGCTCGAAGTGTTGTTGCTTTGTACCATGGCGTCTTTTGCATCTGAGTATATTGTTATGTTTAGGAAGTTTGTTTAGAAATAGAGAAAATTTAAGGCAATAACAACTAAAAGTATTTAATATTATGTGTATTGATTTTGTCACATGCAATTTTTTTTATAAATTTTAAGTTGTAAAAACTTTTTGTTGTGCTAAATAATAAGAGCACAAATTTAATTATTAAATAAATAAAACTTACCCATACTGTTTGCTTGGGATTCTGCTACCTCATTTTTTGTTAAGTTCATTTCTTAATAAAGTTTCACTAAAAATTACCACACTGCAACTAATGTTTTTTCATGTTAATTAACTCAATTATTTTGGTTAAGATTTTTTCAGGTCTTTCAATATTTGCTAGATACAAAGATAAAGTTCAAATAGATTTTGTTAGAATTTTGTTAAAAACTTTGTGAGAACAACATAAAAACAGTCATTATGCAAATTTGTTGTTTTAAGTATTATTAAAGAACAAGTGGTCAAGAACATAAAAGCTAAAATGTATTTTTATTAATTATGTTTCATTTTATTTAAAATTTATAGATAGATTAAGGGCATAGGGGGTATTTTACTAAGCTACAAGATGCTTTTTAAAGATTATTAAAATTCAAACTTACTTTTGAGATATAACCGGTCAAAGTCGGAGGCAACAATAAGTTCTTTATGGGAGGTGCAAACTAAAACAGTAAAAATAGGCTATTTCACTAAAAATCTATCTTCTCCTTTGTTTTTTGAGACAACTACCTAAAAATTTTGGGAAGTGTTCCTTGATATATTTAGAAAATTCTGTCGGAAAGAATTACAAGAAAAATATATAAACAAAAAAAGCAGTTTTTTTTTTTGTTTTTATATTATAAAATTTTAATTTTTTAATTTTTTTTTTAATTTTGTTAAGACAGAATTTTATAAATATTGCAAGGAACATTTTCTGAAAATTTGAGGTAGTTATCTCAAAAAACAAAGGAGAAGATAGATTTTTAGTGATTCCTAGTTATTTGCAGTTTTAGTTTGCGCCTCCCATAAGGATCCTATTGTTGCCTCTAACTTTGACCAGCTATATATCAAAAACTATTTTGAATATTTAAAATCTGTAAAAAAGCATCTAGTAGCTAAATAAAAACTATATTAAATTAGATCAAATTTCAAAAAATGTGTTTAACCCCCCTATGCCCTTAACTTTCAAATTCTGTATCAAATAAAAATTATTTTTATGCTTATGCAAACCCATTAGGTAATTTTTCAATTTTTACAACAAACAAAAAACACAAAAAAATATTGAAACTTCAACAAAAAACATAGACCATTTTAAAAGAAACTAACCTATTTTTGTCTAAAGAAATAAGAGTTTAAAAAAATTGAAAAGCTTAATAATTGTAAAAAGTTTAATAGCTTATACTTATTAACAAAAGTACTAAAAAATATTTTTAATTTTAATTTTTGAAACTTTGTACACTCATTTATAAAACATATCAGGAAAAAATAATAAGTAGTACAAAAAATAAATGTATTTAAATTAAAGTATATAACAGTAAAAATGTAACTTTTACACTTTAATTTTCTTAAGTTAATACAAAAAGTTAATTTGTTAAGGGCATAGGGGGGGTAAACACCTTTTTTGGTTTTTTATCTTATTTTATATAGTTTTTACTAAGCTACAAGATGCTTTTTAACAATTTTAAAAATTCAAAACAATTTTTGAGATATAGCCTGTCAAAGTTTGAGGCAACAATAGGAACCTTATGGGAGGCGCAAACTAAAACAGGAAAAATAGACTATTTCACTAAAAATCTATCTTCTCCTACGTTTTTTGAGATAACTACCTCAAATTTTTAGGAAATGTTCCTTGATATATTTAGAAAATTCTGTCGGAAGGAATTTTAAAAAAACTGAAAAATAAAAATTTTATATAAAAAATAAACAAAAAAAACAATTTTTTTTTTGTTTTTTTGTTATAAATTTTTTATTTTTCAATTTAATTAAATTCTGTTCCGACAAAATTTTCTAAATATTGCAAGAAACATTTCCTGAAAATTTGAGGTAGTTATCTCAAAAAACGTAGGAGGAAATAGATTTTTAGTGATTTCTAGTTATTTGCTGTTTTAGTTTGCGCCTCCCATAAGGTTCCTATTGTTGCCTTCAACTTTGACGGGCTATATCTCAAAAATTATTTTGAATTTTTAAAATCTGTAAAAAGCATTTTGTAGCTTAGTAAAAACTATATAAGATAAGATAAAAAACCAAAAAAGGGTGTTTACCTCCCCTATGCCCTTAACAAATTTTACAACCCATAGTTATTTGGTCAACTTAACTTAATTAAAATATAGAAAAAAACATTATATTCTATTTTTATAATAAATTGTTAAAAAAAGCTTATTGACTCAAAATATGATGTGTTGCTAATTTATCTTCAAATTTTTTGAACCATAAATTTTACAAAAGTTACAGACTTGTAATTCTTGTTGATTTTTTCTTTTTATATGGTGAGAAAACAACAGTTTTTAACTCTACCCCTTGCAACAAATAGCTTTTCTTGGGATAGTTTAAAACATAATAACACATTTTGATAGCTTTTAATTAGTTTATAATATAACATATAAGTTCTGCGTTTTCCCACACAAAATTCTTTTGTAGAAAATTAGAATTTTTTTGATTAAGGTAAAAATACTTTTTTGTAAATTTAATATAGTACCTGATATTATGTTCTAAAAGATAGTCAAAAGTTTAAAAAATAGTTACATGAGTAGTTTTCTTTATATGAGTCTGTACATATCAAACTAACTCTTATGAAAAATATATGCTAAGCTTGATTTTAAACATTATTTTGTCACCATCATTTTTAATTGATGATTGATTCTAAATTAGAATTAATTTGAACTTATATGTATAAACTGAAGTGTTAGAAAACATTTCTGTTGCATATTAATTGTGTATTGTATGTTTTGTTGCCAGATATACATTATTTTAATTCGCTTTGCTGAGCACACACTAGTATCTTGAAAAGGGGATTTTTTACGTTATGTACAAACTAAGGAAGTGATACTAACTTATATCAAAAACAAACTATAGTTATAAATGATCATTGTATTTTTAGAAAAAAAATACTATTAAAAATCTTAAGTAGAAAAATCTAAAGATACTATCTCTAATCTAAACTAGTTTGGTTATATTGTAGTTAGCAAACGAAATAACTCTGTAACGTAGGGGTCTTAACAACGGTATTAAAAGCTATAACATTAAAATTAGCATCATAAAAATTATTCACAATCAACTAAGTGGTCGATTTAATAAGTAATGAAAAAACGTTTGAATTTTTTTTTAGTTTTAACATCATTTAAAAAAAAAACTCCGTAAAAGACATTAAACTGTATCCGTGGTGTACGATAACAAAAAAGTTTCGGATTAAATCTTTTGAGCGCTATTTTTGTCATTTAATAAAGAAATTAGTACTTTTTCAATATATTTTTTTAATTTTTTATGGTATTATCTACGACTATTTCAACACTTTCTTAACTTGAAATATAAACAAAGTTTAAATGTTGTTTTATCTTGTTTTAGCTTTAGTTCATTTATAGCTTGTAAACTATGTTTAAATTTTTTTATACAATTTAACGAAAATTTTTTATAATTGTTTAAACAAAGTATTATTGTGTGGTAATGCAAAAGTGTTTGAGGTTATAAGGATCGCATGCAACACTCATGAAATCTTTAAATTAGTTTAATGTTTATATATGTTTTTGTTTAAACCAAAGAAAACAGCCAATTTTGTAGCAAATATATAGAATGTGCGCCTTAAATAAGTTTAAGTGAAATTGTTGTTATTATATTTGGTTTTAAGTTATATTTTGAAACATATTAATAACTTTCATAAAAAAAATGAAAAAACTTTGCGGCTAAATAAATCTTCTTCATACAACTTTGGTCCCTTAAAAATTCTTCTGCTAAGTTCAGCCTGCTGACTAGAAAAGTCGCCTAACTCTTTATATGGAGTGAATAATTTATTTAGTCTATGATATTCTTTTAGCTGAGAAAAGGATTGCAAATTTATTTGAAAACTTTCTAAAAAAAATAAAGTGACTAAAGAATAATCTGGAATAAGTATTTTATTACTTGTACATTTTTAAAAGGCTTTCAACAATAAGTTTGGTTCTTAATCCAACACAAGATATATAACACTATCCAAATATATAATATAATATAATCTTGTGTTGGATTAAGAAACAAACTTATTGTTGAAAGCCTTTTAAAAAAGTACAAGTAATAAAATACTTATTCCAAATTATTCTTTAGTCACTTTATTTTGTTTTAGAAAGTTTTCAAATAAATTTGCAATCCTTTTCTCAGCTAAAAGAATATCATAGACTAAATAGTATTACTATGAAGATCATAAATAAAATAAGAAAAACTAAACAAAAAAAACTATACAAAAATAATCAAGAAATTATTTAGTTATTGTTATTAAGTCTTAAATTCTGTTTACACCTAAATAAACTGACCATACTAAAATGCTTAAAAGTCAAAAGCATGCAATAAGTACATGTGACAACAAAAATGCTGAAAAACTGAAAGTTAATTTAATAAAAATTTTGTTATTCAGATATTTAAAACAACATTACGCTATTTAATTTTTTTTTAATTTTCAACACAAATCTGTTTTAGTCAACGCGCTTTTTTTTTAGTTCAGTGAGGCATGCTCGCTATCAGTTCTTTCGCGCTTCTTTTAACTTTCTTCAACTGCTTATCGGCACTGGCAGTGGCAAAAGCGGTCAAAGAAGGATCGAAACCTTGATAAGCAGATCTGTTAGGCATGGTTCCGCTTGTTACGGTTGGCTGGGTGGTGTTTTGTTCTTCCGGTCTGGGAGCTGCTGGCTGATTGTTGGATTCAGCATTCGAACTGGCAAACGGATGCGAACTCGCGTTTTCTGAAACGTTCATCACCGAGGTTTCAATCACGTTGTGAGGGCAGTCGAAAACGAAGTAGTGCAAGTAGGTGAGAGCGAACACTACAATGGTGTTGTAGTGGGAGAAGTGCTCACATTGTTTCAAATTGTCGCAAACTTTCCAGCTGTAAAAATAAAATAGTTGACAAACTTAAATGAACAATTTAGTGAAGTTCGTCTGAGTTTAGAAAAATAGTAAAAAAAACAATAATAAAACTGAACAAAATTTATATAAAAAGCTTTTAAAAACATGTAGGACAAAAATTTAAAAAATAAATATACGTATATTCAAACCTGCTGTCAACCCATTCGTATAAAATTTCATTAGCAACTTTTGAGACACTCTCTAAGCCATAAAAATTTCCGAATATTTTTCTGGAAGCGAATCTTTCCAGCCAGTCAGTTAAACTTTTTAGATTACCATAAAGAAACACCTTTATGCATTTCACAATTTCATTAGCAAATGTTGAACGAGATTTGAAAACTGTAAACTCCTGTAATTTTATTTGTTTAATAAGAAAATATTAAACACAAAAAGTTTCAATAATTAACGTAAACTGAACTAAAGAGATTTTATAATTTGTTCTAGTAAAAACAAAGTTATTTAAACTATTGATATTAATTAGAAAAATAGTTATAACTAACCGAATTGTGCTTTGAGCTTACTCTGTTCAGTTTGTTTCTCGCTTGCACAACTGTTTTTATGTTGTTAGTAAGCTCACGCAAGACTTGAGCGTTCCTGCCCAGTTGCGTGTAGTGTACGAGTTTGTCTTTAAAACCGGTCACTTCCGTCATCTAAATTGTTTTAAGGTTAATGTTTATACTAATCATAAAACTTATAAGTTTGAAACTTTACTTTCTATTTAAAATGTACAAAAAAAATGATTAATGTTGTAGTAGTGTTATAGTTTTTTGCCTCGATAACAGTAATACGCTGTTTTCCTAAATTTTTAAGTCTTATGTAAAAACAGTGCAGATATTTTAAACTAATAGCTCAAAGTTTACCAGTCTTTTTCTATATACTGAACTAAATTTATAGAACCTTAACTTTTAATCAAACACAGCATAATAGTTAAGTCATATAAGCTGAATTGCTGCATTTTAAATATATTTAGCAATTTTATTTTAAAAATCTACTTTATACATTTCTTACTGAAAAATAACCTTTAAGTTATACAGCTCGTCTGGAATGTTAAATTTTCTCAATGCGCTCCAAGTGTCTTCTCCAATTCTTTCGATTAGCGGTCTCATTTGTTCAGACAAATCCTTTTCGATTGGATTCAGAACTAGTCTTTTTAGATATTGAGTATAGAATTTGCAATCTATTTGTTTCAGCGAATTCTTAAAAGATTCTTGCTTGCACCGTGAGAAAAAATCGTTTTGAGCCAAATTACGGGCAAAGTTTTCTATCCTGTTTTTCATTGTATAAATAAAATGTTAATGAAGCAACTTCAGTAAAGTTTTATAACTACGAACACTGTAAACTTACTGATCAAAGTTTGATGCAGTAGGCCCCAATTTCGTTTCTTGCCTATTTAAAGTCCAGAAGTTGAGCAAGTCACGTTCGCTTTCGTTGAACCTTCTACTCAAAACTGCTGAGGAAAATAAGCTAGATTGTCGCTCATAAGCGGAAAGAAGCCATTGAATTTTGTCCTAAATTAAAATATTAAATAAAGTATTTAAAACTTACTAAATTTAATGTAATAAAAAGAAAATATCTTACCTTAGCATGAATATATGCAAAGTTTAGTTCTAAAGTTTCTTTCTTAATTTTAGGAATTAACTGATCTTCTGTTGTATTGGTCTCTGGCAGTTTCCTTAAAATAAAATATTCAGTTATCTATAATTTAGAAAATTTTTCTATTTTTTTAGTAAATAAAAACTTACCTTTTATTTTTTTTAATACAAGGTTTCGTATTAGTCTCCGGCTTTCTTTCTGGAGTTTCTAACATGCTACAGTATCCGGAATCCTGTTTAATTGTTTGTTTAATCTTTAGTTTTTCGCCACCATTTGTATTAATTGACTGGCGTGCATCCGTAGATAGTTGATTCTAAAAAAAAGCCTCGTGTTAAATATTTAATTGAATTAAATAAACTATCTTTATATTTTATTTAAAGTAAAATATTGGTGTTTTATACACTTTAGCGTTTAAAATTTAAATATATTTAATTCAAATTTTTTTAAGGGTTGATACAAAACTTTAAGATTAATCTAATTTTTTAATTGAATGATTAAGTTACAATTTTTAAAACGATTTATATTGATAAAGTAATAATAAACATCTTTTTTTTTTGGTTATTATTCGATTATTGTTATTTTTATAACATACTTGGTATTTTGAAACTTGGATTTTTTCTTTTCTGAGTAACTTTATCTTTGAAATGCCTTTTTTTGCATCAAGTGGTTGAGTCTGCTTTGAAATGCTTTTGATTGTATTTTGAGAACTTCTGTAGAATAATAACTTGGTGGTAATACATATAAATCTAAGAAACTTGACCATTGGCACAAAAATTGAAAAACAAAAGTTTGTTAAATTTGTAATTTAATAAAATAAAGTTTAAAAAATTCTAGCTGTACAACTTAAACTAACGATGAAACAGTTTCTTTTGTGTTCTTGTTTTCAGCCATAGGTGCCATCTTTTGTGAGATATAAATATTTTAGTTGGAAATAAAACAGTCTGAAAAATATTTTTTTAAATAAAGTTTGACCTTATATATATTTAATATAAGAAAGTTTTCATATATTTCCAATTTTTCATATTTTTTTATAGTTCTGTTTTTTTTTTTTTAATTATAAATACTGTTAAACGTTATATAATATTCGGTTTCAGGACCATATGTACGAAAAAAGCTTTGGTTATTAAATCGCACACCACTTGGATACATTTTAACGTCTTGACTCCTGTCCTATACTGTCCTGAAAATTAAACAAACCCCTAGATTTTGCCATGTTCAGATTCAGAAAGTTTCGGGTATGACATCAGTTTTTAATTTAATAAAACCTATTTTATTAACATTTTTTTAAATAAGCTAATAGTAGAGGGAAAATAATAAAACTTTCTTTGGACTATCTTTTTTTCAGTAAAATGTTCATTAAATTTTGCTTTTAGTTTTTTCAGTACAAGTACTATCGTATTACACCGAGTAAAGATATTCTTATAACTAGTTACAATTTTAGTTCACTAGTTTCATAGTTTACGGGTGCTGTTCAGGTGTTTTATTTATTTATTTTGTATTAAGTCTATTAGCCTAATTTACTTTTTCGTTATAGTTAGATAATAAAACTACTTATATTTCCGGGTTAGTGCTAATTTTTATTGATTAGCTGTAATCTAATGTAATCCAAGTTGTAATTTTTTTTCTTGTGTAGGGGATCCACCTTGTTTTTACTATTCTTACACACATTGTTTATGGCTTGTTTGAAGTAAAAATACAAATTTTATTCAAAATTAATATTAAGAAAACAATAAGTGTTGATGTTAAACTTAATTTAAAAGAAAATTGTATTAATGATGTACAAATATAATTTTTTATCATTCATTTGTTCTTGATTAATAGTGTTTAGTAAACTATCAATTTAAAAAATTTATTTATGTATATTTTTAAAGGTAATAAAACATGAGAATCTAACTCAACCCCTTGCAATTTCTAAGCTTTCTTCGGTAAAACGAGTGTGTTACATCATGTTTTTTTTTTTTAAAGAAAGAAAATGTAAACTTTCATAGTTATGGTCAATGAAACTATCTAACATTCCAGTTTGATTAATCTCAACAATTTTAATGCCACCTTATTGTAATAAAAATTAATCAAGGTTGCCAGAAAACTTTGAAATTTTGAAAAACCAGGAATTTGACAATTTTGAAAAGCCTTGATTTTCAAAGAAAATCCACTAAAAATACCTTGAATTAAAACTATTCTACATCTTAAGTAACACATTTTTAATTTACAACAAAAATCTATACAATAACAACTATTCCATTTATATATTTATAAAATAAAAATCTTAATTTTAGTAGTTTTATAGTATCTTTTCATTGTTATTTTGCTCTACAGGTAGTGCTTGTGATTAGACTTGATTTTACACTAAAAATAGACTGAAATTTTTTTATTTTTAAAACCATAAAAAAATTTACTAAACACCTATGGCAGTCATGTTTGATCTTAACAAAATATCTAAAATACAACATATGTTAAAAAAAAAGCATATAGAGACTGATGTTTTTTTAAACTAAAAATAGTTGAAACATTCTTAATTTTTTAAAATTGTTACAAACATACACTACAAAAATTAGAAACACTTAAATTTTATGTTAATTTAAGTAAGAATATCTACTGTAACAATTAACATTTTGTACTAAAAAAGTAGTGTTTTATAATTTACTAGACTATTAGGTATGTTACTTCAGACTAAAAGGTTAGAGAAAATTGGTGTATAAAATATAAACTTTTTGGTTGACACACATTTAGCTAGTGAAAATTTCAAACGCTTCTTAAAAACCTTAGGGTTTTTTAAACCTTTCAGGCCATAAATTGGTCTGTAAAAGTAGCAATTTTTTGTTTAAATGTGTAAGAACTATGAATAAAGATTTAAGTTTACATTAATAATTTTTATTACATATTTAAGTTCATTTCATAGAATGTACTATAACCCAGGGTTGCCACACACTCAGGTAACTCAGAAAATTTAGGGAAACATAGGGAATTTTCAAGTTATAGAAAATCTCCGGGAAACTCAGGGAATTTTGACTCTAATTTTTAAGTCAGGGAAACTGAAGGCAGTTTGGTTTTTTCTAAAAATTTCAGGAAAAATTTAAGATTTTTTTTTAAAAACTTTGGCAAAGTTTTTCTAGATCTAGAATGAGATTTAGTTGATTCAATTCCTGTATTTTGTTTAAAAAAGTTTATTTTATTTATTTTTAAGTGCTTGTTTAGAATTTTTTTAGACTTGCAGCTAGTTCTTCTATATTATTAGAATTATCATTGTAAGTTTTTAATGAATAATTTTTTTTTAGGATTTGAATTAAACTCAGGGAAACTCAAAGAAGTTTAGTGATACTCAAGAAAGTTTTTGGTCACTCAGGGAAGATTTATTGACTCAAAGAGTGGCAACCCTGATAACCTTATTAAAGTGGTCTTTACTTATGGTAGAACATAAGTTTTTAAAACATTTTAGCTATGCATCCAAAGGTTACCCAAAATCAATTGCTAATATATACTGAAACTTATATAAAAATATATTCAATGTTAAAGTTTATATCAGGGTTTAATAAAGCAAAAGCCCACAAGGAGGCCATAAGCAGCAAAGAGGCTAAAGGCGGGGTCATGAGGCAATAGTTTGAACATACACCAGATATTTTGAATTTGATGTAAAGAAAAATAGGTCTCAAAAGTTTTATGTAATAATATTTAAACTTGTACTAAAAAAATGATTGATAGTGAAAACCATAAAAAAAGGGCTTTAGGTTTATTTAATGGTAGTTTTTTGAGAAGTCTAGTCTGAGAAGGCCATGGCTTTTTTTTTTTTTTTTTTTTAAAGATAAATTATAAAAAAGTAAAATTTAAAAAAAAACAGAAAATTCTGGTTAATATTGTATACAGATTTAACTGAAAAATAATTAAACAAATACTGTTTTTATTTAGAACTAATGTCAGGACAAAAATATTTTAAGAAAAATACAGTTCAAATTTTATACTAAACATAAAAGATAAGATTGTCCCTGAACTGGTAAACAATTAATAAAATATTTACAAAGCATTTATTTTTATTTAATTCAATTTTATCACTTATTACCCCAATTAATTTGAATTAAGATCAGTCTGGTATCTTTTATATCAATTTTTATTATGCAAGCATACAAAATGAACTTAACTTTTACTTTCTAGAAAAAAGAACCTTACTTAAAAAAGAATGAAAACCTTCAGGAAAAAATTGAGGAGAAAGAAGCTAAAACACAAATTCTGACTTTTCAAATTGTTTAAGCAAAAATTAGACATTTAGGTTTTTAGTTACAGAATATACATTCTTAGACTTTTTCAATGCACTTTGAATTAAAACATGTAATATATTTTGTTTTTTTTCTAACTTTTGCTGAGTTTCAAAGAAAATGCTAAACTCTAGGAAACAATTGATAAAATACAAAAGTTTTAATTACCCTAATACTCAAACTTTTATTATCAAAAGAAAATAGTTTAACAATAAGTAGCTGACTAACTGTACCCTTATATACTTTTTTTAAATAATTTTGTACTATAATATTTTTATATTATACACTAAAAAGCAGAACAAAGCTAAAAATTAGAGCAACAAAAAAAAACTTTTTTCTTGCAAAGGGTAGAATCATTTCAAAAATATACCCATACAACCTTATCTAATGATTGCAATAACTTATAACTTGATTTGTATTATTGAGATAATTAAGTAAATTAGTTTTTAAGTTTTAGTAGGAACTTTATTTTAAGCTCTTCCAAAGTCACAAATAACCAAATGAGAGATGTTGTTTGCTGTCTTTTAAGCTTTCTGAATGCTGAAATTTAAAGAACACCAAAGGCCTTGCATGTGAGTTTTCCTTGTTTGGGATAAACAGCTTTGTTTTTAAACATTGATGGAGTTTTTAAAGCTTTATTTTTTATAAAAAATTTGGCTTTTCAATTTTTTCTTAGTTTTAATTGAAACATTAAACTTTTTTTCCACCTTTGTTGGTGAAGCCTAATGTTTAAAACAAGTTAAAAAAAACTATTTTTTTTTAATAAATTATTACTATAATAATTTTTTATAATTAAAACTGAAATAATTTTTTTTTCATAGAAATTATAATTAAGATATTCTACTTTTCAGGCGTTAAAAAAAGCTATGCTTACAATATTTCTATATTCATTTGGTTGTTGTTTTAACTATTAAATACCATAAATTTATTTTGATTAAAAATTTTTAATGTTAGCTTGCTCAGAGTTGCCAAAAAACTGCGAATCCTTGAAAATCCAAGAATTTGACAGTTTAGGTAAAAACCCCAAAAAAATATGGAATTTAAAAAGATTTTGAAAAAAGTAACCTGAAATTTTGAACAAAAATCTTTAAAATTTATGGAAAAATCATGAATATTAAACAATTTTTACATGTAAAATGACAAAATTTTGAGTATTAGTTTGCTCATAGTTGCCAACAAACTTGAATCCTTGAAAAAACTCTAGTTTGACAACTTAGGTAAAAACCCTGGAAAAACCTGAAATTTAAGAAAGTAAGAAAAATACCAGAAATTTTAACAAATTTACTAAAAACTTTATAAAATCATGAATTTAAAACTATTTTTACATTTAAACGATAAATTTTTGATTAGATCTAAAAATTCTACTATGAAAATAATTCTTTTTGTATTTAAAATTGTGTTTTATTAAAAAACACATTTAAAGTAGCTTTACAGTATCTTTTCATTGTTGTTATACTAAAAAAGACAGTTTTTTTTAACTTGAAATTGAATTTATACAAAAGAATGGACTAAAAAATTTTATTTTAAAAACCTTAGGCGACCCTGATTAATCTTAAACAACATTTCTAAAATAGAGCATATATTAAAAAATAAAGGATTTTGAGGTTGAAGTGTTTTTTTTAATAAAAAAACAGTTAAAGTTAACTTTGTTTTTCAAAACTGACTATACTTTATAATTAGGGATTAGAAAAGTTTTTACAATTATATATTATTTAATTTACAGACAGTTACATTTATATTTATTTAAGTAAGAATATCTACTGTAATAATAAACATTTTAACAGAAAATTTAGTGTTTCATAATATACTAATTTGTTGGGTAGATTAATTCAGACTAAAACTTTAGAGAAAATTGGTGTGTATAATATAAGTCTTTTGGTTGACACAAATTTAGGCTAGTAAAATTTTTTTTAAGGTATCTTAAAAAACCCACACTTGTTATAATCATTCAGGCCATAAATAGATCTCTAAAACTAGCACCTTTTTGGTGAAATATATGCCAAATATCAATAAATATATAGTAAATAGATAAATATTATTATATATTTATCTTTACTCATAAAATGTACTAGAGCCTTATTGAAATCTTTCTTACTTGTGAAGAAGTTTTACATTAGATGTTTTACAACATAAATTTTCAAAACAATTTAGCTGTGCATCTTTAGGTAATCCAAAATCAACTGCTGTATACACTGAAACTTAAGGTTAACCAAAGCAGGTCATATGGCCCCCTTGGAAGCTACAACAGAAATTTAGGCGGCCAAGAGCAGCAAAAGGAGCCATGGGTAGCAAATGGGCCACAGGGGGTTCATGAGGTTTGAAACATAAACAAAATGTTCTGAATTTGATGATGAAGAGCAAAAAATAAAATTCTCAGGTATGTTAGAAATAATTTTAAAACTTATACTAATATTCTGGAGTTGATAGTGAAGAGCATTAAAAAAGGGCTTTGTGTTTATTTAAGGGTATATTTTTTGAGAAGTTTTGTCTGAGGAGGCCAAGGCTTTTTGCTCTTCATTCAAAGATTGAAAAAGTTTGGAAACCCTGGTTTATATTGTATACATATCTAACTAAAAAAATCAAATAAGTATAAATTTTATTTGGATCTAATAAACAGAATAAAAAAAAATCATTTAAAGAAAGTTACAGTTCAAGTTTTTTAGTAAACATAAAGTATAAGATTGTCTTAAAATGGGTGAAGCAAGTTATTAACAAAATATTTATCAAGTAATTAATTTTTTCATTAATAATCCAAGCGTCATCTATTAAATCAAAGCTAATTTAAAGTTATTTCCTTTTTCAAAGTACTTTCAACAAAAACTTCAGTTATAGTAATAAAAGAAAACTTTCATTTTAAATAAGATGACTATAGAAGTTTTAAATTTTTCTTAATTCAACTTTTACACTTGTTATCCCAATAAAATGAATTAAGATCACTCTTGTACATTTTATATCTATGTTAATGATCCAAGAATACAAAATGGTCTTTACTTACTGGAAATAAGAAGCTTCCTGAAAAAGAGAGTGACAAATTGGACTTGAGTGGCTAAAAAACCTGACTTTTGTAAAAATATCTAAACAAAAAATTAGAATTTTAGCCTATATTAATATAATATACATACTTAGACTTTTTTAATGCACTTTGAAATAAAACATGTGACACTTTTGTTTTTCTGCTTAGTTTGCAGAGTTTCCATGAAAATGCTAACATCTAAAAAACAATGATGAAATACAAAAGTTTAATTACCCCAACATAAAGCCTTTATTTAAATTATAAGCAGTTTAATGCCAAAAAGCTGACCAAATGTACCCTAAAATACTTTAAGTAGATAGGAATGTTTTAACAATTTATACTTTTTTACATAAAAATTTCAGATTATAATATTTTTACAATATACATTAGAAAGCAGAATAAAACATAAAATTAGAGCAACAAAAAAAACATAGCCTTTTCTTTTGCAAAGGGTAGAATTATTTAAAAACTATGCCAAAACAACTGTATCTAATAATTGCAGTAACTGATAAGTTAAGTTAATTTATTCAGATTGTCAAAAGTAAAAAAGTTTAGACTGGAACTTTTTAAGCTTCACCATAATCACAAAATATCAGATGAAAGATGTTGTTTACTGTCTTTAAAGTTTTTTGTTATTTCAAAACTGAAATCACAACAATTCCTTGCTTGTGAGTTTTTTTTTTTTTGACATACAGCTTTGTTTTTGGACAATGGTGTAGTTTAAAGCTTGTTTATTATAACAGTTCTGTATTGTTTTATTTTTTTTTTAAATTTAAATGAAAAATCAAACTCCTCTCTCACTTTTTTATGAAGCTTAATGACTAAAAAGTGTTATCAAATTACTATTTTTTTAAAATGAATCTGAAATGTTTTGTCATTTTACTTTATTAACTTTTTTATAAGGAGAATTATTATTTTGAAAAAGTTTTAATTATAATTTTAAATCTTTTTGAAATTTCTAAAAATTATTTTCATACTTTTATTTTCGCTTATTTGTATATTCTTAACTGTTCTAAATTTGTGCAAAAATTTATGGTAAAAAAATCCTGAAATCTTTTCTGTTTAAAAAGTTTTAATGAAATTAAGTTTATTTTTTTCGTTTTTTTTTAGTTTTTGATACTCTTTTAATACTATCTTAAGCTTATAAAATAGGTAATAGTCATCAAGTTTTACTATCAAGTATTATATTTTAGTTTATTTAATTTTTAAAACTTCCTTAAAAACTCGAGTCAAATATTCAAAGATCTATAATTAAGCTTGTTACTTGTACTATAATGTTTTATTACATTTTTCTATATACATACTTACTACTATGATAGTGTTACCAAAGTATACAATCAGTATGTCATTGTTATATAAGTTTCATAACACTTTTTACTAAAAAATGAACTTTTCTTCGATCATTAAGGGCTCAGTAAAGTTCTTATAATTAAAATATTTTTATAAATAACAAACAGGAATCATATATTTTTGTTTTCTCTATTTTAAATTTTCCAAAATACTTTTTAATGAACAACACTAAAAGTACAGAAATAACTTCTATAAAAATGTTGTTTTTATAAAAGTCTATATTCTTTAAATATGTACATTTTCTACAACTGCATAGTACAAATTTCAACAATTTTTAAACTGCTAATTAATCAATTATTTGATATAGCTTTAACTTTTAAGTATACTTTGGTAAATTAAATATACGAATACTTATTTGCTTGATTAAAACACTTATTATTTTTTAGGACTGTGTAACTAAGTTCATACTTTTGTGAATTTTTCAACAAATTAAATTTTTTGATAAAAATGTGTTTAACTTATTCAAAAAATAGTTTTATTTTTGCATTAGTAAAAATGTACTACGATTATTCTAAAATTTAATTGAAATAAAATGCTTTTAGTTCTTATTTTAGAATTGAGTCATTTTAAACTTGCTGATATGTTTATATTAAAAATATTATACTAAAAATTTATTACTAGTTTAGTTTATCAAAGTGTTCTTATGCGTTTTTGATTGAAGTTTTATAGTTTTTTTAAAACAAAATCATACTTAAATTGTTTACAATTACTACATTAAATAAGCATTTTGAAGAGAAAAGTGTTTATTTCAATTGTTCTTAAAGTCACCCTGCAATTAGAAATAGTTATGGAAATACTTGACAACAAATCATTTGATTCTCAATATTTCCCAGATATTAACAATTTATAACTACAAACCTTTAATAAACCCACAAAACTGCTTGCAGTGAGAACATTTGGAAAACTTTATTTTATTAATATAAAATGTTCAGCTCGTTAAGTATTTCACTGTTTTTATTTCAGCTTACCACTAAAAACCACAAATTATCTTACACAGGTAACTTATTCTAATATAATTTTAAATGAATTCCAACTGACAATGGAGCCCACAAGGCTGCCCGCAGTCGGCATATTCGGCACAGGGATGACGTCAAGGATCCAACTCCACCTGCTGAAAGATGAAGGATTCAAGATAAATGCTGTTTGGGGAACCAACAAAGTGGAGGCAGACAAAATGGCCCGGGAGTACCAGGTCCCGTTCAGCTCTGATAAGATTGATGACGTTCTATTGAAGGTTGTTTGCTTCAAGTTTTTAAAAGTGTTTTTACTTTGATTTTCAATTAAAACTTTGATTTTACTTTGTTGTTGTTTATAATATTTTATAATCTAAG
Source organism: Thalia democratica (assembly GCF_965202585.1). Classification (NCBI taxonomy): domain Eukaryota; kingdom Metazoa; phylum Chordata; class Thaliacea; order Salpida; family Salpidae; genus Thalia; species Thalia democratica. The sequence goes on along the minus strand of NC_139165.1, from coordinate 31,780,232 downwards.
TAATATTTTTCATTAAATTAACACATCTTTGATAACATTAAAAAACTAGTGTAGGTTGAATTAAAAAAACACTTAGTTTATTATTTATATTTAATGTATTAACTTGATTATGCACCCAAGGCTACTTGTTAATCATCATATTGATTTTGAATTTTATCACAAATCTTCATATATTGCCTCTTTACTGCTTTTACATTCTTGCTTATTGTCCAACAAGATACATTTCATTGTTTATACTTATAGGTGGAGTACAAAGTAGAGTTGTCAATAAACGAATTAATTTTACCCAACTGTAATTAATTACATTTGTAAATTTATAAATATAACTCAGCGAGGTTTGATAAGTCTATTCTCTGTAATTTTTTGTATTTAGTTAATGCTTGTTCACTAAGCCTGTTAAACATTTTGAGTTTACACTTTAATTTTGATAGGAATTTAACAACTAAATTATCTTCAAAATAAATTCAGCTTATTTATATTTAAAGGTCAACCATCAGGTGAAAATTTGCTACATTTATTTTCTAACTGTAATCACTTCTCTTTTCATGACAGTTATTCATAGTTTTATTAAGTTTAGTTATCATATCATTTACTTATCTTTCATACATTAAGCAAACCCTTATTTGTTTATTTTGATATTTATTTTACTTAAACTGTTAGCTATAAACTCTGAAAAACTGTTTGAAGGTAAACCATACAGTCTTATAAAAGTTATGCTAAGAACAAAACATTTTACTAATTGCTTTAAAGGTTGACCACCAGTTGTCAGTTGTAAGAATCTGTACCCAGACTATTTTCCAACCATTGTACTAGCTTTATGTATTTTATATATATTTTTTAAACATAAGTTTTTTATAAACTATTAGCAGTTGTTTATATTTCATTAAAGAAATAGAACTTGTTTTTTAAAAGTATTTGGTTTTTTTGTTTTTTTTCCTCTGTTTTGCTGTAAATAATCAATAGTTGGTTCACATGGGTGGGTGTGTTCACACTGTTGATTTTTTTTTTGTTCAGAGCTAGTAGACACTTTGTTATAGCCACATGAATTTCCCACACTTAGTGGTATTATTGTGGCAACTTTAATTAAGTAAGTGTCTGATATGCGTCCACCAAAAGGTTTTATATTGGTTTTTTTTGGTTAGTTAAATTTAAAAAGGGTAAAGAAGGAACAAATGATGAAGCTTAGAATTTGTTAAACAACATCAATTGTTGAGACAGCTAGCAGTATTTTCTGACGTTTTTCTTCTGTTAAACTTTTTTTTAAACTTCTTTTTAATGTATAAAATGCAACTTATTTCTAAAGCCTAACCATGTAGTAAGATTTTTTATTTTAATGAATAAATTTTGCGAAACTAAAAACCTGGCTCTTTTAAAATAAAAACATTTTATAACTTTTAATTTAAGCCCATGTAGGAAGTGGTTAAGTATGTATGGGATCTAAATCATAATTTAAATATGTGCTCAGTAAGTATGTGTCTGTGTAATGTAAGCACCCACATAAGGTACACACCTTAAGAAGTTTGTGTCCGTGTAAGGTACGCACCAACATAAATTACGCACTTTAAGAAATATGTATCCGTGTAAGGTACGCTCCAACATAAAGTACCCATTTTAAGAGGTATGTATCCGTGCAAGTACGCACCTACTTAAGGTACGCACTTTAAAAAGTATGTATCTGTGTTAGGAGTTATGTGGGCTCCTATTCGTGTGTATAACCGTTTTTTCTACAGGCTACAGGATCTTTCAACCTAACTTAATATTTTAACTTTTTAAGTTTCCATTGTACTGTGGTTGTAACTATTTGATTTGTTGTGAAAAGTTGTTTAGGTAATTCAAAATAACTTTTTTCAACAGTTATACAGTTACAAACACACAATCAACAGTATTTTATAACCAAAAGTAAGTCAGTATGATTGTAAAAAAAGCAAGTCTGATTAAAAAAGAAAATTTAATTATTAATTGTTTTTATTCATACAAAGTACAAAAATTTAATCATTCAATAAAACAATTATTTGTGCTCTTTTTATTTATCGATATTCTCATTATATCACAACTTTTGTTTGTTGTAGATAATTTTTTTTTTGTTTTTGATTTGCAGATGTAGAAACTTTATGTTTTGATTATTATTTTTCAAACTGCTTACATGTGACCTAAATATGATTAGTTGACAACATAGTTTTTTTAGCTAAACGTTTTTACATCATCTTTTAGTTTAATGTACTTATGTTAAAAATAATTTATTAATTTTTATTTTAAGTTCGATTGAAAGATCCTGTAGCCAGTAGAAAAATAGTTATACGCACAAATGGCTGCCCATATTACTCAACAGAATTCATGGGAACATTTTCGATTTTATTTAATATTGGAAATATTTTTTTGTGTAAAAAATACTTTTTATTTAAAAAAAAACAATGTTTTTCTACTATTGGTTATAAAATATAGTTGATTGTGTGTTTGTAACTGTATGACTGTTGAAAAAAGTTTTTTTGAATAAGCTAAATAACTTTTTACAATAAATCAATTAATTACAACCACAGTACAATGGAAACTGAAATAGTTAGGAAAATCATCAAGAACAACCATGTTAGCTCTATTGACAACTTAGAATAAAACACTAGTTCATGATTAACAAGGGTTAAGGTTACTTTTTTTACAAAAGATGAGACATAGGGTGGGTCCACTTTGATATTTATAAATTAATGTATTTTTGTTGGGTTGTTGTAATATTGTATTAATTTTAAAGATATAGTATTTTGAGTAAAAAGTGTTATGTACAAACATATAGACTGCATTTTTTTTGATTTTATTAATTATAAATCAATATCTTAATTTGCCAAGACAATTTTTTGGCTAAATTTAAAAAAAAATCAGAAAACGTTCTGCTCGAATAACTTCGCGGCTACTTCAGAGATTAAGTAGCTTACAATAAAAAAAAAATGAAAATTTCAATGCTTAATATTTAAAAAAGTACTTCGTTAAAATAAAAACTGTGCATGCTAACAATGCAGAACAATTAGTACTGTGTGAATTTTTTATTTATATTTCTTTTAGTTCAATATTTATTGAGATAAACCATAATATACTGAAAACATTAAATCACCAATTTCTTTAAAAATAATTTGTTTTATAAAAAATCGTACATAGCGAATGAGCAGAATATTATTTTATACGTATAAAAAATATCAAGTCAAAACTATTTGTTTATCGTTAGATTTTCCAAAAAAAAACTGAAAAAAAGCCATAATGTACCACTTTTTCTATGGGCTACAGCACCATCAGCATAAACACATATATAAATACATATTTTAACTAAGTACTTAAGATTTATGATATACTTTCAATAAACATGTTTTGTTTTTATGGTGAGGTTTTTAGAGATTTTGCTTTAAAATCAATTTGTAAGTAAACTTTAGTGGCTTTTAAGATGTCTGTTTTACGTTATTGTACGAAACCAAAGTACGTATTAGCAGTTGGGTATGCTTTTTTGGGCTGTGTCAAAAGTGCGTACCTACTTTGCAGGTAACTGTAAATATTAGTTAGTTGAAAATCTTAAAAAATATTTTATACTTATCGCGTTTAACTTTGTTTAAAACTAACTTAAAACTTAAACTTTTCATTTAAAGCTGGTATAAATAAAGCATTATTATTTATTACAAGCGTTTTTCAAAAAATTATGTATTTTTCTCAAAATAACTAATTTTTGAAATAAGAAGTTTTTAAGTTTTAGTAATTTTTTTTTAAATAGTACTTTATTTGCTTTTCTTATATGTATAAGAAATTTATTTTGTTTAAAAGTTTTTTTATTTTTAATTGTTTACTATATATCTACGCCAAAAGGGGATTTTATTTTAAGAGTGTTTTACTTAGCTAAAAACTAGTAGTGAAAATCCAAAGTCGCACCCGCATCAGAATTGTCCAAAAGCAGTGCGGATGATGTTTAAAAACCGTTATTAAAATCTTTTTAAACCCTTTTAAATCTTACTGCTAATGGTTTATTAACGTTATTCAAACTGTTTACTATTATGTAAAATTTCCAACGCAATGACGCTTTTTTTTTGTAAATATAATGAAGTTTTAAAAATGTCAACAGACAAAAAAATTATATATTTTATACTAGTATAATTAAATAGTTACTTGATGAAGCTTAATTTGAAACCACCGTGCCAAAAACACGCTCTTTTTGCATTGCAACATTTTTTACCCATTTTTTGAAACAGATTTTTTTAAATCATTTAGTTGGCTTAAACTTCACACGTAAAAGCTCGTTTTGATTAGTTAACTCTGCAAAAAAGCTTAAAGTCAAACTATAAGGATTACAAACTTGTTTTTATACTTATTATGTGGGTTAAGTAAGAGATTAACTTAAAACTGATATAGTTACAAATTTGAATACAAGGTTTACAACTTTATCAGCATTATGATGAATTTTAAACAATTTATTGTTTAAGGAAGAAAAAGTTTTAAAAAATGACGTACATTTATGCAAAAAAAAAATTGAAAACTTAAATTAAAGAGAAAAAGATTGTAATATTTAAATTGTTGAAAAATTCAAAATTAATGTATTCTGTTACCAACTGCATTAATATCAATAAGTTTTCTTGCTTTATAATAATGCTGAATAGTTTTTAAATTAAATGTTAAAAAACTAATTAAAACTTAATTAGAAAAATAACACAGGTTTTTTCTTAACATAAAGACTTTTATTTCGAAATAAAAAACAAAACGCTGATTCAAAACAGAACATTTGAAAAATTTTTAAACTCAATGTACTATTAAAAAACTAAAACTTTTTTATGACAAAAATATCTTTAGCACTAGTAGTAGTTTAATTGGTTATTAAACATGTTGATTAGTTAATTATAGAAAGTTAACTTATAATGTTGGAAGTATATCTGTAACGCCTACTTTATCAAAAAGTGAATTGTATTGAAGCAGAAAAAAACTTCTTCTTTCCCTCATGTATGTGTCAGTTAGATTACTAATAAACTGTTTGTTCATGTAGTGCGTCATCACTGTATATTTGAGAATTTGTTAGTTCCTACAGAAGTTTACATCATTTCCCACTTTTCCTATTGAGCGCAGCAAAACATCGTACACTTTTCGCAATTACTCCCTGCTAAAGTTGTCCCCCCCCCCCCTGGTACAGCTTCCATCATGTATTCCACTTCCATCCTTTCAATTTCGCTACCTTTGGAAACACTCACGCATTGCAATAAGAATCTAAAGAATTGACTTTTGTTTATTTTTTAAAACACCAGCAAAATAGCAAAGCGACCACAAAAAATTATTCAAAGTTTTTTACTTGTAAAATGTAACTCTTGATAGTTGTACTTTTTAAAGGATGAATCGAATAAAACTTCTAGGTAACTATAAAGCTAAAAATTACATCAACATTAAAATAAAAATTACCTCCCATATGAATTATCTGTTTGCAATTCCGTATCATTAGTTTGCCGACAATTGTTTATTACTTGTTCAGCATCTACAAGGTTTCGTTCATAAGACACTCCCGATTCATTATGACGCTGAAGCGGCGGCTCACCAATAATTCAGGGTCGTCAAATCCTGAGTCATCCTGACTTTCGTTAACTTCTCCTCAACGATTATTATTCTCCTCATCAACAACTTGTTCATCGTCAGTGTCTCCCGTTAAACTGTGCAGTTCTTCCGGTCCATAGCAGTTCGTCGTCACGCCCTTGACGTTGTAGCCTGAAATTCCATCAGTCTGTTGCTGTGCAGGCTGTTCAGTTTCTTTGTCTTCGTCAGGACAACACAAGTCGTCATTGCTCTGTAGAACAATTTATAGTTTAGTATAAATATAAATCAAATTGTTTCAGTATTGTTTGGTTTATAGTTATCAGAAAATAAAATCGATGATTTTTCTTTTGCTTGCTAAAAGTAAAAAAAAGCTAAGCGTATAATTTTTTTTATATAGTTATTAATAATCTGGAGCAAACTACATTATGAAGGCCTTTAGAATTTTGGAAAAAATTAAGATGAAACGTTAATAGTATAAACGTTTAGAAAATTAGTTGTACTTAAAAAAAAAACATATTTAAAATCAATTAACTTTATTTTTTTGTTAAGTTGAACTAACTTCTAATGAAATAAAGTTTAATAAAATACCCATCTCTCATTAAAGTATAATATACACTAAGACATTTAATATAAAAGACTTTTGACATGTTAACTCTTAATTAGTCAGTTTGGTTTGGCTTAAGTTGATTTTATAAAGCTTGATATCTAGCCTCTTAATGAGTAACGGATTAATATATTTTTTATTATAGTCTTATAAAGCAAAAGTGTAAAATACACAAGTTGATTAAATAAAAAATAAAGATAATTAATCATTTATTTAAAACAGACTTACTTCATCAGATGCCCAGTTAAATCTTTTTGGTTTTTGTTTAGTTTAAAAATAGATTTTATTAGTATTTATTTCTGGTTGCCTAATTTTTCACAAAAAAAGTTTGATTATTCTAATGCTATTTTAGAATTTATAGTTTATTAAAGCTTTCAGCGAACTACAGCTTTGAATCACTTAGTCTAGTCTAAAAATATAACTAAAGTATTATTAAGTTACCTGTCACCTAGGTACGCAGCACTTATATACGAACCACTAGTATGATATGCACTTTTTAGCCGAAAAGCGTTTAGTACAAAATTAAATTTGTTTTTATTTGTAATAATACACAAAAAAAAGACAAAAATAAAAACTCAAAAGTTTTATACTTTTAGTTAGATCATTATGTATAAAAAGAAATAAAAATACACAAACCAAATAATAAGCTATAAGTTTACAAACTGTATATCACGTCTATTATTCTAAATAAAAAATATCAAGGTATATTTATTAAAAAAACGAACAGTGCAATTTAAATTTGCATACCTTATGATGGAAACATAGTAAAAAAAAACTTATTGAAATTTTACATAAAAAAGTATTGATTAGTGCAATTGAAGCTACAGTGATCTAAAACTATGGTGGCCATGATATATATATAAACAAAATAAAAACTTTATTTAATTAATAAAATTTTAAGCATTATTTCTTAAAACCAATACTGTTAATATTGATAAGGCAAACCACACTATTTTCTTTTTAGAGCACCACACAATTTTATTCTAAGTGTTGTCTTTTTTACTAATACAGCTAGTTTTAACAAAAAAAAAAGATTAAATAAGAAAAGATCAGAAGTAAAACATTACAACCCTATACTAGATTTTTAAAAAACAAACACAGTTTACTAAAAGTATTATCAACTTTTATTTGTTGAAAATTATAAATAAATTATATGTACTATGTAAATTTTAAAGGTACGACGAAGTTCAATATTAATTAAAAAACTTTGTGAGTTAAATATAAACACACATACATAAATACTTGTTTTAACTAAGTACTTAAGACTTATAATATATTTTCAACAAACATGTTTTGTTTTTAATGTAAAAGATTTTTTATTTGGATTAGGCTTTAAAAATTATTTGTAAGTAAACTTTAGTGGCTTTTAAGATGCCTGTTTTACGTTATTGTAGAAATTTTAAGACAAAAATTTTTAGGTACGTATTAGCAGTTAGGTATGCATTTTTGCGCTGTGTTCAAAGTGCGTACCTACTTCACAGGTAATTGTTTATATTAGTTAGTTAAATTACTCAAAAATTTTGTTGTACTTATTGCGTTTTACTTTGTAAAAACAAACTTAAAACTTAAATTTTCATTAAAAGCTAGTATAAGTCTATTATTATTATTTACTAGAAATTTTGTCAAAAACAATGTATTTCTTGCAAATACATATTTTTTTGAAATAAGAAAGTTTATAAATTTTAGTTATAAGATGTAACGTTATAAGGCGTTAAATCCTGGAGATCCTGATAAGCTAAGCTTATCGGAATGTATGTCACAGATGTTCTTGTGCTAAAACTTTATTTCAACTAACGGCGTTTCACTGCTCTCAAATAAATTTAAGAACAGATCTACGGAGTCTATAAAATGTTAACACACATTAGAAAAAAAGCAGAAAAAAGCATGTATAATTATGTATAGTGTTTATCTAGGTAGTAACTATAAATGGACTTTATGGTTTGAAAACAAAGTTTGGGATAAAAGCATAAAATTATAAAATTGTCTACAAAAAAAACAAATTTAATAAAAGTAGGCACTAACCTCAAAAAGCTCTAAGAATAGACAAGTTTTAAAAATGAAAATTAAATTGAGTTGTGCAGAAATGTTACGTCATAATAATTTTAACAAATTGTTCAATAATTTATACAGCTTAAAAACATGAAGTATTAAACTTGCAAGTATATGTAAGTTTTGTGAAATAAATTAGTACATAAATAGACAGAGTTGTTTAAAGTAGAATCGTCGGTTATGGGGACAGATATTCGATAAATCTTGCCGCTTATTCAGAAGTAGGTCTTTATCTTCTGCTGCAATTACTGCTTTTTCTGTATTGCAAGTTGGGCAAATTCTACTTACTCCGTTGGATGCATGTTTTATCTTTGAAACTCCACTCCATGTTTGGCCTTTTACCGTACCTGTGAAAAAAGCTCCAGACATAATCCGATAAACGCGTGCTTTGTTTTTTATTTATATTTTTAAAAGTATGTTTATGATTAGCATATCTATCCTTGAAACTACCTGCTGTACTTCCGATATAAATTTTATCTGGGCATTTACTTTCAACTTTAACTTTATAAATTACATTTTTATTAAACTCTTACCTTTTAATGGGCAGTTATCTTTGTTTAATTTACGGCAATTACATGTTATAGGCATATTACTTAACTTATTACTATTAGGGTTAGTTGGTTTTGAATATTTATTTATAGTTTTATTGTTATGCATTTTGCTTATACTTTTAGCGCTATTATCACTTACTTGTTCTAAGTTTTCTTTTATCATTTTAGAAATACTTCTAGTTATACGTTGATTATTATAATCTACACTATTGTTAGTACTATTGATATGGATATTTTCATTATCATTAATATTAAAGTTATCATTATAGCTTATATCTTTAGTGTTTAAAGTTTTAATATGTTTTACATTATTGTTACCATAATTAAAATTTTTACTATTAGGATTATCATTATCATTACTGTTATTAAAATTATAATTATTATTATTATTACTGTTATTATTAATTTGATTAGTATAATTAGAAATATTGTTCATATCTACGTTATTACTAACTTTATTACTAGAGTTATTATTTGTATTAGCTTTGATATGTCTATTTTTAAAATTTGAAATTACTGTTTTGTTGTGCGATTGTATTAAAGTTTTAACATTACTCATGCAACTATAAGAAATTTTAACTGTCTTTCTATTAAAAATTTTATTATAAAAGTGGCTATCGGGGAAGTGTTTATCGACTAGCTTTAAAAATTCTTTACCTAAGTTTATATTAACTGAAGAGCAATATGGAGGATTATACCACATTATATGTCGGTTACGCGGTTTTTTGCGTTTTTTATCTACATCTAATTTTTCATACTTTAATTTACATTTAAAACCTCGATTTTTTAATTCATTTTCGTACGGTGCTTTTATTTCGTTAAATATCTTTTCATTCGATGAGAGGGTACTTAGACGTTTTTGTGTCATTACCGGGAGGCATTTTTTTACATGGTAAGGGTGGTCAGAATTAATATTGATAAAGTTTAATAAGAATTCGGTTTACGGTACGGACGGTAAGTATTTTTAGATAAATTTAAAGTAACATCTAAAAAATTCGTTATTTGCGGTGTTATTGATCTTTCAAAACCTCTTGTTTACGAAAAAATTTAAAAGTTAACGTTTAGATTGATGTCTGATATTGGTTTTAAAATAACTTTAGAAATAGGAGCGCAAATAACGAATTTTTTAGATGTTACTTTAAATTTATCTAAAAATACTTACCGTCCGTAAGCTTGCTACACAATATAGTTGCTTGAGGATCCAGGGATGCTGATAATTAAATTTACTTATAAAATTAAAGGAGTCTGCAAAATAAAGTTGCTTATGTAATAAAGGGAAACTTGAAGAAACGAGGATTACTGAGCATAAAAGGTGCTTAAAGTATCAAAGAATTTTGCTTTTGTACGTAGATAAAGACAGTTGTAAAATGTTAAATGAAGTCCTAGTTGTCATTGTTTATCATTAATCTACAGCGTTCCAGTTATTACATACATTCCTGAAATTTACAAATTTTGTTATTTGAACACAAATTTTAATATGATTACATACAATGTATATTGTTACTATTACCTAATGTAATATACTAAAAATATAGACTACAGTACACTACCGTTTAAGTACGCAAATTGAACCCGACCAAAAAGTGCGTACTTAGCACGGGTAGTGCGTACTTTTTGACGACATAGCATAATATGAAATTTGGCTGTTTGTTTTCAATCTTACAACTAGCCACCAAATAATTAAGCCAAATAAACAAGTCTTTTTATTTTAAATAACATTTAATACATAATTCTAATTCGCAAAACTTTTTAATAGATTTTAAAATGATTTATTTTTACTATAAAAAGCTTCTACATAATTAATACATACATTTAATAAAGAAATTCAATGTCAGTCAATGATTTAAAAAAGAAAATTAAGCAACATTTTGTTTTGTTAGAGGGAAAGTACTTAACTACTTTGTGTTTACCAAACGTTTTCAAAACATCAATGTATGTACATTTAAATTAAATTATAACTTAAATATTTTGTATTTGTAGGTTTTTTTAACTTTGTCATCTAGATTTATTTATTTTATAGCATTACAGCTCAAATATCATTATTCTTTTTACTTTTCTGCAACAACTACATAAGTATTTAGTTTATTAACATTTAATAACAGAACTGTCACAATCTCAGGCCACTTAGACTACTCAGGATTACTCACCCTAGTTAAAAAGTTGTGAAAGTCTCAGGCTAACTCAGCAGGTTAGCCATTCTACCTGGAAACATAAAATAATTTGGAAAAACTTGATGATTGAAAATTTAGGCAAAAAACTGGAATTTCTTAGAAGTTTTAGTATAAAATCCTTTACTTTGTCTTTCTGGATAAGTGCGTACTTAAGGCGTGATGCGTACCAAAAAAAGTGCGTACTTAAGCGGTAGTATACTGTATATATATATACTATAGAATAGACTTTGTGTGAAGTATAGAACAATTGAAATACTTAAAATTTCGATTTATTAAAAAACACCCTAATGCAAAATTTATGGGACCCGAAGTTCGACCTTAGAGTTTTTAGCTTAGTTACTTAACATGAGGCAATTAATACAATAACACACCGTCCAAAATGTAAGACAATTTATAAAATTAATTATGGAGACGCTTCTGATTTTACTTAAATCTGATTAATTTTTTGTAAATTTTCTAAAAAACACAGTTATTTTTTCAAAAGCGAATGTTTATTACCTGGTCAACAGTTACAGGGTTTTGCTCATTTGAAACTTCCGATTCAATATGACGTTGAAGCGGTGGCTCATCAAAAACCTCTTCTTCATCTTCAGGGTCATCAAACCTTGAGTCATCCTGACTTTCGTTAACTTCGCCTCGCCCACTATTTGGCAATTGCTCATCAAAAACTTGTTCATTGTCAGTGCCTCCCGTTAAACTTTGCAGTTCTTCCGGTCCATAGTAGTCCGTCGTCACGTCCCTGACGTTGTAACCTGAAATTACATCGGTCGGTTGCTGTGCGGGTTCTTCTATTTCTTCGTCTTCGTCGGGAGAACACAAGTCATCGTCAGACAGCGTAGCTCTTACTCTTCCAGTGCCTTGCCTTGAATCCGGTTGGCTTTGAGGCACAGGACTGATGTCGCGCATTCCATCCAAACTCGAGCCATTGTTCGGACTCGTTAAAGATCCTGGCACTGGTGAGCTTGTAGGCTGCTGGGGGCTTGGGTTGCTATTAGTTGGCTCTGAGCTTTGCTGTGCTTTCCTTGATTTCGATCTTCTTTTGTAGATTCTATGCGGACGGCCTCTGTTTGAACTTGGCGCTGGCGAGCTTGTTTCAACTGCAAGCTGCGAGATGCTTGAGACACCACTGTCAGTCTTTGCGCCTCGTGATCCTGGCACTGGCGAGTTTTCATTCATTATTATTTATATATTTCAATTAAACTTTTATCAAAAAAATAGTTACTGAGTTTTCTATTTGACCATAAACAAAATTATAAAATAATCATAATTGAAAAACAATAGGCTGTACTTGCTTTTACTTTAGTTTTAAAACTTGCTTTAGTTTTTGTTGAAAAAACTCAAAAAGCAAATACTATTAAATAAGTTAATACTTTAGATCTGATAACTTTTGTTTATTGAATTTTTTGACTAACCTGCTTTGTAATTAATATAACCTTTTGCTACGCATAAAATTAATTTTATGAATAGTTTACAACCATCAATTTTATTAATAATTTAATTTCTTAATACATTTCATTGCGTTTTTTGTTCACTGTGGAGTATGTAAAAACTTTACAGCATATAGTACTATAGTACTATATATTTTAGTTATTTACTGAATAACTTTAGTAGGTTTTAGTTTTTTATGCTCATTCTATTTTATTAAACATCAAGTGTTTACTCTTATATAAAGCATAACAGTGTTATATGTTAGTATTAAACTAATTTTTTCTAAATTAACATTTATTATTCTTACTTCAAATAAACATACTAAAACTAAATTTTTAGGTAAGGATAGGTAAGTATTTTGTGCAATGAAAATAAAAACAACATAAAAACTATCATATCAAGTTTAGCTAGATAATTTTGCATATAATACACACAGTTGTATTTCGATATTTGTTACTAAAATGTTATGTTTTCTATTCAGTCAATCAACAAAGTAAGATACTTACCCGGAAATGAATAACCTAATGTGAGGTAAATTGGATACTTACTACACTAAAATTAAAAATGGGTTATACAACAACATTTTGTACATTTTATTGCTTTTGATGTATTTGATTTTAGATTTTTTAAATTTTTATTTTTTAAAACTCTATCAGGGCCAATATTTTATAAATTTTTGAGTTACTTTACTCTCATATACTCAAATCAAACAAAAATAATAATTAATTTATATTAAAACGACGAGAAAAAAAAAGGATATTGTAGTAAACAATTTTTATGTGCTAGCCCATTACAACTTTACTATTCTAAAGACTCTATAAAATAAGTTTTGTTCTAAATAAGTGAGACAATAAACTCTGATTTAGACCTCAATTGAAATAGAAGATTTGCATTTGTATATCTATCTAATTAAAAAAGCACTCGATTGTGGTATGCTAAGTTTACTATGTCTCTACCTTTAGAAATTATTACTCTGTGAAACTAAATAAAGTAAAATGAGTTTAAAAATGAACAAAATGTCTGTAGTTTTAAGGTGTTTAATTAAAGTTAGAAAATAGCCCAACTAATTTATTCGTTTTATGACTTACAAAGGCGCTTGTTTAAAATGTTCTAACTTTTCGTTCGAACTTAGTTGTTTAACAAAATATGTATACTACAAAATATATTACTACAATATTTTAAATTGTCTTACTTAAATACAAAATCAGTTTTACTATTTTTATTAGTATGTTATTTAGATAATTTTTATATCTTTGCCATTGAAGTATTTAAGTGTTATCAAATAGAAACATGTTTTATGCAAAATAAAAAGGATGCTAAAATAAAATACTAATATTAGCTTGAGATCTTAATCCTACTAATGTATAAATATAACATAAAATGACAAATGTAAGGCAAAAAACTGAAATGCCTTCACAAGTTAATAGTTTCTATTATATACTACCACCTTTGATAATATTTTTATAAAGATAAAACTTATTTGTTGTCATTAAGTGACATTTTACTTAAAAATTGAAATTTTCTAGTTTATTTAAAAACACAGCCGAAGCCAAGTTTTAGTTGTGTAGCATTCGGCTTTGATATGAGCAACAAGGTTTTAGTTAACATAAATCATTTTGGCTTCTACAGGTTATAGACAGTTAAAATTAGTTAAAATTGATAACATACTTATGTAAGTAACTGTAGTTATAATGAATTTATTTTTAATAATTTAAAAAAATGTCCATTTCAAGTTATTTACTAACCAAAGGACGATATAAATGTTAATTAACTAAAGTTAAACATATACATATATTATTAAACAACTATTATTTATTTTATTCAATGAAAAAAAAATAACTGTTTAAAGTAAATATTAAAAAGAGTTGCTAAAGAATAGTCTAGTCATGATAGTTTGAAAAATTAAGAGACCAATATCAATAGCTAAAGATTATTTATTATAAATTTCTACAGTTATGTCTATTTTGTATACACTTTTTTTGTAATAAGAATACTATTTTGCTGGTGAAATACTGATTTTAATTTGTTTATCTATTTTAGTTAAATGTTTTTATACATGAATTTTTAAATGTAATACTTATGAGTTTTTTTTTATTTTAACTCAGTTTTGTCATAGTCCTTCAGTGACTCAGGCTAAATTTCACCGGCAAAATGACTTAAAAAACTAATACAAGTTCTAATAAAGTTTTAAAACTATGGTAAGAAATCGATCTTAAAAATATTTTATCATTACAACATTTAGTAACTATGAGAAATTTTACAGGTTGTTTTACTAACATTAAGACATTTTGTAGTCATGTCAGAAGAGTTTCATAAAGCTACTAATCAACCAAAACTCAAAAATAAATCTGAAATTTTGGGTCTATTGAAGCAGAAGTATGATTTTAGTTTGCGGTCTTACAAGAAAAACGCAACAAACAAATTCAAAAACTAAAGACTGTACAGTGTTGAAGCTGTTGATAAATCAAGTATAGTTTTTTAATGTAAATGTATATATATATACTAAAATTATGTTTGTGTCTTCTAACTAATGCTTAATTTGCTAAAACGCTAAGTAAATATCAAAGATAAATTCAAGCATTAGAAACATACAAGCTCAAATATTATAAAATTGTTTTATTTAAAACAAAAGTTTTAACAGTCTAATTTTGAAATAATTAAGTTATAAGTAAAATCATTTACAGACTAAAACTTTGTTTGGAAACGGAATTATTTGAACTAAAATATTTGCATTTTCTCAACGAGCTAAACTTTTATTTTCTTAAATTATCGGAAATGGGTCAAAAAAGCACCGAATTACTTATGCACAAAAAGACACTCTAGTTTTGCGCGTCACTTTTGCTCGGAATGTCAATAAAGTACCAAGTGACACATAAGTACGAAGCTATACCTTTATCTGGAGCTATTTTTTCCCATGCATATGGTATAATAATTTTTTAATGCTTATTTAATATTTGTACGATAATGTTCAAAAATATAAAAATATGCAAAATTTTAAATTAAAAGTAGACATTAAATTTTCTTGAAATTAAAGCTTAAATGAATTGCGTTTAAAATGTGCTACAAACTACATTATAAGAAAGCTATTTTATGTACAACAAAGTTAAAAGTAGTTTTAAAAAATTCTTTAATTAATTTATTAATCTATACTAACAATTTCTTACAAACTGTTTTAAAATATTTTAGTTTTAACATGTAACTGTTGTTGTGAACCTATCTATGTTAAATTAAAACAATTAAAAAAAAAATTGAATAAAACTAAACTTACTGTGAATTTAAATAAATAACGTTATACAAAAGTGCTAAAGTGATGCTGTATAGAATATGTTTTAGTAAAAAAGTAACTTTCCTTCCTAAAGCGACAAAACATTCATAAGTTTCGCTGTGTGATAATATCACCTGCCCTTAATTATTGAACTTAGATGTTAGAACGAAAGTATAAAAAATGTCATTTTGTAAAGATGTTATAACTTCATATTTATGTATGTTTGAAACTGAAAAATATTAAATTTAATATGGATTATTTTATGCTAAGTTGAAGTTTATATACACAATTTGAACAAGATAACATATTTAACAAACTCAGTTAACATATTATACTTAATCTAAATCATTTAGAAATTTAATATGAATTGAAAATAAATAACGCAAAAACCAATATTTTAGCTGCTATCAACCAAGAAAAGAAACACTTTCATTTCAAAAATAAAGTTATCCAAATTTCAAATAACTGAACAACTGATATAAACATAAACAAAAAAATTGAACAACTTCTGTCTATGAAGAATTTTAAATGTCATTATCGATTCGCAAATGTTTTTAAACTTTCAAGTCTAATTGAAGTAACCAACAGAAAATACGGAACGCTGTTTCACAACGGTAGATGACGATCAAAACTTTCTCGATTTAGATTACAGCGTTGTATCAAAAATCTTAGCGAGTTCTAAACTTTTAAATCACTTCAGAAGTTGAAGTATTTAATGCTGCTGAAGGATGGTTGAAATATGACATTTAAAATCGTGATAAGTATGCTGAAGATTCTTTTAAAAATTTGCTTTGCATTGTTATCAGATGACACAATCCAACAGTTATTAAACGGTTCGAAATGTTTTCACAGAACTGATGAGCTATTGAAAGAAGTTCTTGATTTCAAAAATCAATTTAATCTAGCTGGATCTAGTATTAACCACAAAAGAAACAACAGATTCATAATGAAGAAGTCTGATGCTTACTTAGCCACAAGGTATTGGAATTAGAAAGATTCTAATATTATTATTTGTGGAGGTTATAATGAAAGCTTAGGAAGAGTAGTAAAATATGTAAAATGTGTAGATGTCAGTAAAAATGGGACTTTATCGTCTCTTCCATCGATGAAAAAACATAGGTATTTATCAAAAGATGTTTGTTTGAAAGGTGAGATTTATGTTCTTGGTGACTACGATCACAAATCCGATTTGGTGTTGTATATCGATAAATATTCAACTGCTTCTAATTCTTGGAGCCAGGTAGCTAAAATGCATGATATACGAAGCAGTAATTGTGTGTGCGGACTTATGGATAAAATCTTTGTCATTGGAGACTATTTAGGCCGAAATAAAACTAGTTCTTGTTTACAATTAGACACAAGTGACTACAGTTGGAGTGAAATATCTAAAATGTCCCAGGCAAGATGTGGTGCAGCTTGTGCGGTTTTCGAAGAAAGGGTTGTAGTTTCTGGTGGAATTTGTATTAATGAAATTGAGTTAAATACTGTCGAGTCATGTGATGTATTCCCAAATGGATGGTCACCAATGCCAGACATGAGCTCTAGTAATTATTGCCCTAGTTTAGTTGTTGTTAGAAACAAGTTGCTTGAAGTTTCTGAGTCTGCAAACACGTGTGAAGTTTTTGACAAGTTTTTGTAGAAAGTTTTTCACTTTGAAATAACCATTACTAGGCTGGTACGACATTGTAAAAGCTTAATGTATAGGAAGCAAAACACATGTACTTCAAGCCCAATCGCCGAAATTGATTTGCTATGACACTGATAAAAGTAAGTGGTCGGAAGAAACTTGTTCAGTTACAAGTAATCTTATGTATTTTTCTTTCGAGTAAATTGCTCGTTTTTAACAAAATAATTTTAAGGTTTAAGTTAGGTCTAAACTTTTATAAGCGTAACAGTATTGTTTTTCTTAATTTATAAAAATAAATATATGCAAAAAGATCTTATACACATTTATAAAAATGTACGAAGTTTCTTTTCAATACAAATAATGCCAGAAAAGTATTTAGTGTGCCAATAAAAAGTTAATAAACAAAATTTTTTTGGTGAGTTTTATTGTTGCCTATCTTGTTTTACCTATAAGTGAATTTTCAATTAATTACAAACCATTGTTACTTCGAGCAGTTTTGATACCAGCTTCTTGTTTCGATTTACGTAGTTTTGCGCAGAGCTTGTAATAAAAAAATATACAATTTGTTTATGTGTTTTGTCTTATAAGTTAAAATGTTTCGTTAATTTTAGTATCTGTAAATAAAATTAACATATTTTTCAGCTGCTTAATTTTTAACTGATTAAAGATTCTCATATTACTTCAAAAGAGTTATTTCTCTCTATTTCAATGCACCGTCTACCAGCTATGTGAAATTTGTGTGGTGGACTATAAAGTGTTGTTTTAGAATCATACTATTAAAATTTCGTATCTTTACTAATGGTTACTCCAGTCTTTGTGGTTGTCGTTCAGTTGATTTATATGAAACTAAACCAATAGAATAAAGATTAAAAGGAACCGAAATATGTTTTAAGTATTATTGTATTGCAATAAGTCTTAGTAAAACCTAAAAAATACTATTCATATTATTTAGAATTCTATTGATTGTTAAAAAAATACTAAAAATCGATTAAATACAAAAAAATGTTAACTTGAAGTTTAAAAAGTGAATTGAATTTAGTATATCATTGTTATTTTACTACTTTTTTAAAATTATCTACGATTTGTTATAAGCCGTTAAACAAAGCGTCTTTCTTCAAAACAAAAACGTAAAGAGATTGTAAAGTTTTAATTAAAGTAAACATTAGTATAAGGAATCTGTATTTTAAATTAACTTTACTTAGAAAATTAGTTTTGTTAGTGATCTTATTAACGAATTTATTAAAATAGGTTCTTTTAATTTTATTATATTTAGGTTTCGATGCATTTATTACTGTCCTACTAAAACTAAGTTCAATGCAACTTAAAAAAAATCCTTTTAAAACCTACCGTAATTTTAAAAAACTTTTAATTTTAAATAATAAAATAAAACTATAAGATTCTACGGATTTTTGAAATAGACTAGTATGTATTATACGGGAACGGGTCACTTATGCACGAGGGTGACCTTCTAACAGGCTTATGATCAGGACCCACTGCAAGCAACTTATCATTTATATTATCTAAGTTGGACATAATAACTTCAAACTACTTATAAGTGCTAACGTTTAAATTATCAGTTAACACTATCTATAAAATACTTTATGCTACTCTAGGCTACTTTATATAAACCAGAAAGACAGTTTTGAGTGATGAATCTTTTATATAAAACACAACAAGAAATACTAGCATACAAAACTATAAATTACTTTTATAAACACTTTTTCAATATAAATTGAAAGCTAATTAAACCTATTTCAAAAGACTTAAAACAACAAACTAAAAATTAAATAAAACTTTTAATAAGTAATAAACTGTGAAAGATTTAATAAACTATAAAGCATGTAAATCTGGCTCAAGTATTTTAACAATTGAACACCTGTTAAAATATTGACTTTAAAACAAAACAATACTTACAATTAAAATTCACAAAATAAGTTCAAGAGCAGTTGTTGCTTCCAGCTGTACAAAAAAAAACTGACTAACTGCTCACATGAAAATGCCTCGTCATGTTTTTATGTTTTGTTGCATCAGTATTTAGTTTGAAACATTTCGTCATTATACGAATATGGCCGTTTGTTCTCTGGCTCGTGCATTCAACCGTATCAACTCTCTAAAACAATGTCAATGCAAGGTATTTTGCATTTTCATTAGATTTTTTAATGAAATTTCAATCTAAAGCATTTGAGCAGTTTACAGTGTCTATGATTAGTTCTGAAAAAAGAAATGGAGATTTAGTTTTAAAGACTTTTAATATTAATGTAATGCTATAAAGTTTGTGTAACTAAGAGATAAAGTATATTTTGAGAGCTTAAAATAATGTCTTCAGTAAATAATGAAATAAATTTACTTATATCACTTTGGTGTGAGCTAAAATTAATCTCAATACACTTTATGAAATCTTGAGGTAAATCTGTAAGGTCTATTTTGTTAGGTAACTTTGTTTCAAATAAATTCTAGATAGTTTCAAAATGTTTTTTTCAAAAACGTTTTAGCCTAAAAAATGAGAAATGTATATGAAAATAACAGCTTTATTCAAAGTATTTTGTGCAAACCTCAGGATTTTTCTTCAAATTGTTCAAGAATTTTTATTTTTTTTCAACAAACTAATTTTGTTTAACTCCAAATTCTCTACTAGTTAATAAATTCTAATAAATAAACATAGTTGTTAAAAGTATTAAAGCTTGCTCCCCCGTAGCATCTCACTTGTTGTCACTAACTAATTAATATTTACAATTTTCTAATAAACCTAAATTGCTCAGGCTGGCTTTAATTTTTTCCTCAAAGGATTCCAACTGTTGTGATATGTTGTTTAAAAATAAAATAATTCTCTTTGTTTTACCAAAGTTTAAAGAGTGGAAAATTTTTTAATGTATTTGTTAGAACAATAAAAAACAAACAGGTTCATAAATGTACATTTGTCAACTCATCTGGAAATTTTATATTTTTTTACAAAGAATTGTTTGTCCAGGAGTGTTTTGGTTAATGGCTTATAGTATGAAAATAAAATTTTCAATTAAAAAAAATCAGTTTAAAGAAATTTAATACAGTTGTTTGAGCTATATAAATATGATAAAACTATGTATAAATTAGTTATATATAACATAGATTAGTTTATAACTGTACATTTAAGAACATGTCTGCAAAATTTGAACTGTTACTATAAAGAGGTTTTTGTGTTAAATAGAACTTTGTTCAGTTTATAAACACTTTATAAAACTACAGATGGAACTTATTTAATAGAAGCAAAATTAAAAGCCCATGAACTATTTATCTTCTACTTTTTAATTTTCTGAGCTTAAAAATAAATCTCAAGTTTTCAAAAAATGTTTCTTGTGCAATATTATATAGAATCTGTTGAAAAAGTTATTTATGTTAAAAATTAAATTTTAAAGTGCCTAATTTAAAGTTTGTAAATTTTTTTTTTAATATATTTATTTTTTTCTTTTTATTTTTAATGCTCTCTACATCTATAAATTTTTATATTTTAAAGTAAAGTGACATATTGCAGTTAAGTATGTTGATATAACAAAATAATAATCATCATACAAAAAAACACCTTCTCACTCATAAGGGCATTTATGATACAGTTTTTAAAATTTGTCAAAACACAAATTTATTATGTTGAATTATAATGTAATTTAATTTTAGTTACAACTAAAGATATTTAAATTAAACCTTAAAACCTTTACTTTGGTTTGATTCTTTAAAAACAATCTATATTTAAAATTAAAATATTTGGGGAAGGTTGGTAAGCTAAATTGTATTGAAAATTGTTGGTACACGGTGATACTGTATTGGCAAAATGAAGGTTTAAGTTATTTACAATTTCATCTGGATTAAGAAAAGATTACTCATTTAAATCTAGTTTATGACGAAATATATGTTTTTTCTTTTGTCTGTTCGTAATATTATTAATTACCTTCCAAGTCTCTGCTGAATCTTTTTTACAACATTAAAACTTTTGATTTTTTTTCTTAACTTGTTTCTGTAAACTTGGTGTCGTTACTAAATTATTTCTGCAAAGTGTTTTGTAAAGGTTGTTTTTATGCTTTATAGATTTAAAAATATCTTTTGTAATCCAGGGTTTTGACTTAAGTTTTAATTGAGATTATGAAAGTTTTTTCATAGGAATATTTTAATCACTTATGTCTTTGACCTTATTTATTGAACTATTTGACTTGCTAGCTTCTCATGCAATCCCTTGATTACCTTTTGGAGCATATCAAGTTTATCATCTGAATCCTTTGAAGTCTTCATCATCCTCTCAATCATTTTTTCAAAATATAACAGTTCACTTTTTCAGCCATTTTAATTATTTTTTTTTAATTAAAACCTTATTCAAGTAGAGGTTTTTGAGTGGTTTTACATTAGACTATGAACAACCGTACTTTTTTTCAATTTTTCTAAATCTTATGGTTTCTCCATAATTTTATTCTAAAACTTACTAAATAATAATTTTAACTATTTTTGAGAATTTATCTGATTTTTAATTGTGAAGAGCAAACTTGAAAATATAATTGGAGTTATTCTTTTAAATACGAGATTGTTATAAAGTTGTGTTGTGTGTTAATGATTTTTTTTTCTAACAATCTATATATCATCTGCATTTATTACACTATATAGCTTTTCCTTATTGTAATGTCTTTTGATGTATTTGAAAATAAATGTCTTTTAAAAATACCCTTTAATTCTTGACTAGTGTTTAATAAAATAATAGGCTTATGCGTGGCTTTAAATTAAAGAAAATTAAAGCTGATACTTAAACTATTATATCTAAACTATTATAAATTAAATATAGATATATGTTTAGTTAAAAACAATTGAAAAAGTTTTCTTTTTAATTACTTTATGGAAACATGGTTGAAAGTTGTGAATCTTAAATACTCAGAAATGTTTTGTTTCTTGAGTTATTTCAGGCTTGATGAACTTTATAAGATATGAACTCATTTCCAAAATGTCAACTTGCCTTAACTATGATTATCGTTTTTATATACAGTTTTAGTTATTTACAGCATAATTTTACATAAAAAACTAAACAATACAAATATACTAAAATGGATGAAGAAATATGTTAGTCTAACTTATTTTTAAATAAAAATGGACTTGTTTTAAATATTTAAATTAATTTTAATTTACTTTTTTTTTATTGCTTTAGTATGTTGGTTTAATGAAACTTTAACAAAGCTCTAAAATTAAACTATTTATACTGTTATTTTCTACTCAAAAAAAATTATAAAAATAAATACCTATACTTTTAAAATTATTAAGACATTATAATAATATACATTAAAATAAACACCTGTTTGAAACATACTTGGCATTTTAATGTTGTGAACTATTTTGGTTATATACTTTTAAATTACAAATATTTTTTTTGAAATGCTGTAAAGACTATTATTACATTTAAACATTACGAAACAACATATTTAAATGCGTTTAAAGTATTAATGAACAAAGAACTTTTCATAAAACCAGCTTAATAAAATGCAATAAACCGAAAACAAAAGTTTATTATAATGATAGTTTTTAATTTTGATTTCTGAACTAGTATTCAAGTTAATTATATAAAGGTTGCTACATTTGCATGGATAAAAATGATGAAAAATTGATATTCCCGTGTAGATGCAAAGGTGAGGTTAATTTTATTTGTATTTTTGTTTGTGACAAAATTATAACCATACCTGTTGGCAAATATTGAAATTTTTAAAGTAGCATCTTTACATTTTTATCAAAAAAAATTAGCAACACTTTTTGTAGTGTTTGCCAATTACTTACAAAGTAGTGTTATTACTTTGTTATTATGATATAAAAAGTATTGTTTTTTGTTTTTAAAAGATTATCTAATATATAATAGATTAAATATAATTTTTAGTTTTTATTAACTTTTGAAGGGCTTTTTTAGTTTTAGTATAACTATTATTTTAATACTACAACCAAAGCTGTAAATTTAATTTATACATTTTAAGAAACTGTTTGGTTTTGAAAATAAAATAATTTTATAAAAATAACCATCAACTAAGGTGGTACAAAGTATGTGCATGAAAGTTGTTTAACAAGATGGATCGAAGAAAATGACAGAAAACGATGTTCCATGTGCAATTACAGGTGTGTTTGTATTCTTTTTCTATTTTGAAATACTTCAAAAAGTTTTAACTAAGTTTTACTAGTAACTCACAGTTATATGACTATCACATTCTTATTAACCAACAGTTTTACTTATAGCAACAAAAAAAGTATCAAATATCTATGCATATTGTATTTTATTCTAGTGTGTATCAAGAAAACATGTCTACAAAACCATATTGATCAATAATACAGATGTTTTCATTTAAAAATAGATATTTAACTGTTACTTTGAACTTTACTAACCTACATGATAATTTTTAATGAACACAGGTACAAGTTCAACCACAAGAAAGTATTCAATTTTTCGGGGTTTAAATATTTATTATTTCTGTATTATAACTCCTTCTCTGATTTATTTTTAATGGAATTATTCGGTTTGGCAGTAAATTATTACTTTTCTTTTTACACCTTTTCGTTATCAGTCTACTTTTGTGCTGCTTTCCATTTCATTCTTACTATTGGTGTTTTGCTGTATCGTGACAGGTAAGTTTCAGCTTGTTTCGAGTAAAGTTACACAGAGTGCTATAGTTTTTATCCCAAAAAAAATGCTGTTTTAAGGATTGTTAATTAAAATAAAACATCTTTTAAAACATGATTTTCAAGTAGTAACAACTTTATATTATTTTTTAGAACAGTTTTATTTGTCCCCAAAATTGCTGAAATCAGAAATTACGAAGAAAAAACTGTCAAAAGAAGTTTATAAAAGGAAAATTTCAAAATTGTTTATTTTTAAATGCATAATACAAGAGCGTTTTAAGTATAATCGCTTACTAAGATTTTTATTTCTAAAAATTAATGCATTTGTATATCATTCGGTTTATCTAATATATCTTTGTGAGTTAAAAAAAACTATTCTTGGAGAACTAATTTTAACACCTGGTTATTATTAATAGTAATTTAATAAATTACATCTTTTAAAAGTTTGAAAAAAAAAATGTTTGTTTATTTAATTAATTTAAATGCTTCAAAACGTTCTTTTATCACAAAAAGTTAAATAAATAACCTTTCGTTTTCGATTAGTTTTTATTTACGCAGATTTAAATCGATTAGAAGTTTTATTAATGTTTTCGATTAACCTTGACCGGAAGCAATTCGTTTATATTGAAAAAACCTTATATGTGTACCAAAAAATATTTATAATACAATGTTTCTTTATTTTTGTAAAATCTAGTTGTTTATAAGCCATGTTTTTGTCATTTTGTTAATGTTTAGTTTTACTAAAGGTATTTTTTGCTAAACAAGTTTGATTGTGTCTAACTGTTTTTGTCTTTTAATTTAATTTGATTATTTTTTATTACTTTTATTACTATAATAATATCAAATTTATTAGGCTTCCCGTAAATCCTATGTAGTCCTTGGTTTCGTTCTGAGTAGTGATTGTCGCCTTGTAAACCACATTCTCATACAAACACTTACTACTTAAGGGACAGTAATTTTTGTTGCGGCAGTTGTACATATTATTCTCTTTATTTTTCTTATGGTTCGTTTTACTTAGTATCTTCTTGTTCTGACACTTATTAATGATTTAACATTTTCCATACAACAGTACAATACTTTGCAGTTGTTTATATACAAATCTTTTTCATACTCTCGATTTTAAAATGTTTGTCAATTAGATTTAAGAATTTTTCCCAATATTAGTTTTAAGTGACTAGTAGTATTGGGGATTGAAGAACATGGTTTTTCTTGTTTGTTTTCGACCCTTTTCGTCTACAGGGTTGGTTTTGTTTTCATATTGAAGTTCGTGTTTGAAGTTAGATCGGCGTACAGAAACTTGGTAGCTATGCTTTGCATTTTTAAAGGTTTGCGGGTCTATAGACAGCCTATTTAATCTTTTCTGTATCAATTTAGGTAGGTCTTTCCTGATTATCGTCAGGTAGTTAGAGTTATTGTTGATGCATCTGATTGAGGATTTTTTTCTGTATGGCTTATAACAACTGTTAGCTAGATCTAAAGTGATGTCCATAAATTTGCACTTTGTCATTCCAATGTCTATAGTGATACTAAAACCGATGTCTTCGAAGATCTATATCGTTTACTTTTTTATATTCTCAAGGTCCTGCTTGTTTTTGTATTTGATGATTTCTAAACCATAATCCCTATATAGACCTAGACCTATTTGGTTTGACACATATGTTTTTTTCTCAATCTATTGAGAATGTATAGGCCATCGAGGTCGCATAACTCAGCACCGAAGTATGACCCCATATCAACGTCAAATGATGATTCTTGATATTTCTTGGTCCATGTTTTTCTGTTGTAAGTAAGCACTGAATTACATGTGTGGGTTATGATGTTTAAATGCTCTTCATTTATTTCTGTAAATGTTCTTGCAAGTTGTACTGCATTATTAAAGTGTATCAGTTTGATGCTTGGATAGAATTTTTAAATGTCAAAGTTGAAAAAACATTTGCTCGATATTTCATCTATTTGATTAAACCATTTTATTATTTTATATGTGTTTTTCCACTGGGTTATTGTTGTTTTCTTCTTTATTTGAGTTACAATATTTTCAAGTATGTTCTTGCTTATTTTACTAAGTGAACTCTTGCTAGGGTTGATTGTTCTGCATTTAAATTTGAGCACATTTAAAAAACTAGATATTACAAAAGCTGCAATATCTTTATTTTCATAAACTTGACTATGACTATGTCTCTAATTTTAATGATTAGAGTAGTAATCTACCAAATCCTAATTTAAAAAAGATCTGGATCAGGACCCTGTCGGATCTTGATTTTAATAATGAACCCGGAATCCTGGCTGAGATTTGGCCGGAATTGCATCCAAAAGTTTAAAAATACTAAAGTTCACTATTTTATAACAGCAAAAAGTCAGTTTTTTAAAATAAACCTTGAAAAGAAAATAATCTACCATATATCAAAATTAATTAACTATTTGTTGAACTTTTAGAACCTTTTTTGTGATAATTTAAAGTACTTTACCTTCTTAAAGACTAATTAAAAATATATTTACTTATTTTATTCAAAGTCAGATGCTTTAATCTAGTATTTTGAACAATTAAGTAAAAGTTTTGCACATTTTGAACAAATCAAACAAAAAAATGCAGTTTAGCTTGGTATATAAGTTATACATATGGCATTTGAACTTGATAATATAACAAATTGTTTGCGATACATAAATGAATTTCGTGTGTCATTATAACTTAATACTTTATTTGTTAACATTAATAAGAATTGTATATCCTTTTAGTAAAGTATGCTTTTTTAAAAAACTCTTACATAATAAGTAACTGTACAATCATTTAAAACTCTTGATTGAATAAAAACGTTTACTAAAGTTTATAAAACCTTTTTATTTTATTATCTATTCAAAACTCAAATTTGAATGCGCATAGAAGTTTTGTTATGTACTATCTTGGACAAGACCTTATCAAATATCCTGGTAACCTTGTTGCTATAACTACAACTAAAAACGATTAATTATTTTTTCTTACTTTGTCAAGACTAAATATAACGCTAAGTTTCAGTTTTACAAAACTACAATTTCTATCATCTCCAAAATAAGGACAACGACAAAATTATTTGATACATTAAATTGATGCCAAACAACACTATTAAATAATATTATTATTATTATTGACTGTTTTTAATAGTTTAATTTTTTTTAGATTTTAATTTAAAATGATAACAATCTTTTTTTTAAATTTAGACCGTATCTTGATGCAAACGTTTAGGATAACTTTGAAGTGTATACAAATTTCATGGAACTAAGTTTAATAACATGCTTGTTAGCATAATAAAGAGCAGAATAAAATAAAACTGTGTTTTTATAACTTGATCAAAATTGAGAACACAAAAGGTTCGATTTAAATAATATTGTTCAAGTACTTTTTACTTACTCTACTAGCGTGTTAGTTATTAAGTATTTTATATATAATTGAGTAAAGAAAAAAAGAAATACTGATTTTCAGTTTTTAATTAAAAAACTTTGTATAAACGCCTAGCAAATAAGTCAATGAAAAAATTTTAAAGTTAATTATAAAAATTTATGTTTAATCTAAACTTACACCGTTTAACAAAAACATTGAATACTAAAATTTTTAATGATAGTTTAAATTATAAATAAGACACATGGAAAATTTTAAAACTTAAACCGTACTTATATTGTCAAACTATTTTTTCTATTTTAAAATTTATGCATTAAATGTAGAGCTGTCAGTTAAAATAAAACTTAAAGTGCATACACGTCCGATAAACCTTAATTTCTATTTAAAAAACGAGTACTAGTAAAATTTATCTAACTTAAAAGTAACTTGGCTAGCAAGTCATACCATAACTAAAACAATTTGATATATAAAAAAAAAAACTGTGTTAAGTAAACTTAATTTTAGGATATGCTCCTGAAAGCGATTGAAATAAATTACAAACTAACTTTACATCTACTCAAGTATTTTATAAATGTTTGCAAACTTTTATGTAAATTTTTATGAATATAGTTGAGATTTTGTTCATTTAACAAAAGCTGTACTTCGCAATATAAAAGCTTAACTGTGCTTAAATTACTCGGCTGCCGTAAATACTTAAACAACTTTTGTTACACTTCGATTATTTAATTTTAAGGATTTAAAACTACAAAAGTATGAAAATGCTTAACAGCCTAAGAATTATCTACTATTTCAAACTCATCTACTTCTTATTTCCTCCTAGCTCATCTACTTCTTTTATATATTAGCTTTTTTAACTTTTTTACTTCTTATACTTCTTTTACTTCTTCTATCCCATCTATTTCTCTACCTCTTCTACCATCTTAATTTCTTCTACCTCATCGACTTCTTCTACCTTTTCTACTTTTTCTACTTCTTCTACCTCTTCTATTTCTCCTATTTCTTTTACTTCTTTTACCTTCTTTACGTCATCTAGTACTTCACATCTTCTACTTCTTCTTATACTTCTACTTCTTTTACCTCTTCTAATAGTTCTATATCATCTACTTCTTCTACCTTTTCTAACTTAACTACTTTTTTTACCTCATGTACTTCTTATACCTCTTCTATCTCCATCACCTTTTTTTTTTCTCTTCTACCTCTCCTACTTTACCATTTCATTTACTTATCTTACATCTTCTACCTAACCTAATTCTTCTTTATCTTCTTCCACATTCTTCTTCCTCTTCTAATTCTTCTTCATTGTTTTACTTCTCTTAATGTGTTCTACCTCTTTTAATTCTTCTGCCTTTTTCATCTAATATAATTTTAGTATCTTTACTACTCTTCTACATTATTCTACCTTTTCTACTTCTTCTACCTCATCTGTTTCATATGACCTTTCTACGTCATTTAATTCTTCCATCAAATCTACTTCTTCTACTTCTTCTACTTCTCCAACTCACCTCCTTTTTCTATCTTCATCTTCTAAGTCTTCTTCCTCTGTACTTCTTCTACGTTTTCAACCTCTTCTATTCTTCTACATCTTCTACTTTCCTCGATTTTTGTACTTCTTTTACCTCTTCTTACTCTTTTACTTTTTAACTTTATATACTTTTTTTACATTTTCTACCTCTTCCTTCTCATTTTATGTTTCTACCTCTTCTACTTTTTTCTACCTCATCAGCTTTTTTTTTCTTTTACCTATTGTACTTCTTCTACCTCTTCTGCTTCACTATCTCCTCTACTTATCCTACCTCTTCTACCTAATCTAATTCTTCTATTTCTTCTATCTCCCTTGGTTTTTTACTATCTTTACATCATATCTTCTTTTAATTCTTCTAATTTTCTACATTTTCTACCTCCTTTAGTTCTACTACCTTTTCTACTTATTCTGTCTCTTCTTTTTGTTTTACATTGTTATACTTCTTTAACCTCTTCTACTTCTTACTTTCTTCTACCCTTCTACCTCATCTACTTTTTGTACCTCTTCTACTCTTTTAGCTTTTCTATTTTTTATACATTGTTATACCTTAACTACTTATTCTACCACGTCTGCTTCATATACTTCGTTTACCTCTACTACTTCTTCTACCTTTTCTACATCTCCAGCTCATTTACTTTTTTCACCTCTTCTACCTAATCTACATATTCTCTTCACTTCATATACAATGTTCTACTTCTTCCACTCACTCCACTTCTTCTATCTCTCTACCTCGTTTACTTCTTTTAAATCATCTACTTCTTCTACATCTTATACATTATTTTATTTCTTTTACCTAAGATACTTCTTTTGCCTCTCTTACTTCTTCTACCTTATCTACTACTTCTAACTCTTTTTTTTTCTGATTCTTCAACTTGTTCTACCTCTTCCATCTCAAATATTTCCTCTAGTTCTTTTGCCTCTTCTACTTTTTCTACATTCTACTACTTGTTCAACCTCTTCTTACTCTTCTACTTTTTCTACCTCATCTATTTCACTTCTTCTATCTCTTTACCTCGTTTACTTCTTCAAGATAAAAAGATACAATAATGAAATAAAGTAAATTAAAGATAAAAGTAATAAGTTATGCCACCGAATGCGTGGGCTTACGCGTGGAGTTCAATGTTCAAATTGATCCAAAGAAGTTGTCTGCTACAGTATGCGTAAACTTATGAGTATGGCACGTTAACAACTCAAATCGAGTTGTTCTCCCCGTCGGGAAATATATGATAAAACAATTGACTATATATGTATTTTGCTAATATTACAAAAAAATAACATAAAATAACAAAAAATAATACAAAAATAACAAAAAAATTGAATTCATAAACCAAACATAAAATACAGGCTTATCTATTTTTTAAAAATTTGTTTACAACAACTTTAAAGTCGTTTTAAATGTTCTTTTGTTGTTGTTTAAACCCAAAAGTTCATTTTTGTAAACTTTTTTATTGAACATGCTCAACTTACATTTTTTAACTATTTTTTTAATTTATGTTATAAAAACCTCTACTTAGGACGTTTTAAAAGTTTTTTTGTATTTGTTTTTACCAAATTTTTGTACTTTTTAAGTTATATTTCTTATACCTGCTTAACGAACCATTTTAATTTGTTTATTGTCATAGAAATTTATATTACCTATACAAACTGTGACAAAGTTTAACTGCTGAACGGATTATGAAACTACCTGAATTGTTATATATGTTGTCAGTAAGGATTGCAGAACAGAAGTTTTTATGAAAAGTTATTTTCTTTGTTAAATACAGCAACTGATTTTTTTAATAAAACTTTGTTCTAAATAACTTCAATAACACTTTAATTGTGTTTTTGTTTCTGTTAAAAACTTTATTTATTGTTAGTTTATATACTATACCAGCTTAAACTACATTTTAAATATTTTATGTAGTATTTCTGCTAAAAACCTCTACATAAAAGGTATTTCAAGGGTTTTTATGTTTTTTGTTACTAAAAAGTTATTTTATTTATTTTTAATTAAAACTGTCACTTATCATTAAAACTGTCTGTCTAATTTATGTACAAAAACAATAATTTAGAATTTCGGTTGCTATAAATTTGTTTTTGTGTCTATTAAACCTTAAAGTAAATTTATTCTCATATTCTCCATTTAAATTGCTTCTGAAGCCATGCCTCGACTTATTACTAATGTTAATTATGTACTTCTACTCAGGACGTTTCAACGGTTTTCTGTGTTTATTTTAACTGAAAGCTAATTTAACATTTAATTGAAATTTTTTAAATTGTTACTTATAAGTACTAAAAATAAGTTCTAGTAATTACGTTTAAACAAATTTTTGTTTTTTTTTAATATAAATTGTATTATTGTCATTTTAAAGTTAAAAATGATCAAATTGCTACCTTTTAATCTATAATTTTTTTTTTTTACATTAAATTTTTTTTTTTAGTTTTAAGAGAAAAAGTATATTCGTTTACCACTTTTAATCAAATTTATATCTTAAAGTCTAAATTACTTTCTATATACAATTTATTAAAATAAGTAAATACCCATTTTTATTTAATTTACATTTTAAATACAGTTAATAAACTAATTTATCGATTATATACTTTTTTTTCAAGATATAATAAAAATCAGACAGTTCGTGCTAAAATTGTATTAGATTAAATAATTTTTCTTTTTAACTTTACGAAATTAAAATCCAAGATTTATTGTTGTGCCTGATTTTCAATACAAATTGTTAATTGATTGTTTTGTGATCTTTCATTTAATTCATGAAATATTTTACTCTGATACTACAATATATTAAATTTTCGCTTTTAAATATTTTTTTGTCTTTAGAAGATTTAAATTGTTTTATGTTGAGTTTCATTTTAAATGTTGTATGTGTGTTTTATGCACTTATTTGTAGTTTTTATTTGAAATATATACACGTTTATTTGTTTACTT
Organism: Thalia democratica; assembly: GCF_965202585.1. Taxonomy (NCBI): domain Eukaryota; kingdom Metazoa; phylum Chordata; class Thaliacea; order Salpida; family Salpidae; genus Thalia; species Thalia democratica. The sequence goes on along the minus strand of NC_139165.1, from coordinate 31,748,584 downwards.
TTATATATACTATTTAATAAATATGTTAATCCAAATCCTTTTGCATCTTAACTACAAGCAATAGGTTATATTACATATAAAACAGTTTACAAATTGCTCATTTAAAAGAAAAAAATATACATATAAGATTTATATTATTTTATCAAATTAAGTTAATACACCCATTGTTTGTTTGTACCTGTTAAAAATGTTTTTATTTTAATGAAAATACTATTAGCTGCATAGCTAAAGCATACTTTAAAACTTTTTCAATGAGATTTTAGTACTCTATCTTTTTTTACTGTCTTGTTTATTGAGTGTTATGTTTTACACATATTTTTATGTATTAATATAAAAGTTTTGGTAAAATAATTTAGAATGTAAAACAAATTCAAAAGCTGTATATAACAGTTGTTTGGCTTTACCTAAACTTGAATACATTAGAAATATAAAAGTTTTGGTATAATAATATTATGACAATAGGTTCAAATTTGAAATTGGTATTGAATCTAAAACCAAAAAAAAATTCTTATAAAAGTATTTTTTTTTTTGTTTGACTGTTTATTGAATTTATAAATCTTAATGATGTATATTTAATATTAAACTAAACTGATTAATTCAAAACGATTTTTTTTTAATTCTTGTATTTAAATATAATATAATGATGTAATTTTAGTAACAACCGTGAAACATAAAGCTAGGTTTTTTGAATACAAGAAAATATTTTTTCTAGGTCAAACTAACGTAAATGTATTTATTTACGTTTAAACAATACCAAGTTACAAAGTTTCAAAATAGTTTGCGTTTTTATTTTCTTGTTTTTGTGTATCGCATTACATCATTTGATATTATCTTATTTTAATTTCGAAGCAAAAAACAGTTTTAAATTGGTCAAACGTTCTCCTTTGGTTTTTTTAGTTTACATATCATCAGAGCACTAACGTTTAATTTATTACTTTTAGCTTAAAAAACAATTGTGAATACAGTCTACCGAATTAAATTGAAGTACAGTGTGAATTTAAAAGCTGTACTAAAAAACGGTAATAGGGTTTTCTCTACTTTTGTTTGAAATTTTTCGGTTATTTTACAAGTTTTTAAAGCAACTTGTGTCAGTGTTTTTATATACTGTGATGCATGAAGTAAATTAATGTTAAAAAGCAGTTTTTTTTGTTAAGCTAGTACTTTAAAATTACATGAATAGTTTTTTAGGGTGCATTCTTAAATTGTTTTAATATAAGGTATGAAACGTTTAAAATTAAATATATACTAAGACTTTTTCCGTAATTTTTAAAAGCTGTATTTACAACAGAATGTCACAAATGTCTCCAAAAACATTAAAACCGAACCAAGCCAAGAATTAGTAATTACTTAGTTGTAAAGCTAAATATATTTAAAGATATAAACTCTTTATAAACTAGTAAGCATACAAATTTTTCAATGTACCTTAAAATCACATACTGCAAATTCATTTCTTTTTGCTCTTATATGTCAATTTAAATAAAAACAGCTTCTAAAGTGGCCGCATAAAAGCATTTTAAGATTACTCAGACAAGTTTAATTCAGTTGGCTACAAACTGGTTTAATTATGAACTTGAATGGAATGTAACAGCGAATGATTGAATAATTTTACAAAGAATATTAAGTTTAAATACATCACGTTTATTAATTCAATTTTTCGAAACGATAAGAAATATTTCAGTTTATAATCACTGTATATAAGTGATATCAATAAATATCACTTACAGTAACCTCTCGCTTATTTACGCACATTGTCTCCACATAAAAAATGCGTAAAGATATGAGAGATCGTAAAGATACGAGAGGTACCAAATATACTTACTATAATGGCTGTTTTTTGAAATTGCTTCTAGTTAAAAGCAGACTGGGGACTCTACCACTTTTTACAATTGATTACTCTATTTATAAATATGAAAACAAAAGGTAAAACTAAACATAAAAAATAAGATTTAAATTTATATAAAATAATAATAGTTGTAGAAAAATTTTACTAGTTTTAATATTAAGTAGATTTTATCTTTATCTTTATGTGAGTTATTTCATACCTTACATTTATGTTATATTCTACTTAGCAAATTCAATACATAATTAAGCATTTGTTTACAATCAAGAAATCGTGTGGTGTCTATATTAAAATTTGTTTCTATAGCTAATTAAAAAATATTCATTTGGTGCTGTAATGTATTTCTTCTTTTGAACAAATATTTATAAAGCATATGAAAAATGTTTAATAAAAATTGTTTATGTTACTACAACTTTTTTTAATTTAATCTCTTATTGTTAACAAAATTTCTGATAAACTGAACTATATATGTTTATCAATTAGTCAAGGAACATAAGTTTACAAAGTCTAAATATATAGAAAGTGAGTTAGCATTTAAAAACATACTTTAAATTATAAAAAAAAAAAATCAATTTGTGCAATATTTATAAAAATTAAAATTTTAATTTTTGAATTTTTTAGAATTCAAAAATGCGTAACTAAACGAGAGTGCGTAACGTTACGAGTGCGTAAAGATGCGAGAGGTTACTGTATTTTATAAAACAGTAATTTTTGAGAAAAGTATTTGCATAATTTTTGAAAAGTAAATTTTTGCTGGTACAGAATAGTTTTATTTGAGTTTAAAAAGCAGCATAAAGTGACCATTATATTTCGTAAAAGCTTTCAGAGTTTCAAACTACCATAGAGTTTAGTTTTTGAAAATTAATCATTTTGTAAAGATGTAGACCTATGTTTTATAACTTTACAACTACAAACAATTTCTAGACTTAAAATTATTAACATATTTTTATTTTTAGTTGCTTAAGTTATAAAATTGGTTATAACATAAGCACACACAAATTTATTTCATATAAATTTAACACCTATCAATTTTGAGCTCTAATGTTAATAACATATTTAAATTTAATTTTGCCTTATATTTTCATTTGATATACACCTAAACTATTTGTAACATGAAGTATGCGTAAACACCCAACTAGTTTTTACTTTTCCGATTGTCGCTGCAATCAAGCCGCACAAAACGCTGAAGGAGTTATTTCTGGCAGATAACCATCTCAACCAATCAGATGCCATACAGTTGTGCCAATTACTGAAGTGGAACAATAATTGGACGTTGCTGGATATAAGCAACAATAATATACAGGTTACTTGAGTTTAATAGGTTGTTTTTTTTCTGCTCCTCTTTAAAAGGTTAAATACTTTATAGTGCTTAATATGAAGAATGTTTTTATGTAAATACATAAATACAAGCTTTATGTTTTGTTGATTATTATTTTAAGATACCAAAGATACTTTATTCGAACATTTTTTAAAACTTTTAAAGATTCATACTTGTTGCTGTTAGTTTGTTATCAATAATAAGTTTTAAAAAGTCAAAGACCATATACAATCTGAATATTTAATAATAAATAAAAAGTTAATTTTGTTAATTTTCAAATAAAACTTTAATTTTCATTTAGCACATTAAACCAGCAAACTAACTAATCTTTATTCAAACAGGACTCCGAAGTACTCCATATTTGCAACAACCTGCTAGCGCCTGCCAGGTTTCCCACAATATTTGCTTGCAAATCCTCGTACTTGAGAATAATTAAATATCTTACCATTCTGCTGACAAGATCGCTTTTATGTTGGTTAGTATATAACCGTAAATATTATTAGACTTAAGTTAAATATAACATAGTTGAATAAATCAGCACACTGACTTTGTTGAATTGTTAAACTTGTTTTTATGTTAGTTTAGCTTTATTACGTTTTAGTTCGAATAATTGTAACTAATAAATGTTTCAATATTTTTTTATTAGTCAGTTTATTTCAATTATTTTAACTACAAGTTATAGTATTTTAAAAAATTTAAAATTTCAAAACAATTTTTTCTTAGTATTATTTACATCCTAGCCAAACAAAATTGAATGAAACTGTTTAAACAAACATTTTTCTGACCTTCAACCTGTGATATTAATATTGTTTTAATTTAAAACAGAGCCTGAGCCGCAACCTTCAGACACTCAACTTTGGTCAGAACTTCCTAGGAGACCATTCCGCATCTAAATTGAAATACGGATTGTTTAGGAACGATTCATTGCTGAGACTTGGTCTCGTTGGTACGAAACTCACTTGCAAAGATAAGTTTTATCTTTATCAAATTGTGAACATACAAATTTCTACAAAATAAAACATTTACTTGTGAAAGTTGGTTGTAATATAACTGATAATTTGTAAAACGATACTGTTTAATTTTAAATTAAAAAATACTTCAAGGTTTGCTGTATTGTTTGTTATTTTGAGTTTGTATAGAATACTGTCAAAAATACATGCAAAAATTTATTATGTCTTTTTGGTAGTTTGTTGTATATATATTGTTTCAACGGCTGTTAATGTAGCTTATACTGTGTAAAAAATATAGACGTTGATAGAAAAACAGTAAACACATGTTTGTCACAAACATAGTATTTTGTAATAGGCTCTTTTTGTTTAAAGATTTTTATTTGGAAAAATTTGGAAAAATGTTGCAAGTATTCACGTGTTTAAAATAAGATTTTTGTAATTTTAAATTCTATTAACTAAACAATGATTAAATACTTTAAAGTGAGGGCTCTTAAAATTAATAAGCTTGTTGCCTGCTTACTAGCTAATAAATTAGAATCTAAATTTAATAGTTTACGTTGAAAGTAAACTTATAAATAAAATATAAAAATCTTTTACTTTAATATCTATTTTTAGTCGTATAAAATTTTGTCGAGTTTTAATTATTAGTTTAATGTGTATAAAGAATTCAAACTTACTATTTTCTTAATGGATTTTTTAGTCCTTCGAAAAATCCAAGCTTAATTCATGTATTTCCCACTTCCTGTGGAATACTTTTATCTTAAGAAGATAAATTGTATATAATCTATTTATATTCTGAACTAAGAAGGCTTCAAAATAAATTTTAACTGTTTGCAAATTTTTAAACAGAGCAGTATTATTCACAGGAAATGAGCTAGTACTAATTTGTCTATCTATTTTTAGACTGACCTGTATATATATACGTAGTTTAAGTGTAGATTTTAACTTTTTTACATATATATGTGTACCTGAAATGATAAAAATCTCAAATCTTAAAGATAAAAAATAACCTTTTATAATATAAATACATACATCCTTATAATAACTTTTAAATACAATTTTAGTTGTACACTGATTAAATTTGTACTAATTTCAAAGTTTTGGGCCCACATTTTAAATGTTGCTTTTGATAGGTTATGGATAAAGTCCAAAATGTTTTTAGACAAATATTAATTCAGTTAAAATAGATCATTGAGTTCTAAAAAACTAAGCTTTCCACAGCAATAATTTTTATTTAAGTTAGCATAGTTAAAAGTTATTTAAGATTCTAAGACTTCGATTTAACTTGTGTCTTGTATACAATAAAATATATTTAACATCAACTAGTTTTTTAAAAACCAGTAATTATACATTGGTTATTATTTATCACTCTAAAGTCTCTTTTATCACAACAGAATAGCTTTGGATTTTAGAACTATAACATTTTTTATTTTAGTTTAATAACAATCATATCTTAAAAGAATAACATCAAATTGTTAACGATTTAGTGCAAACTGTTTTAGCTACAGCGGCTTTTTGAATGTTATTTTCTGAGTATAAGAATGATAGTTTTAATTACTGTTCGTTTCTTTAAGACTGATAAGCAACCAATCTTCGTATTTCAAATGGCAACAGTTGTTAGTCACAAAATATAACTCACTGTCTGAAGATATTTAGTTTTATTAATAATTTTTTTAAACCGGTATAAATTCCCCTAATTAATCCTTAAAATCACATATGCCGTCCTTTTCCCGCGTCTGTTCGATTATTACGTCATAATCTTATCTCTTGTGACACAACATAAAAGGTCACATGCTTTTCTGTTTACTTTTGTTTTTATTAAATATACTTTTGTTTTGTATTTCCATTAACCAATTTAAAATATTGTTTTTGTATTGTCTAACATTTTATTGTATGTTTTATAACAACTGTTTTGCTGTTCAGCAGTTTATGAGTTATATAACTATTATTGTTTTTTTAGTGTATGTTATCTTAAAGTAAATACCTTGGATAATTAGAATTTTATTAATTCATATCAAGTGGTTGAATGACGATGCGACTGTTGAGAAAACAGCGGAAGATGATGGTTCAACGTAGAACTTTGTTTCGGTTGCAACATGAATTGTTTGTGAGGGTCGGGGTATTAAAAAGGGGACTAAATGTGAATGAATTTCAATTTTTTTATTGATATAGGAAAATCTATAAAAATTGCGTTTAACTACATTAAAAACTTAATAATTTCAAGATTCCTAATGATTATTTTCTTTTAGTTTACAAAATGCATAACAGTATTAACTTTTTAAAAGTGCTTTTAGAAATATTAAATAAGATAACAATTATGTTTACTTTTATAAGTTTATATTTTAATGAATAGTAGTCTTAGATTTTAGTGCCTAGTTTAATTCGAGTCAAGAATAATTTGCTTTGTATAAGTATTATTGTTTAGATTTACATTTAACTGCTTTTATCACATTAGCTATATATTTTTTTGTACTTTTTCATGCTACTTTTTAATCATTCTGTATTAATCCTTCCATTTTTATGGCAAAATTTCTAGATTACCTTTTTAATGTTTCCATATTTTTGTTTTTAACGTACAACTTTCTGCTAAGTTTAAACAGTAGCTTTTTAAGATGCGTTTTGTGTTGAAGTATGAAGTAAAAAAGTATTTAATAACTTAATACACACTGAAACTATAACTTTTTTTACAAAATATATTATTTGTGGGTTAAATTTCAAATAGTTTTTCAAAAGTATAAAAATTCTTAATTTAAAGTTTTTTTTTAATATAGAAAACAAAACATTTCAAAACATTCTATTTTAAAAGAAGCAATCATTAAATGCAAAATTTAATGCTTTGTATCAAAATTTTGTTTTTCTTAAGTGTTTCTGCTCAAAACGTACTTAGATGCAAACATTTTGTTATCTCACAAGTTTTCTAGTGTTAAAGTTAAATTTAACTGTTTCTAAAGTTATTATTGGGTGCGAACAACAAAAATTTATAACTTTCAACTTTAAACTTTAAACATTTTTCTTAGTCGATTTTCAAATTTTTTCCTTAATCTAGCTGAATTTTATTTTTAATTGTTTACAAAAGTTATTCTTTTATTTTTCTGCAAAAAAAAACTAAACTTAAAGTTTAATTATTACCAAAAAAAATTTAGTTAGTTTTTTTTGAAAATTATTAACTATATTAAGTTCAGTTTTGTCTATTCTAAATCAGACCTTAATAATATGATACTTTTAAAACCTAAGTTCAAAGTAATATCTTCCATTAGAATTGATTACTGTGCTTAGACTTTATTTCTAACTAGATAAGAAAAATGTAAGTAGAATTTTTGGTAAACTTTAGACTAATAATACCTGAAAATTAATAAAAGATTTTTGTAATAAAAAATAATTTTATGCGAAAGTAGAGATATAGTCGATTTACTAAAAGTTTTTAAGTTATACTACGTTTTAATACTATGTAAAAATTGCGTATTTTGAACTGGGTTACTTTCCTTAATAACAAAGTTATTTTAAACAGAACTGCAATTATGTTTAAATTAAATAAGTTAAAAGTAAACCTCTGAGGGATGTGAATTAAACTAATTTTTAAAGGTTATGTATATTTTCACGGGTAGTTACCTTTTTACGTTCAGGTTTTCTCTGTCTGTGGATCTCTTGAGAAACTTTATAAGCTTACAGAGTAATTTTTTAAATTTGAAAAGTTAATTTAAAAAAAATCTATTAGGTTCATAAAAATAGTCTTCGGTCGGAAAATAATCTTTTTCAAATTAGTATCGAGCCGAATCCGTTTTCTTATCTATATAACTAACTTATGCTTACTAATTTTAAGACTGTTTGCAAAATTAAAGAAAGACTTTTTTTTTTAAATCGAAATTATAAATCTTCTGTTATATTATTGTAATTTGAACCTTTATAATTTACATAAAATAAAAATTGAGATTCCTAGATATTAGTTTACATTATATTCAGAAGAATTTATGATCTGTTAAAAAGAGTATCAGGGACGCAGCTAATTAAAAAAAAAATTACGAATCTACAAAAATTAAAACATCTGAAATGAAGCGTGATTAGGTCCTAGCGGGAACTCAGCAACTTAAACTACATCTAATATTATTGAATTTAATCTGAAACTATGCAGTTATGTAAAAACATCAAAAGTGAAATTTTGAAGTACGAGTGATAACTGCATACAAGGCAATTCGTTTTGCTCCACACCTAATTTGACTCTTTATGTGTTGCCACTTGTGTAAACCCAGAAAACATTGATTAAAATAAGTATAAGAAAATCACAATTTAGCTCAAAAACATTGTAAAACTGTTGTATTCAAAGTCATACATTTAACGTAGTCAATAGTAACAACAAGTTATGCACAATTTTGTAACATAAAATTGTATGATTTTGATTTATAAAGCTACAGCTTCCTTTAGAATCAATTTTGCAATTTAGCTTTTTGTCAAATTAAATCTTTAACGCCCTAAATGTTACAATTTAGATGTATTTAATTCGTTTAATTTTTACAACACTAAAAATTCTAAAGAGTGCATATATGTCGATAACTAAATTTAAATGAAAGCTTAAAGCTAAGAAAGCGGAGTCTTTTTAAGCTAAAATAAAAGCAAGTTTTTTCGCATATAATTAGCAGAAGAAGAGTATATTACAATCTGTGCTTTTTTTCAAAACAAAATCAGTCGGAGTTAATAAATTTCAAGCATGAGCAGGACTACCCTTTTATAGTCAAAGCAAAACTGTCCTAAATGATTTTAAACTGATTTATCCTGAGTTTTTGCAATCGTTTAAAAATCTTTTACAAATATTTTTAATTTTGTTTAAATTGTCAAAATGAGATTTTAAACAAAATTAAAATATAAGGTTAGAGTCAAACCTAATATAAGGCTCATAAACCAAAACTTTTCCTTGACGTTTAATTTTATATTCAACTCATTTGAAATTAGTTATTACCACCTAAACACTTTTGTTGTACAAACTTTTTCATGATATTTTGTAAGTATTCAAGTTATAGGCTATAAAATATCAACATCTTTTAAAAGACCTTTTATTCTGTTTGTAAATGGTTAAATGGCAAACTAGTTTCAAACAAAAAACAGTACAATAACTTATATACAACAAAATCTACCCTGTAAAAACTGCTAATACGAAAATCAAGTGACACATATCATAAAATAAAGCAACACATATAACACTTGTGTTTTGAAAATTTGAAAAAGTCAACATAAAACGAAAGTTTTTCATCAATCAATACAGAGCTAAATAAAATGTAAGGCATTGCATCTAATTTCACGAGTCATTGAGTTTGGCATTGACTTTGCCAACCAGCAGGACTTTTCTTCGAACGCTCAGGCTTCTCAGGTTTCTCTGAACGTTTCGTACCAACACGTCTCACTTCGAAGCCATTCTCTTCAAACTGCTCAAGGATGCCATCTTGTTCGTTTGGTTTTAAAACCTCAATATCAACCAAGTCGTCAGTCAATTTGTTTTTAATGGATACAGCGCACCTGTTGACTTTCAAGTAATATTTTTGAGGCCCATTACGATCTTTTAATATCTCTTCTAGTTTAGAGTCAAAATTAATTTCAGGCTCTTTGACCACATTTTCTTCTTGACATAAAACTTCATCTTTAACTGATTTAAAGTTAGTTATATCCACCTCAAAACCATTTCGTACAAACTTTTTCTTGATATTTTGCAAGTATTCAAATTCAATATCGTTCATAGCAACTTCAATAGCCAAAGCATATCCATCTTTTTTATTTCTTATAATTGCAGCCAACTCATTGACTTGAAAATAATATAGCTGAGGGCCGTTTGGATCATTTAAAACTTCGTTTGAAAACTCAGTGAAACTTTGAACAAATCTTCAGGAATTGTACTTTTATTTTCAACAACTTTCGGAGTTTTTACTTCAACATGGAAACCTCTGTCTTTAAACTTGTTCTGAATATCAAGCAGTTGCTTAGATTCCTCTTCGTTCTTTGCAAATTCAACAGCCAGAGGGTTGTCGTTGTACTTTACCCTGATAGCTCCAACTTTCTTGTTGATTTCCAAATAGTACAACTGTGGGCCGTTCGCTCCGTTCAATATTTTGTTTGAAAACTCAGTGAATTTTTGAAGTGGTTCTTCCCTGGCTTCAGACATAATTTTTATCAAATAAAACTTACAGTAGTGTGCTGTTTGTAAAAAAAAAATTCTATACTACTAATATTTAGAAATCCAATTTGATAATAAGTTAACTTGCTATTTATTTACTATAAACATACACAAAACAGTTTTTGTTATGAAAACACTTTACCTACAGCTTGTTTATATTTACTACTATTTGTAATTTATCATTACTAATAAAACAATAGTATTTAGGCTACTATTACATATTCAATGTATGCACAATTTTGTTTATAAATCAAAAATAACAAAAATAAAAACTACTAACTATATTTAATAAAAATTTTGCAAAAGAAGCTACTATAATAACTACTATTTGAAAAATTATGAATTTTTGTGCTACCTCGCTTAAAAATAGGTTAAGTATTGACCCTGTCTATAACTTTTACATTTTATCATTAGCTAAGTATCCCTTAAATCTTAAAGGTTTTTCTTGGTGTTAATTTTTTTTATAATGTAATATATATAATATGGTATAAAATGATTTATAACTAGTCTTTTTTGGCTAATAATGATAGAAACTATATTCATTACTTTTGATTTTTGTCTTGATCAATAAGCTTTTAAACTTTTATCTTAATGAGTTCCAAAGATTTTTTTCTATAAAAATGTTGCTGTAACATATTCGTGTAAAACAGTTAAACACGCACACTTTTCAACAATAATGTTTTTTACCTTTTTTTCAATTTATTTTTTTTAAACTGTTTTCCAAATTAAAAATGTATATGATTTTTATGTTTTACTAGACCCTTTAAGTAATCAAACTACAGAAGCTATAACTGACAATGTATAAAAGATGAAATATTATATTTAGATGTATGTTCGAAAACAATAGACTGCTACGGATTAGTTTGTTATAATAACATAATACTTGTTACTTGAGTGAAGTTTTTTTTAAGCAATAGTTAAATTTAAAAATCTCATTCCTTACAGTTTAATTTTTTAATGGCTTATTGTTTATAAAGTTGATTACTACCTTGTTTCAGCTTAAAGAAAAAAAATCTATATTTAAATCTAGTATATGAACTTGCTTGTTTGAAAAAAAATATAAGAATTGTATACGCTTATTGCAAGCTACTAGGTTAAATGTATTCACATGAGATATTTTATTTTGTTTAAGCATCTAGTTTTATTATATTTTTGGTTAAACATTTTCTTATAACTTTTTATAAGTATTTTTTAAATTAAGTCGTTAGTATAATTATAAACAATATTTTTTTTTGATAAAAATACTTTAATCGTACATCTCAGATTTAGGTATTATAGTCTTGAAATGAAATTTTAAAAAGTTCATCAGTATTTGTAGTAAGTAGAAAATTTTTAGCTTTAAAATAATTGTTTTTTTTTTTATAAATAAAATTTATAAACAAAACTACAATTTTATATACTATTATACGTAGTATATAGAGAATACTCATTTTTAGTTTATACCTTATTTCACAATCGTTTTAACAACTATACATTTTTCATTTTAAAGTGGTAAATTTTAAAATGTTTTTAAAAAAATTTCGTTTTGGAAAACAGTTATAAAATAAGCTTAAATTATGACGTATAAATAAATTCAAATAAATACAAACTTTAGAGTTTAGCAAGTAAAAAAAGTAAAGATATGTTAGTTAATAAGTTGTTAATAGATTTGCACTTTCATTTAATACTGTTTGCTTTAATAAGTCGTTATTCGTCAATCAATTTTTGTTTCATGCTGTAGAGTTCGCTTTGTTTGGATCGTTTCAAAACTTAAAAGTTTTGAACTATGTCAGAGTTTGATTCGTCATAAGACTTGTCGTGATGTTTCTCCAATATAGAAGATGCTCTGATCTGCAGAGCAGATGTATTTATAAACAACATAACATTTGCATCAAATAGTTCCGAGCATTTACTTTTGTTGCTGAAGTAGTCAGAAACTTTTTCGTTGGTCTAGGCCGGTTTAATACCAATGTTGTGTTTTGAAATATGCATGATATTTGTTATCGCATTTTATTGAACAACTAGCAGCGTAAACTATTGTAAAAAAAAGAGCATTGTTAAAGTTTTTTTTTTCTTTTCATTTTTTTTGTTAATATTTTAGTTATTTTGAATGTTTAGTTGTCTATTTTAAGAATTTCAAGGAACTTGTTGGTTTGGGACTCTTATAAGGTTTATTGAATACTAATTCTTTCGTAATAAACTATTTTTTATTCTTCTTTAAAAGCGGTGAAATTTAAGCATTTATTTAGCGCTCGGTTTAAATAAATGATTAAATCGAGTTTCTAAAATTTTTGACAAATACTAATGTATTGCATTATTAGACCAGTGTTTATACTGTGGTTTTCTGTAAACATTTGTGTGTAGTTGATTTGATACTTGCTTTACTTCAGTCTCTAGAAACGGTAGTTTTCCTTCAACGAATCATTTCAGAGTAAATTTATAGAAAATTTTAGATATTTAAAACAGATACTTATTTTCATTAAAAATGTAAGTACAACTTAGTCAGCTTTTAATCACTTTAATTGATGAGCTGAATGTAAAAACCAGGGTTGACCAAAAAACTATTTTATATATGTGATTAAGCTTCTATGAATTTAAAGTAATATTTTATAGTCATAGTTGTAATAGATGTACAAAGTCTAGTCTAAACGTTAAGGTGTTTACCCTAATATTTACTGAATCATAAATAGATTTTCATGATGTTTTTAAATTTAGTTGTAAAAAAATGACTTTTTAATAAATATTTATTGTGTTTGGGTAATGTGGGTTCGAGATAAGGTTATAAATACAAACAATAAAATATAAGCTTTAAACTTAAACAGAAAACGTTAGGAGAATTACTTTGGCGTTTTAATCGAACCTAGATGTACAGACAGATCGTATTTATACATAATACAAGTTAAAATGTCTTATGAAAGTTGATTAATATCAATAAATTACTTTTTTATGACAAAACAGTATATTAAAATAAAATTTTACTGTTTATTTCGTTCATAAAATTAACATGATTAAAATTAAGATAGTTTTCTCAAAAAACAAAAAAAAAAATCAAACAGTAAGAAATCAAGTGTAATTTCAATAAAAGCTAACTGTACACTTTACAGTACTACATAAATCATGAATGGAAACTTAATACAACGGAAACTTAGATTTTAATTTAGAAACAAAAAGAAAATTTGTTAGACTTCAACATTTATTTATAAATCAGCATTAATTTTTGCTAATATAAAAACGCTGCAAAAAATCTTTATTTAATGTCTTCTCTTTTTTTTTTTTCATCTGTTCAAGATTATCAGTTACTTTTTTATGAAACCTATAAAAATTTGTATTATACTAAATAATTTTAACAGATTTTAAGACAAATGTTGATCACTATACTTATAATAATAAATGGACCTCTTTTTGTTTTTTCTTCTAATAATCTTTTCATCGCAATTTAATACTTCAATCTCTTCTTTTAATTTTTTCATCTGTTTGTCAGTTACTTTGTTGTGAAATCCATCGAAGTTTGTATTATATTTAAGAACTTTAGCACCTCTGTTAGACGAATCTTGATCACTATACTTATAATAATAAATTGATTTGTTTTTCTTATTTTTACTAGTGTTATTTTTACCGCAATTTCTTACTTCAATCTCTTCTCTTAATTTTTTCATCTGTTTAAGATTATCAGTTACTTTGTCATTAAATCCATCGAAGCTTGTATTATACTTGATCATTTTAGCAGCTCTGTAAGACGAATCTTGATCATCATACTTGTAATAATAAATAGATTTATTTTTTGTTCTTTTACTAGTGTTCTTGTCACCACATGTCAAACAACTCATTGCAACGTTGTCCTTCGCTCGATTATTTTGCAGTATTTTGTCATCCAGTACCAAAAAGTCGCCCAATTCTTTTAGTTCCTTTTCGTTTATTGGGCTGTTACGATTTAGAATATGCGACAAATCGAAAACGTTTGTCTCAGTGGAGTCAGAGTAGCTTGTACTTTGATAATTTTCAGTTGTTGAAATTTCGTTTGACCTTGGACTGTTTTCGGCGTCAAAATGCTCAGAAATCTCTTGAAATGCTTTCATCAGGTATGTGTTCTTGTCTAAAATTATTTTACAATATGACACAAAAAGTTTTAAACTCAAAACTTAGCGCATTTACAATGCAAAAGTTTGAGAATTTTTGTAATGTTTGAGTTAAAACACATAAATCTTGTATATTTGCAAAAAAAAAGTATTCAAAGTAAAAAATACAATATTTTTTTTTAAATAAGTAAAGTGACTTTAATACATAAATGTTTTTCTTTTGCTTTGTAAAACTTTACTAAAATGTGTTAGTGTTGTTATACTTGATAAACAAGCCATTTGTTTTAATAAATAAAACAGTTATATATAGTTTGTCTGTAAAAAGTAAATACTTATTTTGTTATTCTTAATTAGTACATTAATACGATATTAAAGGAAATATTTACCTCCAAACTTAATAATTTCGTTTCCTATATCAATTCTCTTTTGCATCGAAGATACTTTATCGTTGCTCAATTTAATATAAGATGGAATATTAGGATAGTTCTCTATTATTACATTTGCAGCCTTAAAACATAAATTTAAATGTTTCATAAAAAAGCTAGATGACAATACTCTTTCAATCATGTAATATGTTACTAACTACATTTAATGATTTTTATCGTTTATAATGAAAATATTTACAACAAAATTATTTTTAGAATTTGATTTTTATTAAAGAAACTACTTTAAAAAAAAATATTGTGTTTGTCCTAAAAATATAAATTTAATTAATTTCATTTAAATTTATTAACTTGATATTGTTATTGTCTAAAAGTTAAACAATTATTATCGCATGTCTAGCCTTAAAAAAGACATTTAAACAAACTTTTATGCAACTTCGTTTTGTTAAAAAGCTATATAGTAATATTCATTTTGTCGTATATTAAGTTACTAACTAACAGTTATTATCTTTATAGTTTATAATGTCAATATTTTTTTTAGAATTTAGGTCTTAAACTATTATTAATCTAAAACTCAACTATTATAATTTAATCAGTTATAACCTCTATGACATGAACACCACAACTTGCATCGTCTGTTTGCTGGTCATGTTTAATAACACCAGGTTTCCAACCTTCCAACCAAAACTCAATAACTTTGTTATCTGTTCCACTCGTTTCACACATAAACTTACAAAGCGTTTTGCTGAAAATTAAGAGTATTATTTTTGTTTTTAGATAAAAAAGAAGCTCGAAATTTTTTGTACTAGGACTTAGTGAACGAAGAACCTTTTGGTTATCTATTCGTTCAACTTGTTGGATACCTTATAACGTCTTGTACAGGACAAGAAATATACAAACTTTTTTTTTAATTGTGAAGCAATCTTAATATATTTTTTTTATTTTAATTAAAACACTATGAACTTACTAGCCTCTGTTAACTAACTTAAATTTTAAACATTCTTTTTCTGCTAGTCGCTTTTCTCGAATGGGTCCAAGCAAAGAATCGAAGACATAAAAAGTTTTGTTGTGGAAGTACTGCAGTAATAAGAATTTAAATACTTTTAAATATATTTAAACATGAAAGATGATAAAAACCTAGCGAATTAATTTTTTCTACGTTGAACTAACCAGAAGTCTCCAGTGCTCTATTCCTTTGGCATGGTAATGGTAAAAAGAAATAAAAGATTCGTACGAGTGTAGTTTAAGCTGCAAAAATGAAAACTTTTTTATATGTATGCTAATTTTGTTTTTAAATTTCTATATATTTCACAAACTTGTGTATTTTTTTCATTCTCAAAATTATTTTTGTCCAGTATATCAGCAGCTACAGAGTTATCGATAAATTGAATTTTGTCCAGCTTGTTACTTTTAATTAGTTTTGAGTAAATAGAGAATTTTATGATCTGTTGAAAAATTCTTCAATTATAATATAATCTAATAAAGCAATCATGGATAATTAAAAATAAAAATTATATCATTCAAATTACCAACATATAACATATAAAATATTTACAGAAGTGTTCAAAAAATACCCGAGACTTCTAAAATCTCTAATATCAACAATACATGGAAAGCTTTGATTGACCATTCTTAACCGATTAATTACTAATGTTTTGTCCCCGAATTCCATTAAATATAGAGCTAGTTCCTGTTGTGTTTTTTGATAATGTAAGTAAAAAAATTTTAAATACTTAGTTATTTATTGAAATAAAACATTTTACAAATGCTTTTATGTCAGTTAAAATGTTTATGAGTTAATAATCTAAAATATACCAAATAGTTATACCTTTATGTTAAAAAATTTTAAAAACTGTTTTGAAGCTAAGTTTTAGGTGATAGAAATTTCTGTAAAAAAAAATTTAAGTTAAAAAAAAAACTAAATTCTAATGACATTAGCAGTTTAAAACACAATATTAGATCAAAATTTAATAAACAAATTAGCTAATAATAGTTTAGATTTTACCTTATCCTTCAAACTTATTTCTTTACATTCCAAAATCCACTTATTAATTTTGCTTTGTTGACGTCTCTTTAATAGATTTACTAATTATTTTTATTTCTAACAACTAAATTAAGAAGACAAAATATTTTCTACCTCTTCATTTTCTGCTCGTGCTTTTCTGTGTTCGAATTCTTTAGAAGGTTCCCACATCTAAGATTTTTAATTAGACGTTACTTTAAAAACACAAACAAGTCAGTTGTGTTGATCAAAAAAAAATCATTTAAACTAGTTATGAACTTTGAGTTTAATGATTTTTTTTTTTGATAAAACTAACATCTACGTCGATAACTTCATTATTGAACCCTTTGTTTCGACTTTTCGATCCTATAGTATGTTAAAATGAATCAATTTGAGAATTACTGTCATTTGTTGAAATTAAATAATAGTATACGCTTTTATATCAGTTAGTATATATATGAGTTGATATGTACTTAAAAGATAATCTAAAATAAAATTAAATATAAACTTTGATTTGCAAAATTGATACAAAACTTATTCAAAGTGTTTTTATGTGTTATGCCTTTAAATAAACTATAGCTAAACTATTTTCGTTTAATTTGTGTAAAACATAAAAGACTACAGTTATAATTATTGAAACTAATTAATAATACTTATATGTTGTGTTTCTATCATAACTTTAAAACGAAATTTAAATGAATTAAGTTACTAAGTTTTAATCATAGTACGATTAGTATCATTTAAATAATATTTTTTGTGATAATCAAAATGAAAATTTTACTAATTTTTCGTCAAAATTACAGTATATTCTTTGTTTAGACAAAATAATAGTCGAGTTTTATAATTACTGACTGAAACTTTTAAAATTTTTGGTAATATAAAACATATATAAAATATATACACATAAAATTTTAAACTAATGTTTCTATTAGAGTTGCCATTAAATCTTTCTTCATTTCCAACTTTTTCTTGATTGACTATCATAAAAACAAAACTATAATTATTAGTTTTCATACAATTGTCCATGTAATATTTAGAACTGAATAGTTTATATGATTTTCAAACTGTTATTAGATTATGTTTTACGTTAAAAACGTTTTAGTTTTATTAAACCAAAAAGTTGAATTTAAACAAAATTTAAAAAGTAGCGTTAAGTTAATAAAATTTTCTCTACTATCAATTAAAAGTACTAATAAACCAACCGCTTTTTTTAGCTACACAAAATTTTGACTTTCTTCTCTTCTTAAAAGTGCTATTTATATTTAAAAATAACAGTTTCCTTTCTATCTCAGTCACTTCTTTCGTTTGCAACTGCAACTTTTTCTCTAGTTTTTTGATAAGTTCGTCTACGTTTGCATCACAAATTTTTATTTTTTCGTTAAACACCTTGCACGAGAAACCCTTGTCTTCAACCATCACGTTTATTTATTATCAAAAACTATGCAGAGATTTGTCAGTGGTAGGTAAGTCAGTTTGCTAGATTTACTAATACTGAAAAGTATATATACGAATTCAGACAGTTACTAAACTGAATGTATTACCAAAATAAGATTCTGTAGTAAAAACTGGTACTAAAATGAAATACAAAAAATGCAAAGTATAATAAAACTGTGTTTAAATTGATGACCAAAACTGTAAAAAAGCTTTTTTTTATAAGTTTTATTTACTTTATAGCAGTATATAATACCATGTAAGCTACTAACACAACAGAAAATAGCAAATTCTAAATGCTAAAGTTAAATTATACAGTGGTTTACGGGGTACTTAAAGCAAAACTAAAAGAAAAACAAAGCGTTGTTTAATGATAAAAATTTTTAACACAAAAAAAGTATAACTTTTGTAAATAAAACTTTTCCTAGCAAAAATGTCATAATTATTTTATTAAACAGTACAAAAGACTTTAAAAAAGTTTTATACTCTGTGTATACTTATTTTTATATTGACAGTTTTACACACATTTGTGATTAGTTAATTTAAACTAATTTATAGTCATTCGAGTTTAACTATCTTAATTTAATTAATATTACACTCACGTGAGTTTTATAACTTAAATGTTTGTTATAGTGAAATAGTTTAAAATATTTCTAATTTTTTGATTTGTGTCTATTTTTTGAATAGTTAAAGTTCTGCTTGAGATATTAAACAGATTCTATTTAAGTATTGAAAAAAGGTTTAATACTAAATAGTTATATAAAACATATACTTACTACAACAGTTATAACATTTTATTATTTAGTTATTTATTTGAATAAACTCATACCGAATTGTACAGATAAAAAAAGTTTAGATTTTAATTTGCTAGAGCTAATCTAGAAATAATTATGACAAAGTGTTTTTTTACTTGAGGAAAATGTTTATTATGTAACCTAATTTAAAAAGAACTATGATTTATATTCATAAACAAATAAATAACCATCCTTATATGGCCTTAACAGGAAAAAACGACAATTCATAAAATAACTTAATCATAATTATTAATAAATAATCCCTAATGGCAGGGGTCGGCAACCTGCTAAACTAATGCATATAATGCCGCACTTAAAGTTTTGTTCAACAAAATTTTATACATTTAAAACAAGAATAAACTCTAGTGCTTCCTTTAATTGATAATTTATAGCTATTTTTTTTAATAACTTATAAAAAATTTATTATTTTACGATTTCTAAAAAACACCTTTTTTTTTGAACTGACAATCCTTGTCTTTGGCCTTTAATTTTCTCTTAAAAGTTTTGATTTTTTTCTCAATAATTGTTACACGTAATTTTTTTTTAAGTTGATAAAAAACACATCTCGATATATAAATTATAACCAATAAAGTTAAAAACTTCATTAACTTCATAAGCATATTTACAAAAATAAATTATTTATTTTTATAAAATATTTGTTTATAAACTAACTTCAGAAACATTTTCTTTTGCAACAACCGTCTTTAATAATTATACAGTTGTAAATTAAAAAAAAAGTCTTTTCTCAAAAAAAACTTTCCGTAACAGCAATATTTTTACAAACATTGTAATTAAAACAGTGTTCTAAATCATTTAAAAACAATGCTGGTAAAACAATAATGATTTAGTCGAAACAATAAATCCCTTCATCAACAATAAATAATGAACTATGTTACAAGTAGATCTGAGACAACCTACAACCGGTTTCGCTATATTAGGACTCATCAGGCACGCAAAATCGCTTGAAACCGCTGTCGAGATTAAACCCTTCTATTCTTTCCTTACAGTGTTTACAATTTATTGAACTCCGTACAAACAGAAATATGTGCTGTTTGAAAAAAAAAGTGTACTGTAAAACAAATTATCATTAGGTTAAAAAAAAATTCTCTTTTCTTACAATAGAACTATACACTTTATTTACAAAACAAGCTTTACTAAACGTTCAAAGTTTATCAACATTATTTGTACTGTCAAAAAATCTGTTAATCACAAAATCAAAGTTTGTATCTTTCTAAAAAAACAATGTACACTTTACCTGATGGTACAAGCTACGTACAAAAAGTAAGTTAATTTTATTTTCATAAAAGTTGTCACAGCTATATATACCTTAAACCATATTATAATTTAAGAATGATAATTAAAAAAAAAATAATTCTACCTACAACCATAAACATTTAGTTGGACACATGAAGTTATATATAGGCAAAAAATGTTTTTGAAACTAATGTCATTTATTCACAAAACCAAATTGAATATAAAAAACATTTAAATTGTTAACCTTTAATTTAAGATAATTAAGTATATCTTCTAAAGTCAACCTATCACCCTCATATAGTAAAACATTTTTCTCGTAAAATCTTTGCAACCGTCGCCTACTCCCACAGCAAACTCATAACTATTACTAAATACAAATTGTAAAATACAAATTTTATTACTTTCGTCGTATAGAATGTAGAAGGTTAAAACAGAATAAAGCGCAAGGAACCTCAACTCAAGCTATATATAATTCATTTACAATCAATGTTTTTTGTGTGTGCATAATTTGTTGTTAATCTCATTAAGCGGTAAAAATTTTGACCCATATATAATCTCGTATACACCGGAACCGCACTCTTCGTTCGGAAGAAGCTGTCTGAACGTTTGAAGAACTTATTAAGCTTTAGTTTGAATAATATCTTCGCTGAGATTATTTTCTTTGTTTAGGTAATCACCCACCTTTAGGTTTGCTTCACTCACATAATTTTTTACAAGTTCATATAAATCAGAGTTTGTTTAAACAAAAAAAAAAGAGTGCCCTTAGTACTTTTAAAACTATTTTTTCTATAGTTTTTTAGTATTAAAAGCTTTTTTGTTCTGCTAAACAACAGTCGAATTGAACCTCAGCACTACACTTACAAGGGTCACAAGACTTGTGCTCTATTTGAAGTTATTCTTTTATTGCGAAACTAATGCATGTATCTTCTCGACTATAAGAATCATGTTTTGTTGAGTCTAAAGAAGAGGTTTGGTTGCTCAAAGAGGTCATTGAAGGGTCAGCTGTTATTACAAATAACTTTTCTGGTTCGTTGTGAGACATGGTTTTTCTTTGGAAGGTTTTGTATTTGAAATATCACTTCACTAAATTAAAATTGCTGATCAACTTAAACTTTTTAAATTTAAATCAAACGCTCTTTAGTAAATGATTTAATAAAAATGGACGATAAAACGTCACAAAAAGGTATTGTTTAGCATTATAAAGTGTATTAATATATAAATACTTATGAATATTATATAACATTAAGTTGACTTTGATACATCTATGATGTTGTTAAGATACTACACGTAGACAAATAGAAACTAAAACTCACGTGCAAAAATTCAAAGTGGAAGTTAATTAGTTACAAATAACTATGATTTTTCAAATAGTTGATTAGTATAAACTAATGGTATATTTATTAAGTTAACATAGACGCAAGTAAGTATAGTAAATAAAGTAGATGATTATATATACTTTTTAACAAAAACGTTCTTTCATGAACTACTTACTTTTAACGCAAAAACTTATGGTATTTTGTAACTATCTTAGTTTAGTTTATTTATATAGCTGCAAAGTATTAAAAAAAAAAAAAGACAAGTTATGTAAGTTTATAATAGATAAATAGCAAGTCAGCTAGTTATGGAAGAGAGAGCTTAGAAAATGATAGTATTAAATATTTATTTTTTTGCCGATCGACCGATTTAAAGCTGTTACTTAGTTACGCGAACCTGGATATCAACTGACTTAACGCGTTATAACAATATTGGTGACGGTTACTTGAACGTTTTAGAATTGACTTAGCTAAGTTATTTATCTAAGTCGATTAATAAAATGCAAATTAAACTTAGAGTATCATTTAAGCTTAGCCTAATTGATTAGTAACGTTGTTAGAATGCTTAAACTAATTGTATATAAAGAAATTAAGGTATATAACAAAGGTATGTTTACAATGTATAAAAACTGCGATAAAAATACAACAACTGCTGACTGAAAGACACAAAATAAGCTACTTTAAGTCAAAAGTTCATATAAAAAACAGTCGTCATCGTACATGTGTACGATGCAAACACAACACCTGCAAGCAATAAACGTGTTATCAACTCAGACGCTAAATACTAACTCACCAAAACAAACGCGTTATTGAATTTAAGTGGTTTGAATACTTTGAGAGAAAAGAAAGAAAGAAAGAAAAACACTGTTAAAATGCTACATTTTCTTCTGTTATTTCGCAATTTTTAAATTTACAATTAGGGTTAAGAAAAATATTGTCTTTAGTTAGTTTAGAATTTGTAAAAAACACTAAACAACCTCTAATAAATAAGCTTAAATAAATAATAAAGAAGCATAAATAAATAAAAAAGGACCGCCGATAGTCGTCGACTTATATCTTGTTTGGTAAAAAAATAATGCTTTACTTTGAAAATGCTTTAAAATCTGTTGATGACGTGCAGAATTAGTTAAAAATTTTGAACAGTTTACAAAATGACAAAAAACTGAAAGAATTTTCAGAAATTTATCACTGTTAGTACTCGCTCACTGTTGTTTCCCGTACACGCTCCTCGTACATGCTTGTTCTCCTCATCTGTTCTTCAACTCAGCCACCGTACGTTGATGGTACATCAGATCTCTGTACATCAAATCTCTGTGTCTCCTTCGCTGACATGTTGATGACTTTCGATTCTCGAGCCGTTTTCGTGCGAAAGTGCAAAAAAAGTGTAAGCAACTACTTAAATTAATTTAATTACAAGTAAAAATATAAAGAAGACACTTTTTCAAGTATTTTCAAGTATGTTTATAAGAAACTTAAAAACATTTATAGCTTCAGTTTAAACGAACTATTTTCTACAAACTTTTAGCGTATTAAAAACATTTCACATTTAGCACGAGTTATTTGACAAAACAAGCAATTACATACATTTCAAAAGTTTAAACTTGTTTTCGTAAAAATATATAGCTAGTGAACTTTGTACTGATTTTTAAAAGTTTCATATTCTAGAAAAGTTAAAAACAAAGTTGTTTTTTAACGTTTAAATACTGAATAAGATTTTATATAGCTCGAATGACCTTATAAAAAATGTGTTTTTATAATTACGCTGAAGTGTATAACAACAAAAAAACATAGTAATAAAGTTTGTTACCAGCAATTACTTAGGTTATTGTAGTACAACTGTAAATTATAGTTCAAAGTTTGAACATAAAATTGTAGCTAAAAACAAATTGAAATTAATAACAAGTTAAGGCATTTTTTTTAGTATTAGTAAGAGCTCAATATAAAATTTAAGTTTAAGTTTAAACATTAAATATTTGTTTTGAGTTTCAAGTAAGAAATGTATTCTTTTGTTAAGATTTCACGATCGTGCTTAGCACTTATTTTAGTTTCGTCGTTTTGTGACGTCGCTGTTGTGCTTTTGTTTAGAGAAAATAGCAACTTTCGTGAGTTTGCTTGTTTGCTGGACGAATTAATGCTGCAAAAAGTGTTTGTAGTCGCTGCTGTGCTTTTATTCAAAGAAAAGGGCAGCTTTCGTGAGTTCGTCGGTTTTTCGGACGAAGTAATGCTGAAAGAAGTGTTTGTAGTCGCTGCTGTGCTTCCGGTCGTAGACGAGGATAATTTTCGTGCGTTTTTCGTTTTAACGGAAGACATTTCTGAACCGGCCGTTGGCTCTAATTTTTCTGGTACTGACTGTGGTTGTGCTGACCGTTCGGACTGCTCGTTTTTGTGCTGGCTGAGATGGCTCTGATCGTTGGCGCTGGTAGTATAGGTGCTGGCTTCGGTGGCGTTGACCGTTGACTTTGACCCTGGTGATTCTGACTGCGATTGCGCTGACCATAAGGACTGCTCGATGTGGTGCTGACTAGGATGGCTCGAATCTTTGGCTCTAGTTGTAGACTCTAGCCCTGGTGATGCTTGCCGTGGTTGCTCAGAACATTGGTTCTTACCAGGTATTTTTGTTGCATTACGTGACGCTGTACTCGTGACGTCATAATTCGTAATGGCGACAGCGCGATTGCGTTTTGATTCTCTAGCAGCTATTCTGCGATTGAGTTCGGCTATTTTGGCTTCTGATTTGCGTAATTCTAGCAAAGATTCGCGCTTAGTTTTCTCACGGATTTATTTGTCGATGTTACGTGAAAATAACTTTAAGTTAGCGGGATTTCTGTGCTCAATTGTAGTTGTACCTAAAAATAAACACATCTCCTTAGAAGGTAATATATTAGAAAATAAGACAAATTTTATTCTATCACTATAGAACAATTCGTCGATGCTGTTGTACCTACAAAAATTTTCGAATGTGATAATCACGTATTCTATATGCGAGAACTCTTCGATAAGACTTAATGAGGGAAGGAATTTCAAAACAAATTCTATATCTTCTAGCTCCCTAAAGGTTTCATTTCTATGGCTGGTACTGTGTATTGCTAAATCCTTGATACTCGAACCACACAATTTTCTCGTACTGCGTTTTTTCGAGTATATCGCGCCTACTTTGTCTTTTGCTAATCTCAGCTTTTAACAAATCAGTTTTCAGGTTAAAATTTCTGACTTCGATATAGGCTGTTATAATCTTTTTGAAACTATTTAGTTCTGTCTCGACTACTTCGGTGCGCCTATATCCACCCAATTGGTGAGCTGTATGGATTGTTAAATAGACCGGGTCCCGACTGCGTTCGATAGACATTAAGCAGTTAGCTACGCGCTCTTCCCATAATACAAGTTGATAGATGTAAGTATTTAGACTTTGTAATAACCAATCCAATGGGTCTCTTTCTAAGACGTTAAACCGGTTTTGATTACAACTAAGTTTTCTGTAGGCTACTGGTTCAGGAGGACGATACTCGGGACAATCAGAAGTTAATAAATTATATTTATTTTGTTTAAATTCCTTCCAACGAGTTCCTAACGAGTTGGCTGCTACTAGACCTAGAATAGTCTATGTCCATAATACTAGTAGACATGTTGAAGTATTAATAAAATTTTAAACCAATTTTGGGTCACCATCTACAAAACGTAAAATTCAAAAAGAAGTTATGGACTTAATTAAGGTGCGTACTCAAATTCTTAGGGTTACCATTTGCCGATCTACCGATGTAGAGTTGTTACTTATGTTCACGCGAACCTGGATATTAACTGACTTAACGCGCTATAACAATATCGGTGACGGTTGTTTGAATGTTTAGAATTGACTTAGCTAAGTCGATTAATGAAATGCGAATTAAACTTAGACTATCATTTAAGCTTAGCCTGATTAAGTAGTAAGATTGTTAGAATGCTTAAACTAATTGTATATAAAGAAATCGAGTCTTAGAAACAAAAATATATATTAAAAATATATAAAACTGCGATAAAAATACAACAACTGCTGACTGAAAGACACAATATAAGCTACTTTAAGTCAAAAGTTCATATAAAAAACAGTCGTCATCGTACATGTGTTCGATGCAAACACAACACCTGCAAGCAATAAACGTGTTATCAACTCAGACGCTAAATACTAACTCACCAAAACAAACGCGTTATTGAATTTAAGTGGTTTGTTTGAGAGAAAAGAAAAAAAAAAACACTGCTGAAGTATTGCAATTTATTTAAATTTAAGATTACTGTAAGTTTTGTAAAAAGTATGTCTTAAGCCATGAAAGAACCACTTTAAAAATTCACCGAGTTTTCAAATAAAATATTGGACGGAGCGAACGGCCCACAGTTGTACTATTTGGAAATCAACAAAAAAGTTGCAGTTATCAGGGTAAAGTACAACGACAACCCTCTGGCTGTTGAATTTGCAAAGACCGAATAGGAATCAAAGCAACTGTTTGATATTCAAAACAATTTTAAAGACAGAAGTTTCAATGTTGAAGAAGAAACTTCGAAAATTGTTGAAAATAAAGGTACAATTCCCAAAGTTTTCTTCAAAAGTTTTACTGAATTTTAAAACGAAGTTTTAAATTATCCAAACGATCCACAACTATATTATTATTTAGTCAATGAGTTGGCTGCAATCATAAAAAATAAAAAAGATGGAAATCCTTTGGTTATTGAAGTTGCTATGAACAATATTGAATTATAATATATTCAAAGTATAAAGAAAAATTTTGTACGAAAAGGTTTTGACGTTGAAATAAATATTTTTAAATCAGTTGAAATTAATATAAAATGTCAAGAAGAAATTGAAATCAATGAGCCTGAAAATAAATTTGGCTCTAAGTTAGAAGAGATATTAAACGACCGAAATAACCCTGAAAAGTATTACTTTAAAGTCACCAGGTGTGTTGTATCCATTAAAAAGAAATAAAGTGACAACTTGGTTGATATTGAGGTTTTAAAGCCCAACGAACTAAACAGCGTCCTTGAGTAGTTTGAAAGAATGGCTTTCAAGTGAAGCGTGTTGGTACGAAACGTTTAGAGAAACCTGAAAACCTAAGGGTTCAAAGAAATGTGCTGCTGGTAGTCAAAGTCAATGCCAAACTCAATGATCGAAGAAATTTGTTGCAATGCATTAAGTTACGTTCAGCTCTGAATTGATTGATGACAATTTTTGGTTTTTTGTTATTTGTTTCAAATGTTCAAAACATACAAGTGTCATCTATATTACTTTATACTATTGAGGACTCAATGGTCCTCGGAATTAAATGAAATGCATTATCTATATTTTTTTAGTTTAGTTTGGTTGTATCTGGATTTATTAAAAGTTTTATCAGGACAAATTATGTTGTATATAAATGAGAGTAATTTATTTTTGTTTTAAATTTGCTTTTTAATTATTTACTAACTAAATAAAATACAATCACTACGAGTCGTTTGTGATACTTTAGCTTATGGTTTTGAACTTCACGAATTTTAGCAGTAAAAACAGTTTAACTTTTTAACAAAAGTATAACTTGGAAAATACTGAACAAATTTTGTTAATATAAGGCTAACTTGTTAGCTACTGAGTTAATATGTTTTATAATTACCCTGTGAAATACCTAGTTGTATGGTCATTTCGTTAAAGATAAGGATTATCTTGTAAAGATAGCAGTTTAATGTACCAATGATTTATATAACGTGCCTTTTGCTTTTTTAAACTGAAATAAAATTCTAACCAAATTCAAAACTTTTAGTGATTTCACAGTACAAAAATCTTATTGTTGAAACATAGGTTTAAAGAACTACTAAGCACATAAAACGATTTCAAAACTTAAATAAAATACTTAATTGTAATAGTGTAAGTGTGCTCAAACCCGACAGTTTTTATTTGTGAGTACACGCAATAATAATTTAGATGCTCTTTTATTTCTTTTTTTTATCGAAAAACTTAATACAGCTGATTATCTATTCAGATGTCGTATTTGAAATTTTGTTTGATTAAATTTTTAAACTTTTAAATAAAATTTAAATCAAGTTTAAAAATTTTGAACATATAAAAACTAAAGTATTGTAGATGACCTTTTTATTTTACTTCGTTAAAATGTATTAATATTTTTTTTTGCTTTTATTGTTGAACTAAAAATTTGCTTACATCTTGCTTTAAAACTGACTCACAAGAAAAGACTTTAACTAATTACAAAATAAGTACAAAAGATTATCTTTGAATCAACACTTGTAATACATTAATTGATAAACTATCAAATACTATTTAATTAAGTTGTGTATGTAGAGGAATAACACATCCTCTTCAAAATGTTTGCCAAGTCACTTTGTTGCACTGACTATCAGTTTAACTAAGCATAAAAACATAGCTCAATTTAATTCAAAAACTGTAGACTTTCTGCCGAATTCGCATTGTTACGTCACTAAAGCTTTCAAACGAACGTTTGCGCAAAATCTTAGTTTGTTTTTCGGTTGTTTTAGAGTAACTACGTTTAGATAACTTAATGTAATTGACTGTTGAAGCACTTATGCTTAATATAATCTTCTAAATAGTTTAAGCAACATTTTCAATAAGAAAGACTATTACAATTTGTACTAACAAAAAATATAACTTCAATAATTTACTTACTGTTTTACAAATTTATTTAAATGATGCACTTAAAGTTTTAGATATTAAGCCTTGGTTATTTATTGACATTAAAAATTCTACATACCCTTTTATGTCAGTTAATATATAAATGATTAAATATTATAAAATATTTCAAATATTTACATCTAAATAAAAAAATATTTAAAGTTGTTTCGAAGCTATGTTATAGAACATAGAAAATTTTAGGTGTAAAAAAAATAAAATTTTCAGGAGTTAACTTGAAAGTTGATACTATAAGAACCATTGAAAGTACAATTCATCTCATTATAATAGCACTTTAATACTTTTAAAATGATCAGAATGTAATTAACTAATTAGCTATTAATAGTTTAAATTTTACCTTATCCTTTAAACTTATATCTTTACATTTCAATAAGTTATACAATACACACATTCAAAAACACCAAATATATTTCGATCAATTCTCTTCAGTAGAGTACAATGATAACAAATGATAAGATTTTACACACTTATATACTAACCAAGTAATCAAGTAATCAAGAGATTAATAAAAGACAAAAGCAATTAGTAAAAGTTAAAACCAAATAAGTCCATTTTTGATATAATCGATCTACAGTAAAACTAAACATAAATAAAATGAAAACAATTCTTATAAAGTGTTACGAAAATAAAGAAACAGTATAGTCAAAATCTTTTTGCTTACATAAAACCTTTTCCAGGTTTTAAAACCAGGTTTCCTAAACAAAATAAAAATGACTTCTAATTTAATCAAATCAAAAACATAGCTACAATTTTTAATAATTTAAATCTATCTATATTATAATTGTTTGCAAAAGTTGGATTACTAACTAAATGTTCTGAAATAGATGAACGTTTAGATGCGTTTAAAACCTTAACCGGTATATCATCTTTCTTATCTGACAGGCAAAAATTCTCTACACATTTTGGTATGTGTTCTTTTATTCTCTTCCTAAGATGTCTAGTTGCTAATCCAATATAACTTGCTGTAAAACAGCAACTGTACTGGTAGATTACCATACTTTTATTTAATTTTGATACTGGATCCTTACCACCTGGTGTTATTAGTGATTTAGAGGAAAAAACAATTCTAGGGTTCGCTGCATAATAAGTATTTCTTACTAATTGTCTAATTTTATTTTCTAACATCTCTGAGCTTTTATTAATAAATGGAATTTTTAAAGTAACTACACATTTTTCCGGTCCTATTGTCTTTATTCTATAAAAATTTTTTACATGTAAATGAATTGTTTTGATAACTAACTCTTGTGGGTAACCGTTTTTGTTTGATAGTGTTTTGATTTGTTTGATTTCACTTAGCAGCAACTCCGGAGAACAAATTTTGTGTGCCCGATGACACAAAGCTCTTATTAAATTTACTTTTCTTTTTAAACTGCAGTTTAATTGAAAATTTAAATAACATCCTGTAAAAGTTTTCTTTCTGTAAAACGAAGTTAAAAATCTATTTTCTTTTTGTTTAATTTGTACGTCTAAAAATGCAAGTTCACCATTGTTTTCTTTTTCTATTGTGAAGTTTATAGAATCATGAGCATTATTCAAAATATTAAAAAATTTATGCATAGTTTTCTCGCTTTTAAGTAAAACAAAACAATCATCCACATACCTTAGATACAATAAATTATTTTTGAATGCAGGAACAACTTTTAATTCAATATAACCCATAAATATATTTGCTAATGTTGCTCCCAAGGGGGATACTCTACTGAAGAGAATTGATCGAAATATATTTGGTGTTTTTGAAAGTGTGTGTCTTCTATAACTTATTGTAATATACTAGTCACTTATGTTCCAATATCTTTACATTTCACAATCCACACATTAGTTTTGCGTTGTTGACAAGTTTTGATCTAAAGTAGTTTTGTCTGTTAGTTTTAATTTATAAGAAAAAAAAATAGTAAGACAAAATATTTTCTTCCTCTTCTTTCTCTGCTTGTGCTTTTCTGGAAACATTCCCATCTCTTTGATTTTTATTAATAATACCAATAAGTTGACGTTTCTTATTACTTATTCTTAACTACAAACAAAGCAGTTCTTTCAATCTAAAAAATCAAATAAAGTAAATACAAATTTTAATTAACAACTAAAACTACTAAATCAGTATTACAAACTATGTGTTTTAGTAAAATTCCGATCCTATGGTCACTCTTTTTTAGTTTAGCTAATATATTATTATAAGGTACAAATAGTTAGTATGTATTTTTAAAATGACCATAAAAAGAAAAAAATCTATTTCCACTTCTAAGAAACTTAAAACTTATCTGAAAACTTCGGAAATGTGTCGAAACGTATATTTTCTTTTTTTTTACTTTTGTTTAAGTTCAATTAGTAAAAACTAGTCGTTATTACTTTTTCAACACAAATATTATCTACTAACTAAAAAACTAAATAAAAGAAATTAAACCACCAGGTTTTCGTTAACAAAAGCTTTTATTAAAATATTAGTATTAAACTTTTAACTTTTTTTTTAACTAATCTAATAATTTTCAGAGTTTCTTTTTTTAGTTACGAAATTCTACTTTTATTCTTACTACTTGCAATATTTTATACAAAAATTATTAATCAAAAAACACTTTTATAATTTTATTTTATTTAAATAACCCTGGAGTTCTGCCTGAATCCTTTTATTGAAAATAAATGTAACCAAAATTTATAGATTCAAAACAAAGTTTCACAACTTTTTAAATTCCATGAGTTTTCTGCTGAAAAATGTGAAAAAACCATAAAACGAATGTCTATTTTTCTTGTTTTAGTAAAACGTCCAATAAAAATAGTTTGTTAGGAGTGATATATTTTCGCTAAATTGACTTTAAACTTAGCTAAAGTTTCTCGTTTTTCTTTATGTCTGTTTTTAGAGATAGATTTACATTGTTTTTTTACTTTAAAAGATAAGTTTAATTTATATTTTCTCTTGAACAAACATTTATCTTTTTTTTTAATTGTTAGTTAGGGCAAGTGAAATTAAAAAATAATGAATTTTACTTGCTTGATTCTAAAAATAACGTATATCGTTGAAGAGTGTTAGTAAGTCTAATGTGTTTCTACCTCAAAAAATAAATTATTCAATCTTAAGTTTAGCTTTTATTAGTTATCATTTTATTATAAATTACTCACTATCACTATGTTTTTGTTTTTACTATAACACTTTTTTTATGCATTGCATTATATGCAGCAATTATATTGTTTTATGAAAAGAATGATTTTTTGTACTTATCCGGAACTTTTGTTTTCCGGAAATATTAATAGAAAAATATTGCCCAACATGTCCGCATAAGTTAATAAGCACTGTATTGTATTTTATCTTTGCCAGTTAATATTTCAATTTTATTTGATTTTGTTTCGATTTGTTTAATTAATGTTGAAATAAATTAATATATAGATCTGTATAAATATAAATAATATTTAATTAAAGCCATTTTTGAAAAAATATTGTTTTATTCTGTAACCTTAAAACATTAATTGTCACTCTAATTTAATCGAATGATTAACACTTAATCTAATTAACCAAAACCATTTTTACTCTCTCTCTCTATTTTATTTCTCTTACTTACTTTCTTTTTTCACGCATGAACAGGTAATATAAGTTATTATTTGCCTGAAAAGTATTTGACATTATTTTGTGGAGGCCTGAAGAGAACAACAACCATTGCGCTTCGAAACAACTGTAGCTGACAAAATAAACTTTGGCACTTGTTAAAACTAAAAATTTTTACTTTTCTTAAATAGAACGGTGTACTTAAACTTCATGTGTTTTAATTTTTACTTATACTAAACCTCTTAAACTTTACTCTAAACTTGTTTGTTATGAATTTTAATAACCGTTTGATGTGAAAATAGATTCTTTTTAGATAGGCATGTCTGTTTCAACTAAATTTAAACGAAACCAACCAGCTGTTATATTAGTTATTTATTGAGAGCTATACAATTAATTTTAATTTTGAAATTTAAAAGGATAGTATAATGTGTTTATTATGTTTTAGTGTCACTCGTTCTAATTTAAATTATTTGTATTTTAAATACAACTTTTCGCTATCAAATTTACATAAATTGACTAGAGTTGAATAGTATACTGTCAGTATTTTTAATCATAATACTCGATATTGTTGTTTAATAAATTAGCTTTAATTAACGTCTAATGTTATTATCATATTAATCACAGTTAATAAATACTTTTAAGATGTACTTTGCTTACAAAATCACATAAATCTATTAATAGTAAAAAACACAAGCTCGGCTTTAATTTATATTTATATTTTTTTTTTTAATTTGCAAAACAATCAATTAATTAACTGTCAACGTAACTTGTATGAAATTAAAACCTTGTTAAGCACTCAAGCAATCTACTGCTGATATTTCTCTAAATTTTGCAACCAGCAGCACGATATGTGAAATGGAAAGCACAATTAAGCTTTCTAATACTTCACAAGGCCAGTTATCATCATCAAAGGGGTCATCAAACATCATACATAGATTCGTTCAAGTATTCGTAATACTACACCATGATTAGTTTTAAGATCACAGCATGCAATAGAGAAACTTTAAACCAGAAGTATATTTCCATCTTCTGTAAAAAAAAAATTTAATGAATTAATCGTATTTACGCATATTTTTAGAAAGCTACTCACTTAAAAGTTTTTATTTGCAATTTAATTGCATATCATTGGTATGTGCTGTCTACATAATTTTAAATTGTAAATTTTAGTAAAAATATTAACTAAGGCACTAAAGTTTTAGCAGTATAAAGTTACGAGATATAAAAACTTTACTTTGATTGTATTCATAAATTAATAAAATTCATAATGTTAAACGAATAAGGTTATAATTTATACTTTATAAATAATTTATATTTCATTATTTATGTATAAAACTTTTTAAACATATAGGTTTGTCAAGTTTGGTAAGAAAAAAGTTGTCGGATTCTTAATACGATCAGTATATTTCGCCTTAATTTTCAAATTAATTTAGATTTTTCCAAATATTCTCTTGCAACATAGCCAACATGTATTCAAAAAAAAACATTTAAAACAATAGTTATAAACTCCTTTAGAGAACTAAAGGAAAAAAATTAACAACTAATTGAATAGCTGTTATAGGAAACACTATGAGTTATTAACTAGCTTAACTGAGTACTATAATTTGATATAAACATACTAATTGCATAAAAGTTAAAATAAAAATTCACTATCTAGGTTTAAACAAGACTATAAAACTCACTTTTGTATAAAATTTATTTCAATCATCAAGTTGAAGGTTTTTAACTGCTTATATTATAAATTAGGAGCAAACATGTGATCTTTGTTTAAAAAAAGAACTAATTATAATTAAGCATAACGACTGCTTAGAGGTATTTCAAACTTTTATTATTAAGTTTATATATTATTTTTAACTTAAAAATTTTAAGTTATTATAACTTAAAGACAAAAACTGTTAAACTTTTTTATGTTTTTATAACAAACCTTTATCACATAACCAAAAATATTCTTCTTAAATAAAACAATTTAGAAGTTGTACAGCTATGGGGTAGAAAATTTACCTTATCACTGTTATCAGCACTATGAAATTAATATGTATTAATCAAAGGCTACCAGCTAACTTAAATGTAGAAAACTATTAGTTTAGTCTCATATAACTTATAACAAAAAAAAGCCTGGCGTTTTTTAAATTTCAATAATTTCGAGTTTATCTGTTTATTGAAAGTGTAAAACTACCCTGAGTTAGCCTTAATGTTACCATCCTTCTTATAACCGTGTTAATTATTTTTAAAAAAATACTACAAAAGCTTCTTTATATCAATAAGATATATATAGTTTAAACTTGCTGCTTATAGTTATTTCAATTGTAGTTTTCAATATTTT
The DNA here is from genome assembly GCF_965202585.1 of Thalia democratica. Taxonomy (NCBI): domain Eukaryota; kingdom Metazoa; phylum Chordata; class Thaliacea; order Salpida; family Salpidae; genus Thalia; species Thalia democratica. The sequence continues at coordinate 31,714,574 of NC_139165.1, read as the reverse complement.
GCAATTATTTAGCTTACTGTTTGTAACTTTTATTATATTTATTATAAGAGTACCAAAGATTTTAACATCCAACTTTAACAATGTATTTCTTTCTAATTAAAGTTTTTTTAGTTAGCGTAACACTAGCTGTTTTAACTTTTTTAAGTGTAAAATATTCAGAACTATATATTACATAAGTTTTTTCAGACATTTTATTTTCTTTAAAAAATACCATTAACAATGTTTTTTAAACATAAAATTTTTTTAAAGTGTTTCCTAAAAAATTGTTCAAGCGCAGCTGATTTGCTGTTTAATGTTAAACGCTAATACTGCTATTCTGTATACTAAACTGGTTTAAATTTTTGATACCAGTAATATTTACTCTTTTACTCAAGCAGATTTGAAAGACTTGATCAATGAAAGGGTTTTGAACATTGGATAAACAAGTGTATATCCTAAACATAAGTGTCATTCTTGAGTAATTTTTGGCATTGTAAAAATTAGAAGTATTAAATTTTCATATGGTATTGCAAAATAAGCATTATGAATCTTGACTACTCTTAAATTTGACCTTTTTTTATTTTTTTCCTCTTAGAATTTGTTTTCGTCTTCAGCTAAACAGCATAATTAGTGATTGAAGTTTAAAAAACCTTTTAGCTGGTTTGAAAACATTTTTTCGCTTTACAAAATGTAAATACTCAACTACTGCAACAAAATAGTAAATAAGCATTAAATTTAAAACCCTTTTTTTATGTTTCCTTTACTACTTTAAAATTAACTTTTCCTCTTTAATTTTTATCACAAAACACCTTATGTATGTTTGTTTCATAAAGCCAGTTAATTTTTCAAAATCAAGGATACCACAATTACTCAGGCTACTTAGGGTAAGGTAAGCTAGTTTGAAGTTTAAAAAAAAACTAAAGCTAACTTACGTTATTTTAGAATAACTCAAATTTTTTATAGGCTTGTTTATTTTATTATTTTTTTGCAAAAGTTATTGTGATTTTTACAGTCTAGTTTTGATTTTTTGTGTAAAAGTACTACCATCTGTTCTACTGTAATTTTATTTTTCATACACACACGTGTTTTAGCTTAGTAATTTATTATATTTTGTTTTTTCACTTGTTAAAGTTGGTAACCAAACTTTTTCAACAGTTTTGAATTATAGTATTTGAACTTTTGCTAGTGGTATTACTTTTTATTCAGTTTTTTTACTCAAACTAGTTTTTCGTGAACTAGACTAACTTTTATTTTCCAAAAAGTAGTTAAACACTGAATACTCTTACAAAAGTACAATGTTAGATTCTAAAGTTTAGAATTAGGAACTACATTTGTTTATATTTATACCTTTATATTATTTACTTTATTTAAGATCTGGTTCAAAACATCATATTCTAATTTAAGTAGAACATTAGATTATATCATGGTTATATTACAGTAGATTACAGTATATTAAAGCAATTTTCAGCTTTATGTTATAAATAAGGTTCCATTTTTTACATACCTGTCATTTCAAACATAATTGTTAAGCTAACAACACAACACTATGCTAGCATATGGATTTTTTTTTATTTAAAGTTGAAACTAAAACATAGCTATTAGTTTAATTTTATTATAGTTATGTTAACTTTTTAAAAAACTAAAACTCTCGGTTGACTAATCCAGAAGGGGTAAACTAATGTTAGTCTTATTTAAACAAACTAAAATGACAATTATCTAAACCAACTGTTTATAAAATAAACAGAAACTGTTTATATATAAATGCCTAAAAATTTAAATAACAGATGACAAATTTAATTTTTTTTGATAAATTATTATAAAAATAATATAATGGTTAAGTTTTTTTATTTATATATCTAGCAAATAGAATACCATAACCGTAGACTTCAGTTTATAAAGTCTTTTATTTAAAACTAGTGTAGAATATACTTTACTATCTAACAAGAAGAATTCAATACAATAAATACGACTCTATAAGTATTCAGTATTTAGATTTGCTTATTTATGTTAACTCTAAACTTACACTCACTTTTATTCCTTGACAAATTTATAGCCATTTTTAAAACAAGACCAAAATTGTATGTACAATAAGCAGTAAATTTTATAATATCTCTTTTTTCGGAGATAAACATAAGTAGAAGAACATACTTTAAAACTAGCATACAATTTTTGGTTTATTTAATGTATTAATCTACCTAAAGTTTTTTATTATTTTATACACAGTGTTTATAATTGTTGAGATAACTTTAGTTAAAGTTTTTTGATGCTCATTAGAAAGTATAGTCTTTTTCAAGATCAAGTTATTTCTTTCTTTTTTAAGCTACAGAACTATGTGAAATAGAAAATAAAATTAAAGAAGGAAATGCTGAGATATCCATTTTAAACAGGGTTTAATGGACAGTTTTAACATAATGTTTTAAAAAGAACTACGGTTTACCATATGATTTATACTTTATAAATAAATATACTGTATTTGAATATATTTTTACAAGTTTATAGTATACTAGCAAAATCTATAACTAGCCCCAAAGTTTTTATTTAAAGTTTATCTGTCCTATTTTACTAATCAAAGCTCAGAAATCTTTATAAATAATTGTTTAAAAAAATAAAATACCAGATAATTAATTGAATTATGTTAACAATTTAATACTAATATTCATAGTACTATTACTTTTTTTTTATTATATGTAATGAAAAAATAGAGTAACATAATCCTAGACATTAGTTTATAAAATGTTTTCTTAAAAGTTACTGCAAAATATGTTTCAATATCTAACAAGTAAAATTTTAAATAAAATAAATATAACTTCATTCAGTATTCAGATTTTTTTGTTTATGGTAAATCTCCACTTACCTTCACTTTTATTTTATGACAAAAACTGCAACCATTAAAAAAAAGCTTAATTTGTGTTATACTGTAGATCGTAATTTTTTAATATATCTTCATTCAGAGATAACATTTGTAGAAGTAGATACTCCTAAAATAACATACAACATTTGGTTTATTAAATGTGCTGTTCCACCAAAAGTTTTTTAGTATTTTATGTTTAGAGTTGATAATTGTTAAAAATTCTTTAGATAAAATTTTTTATGATAGTTATAAAATATAGTCCTTTTTAAAATAAAAATATTTCTCTTATTAAAAAGCTACAGAAAAGATTGAACTTAAAAAAAACAGAAGGAGATGTTGTGATATCTATTAAAAAAAAGGTTTTATAAAATATTTTTACAAAGTTTGTTTAAAAAAAATAACTAGAGATTATCACATTAAGTTATAAATATTCTCTTTCGAAATATTTTGTGTTTCTTGTAAGTTTAAGAATGCTAAAAATTATCTTTTAAAGGTGGGATTTTTTTTTACTTTTATATATCCAATTTTACTGATCAAACTTGAAAACTGTTTATAAGTAAGTGGTTAAAAAAATAAATAACAGATAACTAATTAAAATTTTTATAAATTATTTTTAAAATATTATTATGATTACGTTATTTTACTAATTGATATTTAATAGTGTAACATAACAGTAGACTTCAGCTTATAGAATGTTGTATTAAAAATCTCTGCTGAATAACCTTAACATCTAACAAGTAAAATTTTAAATAATATAAATATAACATTATTCAGTATTCATATTTTTCTATTTATGGTAAATTTACACTTACCTTTATTTTATTCCATGACAAAACTGAAATAATTAAAAAAAAAGCCAAAATTGTATGTACAATGAATAGTAAAATTTCGGAGATATAAACAAGTAGAAGAATGTGCTCTTAACATAGATGCATTTTTGGTTTAATAAATTTATAAATCCATCTAAGTTTTTTAAGTATTTTATATTTAGTGTACATAATATTAGAGATTTTTTTTAATTTAAATTATTTGGTGGTAATAAGAAAATATAGTCTTTTTCAAGTTAAAGTTATTTATTTTATGGAAAAGCAAAAAAAAAATTGAACTAAAAAAAAGTTATAGAAGGAAATGTTGTGATATCAATTTTAAACTGAGTTTATGTATTGTATTAAAAAAGTTTGTTAAAAAAAAGAACAAAGAATTACCATATGTTCTTTTCAACATTTTGTTTTCTCATTTAAGTTTATGTATACTAATTTATTTATTCAATTTTACTAATCAAAGTTAGAACTGTTCATAAATAAGTGCTAAAACTTAAAATATAGATATTAAATTGAAATGTTGTTAATAAATTAGTATTAGGACAATATTAGAATTAGTGGTTTTATTTACGTGTATTCTACAATTACAATAAAATAAGAGTAGATCTCAATTTAGAAATAGTTTAGTTTGCTATCTAACACGTAAATATTTTAGTATCCCACTTAAAAAAGTCGTCTTTATCCGCGTTCAAATCTTACATAACCTAATTATAAAGGCAGAAAAATATTAAAAAAGACTAAATGTTTTTTTAATATCTTGGTTTTTTTCTATCTTGTTTTATGTCCTATGTTTTCACCTGTAAACACGTGGCTTGGTATCAGAAATGCATATTTATGTGCGCGAAAACGTGCTTTTTTTCAGCTTGAATAAGCTATACTTTATTAGCTTTTAGTTTCATTTATACTTAGTTATGCACTCCTAAGAAAAAATTTTGACATATATGGACTCTTTAGCACTTTGAGTGTCGTAAAAATTAAAAAACGAATTAAACACATCTAAATTGTGTACATTTAGCGCATTAAATATTATATTTGACTAAAAGCTGCATTACAAAATTGATTCTAATGGGAACTGTAGCTTTTTTTTTTATTTAAAATTTAAAAATTATTTATTCTTGTAAATTATTGACTACGTTAAATGTTTGATTTTGAAAACAATATAAATGTCTTTAAGTTAAATAGTGATTTTCTTATACTTATTTTCAATGAACGCTTTTTAGGTTTACACAAGTGGCAACACATAAAGAGTCATATTGGGTGTGGAGCAAAACAAATTGTCTTGTATTCAGTTATCATTCATACTTCAACATTCCGTTTTTGTAGTATTAACATAACTTTATATATATATTAGAGGTAGTTTAAATTGCTGAGCTCCCGCTAGGACGTTATAACACGTCATTTTAGATAATTTAATTTTTGCAGATTCATCACTTTTTAGAGCTAGCTACGTCCCTGCTAGTAAGTATCATATAAACGAAATAAAAGTTTTTTTAACTATTTTTACTTAGTAGCCTTGAAAATGAACAATCAAATGTTTTTGTATTTTAAGGTTTAACTATATAACGCAGTGGACAAAATTTTTTGTATATTTTCTTTTAACTAATAATCACTTGGCAGTTTAATAGAAAAGAAGTAAACTGGTTAACTTTTTTGTTAATTAACATAAAATAATCACATATGTTAAACTCTACAGACTTATTTTTAAAATAATTGTATATTAAAAGTAGTACAAAAGATGTCTGAAATAAACTGTAATGAAGGATTGGACCTGGCAGTTCAAGGCGTAAGTTTGTTTTATATGTTTAAAAAAAAATGATAAACCAGTTATATGCCATAGCATAAAAGCATGGATAACGTTTTGTAACCGTTTTTGTAAGTTAAACTTAAACATTATATACTTATATACAATATTAAAAAAATAATTTGAACAGCTACTATTGTTGAAGACACGACACGTTGAAGCTAGAACAGCTTTTGAAAGAGTAAACGACATTAATGAACTACCTGCATCGTTAGTTTTGTTTGCAATTAAAACAATTGAGTAAAATTTATATGGTTTTTGTGTGATTCACAATGTAATTTATGTAAATAAGAAAATTAAAACAGTTCACAAATATAAAACACAGTATTTTATTACTTACTATAAGTTAACTTGCAGCAGCTCTCAGAACACAACAAGTTGTAAACAAGATCAACGTGACCAAGGTATGCCAAGCAACAACAGCAATAACAACAACATCGTCACGAACCGCAACAACAACAACAACATCGTCACAAACAATAACGTCAACATCAACAACAGCAACAACAACAACATCGTCACAAACAACAACAACAACAACAACAACAACATCGTCACAAACAAAAACGTCAACAACGACATGAATAAAAACATCAATAAAAACATCAACAACAACAACAAAAACAATATCAACAACATCAAAAACAATTACAATGTTAATGTAAGCAACAAAATAGGATACTACTTTACAAACATTTATTTGCAGCAATCAGTTTTTACATTTTTAATAAATCTAATTATATTTCATTTTAAAGTTATAATTGCCTACTTTTAAAAAGATAATAAAATAAGATTTTAAGGTAGAATTTGGATTAGTAAGCTTTTACTAGTGTTAAATAAAATAAAAACTTAGGTATTAGTTTAGCTAAACTTGATAGTTTGTAATAAACTATGTTTAAACAAAATGAATCTAATTCCTCTATGAAACAAAAGTAAAAATTAACTGATTTTTTATTAAAACTATTTAAATCTACGTTTTTAAATTAAATTTTTTTGAAGTTCTAGAGCTACCTTATTTCCAGTTAAAACTCACAATGTAATTTTTAACAGGAATCAAGTTCTTCATTGCTGCCTAAACTCAAGCTGACGGCAGAAAACTTCAGTGACTTTACAGAAACAACACCAAAGCATTACCGCATGGACAGAACACGAACATCTCCTTACTACAGAAAGAAAATTACTGAATGGTGGATAAGAAACAATATCGAAGTAAAAGATGGTAATTTCCTGAGCAGAGAGGTTCTGTATAGCGTGTATCTCTTCCACTTCAAGAAGTGTAATTTCGATCACGTGGACAATGGGACATTAGGAAAATGCGTCAAATCCGTTTTCGGAGGTTTAGAATGTAGGAGGCACGGACCAAGGTAAACTAATGTTAAATTTTCATTATGCGTTAAGTGTTTAAGAAGGGTTGTCACAAAGTAAGGACAGTCAGGAAAAAAAAAACTGAGAAAAATCAAGAAATTAATGGAAAAATGGTTTTTCTAAAAGCAAGACAGGAAATTTAATATAAACATGCTCTTAATAAAAAGTTTATCATAATTGAAAACTTCATTTTGCTTATGTTAATTTCTATAAAAAACTGCCTTTCAACTAATTTATTTTCAATCTATAGGTGATTTTTTTAAATGAATTAAAGTCTTTTAAGTCATTGATTATGTATTCTTAAATCAGTTTTAATTAAGAATATGATTTTGAAAGATCAGGAAAAAATTTTCGACTCGATTTGGGCAACCCTATTAAGTTTGTTAAAAGTATTTTTAAAAATATTACCTTTAAAAGTTTTATTTTAGATTATCATAGAGCTTGTTGTTTATAGTTTTTGATCAAATTGACTCGCCTGTACTCATAATTATACTAATCATAGTTTTTTTTTACAGAAATAATTCGTAGTTTATGTATGGTGGAACAGATATGTAAGTTGTTTTTACTTAAGTAAACTTTTTTACTTAACAAAGTATTTAGCTGAGTTTTTTTAAGTACCTGTTTGTTTTTATTGATCATATGTCTCGATAATTATTACAAAAGAAATAGTTATAAAGAAAACTGAATGCTATTAGATATGTAAGTTTTTTTTTTTTTGAAAATTTTTCAAACTTTACAAAGTGTTGAGTTGAGTTTTTAAAATACTTTTCTTTGTTTTTAATACGATTATATTATTAATTTATAAATTTTTTGTAATATAAAGCATATATATTTTCAAAGAAAACTGAGTGCAATAGAATATGTAAAGCAATCAGAACCTGGTGACAACCAATATATGGACGATGCCAAGGAAATAATGGAACAACTTAAAACTGTTTTTATGAATGAAATTAACAAACTTCCAAATTTCTTCTGTCGCTTTAATTTTTCAAAGGTATGGATTATAACCTTAAGTAAATAATGTTTTTAGCTTTTGGTTTAAAATCCAAATGTAATAGTTGTGAGCTTGATTTCATAATGATAACTACTGATATAATTGACAAAGTTTATTAAACTTTCTTATAATGTACAACATTTTAAAAAACAATTGCTTTCGTAAATAAGAATACAAGTAACAAATATTATTTTTTCGAATTGAATAAAAAACATGCTAATAAAAATCGAATCAAATTAAATTTTCAGCACGACATCGAATGGTTAAATTCAACCTACTGCAATCACTGCTTCGACTTTTAAATATGCTCTGAACAACCACTTTGACCACATTAAAAGTGTCCTGTACAATTTTTGGTCTTGGATCAAGCAGCGTTGCAGCAAATTCCTTACAATGTGCGGGCATGATGAGTTTCTGAAAATGATAGGAGAAAAACACAATGCTATGTACGAAATGCTTCTCGCGAAACTTCTTCCAGATCTGCTGCAACCGATGCCAACTGATCACTTGCAGAATTTGTGGGAATTTGCAGATAAAGTTGAGGAGGAAACGGTTGATGTATTTAAGGGTATGCAAGTTCCGGACGGTTTAAATAGTACGAAGGTAAAATAAGTTTTAAATATTGTTTAAATATCTTGATTTTAAAAGGTTCTGTAAAGTTATTCGGTTAAAAAAATAATTTGAATGAAAATGGAGGAATATATACTTTAATGTTTCTCTATGGCCTTCTAAAATATATGTCTACGCGTTCTACTTTGAAAATTTCTAAACTGTTTGTATTTAAATAGGTAAGACAAAAGAATTAATTGATCAAATTACATATTATAACACTTAAACTTAAAGAAATTATAGCTGTTGAAACGTACTATATACTACTGAAAAATTACTGTACGTAAAACAGAAGTCTTAATTTAAAAACTTGTGTACGTAGTATTGTTTACGTAGTTGATCTGTATTGATTTTCTAACTTAATAAATTAAAATCAAGTTAAACTAAATCCTTTTTATGATTTACATGAAAATAATTGTTTTATACAGAATTTAAAAGCATATTGTATCAATAAAATTGATTATTTCCAGATAAAAGAAGTATCAAACTTTTCTCACAGAATTAAAATGCAAACTAATATAGTTTATAATGTTCAAAACATGCCTGAAAATTTTGATAATGCGATGCTAGTAGAACAAATGATCACTGAACTCCATGAAATAAACTTTGAAGAAGTAAAAGTTAGTTTAAAATATATTTTATAAGTAAATTGCATTGTTTTACCTTTTTGATAATTCTCATAAAGTATTTTTTAGTATTTAGTTTAATATAAAAAATCAATTTTATTATGTTTAAAACTAAATAAAATATTTAGAGAGTTTATCCTTCTGATTTTTTTTTCACCACATGTTAGCGATATAAAAGACATCCTTGAAGACTTTATTTCAAGTGAGCTAAACTTTAAGAGTCTGTCTGGCTCGTTAAGACGTCTTGTTGGGAACAAAGTATTTAACTTTGTTAAAGGTTTAAGAAGTGATTTTGCAAAAATTTTCATGAATTCATGGGAATGTACTAGGTAATAATCTATCGTAGTTTAGTATATATTTAGTTTATTAGGAGAATAAAAGATGGTTTTAAGCATGTTACGTTTCAACTTTTTTTTTAACTTCTTTTACCGATTATTTTTACATATCAAAATTTTAACTAACTGATTGAAAACAGAATTGTAATTTGCAACGATTTAGCAAAAAGGTCAGCTGCCAACACTTTCTACTTTCGAGCAATTTTCGCATTTGTCAACGACTACTTTTCCCATTCTCTACAAAACCTGCTTCCAAAGAAAAATAAAACTACTATAAAGAGTAACTCGAAAAAAGTACAGTCAGTTGTTTATTCAAATCCTGCACTCAGTGTAAATTCAACTCATTGTAATGTGGTAAAACCAAGTATCTTTAAAACCCACATTCTAACAAACAACATTGTTATTAAAAACTCCTTGATAAATTCAGTGTCACCAGGTTGTATTGTAGTCAGCAAAAAAGTCCCTTCAATGAATGAAAGCAGTATTAAGAAGCGGAATGCTGTTGACAAAACCACAATGAAAGTTTATACTGTAACGAACAACTTTTCGAAGGATTTTAATCCTCATGTACTTGCCCAAGCTACAAAGTACGTTTACAAAAATACAGACTCGAAAAAGACATCAGAAAAAAAAAATAAATAGAAAAAGAAAGGCAGATATAGAAGCAGATAGGATTTGACTGGGGAATAAAAAACCTTGTCATACAAAAAAAATAAGAAAAATAGCAAATTTTTATTAGTTTTAGAGCTTGTATAGTTTTTAAACTTTACGTATATGTTTAGTATTTATTGTGTTAAATTATGTATTTTGATATCGCTATTAATATTGCAATAAACTATATGCGTACAAAGTTAAAACTGAGTCTTAAATTTTCTATAATAGTAAGTTTATTATTGCATTAAAATTAAAATTAGTAAAAGGAAAAAGTATATTAAACTAATAGCACGAGTAACTTTTATTGAGACTATATTGAACTTTTTTTTCGTGTATGTGTATTGCCAACGTGAATTTTTAACAGTTTGTTTCTATTTCAAATTAACGTTTTGTCAGACATATTTGAATCTGTAAAATAGTTCTTCAAAACATTTAAGTTAATCTATATATATATATATTGGAAATGATGTATTAAGCTCAAATTTGTTAACAGCAATGGTTCACCTGAGTTAATCTGACCACAAGCTTTTATTACACGATACAGATGATAGTCTTAAAAGTATATTAGTTTGACTAATATTTAAAAGTATAAGTTAAAGGTTTGCTTTTTAGAATTTAGCTAGATGAAAACAATTATATAAAAAAAAGAAAATTAATTCATTAAAGATACCTATAATACAAGTATTTAATTTTTAGTATCAATCAATAATAATTTTGAAATTTTTGTATCTCAGAGAAAAAATAATCTATCTCAATTCTGTATTCCTTTTAATACAAGCTCATCCGATGTAAAATAAGCAATTCTGTGATAATTAGACTAACTAAAAAAGTTGGTAGGTACCAGATTTGTACGAGCAGAAAAATTGTAGAAGGGGACTAAACTGCAAGAAGTCAAAGTTGCACAAAGACACTTTTTTAATAAGGGTCACTTTTGCACGAGGGGGCATTTTCCACGAGCAGATAATTTTGCACGGGTTAAATTATTTTTATTTCTTTTTTATTTTTTAATTAGTCTATTTTATCTTTATCAAATTGCCTTTCAGTAATGCATTCCAGAAATCTCGAATCTAGATCTACTGACGTGGGACCTCCATTTTTGTTATCTTCAGTCTTAGTTAAATGTTTGTTTTTTTTTCCCGACTTCATGAGTATATTCCTAATACAACTCCCAAAATGAATCCGTGTTTTTATCATTGATGTGATATTTTCCGCCAATATTTTTTCACAATTTTCATCTACTCTTTTTATTCATGTGTGACTGATTGGTTTGTTGTTACCATCGCTTAACTTAATTTGACGTAAATATAAAATTTATCAAATGTCATGAATTTAGATAAATTCATTTAATATTCTTATACATATGTGAATGTTTTTTAAAAATATTTTAAATCTGAAAAAATAAACGATAAATGTTAAGAGTTTTTATTTATTGGTGAAAAAGTAGATAAGTTATCAAAATAATTTTAAGCTTTTGACTAAAAGCAGTTATATTACGGTTAAATAATCTAGAAAATTGCTATGTCAAAATAATATTCAAAGAATTAGTTTCTTTTAAGTTGATTGAGTAAATAGTTGCATTTAGCTATTATAAACTGAAACTGATTTAAAAGAATACACGTTCGTTAATAGTTAAACCTCATTACGTTCTTGATCATAACTACTAATTAGTTTTATTTTGTAAAAATTTAAGAACAATTAATGATAGATTAATCATTGAACAATTTTGCCTTTATAATGATTTTTTTCTTTTATTATTTTGTGAAGTTGCAGTCTAACTGATTCTGTTGTTTGCCTTAGTGTATTATACTATTATTCATAATTAAGTACTTACTTATTTATATACTTAGTGATGTTTTGTAAAAATCAGACAGCCTGTTTTACCAATCTTTTTATAAAGAATACAAACAATTTAACAATTAACTTTTAAAAGAATCAAAACTTTAACTAGTGTGAACTTTAAACACTTAAAAAACTCTAAAACCAGGGGCGTATTTTGACTGGTTTCCTGTAAACCCCCAGAAAAAAATAAAAAGAAAAAGAAAAAAAAAATATTATTAGAATATCACTAAAAACATTGTTTATTGATTTTGTTTTCGTTATTTAATAAACTTTGAATAACTAATGTTGAATTTATAAAACTAGAAGATTAAAATGATGCATTAACAAAACATGCTCGTTTTTGCCCAGCTGAAATAAATTTCATGGAAAATTTTGATTGTGATGTCATAATAGGTATAAGTTTTAAAGTAGCAATTATTTTTCTAGGAAACTTCTTACTAAGATACTCTTAGTTCCCATTACAAATTTTTACTTAGTGTAAATAACTTTTAAATAAGTATTGTTTTTGAACTAGTAAGTTAAATTTACTTAAAAAATGTTCGATATAATCACTTAAGTTTTATTTTACTTAGTTTATTGTTTAAAATAATGTGCGTGAAACTTTTGTGTTATGTTGTTATATAATAGTGTTGTGTTTGTACTTAAGCATTTATAAAATTTGTTTATGTGTCAAACAACTGTTTTTAAACCTTGAAAAGTTCAATTCAGTGAGTTTTCAAAATCATCTTTAGACAACTACACCACCTGGCAATTTATTCTTTTACCATTTAATGGTATCTTAATGTTTTTATTTAAATTGCTTTATTTTTGTATATCTGTAGGTCACAAAGTTAATTCTTGATTTTTTGAAATGTTTAACTCAATGAAATTTTAATACCATCATTAGAATCTCTGCACCATCAAGCAAACACTTAACTTAAATTTAAAGATATTCTAATTTAATTGTATAAGTCTAAACATTTTTTTTCGTGAAATTTAAATTTATAAGATTAAATTAATTAAAAAAATATTTTATTATAAATAGACAGATTAATGTAAAAAGTTTAAAATTTAAAAGAAAAATTTGTAAGAACTCCATCTATACTCACATTTAATTCAAAATTGAAAATTCTCTTTATAAAAGTTTATTCTAGTTCTAATTATTTTTTAGTATTGTTTCCTGATAAAAAATTAATTTTTCATAAAGTAAGTTAGTTATGTCTTTAATATTTTTGTTTTAAATAACAGATTCAATTTTGGTATTCTATTTTTAAGTTCATAACCTTTTTCTGGTTCTTTTAGTTTTAGTTTATCAAAGTTTAATACAGAATAGTATATAAAAAAATATATTATTTTTCTACTATTACTTATATGTTTTTTTTTTTTATTTCTAAGCATAAAAATAGCATTTTAAACACAGAATTTTTCGGCTAGATATTGCGTACTTAACTGGCAGTGCGTACCTAAGAAATGCGTACTTAAGCGAAAAAAATTAAAAACAAAAAAAAAACTGTGAACTCTATTTGAAAAAAGTCAAGCCACGCCCCTGTCTAAAACTATAAAACATTGTTTATACCAGTGGTCTTCGAAGTGAACACTGGATCACGCTAGTGAACACGAAATTTTATTTTTGGGTACACCAAGTTTCTAAAGTGCACAAAACTAAATTATGGGTGCACGAAATTTCAACGTCTATAAAAGAGTTAAAGTTAGTTTTCTTTTTTGCTAAATTTAAGCGATATAGTTCAGCATTAAACTTAAATTCAGTCCTGATGCTACATTTTGAATTTAATATTATTACTATTCTACCAATTGACCATTTTAGTGTGATTTCAAGGCAGAAATAAATTTAGTTTAAACATTCTTCTCTAAATATAAGCAAAGCAATAAAAACAAAACAAAAGAGAAGTATATTAAGTATTGACAATGCACTTGTGAAGGCCTTTCGGTTATCAGCTACAAAAACGATGGAAATCATAAAACCTTAATGAAATCAAAAATTATAACTAGTTTACTTAACCTATTATTAATTTTCATTTACTAAATTACTCTGTTAATTAAGTAGTTAAACTATTTTCAAATGCATTAAGTATAAAATTTATAAAGTTAGGAAATAAGAGGTGTCTAGTAAAATCATGCTTGTAACACACTTATGATTACTTAATAAACATACGAAAACTCGAGACAGATTTTTATAATCTGAGGAAAACTCGAGATAGTGTTAGATTTTGTACTAACTCAGGACAGCTTGGTTGTTTCAACAAAAACTGAGGCAAGTTTTAGGATACTTTTTCAACTCTTAAAAATGTGTTAGTTAAACTAGTTTTAATATGTTCGAATGTTATAACCAATTAAAAAAAAACTTGATTTATAATGTTTAAAAAGGTTTGTTATTACTTTTATATATTCATATAAAACGTTTAAAAAATTAATAAAAAAGATATTAATGACTGAGGAAAATTTAAGGTCATTCATACAGTTTTTTGTAGCTAATTTTTTTTTACCCAAAGCGTGGCAACCCTGTAAGATTTTATGAATAACAATATATTGTTAGATAAGGTAAGAACCAATTCTAAATATTTATTAAACATTTCTTTTTTGATATCCTAGACAATAATAAATACTATATGTATTATAATTTTCAGCAATTGTTATATATTCTACATATAATGATTTTACTTGAAAGTTAAACTAATGGCTTACTGTGAATTTTTAATTTTATCTAAAGTATAAAAACACTACTTTTTAAATATGTACAAAGAAATTTTTTCAAGGTTCAAATAGTTTCAATTTTATTATATTTTTCTTTTATTTAACTCAAGCTCATCTTTTCTCGATATAACAAACTAAAATTATTTTTTTTATAGATATGGTTGTTTTTATTCTGATTTTAATTAGTAGAGGAAAAAATAATCGAAAATAGCTTAAATTAATTTAATGTTACTATGACTATTGGCTAGTCTGATCTTTTGAATGTTTTTTATAAATAATTCAGATTGTTTTTTTTTTCTTGTAAAGTTTAAGCTAGTTTGGATTGTTTCTCAATCTTCAGGCTAGTTTTTATGGCTTTGAAATGTGTTTTTCTTAACTATCATTAAAAAATCTATCTTTCAAATCCTTTTATTTATACATTAAATTTTTTGAGTTTTTCAACATTAATAAACTGTATTTTTTTTTTAAACCATTTCTTCAACAACTCAGGATGACCCAATCAATGTTTTGTTTGTAACTGATACATTTCGTGCAACTCTTCGATTACCTGCTCAAATTATCGGTATAACTCAGAGTTGCCAGAAAAATTCAGGCTGGTTAAACTCTTTTGTAAAAACACTCAGTCCGCCTAAGAATAAGTGAGTTTTCTTGAAACATATATTTTTTTTAGAAAATCTTAATTTGTTACTATTAGCTTTTAAGTTTTTGGGAATTAATTTTTAGAAAACTCATAATAACTTAATCTACTAATACTAGTTTTTAGTTACTAGGCTAAACTTTTATTTCAAAACTGAAAACCCTTTAAAAATAGTCAGATTTTTTTTTTGATATGACTTGTAACCAGTAAACTTATTATTTTTTGTGCACTTACTAAAATACAGCTTGATAAGAAGTATTTATAATATGAAAATTTAACTTGAAAAATTTTATTAAATTTATTTTAATATCTTTATACTTTAGTTAAAAATATTTTTTTTTCTGCCATTTAAAGCTAAAATAAAAGTAAAACATAACAACGTTTTGAATAACATTTTCTTTAATTATTATTTAACTTTTATTTTTAATTGCTGAATGTTTTTTATTAATTTTTAAAATATGAAAGTTTTTTTTTTCTAAAGCTTAACACTTTTTTAGAGATGTATTAAAATATTAATAAAGTATTAACGATGTAAAATTAACGTTTATTAATAAATTTATTTTTATTTAGTTTTAAACTTTTTATTCTTAAAAATGCAATAATTGTAACACCTAATAATCAGGATAAGGAATTAGACGCATAATACTAACGCAACGTCAAGTAAACATACATATTTAGTACAAAGATCAAATGGAAATCCAGCTTTCAACGGATTTGTCTTTTTGACGGCTAATATTAAGTATTTTTTGCGCGTTTGTGTTCAAATCAAATAATAATCAACAATAAACATTTTTTAGTATTCAGCTAACAAGACATATTAAGTTTAATGGTGTTATTGTTGAATTATACTTTATATATGAGTAGGCAACGTTGTTAATTGGCTGGCCATTTAAATAACAGCTTAATGAAAAAATTAACATTAGCTGGTTTGGAGCGTTTTATTTTCATTTAGCTACTTACCTGTTTAGTTCTTTTCTACAAAATGCCAGTAAAAATCCACTTATTTTGTTACTACCGAAGTTTCATACCTACCATAAATTGTTCTGAAAACCTTTTTTTTCTGCAAATAATCTTTATTTCTAAAATATCTAATGTAAGTTAAAAAAATTGATTCAGTAAGTTGTATTTACAAGCGGGCTATATTTTCAAGTATTGCGTGTTTCCACTATAACTTGTAAAACCTACCGATTATTCCCACTCGGTGGACCTAGCGAGCACAAAAACTAGATATTTTTGTAAAACTGTTATTGATGAAACAAAAACGCCCAACGATAAAAAAGTTCAACAATTACAGCCTAGGTTTGTGGGAGTTTTGTATATATAATTGAACTAAAATTAATCAACAAGCGCAGAAATTGCTGCAGTCTCCTTATAAAAACCATTTAAGTTATTTGTATGATCCTTATTCCTTACTACTAGTTGCGCAATGTTTTACAACTTGGGGTACAAAAAAAACTTTTTTTTTAGGTTTACGTGAATTATTACAGTTTGAATGGGTGGCTTTAGATTTCCGCTACTTTTTTGAGTTGCTTAAAAATCATGCGAATGATTTGCATATTTGATGAGTCAGCAATTTTTCTTATTTCTTATTTAATGATAAAGTTTTAGTTTTTTTACTCGTTTTTTTATGTTTAAGTAAGGTGGGTCAGGATTAAGGGCATAAATAAAAAAATAACTAAAATAAGCTGTTAGAATATTTTTTGACTTACCAAATATGCAAAACATTTGTATGATTTTCAAGCAATTCAAAAACAGTAGTGGAACTTGAAGCTATCCGTTTGAACACTGCTGACTTTTTTGAATATAACTATGTTATAACAGTTTGGTTGGAACTATGAACCTTTTTAGTATAGTAGTTTTTGATGTTTACAAGCTAATTTTGAATGTAGTAAAGTATAATATAAATTTGTAGCCATACTGATGCAGACATAATAGTTCAAGTTTAATTCATGAAAACCAATTGAAGTCTTTATAAGCTTGAAAATTGTTTATATTTATTTATGCCAAATTTTGATAATTGTCAAAAATTATTATTATTTTTTGTTAAATTAAATTGTCAAAAACCTTGAAAAAATGTTCTTTTAAATCTTGAAAATAAATTATTAGCAAAATTATTCTTTGTAAACCTGATGAGCAGAAAATTAAAAAAATAATATTTAGTTTTATATTGTTAAGAATTGATATTCTAATCAATATTTAGTTTATTTAGCAACAACTTATTAAATTCTTTGTAGCAAAGTGGCCACTCAACCAAGAATCTTGAAAAAAACTCAAATTGACAATTTATGCTAAAAAAGACAAGAAAAAAATAAAATTTTAAACAAAAATCACTAAAAACTTAAAGTTTTAATAATTTTTACATATTGTATTAAGATTTTGATTTGACACAAGAAATCTATGTTACTGATAATAAAATAATTTTAAGTAGCTTAACAGTATATTTTCAATGTTTTTATACTACTTTACACAGTTTTTTACTTCAACTTAACTTGAAATTAAAAATAGACCAAAACGCATGTACTTTCAAAAACTTATAATAAATAACAAATAACTAAATTTATCATATACAGGGTTGCCACACACTCAGGGAACTCAAGGAATTTTCATGTTATCGAAAATATCACGGAAACTCAGGGAATTTTGATTTTTTTTAAGCTCAGGGAAACTCAGGGCAATTTTGATTTTTCTAAAAAATTCAGGGAAATTTAAAAGATTTTTGAAAATGTCAGAGAATTTTTTTTTAGATATAGAATGAGATTTAGTAAATCCAGTTTCAAAATTTTTCTCAAAACAGTTAATTTTATTTAGTTTTAAGTGATTGTTTAAAATTTTTTAAGCTTTGCAGCTAGTTTTCAATATTCTTAGAATTAACATTGTAATTTTTTAATAGTTATAAATTTTTCAAGGATTTGAAAAAAACTCTGGGAAGCTAAATGTTACTAAGGGAAGTTTTTAGTTACTCAGGGAAGATTTTTTGACCCAAAGAGTGGCAACCCTGCATAAACCAGTAGCCACCCTATATGTAGATAAAATTAATTTCAAATAGTCATAGTTTTTTTTAATATAGATCAATATGATATCTTCAAAAATCAATAAAACCTAAGTTTCAGACTTTTTAAATATTAGTTGTAATGAAAAATAATATAACATTTGGTATATTAAAATGTTATAAACATATTACAAAAATTGTACCTGTGCAAAAGTTAAACAAGTCTTAATATAAAGTGAATGGTTTTATTCAAATTCAGTTCTTATTTTTAACATCATGCGTTTATAACTAACAAACTTTCTAGTAGTTATAGAGATTTAAACTAAATAGAATATAATCATCTTTGTGGTAATAAAACAGATTTCTGCTTTTGTCTATTTTGATCAAGTTGGGTATGATCAAGATTGTTTAGAAAACTCTGTCTGAAGAAATTCAAAAAATAAAAAAATAAAAAATTTATGACAAAAAAAAAAGTTTGTATGTTTATTTTTAATTAATTTTTTTTTTATTCTTTTCAACACAGTTTTTTAAATGTTGCAAGGAACATTTCATAAAAGCTTGAGGTATTTTTCTTAAAAAACATAGAAGAAGATAGATTTTTAGCAAAATGCTCTTTTAATGTGGTTTTAGTTTTATTTTGCGCCTTTAATAAGGAACCTATTGTTGCTTCCAACTTTGACCTGCTATTTCTCAAAAATTATTGAATTTTTAAAAATCTGTAAAAAGCAACTTGTAGCTTACTTAATAAATATATAAAATAAGATCATATTTTGAAAAAAGAAATTTACCTCCCCATGCCCTAAGCTTATCAAATTTGTGTTATTATGTTCATTAGAGAATCATAATGTTATTCTAACTGTTATTTACACAATAAATTAGCAGCAATATTGTTAAAGAGAAAATAGGGGTGGGGAGTATTTGGGAGATGTTTGCTGGACTTATGAGTCCATGTGATTTGGATTTGTTTTAACTTTATCAAGAAGAATCTGAAAAATAGTAAATAAAAATAAAAGTATGCTTGCAGCTCTAAATCTAATTTTAACTCCAAGATCACATACCTTTTGATTTTTTGACCTAAGCAGTAATAATATAACTTATACATGTCCTAGACTTATAAATTATGTCTTAAATGATAGCTTATACTTGTTGACACATATTTAAAGACATATTAACTGTGTTTGATGTATTATGACGTCATAATCACCTTAAATGTGCAAAAGTAAAGTTCTTAAATTTTTTTTATTGTAACTATATTGTTTTTTTACATTATTAAAAAATTACATTCTGACTAAAGTTTACAATACTTCTTTAAAAAGTCAAATATTAACACTATTATGAAAACATTTGAAAAATTAAAAACATTATAAATGTCAACTTTAAAAATAAGTGATTTTACAAAGGTTGTAAGTGAAAATTTTTTTTGTTGTCTACTAATTGTTCTTGTGACTGATATTCATGTAATTTGTAATTAAGTTTACTTAGTAAAATTTTAGATAACCTTCAAGGTTACATAAGCATGACTGTATCTGTGAGAGCATAATTTTCAAGAGCTTTGTTTTTGTGGAATTTTGTTTAAAAAAAGAGACCATAAATTAGTTCTAGAATGTTTCAATTATTCTTCTTCCCATTCTAAAAATAAAATTTATAGTGATCAATTTTGAAAACAATAGTCAGTAATTATACAACAATGTTGTAAATAACAAACATTGTTTTGGATTTAAAACTGCAAAGTTTTTCTAAGTTTATAGCTAAGTTTTGAATGTAGCAAACGTTTATATTGTTAAGTTTTGTAAATAATAATAAAATTTTATATTAAGTATAAACTTTTAGATAAAAGTTGTAAATTTAAAAAAATTGTTTAGTAAAATTAAACTTAAGATATTCTTATTGCAGACTTAAGTAGTTTTAACTCCGTTCTGTTTTTTGTACAAGAGCTAGCCATCCTTATTTCAACATGGGTAAGTTTAAAACATTTTGTTCATTAATTTCATACTTCTTTGTTTAATACATGGTTTTAGCATGGTCAATACAATGAGTTTTTCAACAATTTAATTTTTTTAAACATTACTAATAAATGTTTTTGATTTTTATTGCATTTTTAGCACTAGGTATAACCTATTTAAAAATTAACAACATAAGCAAAATATTTGTTTTTCCATCTATTTTTTATTTCCACATTTACTTATTACTTTTGAAATTTTCATCTGCAACTATGTGTTTTTCAAACATGTTTATAAAGGAATACACGTAGTAAGTAGACAAAATTAAAATACCTTATAATTAATATAATTAGTATAGAATAAAAAAATAGATACAAGTAAAACCTAATTAAGTAAAAGTTAACAATAAAAGTAATATCATTTTTACCCCTGTAGGTTTTCAGTTTTACCATGAATATTTTTGTTCTCAAAATTTAAACAGGTTTTACAGGTATTGTGCATACATGTTGAAATAATTTGTTTACTACCTTCAATATTTAGATATTTGAAAAAACTATTGAAGATGCTGAAAAATATTAATGATATTAATTTTTAATAAATTATTAAATCAGAGATTGGCAAACTATGGTATGTGGGCCAGGTAGGTGTCAAATATGCACCAAGGGGATACTTTTGCATGAAAAGTCACTTTTGCACAGGTTCAAACTTTTTTTCTATTAATTTATTGATTTTATATTTACTATTACTGTTACCCCTTATCTTTACTCTTGGTTGGTAACTTTTTTTTTATTAAATAGTTTATTTTATTTTTATTTACTTGATTTATTTTATTAATAATGTTTATTGGTTATTTTATTTTTCACTTTATTTTCTTGTTTTTTAATAACTTTTGTTAATATTTTTTTACTCTTGTGCAAAAGTGTCCCTTTGTGCATATTTGACTCGTTCCCATATTGGCCACGTGCATAAGAATTGTTTTTATTCAATAATTTAAACTTAATTTTAGGTTTTTTATTTTAAAACTATCATATACAGTCTCAAATAGACTTTTTTTTTTGAAGTATAAAGACAATCAGTAGTATTTTGAAACTAATTAGAGAAATCAAGAGCTATTTCTCTGTTGTTTAATTTGGTCTTTGCAACTAAAATAGGGTTTAAATCAGTGGTTCCCAACCTTTTTGATGCCCCGCACCCCTAAAGTCTCATAATTTGATCTCGCACCCCTAACACTATATGCTATAATTATTTATTAATATTTTGATTATAAAATCATTGATTTCATTAATTAACAATTTGGATTTTAATTTTTATGATAGTGTATGTACTATATTAACAAAAATAAAAAACTTGAAAATTTAAAAACAAAATAAACTATAAAGCACTAGAAAAGTAAAAAATATTAGGCTTAAAATTTAAACTAAACTTTTTATACATTTTGTAATGAATATATGTACTTGAAAATAAAAATCAGCTGTTAAAAGTTAAGCTTATGTAATGTATTATTTTCAAAACTGTAGGCAGCTAGGAGGTACAAAATAATTAAAGTCTGAGTTAGATTTTTAAAAGTTAAAAGATATTTAGTCTTAAATTGTCAAAAGATATGTATAAAAGCAAGTACAAAAAAAGTTTGTATGCTTACAACACAAATAGAAAAAAGTAGATTGAAAAAGGTAAATGGTTTTAGTTAAAAAAAAAAATGAATAGAAATAAAGTTGATGCATTGAATACATTTGCTGATCTATAAAAGTTGGTTTCACTTAAGCTAAAAACAAGGTAAATGGTATTAAGTGAATTTTACAATTTACTAATGTTAAACCTTTAAGCAGCACTTTCTGCACAACTAAGCTTGATAAAAGATTACATTATAAATGTAATAGACTTATCAGAACCTATTCTTAAAAAGACTTTCTGAAGATACTAATTTTTATCTAAGTATTTCAATTAAAATAGATGCTCACTCATAAACTGTTTTAAACAATTAATGACCCGTTAAGAAAATAAAATATTTAAAGAAAAGATGATTAAAATTCACAGGTGTAAAACTCTAAGAAAGCTTAACTAAAATGTAAGTTCTAAACTAACAGCTATTATATGAAATTAGTAAAATTAAGTTACTTCTAGAAAAGCTTTTTTGCTGTATGACGTATTAATAAAATTAATTTATTTAGAAAATTAGAGCTAACTTCTTTTTATAACAAAATGTACTTTTTTACTTTATAAATTTTATCAGAGAGTAAAAATCTCCTTATTTATCATACGAAAATTAAAAGCCATCTCGCACCCCCTGGAATGCTACCTCGCACCCCCAAGGGGTGCGAGCACCCCTGGTTGGGAACCCCTGGTTTAAATGATTTAAGTATTATATTCACTTTGTTCTTTAAAAGTTGATTTTATTATGCTAATTTTTATCTTTTAGACACTATTTACAACTTGACAAAATTTAAAGTAACATTCAATATAAAAGACATTAAAGTTGGTTCAAGAGATTCCTTATGGGTTCTTTCACTAAAAATATATCTATTTATAGTTTTTAAAGTATATAAATTAGTGAACTTAATCTTTTTTTTTCTACTAATATACTTTCACTTTTTTAATTACTTTGTTTTTTTTATTGATCTTAATAAAAATTTTAAAATGAATTCAAGTATTTCAAATTATGGTTACTGAAACTTAGAGGTGTAAAGCTCAAAAAAAGATGGGTTTTAATTCATTGCTTTAGCTTTAAGATAATCGGTGATAAAACAGTTATGGTTAATACAATTGTATCAAAAACTGTCACACAATAATTATATCTTAAAAATTTAAAATGTTTTTTTTATATTGCATGTTAAGTTTCCTATGTAATTTCTATATGTAAACATGTTATCTAAACTTATAAATAAAGACAAAAGTTATCTTTGTAAAAAGTTGGATATCCAATATAACCTTAACATCATCTATAATCACAAACTGTGTTACCAATATATATTTTTCATTTTTATTTACTATTTTTCTATAGTAAGACACATTTAGTACATATTTATTGTATTTTAATTTTTATTAGTAACATAAAAACTATGTTTTATTCAGATGATTTGTCAAAACGTTTGAAAGATATGAGCATCATCCAAGAATCAGAAAATTTATTTGTAAGTTTTTAATTATTCAGCATAATTAGTGTTTGGTATAAAGAATATTGTTTGTAGTTTACTTTCCTTAATAAAGTTCATTTGTTTTGTGTCTATATTTTGATCAGCGTTGTAATTTTTTTGCGAGACACTTATAAACACTTACAAAAAACAACATACATTCTTGTCTAGTTTAATAATGTGAGTATAAACTATAAGTAAAGCTTAAAAATTTTGAATTTTTTACTTAGACTTTATGACATTGTGATTTAATTTTTTTTTTTTACAAGTGGTAATAGTTTTTTGTATTAAAAATACTTCCTCTTAATTTTTTATTTCGTCAAAATACTTTAAAAGGCTAGATAAATGCCTTTAGTGATTGTTGTATTTTTGCACAAGTTAAGTTTTAAAACCTAGTAAGCCTGAAAAAAACTAAAAACATCTCTAAAAGAAATAGATAGATAATGAAATATTTTATATGCTTTATTTTTTTTAAAAGCTAATTCCTGCAGAAATTTTCTGGTAGCTACAACAAGTCTTACAAATCCAATCAAGATGGAACATGATCATCTAGTTACAAATGTATAGTATATGACAAAATATTTTAGTTTAAAAAATCATAAAGGTTTGATCGTATCATTAAACCACAAGTATTTAGTAGACTGAGACCTGGGTCTTGTTTATATTTAAAATTATCAGTCAGTTGCAATTTAAAAATCTGCATATGTCATTTTACAAATGATTTTGTATTTGATAATCTTTTGTTTATATTTTCTTTTATTGCATTCAAACCAAGCTTGCACCAGCTGTCTTGCCTAGTAGACAGTGTATCAGTCGTTGGATGGAAAATGGACAGAGCTGACGTCACTGATCATATTAACAAGTAGTAGTTTCTTGATAAAAGTTTCATAAATACTAGTGTTTGGAGATTGAAACCCAGGTCTCAGTCTAACAAAGGCTTGTGGTCTGATGATCAAAGTGTCATGGTAAAACGTTTATGTTAACTTTGGCTTCGTTAATTCATGTACTGTATGTCAGTAAAAAGATGTTAACATTAAATTATTTAATTCAAAAAAACACAACTAATTAATCTATAATACTGATTTGTAACACTCAAATTTATAGCAATAAAATGTTGTTATGACAAGTAGTAAATAATAACATATAATTCACATAGGGTCACAGGCAGATAAATGTTCCATTCCCGTCTTGCGCTGTCTTCAAAAAAGTTGAATCAAAAGATTCGGTTAAAAAATCAAGAAAACAAAAGAAGTTGAAGTCAAAATCTCAATCAAGGTAGCTTTATAATGCTGTTTTTGTTGTTAAATTTTAAGTTTTTGATTAATAAGTTAATATTTTAGTTATTATCACTTAGTAGATTGGGTGTTACTTTAATGTTTTTTGAGATTAAGATACAAAAATTTGGTAACTCATAAAACTTTGTTTACAAGGTATAAAGTAACAACTTATTAAAAGAAAAGTTATAATAAATTGGTATTTGAATATGAAAATAATCTTTATAAGTTTTATTTCATTGTTTTTTGAAGAAATTTTTGAAGTTTACTCTATTTTGTTAAAACACATCACTTTACATCAAAAAACTAAACTTTTTAAACAGTGCTTATTTTTACACTAGAACTCAGCAAACTATAGTAAACAGGTGGCGCCTAGCCTATAACATATTTTTAGCTTGTAACTTTTGCAAAAAAAGCAAGTTAATGCTCTGTTTTAAAACAATAGGGCTCCTGATTTACTTGTATCTAATGGTCATTTCATGAAAATTATATTTTTAAATTCTTAATTAATTTTGTAACAAAATCAAAACTGTGCACATATTAGAAACGAGCAACAAAAAGTTCTGCTTCAATTTTTTTAAATTTAATTTCACTTATTTAAGCAAAAACCCTAACTACATTTTCATTTCAAGTTCAAGGAGCACAGTGACAAAGAAGAGCGACCCCGAAGAACGCATGAAGTTATCAGACGTCTTCACAAAGATCCAGAGGGGACTAATCAACAACGTCATCTTCATGACGGGGGCGGGAATCAGCACTAAGAGCGGAATACCTGATTTCAGGTATGAAATTTTATTTATGAATGATTTTTACATTGTAAGTTTTTAACATACACAAGTATAGTTTTCTTTGTATAAAAAATAGACAAACTGAAAACAACTGTTATCAGCTGAGTTTTTAGTTAGTTTAGTGTTTTGTTGCATTATATATTTTTGATTTTTATATTATCTTTACATTTAAAACATTGATGTTTTACATTTTGTTTCTTTAAATTCCTGTTTTTAGGTGTGTTTCTCAAAATTTATTGTTTTTTTTGTTATTATATTTACAATATACAAATTTGATTCTGATGCCCTAATTTCAAGTCATATTTACATAAATTTTTATAGATGTATGGTAAGAAAAAGTGTGTATAATACAAGTTTTTTTTTTGTATAACAAGTTAATAACCTTAAAACAACAAGAGCATTTTTGTTAGCTCTGCAATGTTTTATGTTAAATTTTTAATTTATTGTTTTGAAACTATTGATATGTTTATGTTTTTTGAATTTTTTTTTCTTGTTTGTTTTTAAATAATCGAACCTTTATACAGTATATGGGACCAAACAGTGCAGCATTTATGTCTGCTTTAAAGTTTTTTGTACTGTTCATTGCTTTTATTTATCTTATTAAACCATTAATAAAATTGCTTTTTTTTTAAACTTGTTTTTCCCAACAGATCAAAAGAAACGGGTTTGTACGCCAACCTGCAACGCTTTAACCTGGAAAACGCTGAGGACATATTCGACCTTAAATACTTCCTCAAAAATCCCGCTCCGTTCTTCCAACTTGCAAAAGATTTGTATCCCCAAGGTAAGTATAAGTTCTTTTTTTCTTAAATGATTAAGGTTCTAGTATAAGTTGTGGCAAAATTTTTATTTTTATAAAATAAATTTTACTTATTGATAATGTTGCTTTTAACGAATAAACAAAGGTAAATATATAAGATCGTGTTCACTTATAAACTATGTTCCAATCTAACTTTCTTCAAGCTTTTTATTCAAAAAAATAAAATTGAGTTATTAGTAGCGCTAGTTAAAACAAATTAACAAAGTTAAATAAAAGTTCTTGTTTTCTAAATTAACTAACAATTAGGTTCTAATTTAAATTGTGTCTAATATTTTAATTTTTAGAAATTAATTTGAGTACATTGATAATTGTTTGTTGAAACAAATTGATTCAAGGCCCACTTCTTAATGAAGAGGATCCACTGTGAACATTGTTACTATCTATAACGAAGATCATTATTTTATGCTAAATAAACTCAATGAAATTAACTAAGGAGTTATTCTTCAAAGGTAAGTACCTTCCAAACGAAGCGCACTTCTTGATGAAGATTTTCGCGGACAAGGGGATTTTGAGGAAGGTCTACACCCAGAACATCGACGGGCTGGAAAAAAGTTAGTTTTCTATTTTAAACTTATTATTAACTGATAATTTTTTTCGAGTTAAACATTGTTTTGAAAATAAATTATTAAAATAAAATGTTTAAAGTGGTAATGTTTCTTTTACTAATAATTTGATATCTTTAGTTGTTATCTTTAAATACTAAATTTTTTTATACACCTAATAACATTACTGCAAAGTTTTAGTTATTTCTGTAAAGAATTGTTAGTTTTAGAGCGAACTAAAGTTTGAAAAAAGTATTTTTTTATTTTTCCTTTAGTACAACTTTAAATCACTATTACTTTCACACAACTTTAGCTAGAGCTTTAAAATTTAAAGCACAATTTTTTAATACACTTTAAAACAATAATGTAAAGTTTGAGTTATTACTGTAAAGAATTGTTTGAGTTAGAGCGAACTAAAGTTTGAAAAAAGTTTTTTATGTTATGAATTGCAAGTTCAAGAGCTAACTAAGCTTTGAGAATTGTTTGTTTTAGAGCGAATTAAAGTTTCAAACAGGTTTTTTATTAAAAATTATTATTAAAAAAGTTATTAAAACGTTTAAACATAAACTATTAAAAATTTGTTGTTCTGTTCTTTAGTTAGGACATTATAACGGCTAAACATTTAAAATAAGTAGCCTACTTCTAGGCTACCTTTTTCAAAGTTGAACTATAATAACCTTAACATGTTAGCCAATCACAAAAAGGTAGTCTAGAAAAAGGTAGCCCAAAGAGACACCAATGCCACACACTCTGGGAATTCAGGGATACTCAGGGAATTTTCATGTCATCAAAAGTCTCAGGGAAACTCAGAATTTTGATTCTTTTTTTTTAAGCTCAGGGAAACTCAGGGCAGTTTTGATTTTTTCTATAAATTTCAGGAAAATTTAAAGATTTTCAGAAAATGTCAGAGAAATTTTTTATTAGATCTAAAATGAGATTTTGTAAATCCAGTTTCAAAATTTCTTTCAATTTTTCAAAATTTCAAAACAGCTAGTTTTGTTACTTTCAAGAGCTTGTTTAGAATTTTTTAAGCTTTGCGGCTAGTTTTTTAATATTCTTGGAATTAACATTGAAATTTTTTAATAAAATAAAATTTTCAAGGATCTGAAAAAAAAACTCAGGGAAGTTTTTAGTCACTCAGATTAGATTTTAGTCACTCAGGGAAAATTTTTTGACCCAAAGAATGGCAACCCTGCATAAACCAGTAGCCCTGCATAAACCCACATAAACCAGTAGCCACCCTGTATGTAGACAAAATTAATTTCAAATAATCATAATAATGATAATTTTTTTGTATAGGTGAATATGATATCTTTAAATATCAATAAAAACCTTAAGTTTCAGACTTTTAAAATATTTATTGCTATGAAAAATAATATTTTATTTGGTATATTAAAATGTTATAAACATGTTACAAAAATTGTACCTGTGCATAAGTTAAATAAGCCTTAATATAAAGTGAATGGTTTTATTCAAGTTCAGTTCTTATTTTTAACATCATTAAATGTTTATAACTAATAAATTTTCTAGTAGTTACAGATATTTAAACTAAATAAAATATAATCATCTTTTTACTAATAAAACAGATTCGATGACAAATTTTTAAAAATTTATCATTGAATTATTCTCCTTTTTATAAGTCGAGAACTTTGATTGCAACCTTTAAAGCAAGAAGTACGCAATAAAACAGATTACTGATTTTGTCTATTTTGATCAAGTTGGGTATGATCAAGTTTGTTTAGAAAAATCTGTCTGAAAAAATTCAAAATGTTAAAAAATTAAAATTTTATGACAAAAAAAAGTTTGTATGTTTATTTAAATTTTATTTTTATTGTTCTTTTTAACACAGTTTTTTACATGTTGCAAGGAACATTTCCTAAAAGCTTGAGGTATTTATCTCAAAAAAAGGAGAAAATAAGTTTTTAGCAAAATAGTCTTTTAAAGAGGTTTGAGTTTGCGCCTCCAATAAGGATCATATTGTTGCTTTCAACTTTGACCTGCTATTTCTCAATTTTTTTTTTGAATTTCTAAAGTTTGTAAAAAGCATCTTGTAGCTAACTTAAAATTATATAAAGCAAGATCATATTGTGAAAAAAGAGATTTACCTCCCCATGCCCTAAGCTTTTTAAATTTGCGTTATTATGTTCATTAGAAAATCATAATGTTATTCTTACTGTTATTTATACAATAAATTAGCACAAAATGTTAAAGAGAAAATAGGGGTAGGGAGTACTTGGGAGATGTTTGCTGGACTTATCAGTCCATATAATTTGGATTTGTTTTTACTTCATTTAGAAGAATCTAAAAAAAATAGTTAGTAAAAATAAAAGTATGCTTGCAGCCCAAAAATCTAGTTTCAACCCCAAAATCACATACTTTTTGATTTTTTGACTTCAGCAGTAATTAAATAACTTATACATGTCCTATACTTATAATTTATGTTTTAAATGATAGCTTATACTTGTTGACATATATTTAAAGACATATCAATCTTATTTGATGTATTATGGCGTCATAATCACCATAAATGTGCAAAATTAAAGTTTTTAAAGCTTTTTGTTATTGTAACTGTATTGTTTTTTTTACATTATTGAAATTTTACATTCTGACTAAAGATTACAATACTACTTTGAAAGGTTAAATATTAACACTATTATTAAAACATTTGAAAAAATAAAAACATTATAAATGTCAACTTCAATAAATAAGTGATTTCTCAAAGGTTGTAAGTGAAACATTTTTCTGTTTTCTACTATAATTGTGCTTTTGACTGATATTTATATACTTTGTAAAGAATATAAAACAAAATTTTAGATAACTATCAATCTGTAACAGCATAATTTTCAAGAACTTTGTTTTTGTGGAATTTTGTTTAAAAAAAGAGACCTTAGATTAGTTCTAGAATGTTTCAGTTATCCTTCTTCCCATTCTAAAAATAAAATTTGTAGTGATCAATTTTGAAAACAATAGTCAGTGATTATACAATAATGTTGTAAATAACAAGCATTGTTTTAGATTTAAAGCTGCGAAGTTTTTCATTTGGTTGAAAATAAATTTTGATTGAAGCAAACATAAATGTTGTTAACATTTGTAAATTAATAAAAGTATTACAACTTTTGATAAAATTTGGGGATTTAGAAAAATACTTTAGTAAAATAAAACGTAATATGTTTTTATTGCAGACTTGAGTAGTTTTAAATAAAAATTTTGTCCTGTATTTTGTGCAAGAACTAGCCATCCTTATATCAACATGGGTAAGTTTAAAACATTTAGTTCATTAATTTCATACTTTTTTTTTAATGCATGGTTTTAGCATGGTCAATATATTGAGTTTTGTTGCAATTTTGTTTTTTTTAACATTAGTAATGTTTTTGTTATTTTAATAGTATTTTTGGTATCAACTATTTAAAGATTTAAGTATTGTAAAAATTATCAAGATAAGCAAAATATTTGTTTTTCATCTATTTTTTTATTTCCCATTTACTTATTACTTTTGAAATTTTCATTTGCAACTATGTGTTTTTCAAAACATGTTTATAAAAGAATACACACAGTAAGTAAACAAAATTAATAAAATTAGTATAAAATAAAAAATAGTAACAATTAAACCCTAATTAAATAAAAGTTAACAATATAAGTAATTTATTTTTTACCCCTGTAGGTTTTCAGTTTTACCATGAATTTTTTTATTCTCAAATGTAAACATGTTTATTTATGTATTGTGCATACATATTGAAATGTTATGTTTACTACATTCAATGTTTAGATGTTTAAAAAATTTATTGAAGATACTAAAAGATCTTAATGATATTAATCTTTACTCTTGGTTGTTAACCTTTGTTTTTTTTATTAAGGGCATAGGGGGGTCCAACATTTTTTTTTACTAAAAATAACATTGTATCTTAAATGAAAGCTTAAAGTACAAACTACAAGCCAGTTTTTATAGAACTTAAAAATCTTATTTAACTTTTGAGGTATTGTAGTTTTTATGAAATTTTTCCAATACAAATATATGGACTGCAAATTTTTCAAAGTAAATTTTCTTGGAAATTTAAAAATTCACAAAAAACCTATCTCCTCCTTCATTTTTTGAGCTAGAGACCTCAAACTTTCAGGAAAGGTTCCTTTTGTAATTTAGAAGACTTTGAATGTTGGAATTTTGTAAATTTTTTAAAAATAAAAATTTTATCTAAAAAAAAACAAAACAAAAATAGGTGGGTTTTTTTAATAAAAATTTTAATTTTCAGAATTTAGATTACATCCTGCATTAAATCGCTTTAAAATTTAGTAATACACTTTCTGTGAAAATTTGAAGAAGATTTCTTAAAAAATGAAGGAGAAGATAGATTTTTAGTGAAATGGTCTTTTTTCGAGTTTTTAGTTTGTGCTTTCCATTAGGAACCTATGGAGGTCACAAACTTTGATCGCTCATTTAAAAAAAAGTATTTTGAATTTTTTCAAGCGGGTAAAAACGTCTGATAGCTCAGATAAAACTCTTTAAAGAAGATCAACTTGTAAAAATCAAGGTGGACTCCCTATGCTCTTAAATAGTTTATTTTATTTTTATTTTCTTGATTTATTTTATTAATAATGTTTACTTGTTATTTTGTTTTTTACTTTATTTTTTATTTTTAATTCACTATTACCTGTAACCCTTACTTTCATTTTTTAACTATTTTTAATAAGTTAGTTTTTAACTCTTTTTTTTTAGTTTTATTAATAATTTTTTATTTTCACTATCACTGTTACCTGCATAGGTTTTTTTTTTTTTTCTTGTTTTTTAATAATTTTTGTTAATATCTTTTTACTCTTGTGCAAAAGTGTCCCTTTGTTCCCATGTTGGCCACATGCATAACAATTGTTTTTATTTCATAATTTAAACTTAATTTTGTTTTTTTATATTTAAAACCATTATACATAGACTCAAATAGGCTTAATTTTTTTAAAGTATAAAGACAACCAGTAGTATTTTGAAACAAATTAGAGAAATTAAGAGCTATTTCTCTGTTGTTTAATTTGGTCTTGGCAACTTAAATAGGGTTTAAATGATTAAAGTATTAGATTCACTTTGGTTTTTACAAGCTAATCTTATTATGCTAATTTTTATCTTTTAGACACTATTTACAACTTGACAAAATTTAAAGTAACATTCAATATAAAAGACACCAAAGCTGGATCAATAGATTCCTTATGGGTTATTTCACTAAAAATATATCTATTTCTAGTTTTTAAAGTATATAAGTTAGCGGTTTTTAACTTTTTTTCTACTAATATACTTTCACTTTTTTAATTTTTTTTTTTCAATTTGATCAAAATAAATTTTTTTTAAATGTATTTAAGTATTTTAAACTACGGTTACTGAAACTTGGAGGTGTAAAGCTCAATAAAAATAGATGGGTTTTAATTCATTGTTTTAGTTTTAAGATAATCGGTAATAAAACAGTTATGGTTAATACAATTGTATCAAAAACTGTCACACAGTAATTATATCTCAAAAATTTAAATAGTCTTTTATATTGCGTGTAAAGTTTCCTATGTAATTTCTATATATAAACATGTTATCTATACTTAAAAATAAAGACAAATCTTTCTTTGTAAAAAGTTTGATATTCAATATAACCTTAAAATCATCAATAATCACAAACTTTGTTACTATATATATATTTCAGTTTTATTTACTATTGTTCTATAGTAAGACACATTTAGAACATATTTGTTGTATTTTAATTTTTATTAGTAACATAAAAACTATATTTTATTCAGATGATTTGTCAAAACGTTTGAAAGGTATAAGCATCATCCCAGAATCAGAAAATTTATTTGTAAGTTTTTAATTATCCAGCATTAAAAAAATAATAATCAGAATAAAGTTGGTAAAAATGATAATGTTTGTAGTTTACTTTTCTTAATAAAGTTCATTTGTTTTGTGACTATATTTTGATCAGCGTTGTAATTTTTTTTTTTGAGACACTTATAAACTCTTACAAAACACAACATACATTCTTGTCTAATTTAATAATGTGTGTATAAACCATAAGTAAAGCTTAAAAATTTGAATTTTTAGTTAGACTTTATGATTTTAAGAATTTTTTTTTACAAATGGTAATAGTTTTTTGTATGAAAAATACTTCCTCTTAATTTTTTATTTCGTCAAAACACTTTTAAAGGGTAGATAAATATTTAAATTTAGTGACTGTTGTAATTTTCCACAAGTTAAGTTTTAAAACCTAGTAAACCTGAAAAAAAACTAAAAAAATCTCTAAAAGAAATAGATAGATAATGAAATATTTTATATGCTTTCTTTTATTTTAAAAGCTAATTCTTGCAAAAATTTTCTTATAGCTAAAACAAATCTTACAAATCCAATAAGTTGGAACATGATAATCTAGTTACAAATATATAGTATATGACTAAGTATTTTAGTTTAAAAAATCATAAAGGTTTGATCATATCACTAAGTTCTTTAAACCACAAGTGTTTAGTAGACTGAGACCTGGGTTTTGTTTTTATTTAAAATTATCAGTCAGTTGCAACTTAAAAATCTGCAGTTGTCATTTTACAAATGAGTTTTGTTTTTGCTAATATTCTTTGATTGCATTCAAGCTAAGCTTGTACCAGCTGTCTTGCCTAATAGACAGTGTATCAGTCATTGGTAGCAAATGGACAGAGCTGACGTCACTGATCATATTAACAAGTAGTGGTTTCATGATGTAAGTTTCATAACTACTAGTTTTTGTAGATTGAAACCCAGGTCTCAGTCTAACAAAGGCTTTTGGTCTGATGATCAAAGTGTCATGGTAAAACCTTTATGTTAACTTTGGCTTCGTTAATTCATGTACTGTATGTCTGCAAAAAGATGTTAATATTAAATTATTAAATTCAAAAAAACACAACTAATTAATCTATAATACTGATTTGTAACACTTAAATTTATAGCAATAAAATGTTGTTATGACAAGTAGTAATTAATAACATATAATTTACATAGGGTCACAGGCAGATAAATGTTCCATTCCCGTCTTGCGCTGTCTTCAAAAAAGTTGAATCAAAAGATTCGATTAAAAAATCAAGG
Source organism: Thalia democratica (assembly GCF_965202585.1). Taxonomy (NCBI): domain Eukaryota; kingdom Metazoa; phylum Chordata; class Thaliacea; order Salpida; family Salpidae; genus Thalia; species Thalia democratica. The sequence goes on along the minus strand of NC_139165.1, from coordinate 31,680,819 downwards.
AAACAAAAGAAGTTGAAGTCAAAATCTCAATCAAGGTAGCTTTATAATGCTGTTTTTGTTGCTAAATTTTAAGTTTTTGATTAATAAGTTTATATTTTAGTTTTTATCACTTAGTAGATTGGGTGTTACTTTAATGTTTTTTTGAGATTAAGATACAAAAATTTGGTAATTCATAAAACTTTGTTTACAAGGTATAAAGTAGCAACTTATTAAAACAAAAGTTATAATAAATTGATTATTAAATATGAAATTAATCTTTAGACGTTTTATTTTTACTGTTTTTTGAGGAAATTTTTGAAGTTTATTCTATTTTGTTAAAACACATCACTGTACGTTAAAAAAAAAACTTTCTAAACAGTGCTTATTTTTACTAGTAGTTTAGTTTTTAATGAACAATACACTGGAACTCAGCAAACTATAGTAAACAGGTGGCGCCTGGTCTATAACATATTTTTAGCTTGTAACTTGTGCAAAAAATGCAAGGTAATGAATGCTCTGTTATAAAACAATGGGGCTCTTAATTTATTTGTATCTGATGATCATTTCATTAAAATTTTTATTCTTAAAAAGTTAAATGATTTCGTAACAAAATCAAAACTGCGCACATATTAGAAACGAGCAATAAAAAGTTCTGCTTCACTTTTTTTAAAGTTTAATTTCACTTATCTAAGCAAAAACCCAAACTGTGTTTTCATTTCAAGTTCGAGGAGCACAGTGACGAAGAAAAGTGACCCTGAAGAACGCATGAAGTTATCAGACGTTTTCACCAAAATCCAAAGGGGACTGATCAACAATGTCATCTTCATGACGGGGGCGGGAATCAGCACTAAGAGCGGCATACCTGATTTCAGGTGTGAATTTTATTTATGAATTATTTTTATACTGTAAGTTTTTAATGTACACAAGTTTTCTTTATATAAAATATAAACAAGCTGAAAAAAACTCCTATCAGCTGAGTTTTTAGTTAGTTTAGTGTTTAATAATTTTTATTGCATTAAACATTTTGATTTTTATATCATCATTACATTTAAAACATTGATGTTTCACTTTTTGTTTCTTTAAATCATGTTTTTAGGTTTGTTTTTTCAAAATTTGTTGTTTATTTATACTGTACAAATTTGATCCATATGCCCTAATTTCAAGTTATATTTACATAAATTTTTATAGATGTATGTTAAGAAAAAAAGTATACAATACAAGTTTTTTTTTGTATAACAAGTTAATAACCTTAAAACACAAATTTAGCATTTTTGTGAACTGTGGGGACACGTTCAAAATCCACCCGCAATCAAAATCCACCCGCGATCAAAATCCACCCGATCAAAATCAACCCGATCAAAATCCACCCGATCAAAATCCACCCGGTTCAAAATCCACCCGATCAAAATCCACCCGGGTCAAAATCCACCCGATCAAAATCCACCCGGTTCAAAATCCACCCGATCAAAATCCACCCGAGTCAAAATCCACCCGATCAAAATCCACCCGAGTCAAAATCCACCCGAGTCAAAATCTACCCGTTCAAAATCAACCCGAGTCAAAATCCACCCGATCAAAAACAACCCGGTTCAAAATCCACCCGATTAAAATCAACCCGATCAAAATCAACCCGAGTCAAAATCAACCCGAGTCAAAATCCACCCGATCAAAATCAACCCGGTTCAATATCCACCCGATCGAAATCCATCCGAGTCAAAATCAACCCGATCAAAATCCACCCGATCAAAATCAACCCAGATCAAAATCAACCCGATCAAAATCAACCCGGTTCAAAATCCACCCAATCAAAATCAACCCAGTTCAAAATCCACCCGAGTCAAAATCAACCCGGTTCAAAATCTACCCGATCAAAATCCACCCAGTTTAAAATCCACACAATCAAAATCAACCCGAGTCAAAATCCACCCGATCAAAATCCACCCGGTTTAAAATCCACCCGATCAAAATCCACCCGGTTCAAAATTCACCCGAACAAAATCAACCCGAGTTCATTTTTTTTCGAAATAAGAATTAATTTCTAATAGAATTTTGCAATATTGAATAAAGTTATATGTTTAAACAACTATTGGTATAAAAAAGAGTAAGTATTTATAAAGAAAGAAATTTTAATTTATTTAATAAAATAATTAAAAAAATAAGTTAAACAATATAATTAAACAGCATTAAAAAAATATTCATAGTAGCTTTACAAGTATTTAAAATGTTTATAATTTATTAATGTTAGTAGTGTTGGTGTTACTTTTAAAAAAAGAAGTTAAAAAAAAATAAAAAAAGAATTACGCTCAGTTTTAATACATTTAAACTTCCTTCTAATTTAATTTCCCAAAGTCAATCATAATTAAATATAAATATTTACTAAGGATAACTCATAGTAAATTAAAATATCAAAACTATAGAAGTTTATAAATTTGAAGAATCTTTAATAACATTTATTAAACTAAAGAAAATTACAAAAATCAAATCTCAAATAATATAAATTTATGAAAATGTTAATAAAATGTTACAAAAAGAAAATTAAAATATTAATCTAAAATTTTTGAGCTTTTTTTTTTGATGTAAAAAGTTTTGTGTTTTGTGCTTTACTTAAAATTCAAAATAGTATTACATACAATATTTTATTATAAAAAAATTTCAACTAACAGTGTTTATAAAAAATTAAATATAGATAAAGAATTATATAAAATTGCTACGTGATAATAAAATAAAAATCCTTTGTTAAATTTGGAAAAACTATCACCTATTAATTATATTTTAAACATTATTGTTTTCGACGTGGAAAAGACGTTAAAAGATATTTTTGGTGTGCGACTCGATAACTTTAAGGTTTGTTCGTGCAAGAGGACTTAGGACCAAATATTTTGAGCGCTTTTATTTGTCTTTAGTAAACAATTTATTGACGTTTCTTTTATTAGTAATTTTTAAAAACAGAACATAAATTTTATTTAAAAATACGAAAACTAATTTACTAAAAATATAAATGAGGAATATGTAAGAAATCAATAATTGTTTTAAAACAGTTTTAGTGTTTTCTATCTAATTTTTGTTAAAAATATTTTATAGTTATTTTTTTTAATTTATACAATAATTTTAGCTGCTATTATCTTTTTTCAAAGTGTTTAAGTTATTTGAATTTTATTTAATTAAATGTTTTTTTTATAAACCATCTATTTTTGAAAAAAACTAAAAATTGTTTCGTCTAAAGTAACTAAAGTTATAAATTATTTTTAATTAGATAACAACTTAATTTGCTAGTTTTTAACTAATAGTACAAATTAAAAAGCTAAACATTTTTCTATGAATTCTAAAGTCCTTTACATAAAACAAATATCGACTCTACAATTCATTGAATTTGCTCAAATAGCTTGTAAATTGCAACTAAAAAAGTTAGTAGTTAGACTTTAGCTAGGGAAATTATATACTTTAGAATTGTAGTAGTAAACAAATAAGTTGAGTTTTTTAGAAATGACATATCTAAAATATTAAAAATTAAAATATTAATCAATTTCTATTATTTTATTTGTATTTTCTTTTTAGTAGTTAAAAAAAATCTTTTTTTATTTAATGCACAGCATATCACGTATTTAAAATTTTAGTGATTTTGTTAAACTAGTTAAAATATAAACAAATATTAATACTTTCATTTTAAACAGTGTAAGTTTTTCTTTTAAAACCTTTAACGTTTAACTTTTATTAGCTCTTATAGTTATACTTATGTCAAAAAAAACAGTTCCTTTAAAAGCTGCTTGCCGGCTGTAGCTATTCAAAATTATATTCAGTAATCAAAAAAACAAAAATATTTTTGTCAAAAATTCCTTATAATAAGCGAAAATACCAAATAACAACTCAAAAAACCTCACAAAATAAGTTCAATCTGTAGTACAGTTTTTTTATTCTTAGTTCAATTTATAAGGGACAAAAATACAAGATTTTATAAGTGTTTTTAAATAAAACTTGTTTGAGATTGGTACTTTAGAGTGGTGAGATTTGTTTAAATGATACTTGATTTAAAAAGAAATAAATAAAGCAAGGTGCTTGTTTCGATTCGGTTGCATTTTTACTTTGGTTGATTTTGTGTCGGTAGGATTTTGACTCGGGTTGATTTTAACTCGGATGAATTTTGATCGGGTGGATTTTGACTCGGGTGGATTTTGATCGGGTGAATTTTGACTCGGGTTGACTTTGATCGGGTGGATTTTAAACCGGGTGGATTTTGATCGGGTGGATTTTGAACCGGGTGGATTTTGAACCGGGTGGATTTTGATCGGGTGGATTTTGAACCGGGTGGATTTTGATCGGGTGGATTTTGATCAGTTGGATTTTGAAACGGGTGGATTTAGAGTCGGGTGGATTTTGACCGGGTGGATTTTGAACCGGGTGGATTTTGATCGAGTGGATTTTGAACCGGGTGGATTTTGATCGGGTGGATTTTGAACCGGGTTGATTTTGATCGGGTGGATTTAGATCGGATGGATTTTGAACCGGGTGGATTTTGAACCGGGTTGATTTTGATCGGGTGGATTTTAAACCGGGTGGATTTTAATCGGGTGGATTTTAACTCGGGTGGATTTTGATCGGGTGGATTTTGATCGGATGGATTTTGAACCGGGTTGATTTTGATCGGGTGGATTTTGACTCGGGTTGATTTTGATCGGATGGATTTTAAACTGGGTGGATTTTGATCGGGTGGATTTTGACCCGGGTGGATTTTGATCGGGTGGATTTTGAACCGGGTGGATTTTGATCGGGTGAATTTTGAACGCGGGTGGATTTTGATCGGGTGGATTTTGAACGCGGGTGGATTTTGATAGTATACCGAACTGTGCAGTGTTTTATTTTTAATTTTTAATTTATTGTTTTCAAGCTATTGATATGTTTATGTTTTTTGATTTATTTTCTTGTATGTTTTTAGATAGTTGAACTTTTATACAGTATATGTAACCAAACAGTGCAGCATTTATGTCTGCTTTTTAGTTTTTGTACTGTTCATTGCTTTTATTTATTTTATCAAACCATTGATAAAATTGCTTTTTTTTCAAACTTGTTTTTCGCCAACAGATCAAAAGAAACGGGTTTGTACGCCAACCTGCAACGCTTCAACCTGGAAAACGCCGAGGACATCTTTGACCTTAAATACTTCCTCAAAAATCCCGCTCCTTTCTTCCAACTTGCAAAAGATTTGTATCCCCAAGGTAAGTATAAGCTCTTATTTTCTAAGTTGGTTGAGGTTCTAGTATAAGTTGTGGCAATTTTTTTATTTTTATAAAGTCAATTTTACTTATTGGTAATGTTGGTTATAACGAATAAACAAAGGCAACTATATAAGATAATCGTGTTCACTTATGAACTATGTTCCAATCTAACTTTCTTCAAGCTTTTTATTCAAAAAAATAAAATTGAGTTATTAGTATCGCTAGTTAAAACAAATTAACAAAGTCAAATAAAAGTTCTTGTTTTCTAAATTAACTAACAATTAGGTTCTAATTTAAATTGTGTCTAATATTTTAATTTTTAGAAATTAATTTGAGTACATTGACAATTGTTTGTTAAAACAAATTAACTCAAGGCCCACTCATAAATGAAGAGGATACGCTGTATAATATTGTTATAATCTATATTGAAGATCATTATATTAAGCTAAATAAACTCAATAAAATTAACTAAGGAGTTATTCATCAAAGGTAAGTACCTTCCAAACGAAGCGCACTTCTTGATGAAGATTTTCGCGGACAAGGGGATTTTGAAAAAGGTCTACACCCAGAACATTGACGGGTTGGAAAAAAGTTGGTTTTCAAAAAATTGTTTGAATTAAAGGTTTTTTATGCTTTGTTTGTTGTTCAAGTGTAGTTGTACAAATTTGTTTTGGTTCAGATACAGGGATATTTAGTTTTGTGAAAAAAGGTAACTTTTTGGTAAATTTGATTATTTTGTAACTTTTTTTTTCAAAGTCTTTATTTGTGCATGTGAACAAAACATTCTATTGTTAAGTACAAAAAAAGGCACTTGGTTTTTATGAAAAACAACAAATTATTAGAAAAAAAGCTAAAATTCTACATTAAATATTTCCGCATTAAAAAGACATTCTCCTTTACGTTAAATAATACGTACAGGAACATTTTCCTATTTAATTGTTTTATCTTATATTATTTCACAGTATTGTGTATTTCCCACTACTGGAATGCTGCAAAACATTTTCGATTAAAACATTTTACTTATTTACTGTTTTCAGTATCCGGAATTCCCCCTGATAAGCTAGTGGAATGCCACGGAACGTTTTCGACCGCCACCTGTCTCAGGTGCAACAAGAAGTGCAGTGGCAGCGAAATTAAAGTTTGTTTTGTTTTGATATTTTTAACTGTATTCTGCTATGGCAATTTAATTAATCTTGATATAAGTAGTTGAAGCTAAATAAGTTTTAATGTAAAAGTTAATCGCTCTAATTCATGAACTTTTTATTGGATTTTAATTACAAACTTGATTTTATTAAGTTGTTGGAAACTGACTTTATTTTTTCAGATAAAGAACCATTATTTTATTACCCTTATTGAGAAATTAATTTATTTTACTTATAATTGATGACGGCTTAGATTAAAACTAAAAACTAGATGGTTATTTTTGCATTTTCTATGAAAAGGAAAGTTTAAAAAAATATATTAAGGCTTAAAAAAAAGTAAATTAAAAAAACTAAAATGTTTATAACAAAAAGAACAAACCAAACAACCAACAAATACTAGTTTAAACATTTGCATCATAGGACAAGATATTGAGAGGAGAAGTCGTCAAATGCCACATGACATCCAAGTGCAGATCAGTAGTGAAACCTGACATCGTCTTCTTCGGAGAGGATCTCAGTAAGGACTTCTACAAGTTTAAGAAGGATTTCGAACAGTGCGATCTCCTCATAGTGATGGGCACCTCTTTGCAGGTTTTTAATTTGAAAATTATTGTGTTTTAAAAAACATAATTATTATAAATATTTATCTATTTTTAATGATGGGCACCTCTTTGCAGGTTGGTATAGTATTTGAAGGTTTATTTCAAACAAAATAGTATTTAGTTATCACATTTTAAATTTCGTTTTGCAAACTAGTATTGTTTTTTATTACAAAATTGTGTGTTAAAAACATAATTGTATTGAAACATTTTTGAGTTGAAATTTTTAGAAACTAAAGCTATTTACGATTTTATTGAAATATTTATTTATAACAAAATAAGTTTCATAATAGAATTGCTATTAGCGATGAATATAAATTAGTTAGTATTAATTTCAAATCATTTAGATATAAATTAAGATTGCAAAGCCTCATGATTTTTAATACCAACCAAAATATTGTATTATTTGTTTTCAATGCTAAGGATTAATGTCAAAGCTACAGTTCGAAAAACTCTTTAGTTTGTATTTTTATACATTTTTAAGGCATGTTTAAGTGACCCTTAGTTTCTTTTTTTAGTTTTTATAACTTATAAACAGTTTGGTTAGAATCTGAAATTAAAAATTTAAAACATAATCTGTATTAATTTTTCGATATTTCTAGATGTGTATCAACTAGTATTTAAAACAATACAATACACAAATATCTTTAGTTTTGTAGTTTATTAGACTATTATAAAAACTGTGAGCTAGAAGTCTTCAATGATATTTTTTGAACCAATTTTGTAAATAAGCTTCTATTTTCGCTTCTCGTTGTTATTGAATGTATTGTTGGTAGAGCTTAATAAAATTAATGCTTTATTTAATCAAAAGTTTTATTTACATTATTCAAGTTGCAGCTCCTTTTCACTTTCTATCTATTTCAAATTATCAATTACTAATTTATCATTGTTGTTTATGTTTTTTTATTCTAAAGAAAATAGTTTATAGCAGTATATTTTTGAAAGGTCGACCCATTTGCCAAGATTGTTAACGAAATACCAAACAAGACGCCCAGAATTCTCGTCAACAGAGATAAGGTGAATTTTTAAATAATTTTACATAAACAATATATAGGTTCATTTTTTATTTTTAACTTGTTTAAATTGAAAAACAATATTAGTTTATTTATTTGAATAGTTTCAAATATTACTTATTCTCCACAAGTGCTTAAACGGCTAAATGTAAATGTTTGATTAATTGTTTATTGCACAATATTTTTTTTTAACTATTAAAATAAGATTTAAGTTGAAAAATAATTATAAACTTAATAAGTCTTACCCAATCAGGTGGGTCCATTCTTAAGCGGGAGGAGAAGAGAGGACTTCTCAATGTGCGGAGACATCAGTCATCTTTGTAGGAAAATATTGTTGAAATTGGGGTGGGAGTACCAACTTGATCAGATGATTGGAAGGCAGCGCATACTCGTCAAGGTTTTGAATGTTGTGTTTTTAAATTTTATGTTGTTAAAACAGTTTTCTCAATTTCTAACTACTTGATAATTTTTAACATTGTACTAAAGTTGTTTTTTTTAATGTTTATTCTACATTGAGTCTTATATCAAAAGTCAACCTTTTAATCATTATGTTTTGACAAAAAAAGATTCATAGTTTTTATAACTATATTTAGTTTAAAGAAAGGATAAGCATTCATTAGTTTTTAGTACTTTTATTATTATACTCAGTGTATTAGAAGAATAAACATTTTTACAACTTGGTAGAAATGTTTTAATTTGATATTTTAACATACTTAACAGATTTTAATCTTTTTAAATTTGTTTTTAGATAGTTTAATTTGTAGTAAATATAACTTGAAATTGATGTTAGTTTTATTTTACTTTGAATTATTACTTCATCATTAATTGGTAGAGATCACTGCTATTTTTATAACTAAAAAAAAAAATTAAACTAATACTGGTATACATATTTTTCTGTTAGTAAAACTTTAACGCGGTATATATAGAAAAAACTATTAAATCAAACTAAGTGAAAACTATGTCTCTTAATTTTGATTTAATCACATATTTATTTAATTAAAATAATCGCGTATTATTTGCTCTAATTAAGGTATGTCACAGTTAACAAAAATCTGTTTGCTATTGATTTTATTCTATGTTAGAAGTAATTAGATAATCTATTAAAAACCGTTTTATTTATCTTTTTTTTCAAGTATTTTTGTTTTTAACTTATCGCAATGAGTGTTTTTTTAATATTAAGAGTTCTTATAATTCACTTAATCATGTATTAACTATAACATAGTAATTTCAATATTTAAATGTATAGGAGAAAAAAAGGCGTAAGAAGAAAAGATTGGAGGACTGATTCTGGAAGTATTTAATGTTGGATTGTGTTATATATTTTTTTGTTGTTTAAACAAGCCAAGTATGTTTGTGTCAATATGCATCTTAAATTACTCTATATTTATTTCTACCTCAAAAGTTTCTTTTCAAGTTCCACTACTCAAGCAATAAAGTTTTAGCCATTAGTTTATTTGCTTTTTGTTCCTTGCATTTTGTTTTTGCAGTCTACTTATTTTACTAATGACAAAATTATTATTGTCAAAATTGAATGCCACTTCAACACTATAAAAATATTTTTCTTACTTAGCAAGTATTGTTTTTAGACAAATTTAATTTATCCGAAAAGTATTAAAAAAAAAGTAAAACTAGAACGTGTTTGTAATTGATTTTTTAAAATATTTTGATATATCAAATAAAAAAACTTCATTAAGTTCAACTGTCTTCTGTAATTTTATTTACGAACCTATTTTTAAGTTATTGTATGATATATATATACTAAATTCACAAGAGATAAAAATTACTGTATAACAATGTAAACTAATACGCCTTGCTAACCAATAGTTTTTATGAAAAAGTTTTTCTCAATCCAAGATTACATTTATGGTATTTTATGTTTAAAAAATTGTTTTATTAGTGTATAGCTATAGAATAGCAATATACTTAAGTTTTGTTTATGAAAATTTATCATTCATTGAGTTTTCTACCAAAAGTCAACCTTTAATTTTTTTTTGATTTGAAATAAAAATAGATTCGTAGATTCATTTACGTTAAATATGTACAATGTTAAATAAAATTTATACAATGTATTCACAAAAATAAAGTTTAACGTATAACAATGTAAACTAAAACACCTTGCTAACAATAGTTTTAATGACAAGGTTCTTCGAATTGGAAACCATATTTCTAATATTTTTTGTTTCTAACTATTGAAAAGTTTTTTCAGTGTACTGAAGTTGGGAAAATTGTTATTTATTTTACATTTATCCTAAATTGAGTTTTAAACTAAAATTCTTTAAATCTTTTTGCTCTGAAAAAATTATATTCATTTTTGTAGCGTGAGCCAGCAGGGTGAATTTTTCTACAAGTTTTAAAATTATAAACGTTCACACATCTAACACGTCGACATAATTTTACAGTAGAGACATCGATTAGGTACGCACTAAATCCCAAACATGTATAGGATCAAAAATATAAAAACAACTGCATAATATTTTAATAAAAGAGTGAAAGTAAATGACCAAAACTATGGTTTCAGACGACCAATTTAATTATAAATATTTATATTTTGACTCAATTATATTTCAAAAAAATAACTTGTAAACTAATTGGTCGAATTTTTATTAAAAAAGACTGTTATTTGGTGTGAAGAAGTAAAATTCTAATTAAAAGTGTAAGTACGATTTTAATGAAAGTTACTGGATTTAAAAAGCGTACCTTGTACATGTACCCTCACACTGTTGGTCTTTTTCTTCATCAGTATAATGTTAATTATAAAGTCTATTACTTTTACTAAGAAAAGCAGAGCTTCTTAAATATGTATCAAAACGCCTCTTCAATTAGATATAAACTTAACAGTAAGTAATTTTTACTTGTATACGGTAACAATGGCTACACTAGTACAAAGTTTAAGCACTTTTCATATTACTAATTTTCACATATAATGTAACACTTTTATTATTGTTTTTTTTAACTGTTCAGTTTTGAAATTAGCTCTGCTAACAAAATTTATAAAGGCTGTGTTAACTTATTTCAAAAGCAAAATTTATAAAAATGTAATCAGTCCTTTATTAACATTTGAAAAAAAAAACTACTCTAGGCTGCTTGAGAGGGAGGTGGGGTTATTGCTGTATTTTTTTATTAATGATTAGTTAAAACTTATATTTCAAAAACGAAATTGTTTTTAGATACAAAAAAGTTTAATGCAGCACAAAAATATTGAACACATCAGCTAAAATTAGGAAAAACAATTAATAAACACCATTACTAGACATATAAGTTCAAGAAAAAAAAAATATTTTTCACTGATTTAACTGAAGTACATTATATACCAAACACAATCTCGCGACATTTTCAATTCCGCTTTGGAAGAGGTTCGAGTTTTCTTTGCGGGTTTTCAACGATGCTTGCACGCAGTCGGAAACTGTTCATTGGCCGCCCTAATCTGACAAAAACCTTTGAGATCAGCAAACGTGGCAAATCTGGAGAAACTCAACCTTTCATCTAACTTTTCTTCCTCTCCCGTTATTTAGCAGGTAGTAAAAATACGACCACGTGAAAACTTTGCCGAGCACGAAATGAACTTCCTCGCTTCCCGCGTTCTCATCAAAAGTTGGGCTCGTCTGCAAACAGACGCCAACCTTGATCAGGTTCATCAGGATGACGAAAGAGGTTCTTCGGCGGAAATAAACTTACTTGGCCGACCAACAGTTTTAATTGAAGAAGGGTGGCAAATAGAATGTTGACTTCATGTTTATACAGATGTAAACTTGTGAAAAACCTTATAAACGAAGAGTTAAAACAAAACTAATATTGCTTTTTGTTTATTATTATTATTATTATTATTATTAAGTTTATTGTCCAACAAAGGACCTAGGCATTAAAACCTAAGCCACTTAAACTGAAAGACACTAACATAAAAAGAAAAAAACAAATTACAGTGATTAAATAAACATAAACATAAAACTTATACAAAGTACAAACTGAATAAATTAAAACTTTCACAATTCAACGATTCCATAGTCACCAATCTCCAATTATACGTTCCAAAGCAACAAATACCTGTAACAAGCATTTCTGTCAAATCTTCAGAACCTGTCTTCATCTCGCAGAACATTGATCTGAGCTACTATTTGCCACTCGTTATGACGGCAAATTCAGTCAAAAATCACTTCAAAAATGTGGCAGCAACAGTTCACAAACCTAGCTTAGGAATCAACTGAGTATCCAATAATTTCAAAATCTAAAGCCCAAACCACATTAACAACAGCCCTTCCGAAAAAATCAAAGTTGAAAAGTACCTAAAATCTATAAGGGGAAGGTGTAGCTTATAGATTAAACTACCAATAAACTACATACCACACACCAAATCAATGGCTAAAGAGATGAACAAAACTAATCACTTATAAATTTTACTGGTAAATATTTTATTTAAATCAAATATTTTTAAGTTTAATCGAAAATGTTTAAGATTTTTGCACGATACTAGTTCATTTGGAAGTTTGTTCCACATTTTTACCGAACGATAGAAAAATGATTCGTGCCAACCAACATAGTTGAAATGATATTTGCATGTATATTTTCTATTATTACCTCTGAGTGAGTAATTATTTTGATAAGGTTTAAAGAAAGTTTGAGAATCAATAGTAGTTTCATTGTTAATCAGTTTAAAAAAAGTAATTAGATCAAATTCAAGTCTTCTGTATTCTAAAGTTTTTATATTAAGCTTTATTAATCTGTCTATGTAAGACGTATATGAAATGTTGCACCGATTAAAGATTAATCTCGTAAATTTTCTTTGAATAGATTCTAGTTGGTTGATGTCTTTTATAGAATATGGAGACCATAAAGGTGTGTTGTATTCCATCTTAGGACGGATGTAAACTAGGTACAGTTTTTTAAGAATTACCAAATCCGTAGATATAAAGCTTTTAAGAACTTGAAAAGATAAAACTGATGCAGTACGGTAAATATAGTTAATATGATGGTTCCATTTTAAATTATCTGAAATAAAAGTTCCAAGGTCTTTGAATACCTCAGTTTTAGGTAAGATTGCATTGTTTATTTTAAAATCAAACGTTGGAATATGTGTACTTTTGTGTATATTCAAAACATGACATTTACTGGGATTTAGGTTTAATCTCCTTTCTTTTAACCAATGGTAGATTTTATCTAAAGATTTTTGTAAAACTAAGTTAGATTCACTAAATATTTTTGTGTCGTCTGCAAAAAGCTTAATGTTGCTATTAGAATCAACCTCTAAGGCTATATCATTTATATAGATTATAAATAACAGTGGACCTATAACCCCTCCTTGCGGAACTCCACTAAAAATTGGTAAAGATTCTGAGAACGTGTTACCGATAACTACACTTTGTGTTCTTTCCTGAAGAAATTCTTAAAACCATTCAACTAGATTTCTATTAATTTTGTATTGAGATAAAGTTTTAATTAACTTAAAATGAGAGACAGAGTCAAACGCTTTCTGAATGTCTGTATAAATTACATTGATAGATTTTTTGGTAAAAAAAGATACTAACCATGAATGAAGGCAATCCAATAATTGAACGTAAAAAAAAGAGTATTTTAATTCGAAAAACTTGATTAAGTCCTAAAAAACATTTTTAAGTTTCTAAAAAAATCGTTATAAGTTTTTAATTTATGAATTTCTTGATATTAGCTTTTAAAATTTTTTTGCATTAAAATTATATTAATAGTATCAAACTTCTTCGTATAAAGAGTGCCTTAAAACACTGTACTGTAAAGTAAACTGTATGAGTAAAAATGAATCATTCTAATCTGAAGTTATTTGATTTCAGAAAAAAAAAAACTAAACAAAAGTTATGAAAATAAATGAAACTGTTAAAAATTATACAAGTTGTCCAAAAATTAGCTGAGCTAAAAGTTTTTAAATTTAAACGTCATAAGTTATTCTTAGCTTATATAATTTAAAAATGATAATTGTCCGTTTAAAACAAACCTTTAAAAAAGTTATTATACCTAACTTATACACAAAGTTTTTATAAAATGTTGAGCTACAGTTAGAAAACGTAAACAAAACTTTGGCTTTTAGTTTATGCAAATAAGGTAACTTTTTAGGTTCAAATAGAACTAAATGCTGTCTCATCGTTTTGTCTGTGTTTTTTAATCATTACATGATTTTACAGAATAAATTTCAATAAGTAACTACTTTTATTTATATTTTAATATCTAAAATTTTTTCTATTTCTAACCTTTACAACCAGAATAAAATTAGTTTAAATACTTTTTGCTGAAAGAAGAAGCAAAATGTTTTGAAATTCTGCAGAATAGTTACGAACTTTTTAGATTAATTTATAACTTAAAATACGAACGAGTGTTAAATTCACATACATGTGTTGTTGTTTTTATTTGAAGATTTTAACAAAACAAAGTTCTAATAAATGACAAAGAGGTTTAAGTTATTAAACTAATTATTACTTGGTAGTAATTTATCAAAAACTAATTTAACGGAAGTTTCGTCTGTCATAGTTCGGTTTTAAAATATTAACTATCGTTTTTGCTGTTTGTACAAAAAATGTTATCACATTTAAAAATTACTAGACATAAGTTAGAAAAAAAACAAACAAAGCTCTATGTTATATAGACTACCGTGAAGTTCTTATTTTAGGGATAATAATTAGTAAAATTAATAGTTTTAACATCAAAGCATTAAAAACAATCCTTGAATTTTTCAGTTATATATTAGAGTATGGAAAATATTTGAGCTCTAAAAATTAAAACAGCTGCGTAATAAACATTTGTAAACCTGTTACTTTAGGTACATTTTTATTTAATTAAACTACTAAAAAAATGTTTTTCGATATTTATTTTAGTCTGATTTTATATTTGTAGTGAAGTTTAACAAAACAAAAATATCCAAAATCAACTTTTGTGTACCTACATAGCTTACATTGCAGTTCTTTTTTTCTTGTTGCACAACATCTCAGCTATAGGCATAACGAATGAAAATCTAAATATAGAAACTATCTTCCATTGCTGTAATATAAAAAAATCGTATTCTTAAAAGCTCTGTACAGTTAAAACGGGTCATTTTTGCACGGGAGTTCTCTTTAAAAAAATCACTAGTCTGCTGCTTTGACTCCAATTGCTGCTCGAGTTGCTAATGTTGAATAATATATTACTAAAATGTTTACCTTTTTCGATTATAAAAAAATTGATATAGCAACAACAATAAATGTCGTTAATTTTTTATTGTTACAACCTACATTCTAAAGTAAAAACAATTATGTAAATTTTGAATTATGTACTATTTTATAGTTATTTCAAAAGTTTATGATACATATGAATACAATTCAGCAAGAATTAAACTGTCAATAATTATATACATTTACAAGAAACGTCAAGTTTAACAAAACATTAACTTTACTTAGACTGAGATACATTTACTACACAACTAAAAATCAATCTGATTAAATTGAGATTTGAGCTTTTTTTAGATACGGTCTTTTGAAGAAATAAAAAAAATAAAGTTTGTAATAACTAAAATTGAAAAATTACTTCTTAGTTGATTTATAAAAAAACACATTTATACTGTTTGTTGGTAGGCACGCATTCTATTAAGCACATACTATATTCTGAGTCCGCACTTGCTATTCAGTGAGCAGTTTATATTAAGTTTCATAGGTTTACGATAATTGACACTTAATTAATGAAATAAAAACAGTTAAATACAGTTAATGTTTCATCATATATTGAAACTTCAATGACTTAAACGGCTTTAAAAATAAAACACAACATCAAAAAAAAAATCAAAGACAACGCATCTAATACGTTAGTATAAAACTAAACTTAAACTTAGATTAAAGCAGAACATATAATATTTTATAAACAATACAGTTGAAAAATATTTATGACAAATTTGGATAAAATTTCAGAAAATCAATGCTCAATTTAAAAGAAGTAATATAAACTTGAGCATAAATTAAGTCGTGTACCTACATAGTTTACTTTGCAGCTTTGATTTTATTTTGCACTTAATTTTTCAACGCTTAATAAATGACGATCTAAATATAGAAATATTTTAGCAATGCAATTATATATAATAAATTTATCTTAAAAGCTCTGTATAGTTCAGACGGGTTATTTTTGCACGAGGGTTCTATTTTTAAAATAAAAAAAATCAGTAGTCAGCTGCTTTGATACCCTTACTGCTCGAGTTGCTAATATTGAACCAAATACTACTAGAATGTTTACCTTTGGTAGATTATTAAAAATGAATACGACAACTATGATAAATTTCGATGGTTCATAATCATTACAACCTACATGTTATAGTAAAAACAGTTATGTAAATTTTATATAATTAAACATTATTTGACATTAGAATAATTTCTTTCAAACTATATAAATGAGACTCAATTTTTAGAACAAGATATATTTCATGCTTCTTTCATCAGTTGAATACTAAGCAATAAAAATAAAGTTTGAAATTTAACTTATATAGTGGAAATGCAATCAACGTAATTAATAATAATAAAAGAGTAATTAACAATACATAAGTACTTATAATTACAATGCAACTAAAAAAAAAATAATGATAATAAAACAGAGCAAAGCAACAACTTATAAAACAATTTAAGAAAACAACGAAACAGTATAATCAAAATCTTTATGTTTACATAACTTAGGTTTTCTTAATAAAATACAAATAGCCTCAAGTTTAATTAAATCCGAAATGTGAAAACATTTTTTAACAATTTTAAATATTTTTAAATTATAATTACTAGCACAATCAAGGTTATTTACTAAGTGTTCAGAAATAGCAGATCGTTTTGAAGCATTTATTACTCTAATAGATTTAATTTTCTCATTACTCTTACAAAATTCGTCAATACTTTTTGGAATATGTTCTTTTATTCTTTTGCCAAATTGTCTTGAGGTCATCCCGACATAACTGGCTTCACAGAAGCAGTTAAACTGGTAAACTACCATACTTTGTTTAAATTCTGCTATCGGATCTTTTCCTCCAGGTCTGAACATTGGTTTCGATATAAAAATAACAATTGGCTTAGCCGAATGATACGTCCTACTTACTAATTTACAAATCACTCTTTCTAACACTCCTGAGTTCTTATTGACATAAGGCAATACTAAAGGAATCAAGCATTTCTCAGGCCCTACTGGCTTTATTTTGTTCAAACTATTAAGATGTAAATTTATAGTTTTATTAACAAGTTCTTGTGGATAACCATTTTGATTTAATATCAATTTTATCTGTTTTATTTCATCATCAATTAATTCTCTTGAACAGATCTTATGTGCTCGATGGCAAAGTGTTCTTATTAAATTTGTTTTTCTCTTCATGCTACAGAATGAATGGAAGCTTAAGTAGTTACCAGTAAAAGTTTTCTTTCTAAAAACGGTTGTCAAAAATTGATTCTTGTTTCGTTTTACTAAAACATCAAGAAAAGCTAGTTCATCATTGTTTTCCTTTTCTGAAGTAAATTTTATTGAAGAATGTGCTTTGTTCAACACATCAAAAAGTTCATCTATGTCTTTCTCGTCTTTTCCAAGTACAAAACAATCGTCGACATATCTATAATAAGTTACTTTGTATTTAGAGACCACCTTTCTTTCTATAAAGCCCATAAATATGTTTGCCAAAGTTTGCCCTAACGGGGAGCCCATGTCTATTCCATCATGTTGGGAATAAATTTGTGAATTAAATGTAAATTGTACACCACTAGTGGATAACTTTAAAAGTTCACGAAAATTGTTTTTGCTTATTCTGGGTGTCTCAAGTCTATACAAAGTGTCAACACAAATATCCAATACTTCATCTAGCGGTACATTTGTGAATAAGCTCTTGACATCAAAGGATGCCATAAAAGTGTTATTTGAATTAATCTTTTTTATTTGATCAGCAAAAGAAAATGAGTCTTTTAGCATATAAGAAGAGAAATGTTCAATACCGGATAAAGTTGGTCATTTAGAAATTTTGCTAACTTATGTTGAGCAGAGTTCACCATGGATAGGATTGGTCTTAAAGGAACATCTTTCTTATGTATCTTTGGTAAGCCATACAATCTTGGAGTAATGGAACCAACAGGTTTGATCGAATTATAGATGTCTTCATTAATTTCTTTGGTAAAAAGTAGATTTTTAAGAATTTTAACAATTTCATTCTCAACCTTTTTGATATTATCAAACTTATTTGCTGGACCAAGAAGCGTAAATTTGGTTGTGTCCTCAATAATCTCAAGCATTTTACTTATATAATCTGTTTTATCCAAAACTACACAACCATTACCTTTGTCAGGTTTAGAAATTATCACAGAATCATCCTTTTTCAAGTTTTTAATAACATTTCTTATCTCAGATATATTTAATAAATCACTTTTATCTGGCTTAAGCTTGCAATAATTATGTGCTAATGCAGTAAGGTTAACCTTCGTTGCTATCTCTTCTGAATTTTATATAGGTTTCAATTTACTAAGCTGTTTGTAGAACTTTTCAAAACCCAAGAAAACTGATTCTTTGTCAGGTTGTCTTGTCGGTAGGGAGAAATTAAGGCCTAAACTCAGGGCAAAACTTTCTTCTTTAGATAATTCTCTTTTAGATAAATTAAATACGCTACACTTGGCAAGTTTTCCATATTTTAAAGCTATCAGTTTTTGTAGTTTGTTTTGGTTTTGTATGCTTAACTTATTCTTGTTTTTAGTGGTTGCAGAGTTTATATATTCCAAAAAATTCTTAAAGTCCTCAGATTTAATTTCATTTTTCAGGCTATTCGTCATAAGTTCAATTTCAGAGTTTAAATACTTTACAATTTTCTCTATTTTCACAATTTCACATTTCAAAAACAAATTTTCAACTTTACTAGACACTTTTAATTTCGAACTTCTTATTCTAAATAAGATCCATTTAGGTAATACAAACTTAAGGCTACATTGTTTCAACATTTCTATACATAAACTTTTCTTAGTAATTTTGCAATGAGTCATTATAAGCTTATTACAGAGCTTAACAACATGTATGTCATAATTTTTCTTTAGATAATTAAACATTATTTGACATTAGAATAATTTCTTTCAAACTATATAAATGAGACTCAATTTTTAGAACAAGATACATTTCATGCTTTTCTTGATGTTTTAGTAAAACGAAACAAGAATCAATTTTTGACAACCGTTTTTAGAAAGAAAACTTTTACTGGTAACTACTTAAGCTTCCATTCATTCTGTAGCATGAAGAGAAAAACAAATTTAATAAGAACACTTTGCCATCGAGCACATAAGATCTGTTCAAGAGAATTAATTGATGATGAAATAAAACAGATAAAATTGATATTAAATCAAAATGGTTATCCACAAGAACTTGTTAATAAAGCTATAAATTTACATCTTAATAGTTTGAACAAAATAAAGCCAGTAGGGCCTGAGAAATGCTTGATTCCTTTAGTATTGCCTTATGTCAATAAGAACTCAGGTGTGTTAGAAAGAGAGATTTGTAAATTTGTAAGTAGGACGTATCATTCGGCTAAGCCAATTGTTATTTTTATATCGAAACCAATGTTCAGACCTGGAGGAAAAGATCCGATAGCAGAATTTAAACAAAGTATGGTAGTTTACCAGTTTAACTGCTTCTGTGAAGCCAGTTATGTCGGGATGACCTTAAGACAATTTGGCAAAAGAATAAAAGAACATATTCCAAAAAGTATTGACGAATTTTGTAAGAGTAATGAGAAAATTAAATCTATTAGAGTAATAAATGCTTCAAAACGATCTGCTATTTCTGAACACTTAGTAAATAACCTTGATTGTGCTAGTAATTATAATTTAAAAATATTTAAAATTGTTAAAAAATGTTTTCACATTTCGGATTTAATTAAACTTGAGGCTATTTGTATTTTATTAAGAAAACCTAAGTTATGTAAACATAAAGATTTTGATTATACTGTTTCGTTGTTTTCTTAAATTGTTTTATAAGTTGTTGCTTTGCTCTGTTTTATTATTATTATTTTTTTTTTTAGTTGCATTGTAATTATAAGTACTTATGTATTGTTAATTACTCTTTGCTTTATTATTATTAATTACGTTGATTGCATTTCCACTATATAAGTTAAATTTCAAACTTTATTTTTATTGCTTAGTATTCAACTGATGAAAGAAGCATGAAATATATCTTGTTCTAAAAATTGAGTCTCATTTATATAGTTTGAAAGTAAATTTTATAACTATTTCTAAAATTTTTGAAATCTATGAATATAATATAATTCGGCAGAAGTTCACATTGTCGAAAATCATATGCGTTTACAAGACACGTCAATTTTACAAAACACTTACTTTACTTAGATTGAGATACATTTACTATACAATATAAAATCTGATTAAATTGAGATTTAAGCTTGAATTAGATACGGTCTTTTAAAGCAATTTAAATGTGTTTTAGAATAAAGTTTGTAATATCTAAAATGAAACATTATTTGTTAATCAACCTATAAAGAAACACATTTCTACTAGTGGTTCATAGGCACACATTGTATTAAGTACACAATTTATGCTGATTCCGCACTTGCTATTTAGTGAGCAGCTTCTATTGAACTTTATAGGTTTAAAATAATTGACATTAAGTTAATAAAACAAAAATAGTTAAATCCAACTCGTAAAAATTTCAACGAGTTTTTTTAATTAGTAAATCAAAAATTCACTAAAGTTACAGGTAAAAACAAAATTATTACCCTGCCCTTTTGACTTAGAACGGTTAAATACTTTCGAAAATAAACTATACACCTCAAGAACTATTTTTTTTCGGTGGAAGCCTAATATGCACGAAGAGAACTTTTTGCAGGAAGGAGAAATATGCACGAAGACACTTTTGCATGGGTTGAAAATTTGTTTTTTTTATTCACTTTAATTTATATAATATCTTTATTAACAGCAGTTTCATTGAAAGTTTTTTATTATCACTATAACACCTAACCATTACCCTATTTCGTTTTTTTTTTTTTTTTGATTTGAATTTAATAATTTTTTCATAAATTTTCAGTTTTCTTATTTTTAGTTTTTGATTAATAATTTTTACTAGATTTATTTCTTTTTTTTCTTATCACTAACCCTTACCCTCGGTCGGTAACTTTTGTAATCTTTTTTATTTATACTGTAGATTTCTCATTTCTAGCTTATTTAAAAATAAAAAAAAATATTTTTTCTTTGTTCTTATTTAATTTTGATATCACTTTTATCCTTAACTTTTACCCTCGGTGGGTAACGTTTTTTTAGATAATTTTATATATATATTTTTTTAATTTATTTATTATTTTTTTACTCCGCGCAAAAATGAACATTCTTGCAAAAGAGACACTTTATGCAAATGCGCCTTCGTGCAAAAATGTTTTTATGCAAAAATATTCCTTCGTGCAAAAAAAGTCTTCGTGTAAAAGAGTTTCTGTGTGTATAAATGTTTTTGTGCATTTTTGACACTTTCTAATTTTTTATTCCATGGTGCTAAGATTACTTAGTCTACTAATTTTTACTTATAAAAGTTACACAATATATCATCTTGTATAAAGATTTGACTTTTTTGTTATATTAAACTTATTTTTAGAATATGTTTAATGTTTTAAAAGTTAGTATATTAAAACATAATTTAAAATAAAACTATGATTTACAATATAGTCTATTAATAAATCTACTTATAAATTTAATGTATTTGGAAAACATCATGGATAACATATAATATACTTTTGTTATTTTATATCTTTACCAATCATAACTAAGTAATAATTATAGGAATGAATCAAATTTCTTTCAATTTTACTAATATTATTCATAGTAACAAAACTGAATTTATTTTTATAATAATTTTAACATTTATCTTCATTTTTAAAGCTATTGAGTGACATTTTTTATACAATATGTATATAATAAATCCATAATATAAAAACATAAAATTAAAGTAATTTCAAGACTTTCTATAAACAGTCATAATTAAGACAATAATTAAAAAGTTCTGAAGAGTAAATAAAATTTAGTTTTTATTAAAGAGTTATTACTACGAAAATACTTCATTAAAATATTTCTAAGAAATTTAGAAGTACTTTGCAAAAAAAAAAGAAACTTGAACTAAACGAAAATCTCTAGCTAAAAATACACAACGAAAAAACCTAATTTATTAAGCTTTAAGTTAAATAAAACTAAACTAAAACAATTCTTAAAGGCAAATCATTTTTTGTGATTTTTTTATAATTTCTACAACAAAACCTTTAACAAAAAAGCAATTACAATATTGACAGTATAATAAAACGTACATTGTTTAGTAAAGTATAGATGCTTAATGAAACGTTTTACATATGTTTAACTTTACAGTTTACATTCATTTCAACAAAAAATCTAACTAAATTCAATTTAATTTAAAAATTGTTTAAAAATATTTACTATCAAACAGCTTACAGTTTTGAAGGATTATAAAGATGCAGGTTATCATATATCTAGAAGGCAGTTATCACGTGATCAATGTTCGAAACCAACCAATTAAGGTGTCTTATATCAATCAACGGATCCACAGTGAATGCGGTGTGCCCGTCGCAAGCCAGACTCTGTGGGATCGTCAAGCGGATTTTATGAGGGTCTGCAAGAGTACTGACACTTTAAATGCGAACACGTCAAATGAACAGATTGAATTGGTTCTTCAAATGGTGGACGGAGTTAGCGCCTGGGTGTATTTTCACACCAAATACATTAGATTCATAAGTAGAGTATTGTAAATCATAGTTTTATTCTAAATTATGTTTTAATGTACTGACTTTTGAAACATTAAACATTTTCTAAGCATAAGTTTTCATAAAACAAAAACGTCAAATCTTTATTCAAGATGATATATTGTGTAATTATTATAAGTAAAAATTAGTAGACTAAGTAATCTTAGCACCACGAAATAAAGTGTCAAATATGCAAGAAAACATTTATACACCAAGGGTCAAATATACACGCAGGAACAAAAAGATAAATAAATAAAAAATACATTTGTAAAAAAGTTACCGACCGAGGGTAACGGTTAAGGGTAACAGTGATATTAAAATAAAAATAGAACAAAAAAAATAACAAAATTTTTTTTGTAAATAATCGAAAAAATAATAAAAATATAATATAAACAAAAAAGAAAACAAAAGTTATCGATCGAGGGTAAGGGTTAGGAGTAACAGCGATAAAAATAAATTAATAAGTGTATCTAATAAAATTATTAATCAAAAACTAAAAATAAGAAAATGAAAAAATTATGAAAAATTTATTAAAATTAAATTAAAAATAAAAACTGACATAGGGTAATGGTTAGGGGTTACAATGATAGTAAAATAAAATTTAATAAAAGTTTTGTTATCTTAGATATTATATAAAATAAAGTAAACGTAAAAAAAATTTCAAACCGATGCAAAAGTGTCTTCGTGCATATAAGATTTCTACCGAAAACAAATAGTCCTTGAGCTGAACAACTTATTTTCGAAAGTATTTAAACGTTTAAAGTTGAAAGGGCTGGGTAATTATTTTGTTTTTACCTGTAACTTTAGTGACGTTTTGATTAGGCTATACTACTTTTTAAAAACTCGTAGACATTAATACTAGCTGGGATTAAATATTTTGACTTTATTAACTGAAAGTCAATCATCGTAAACCTATAGAATACAATATAAACCGCTCACTGAATAGCAAGTGCGGACTCAGCATAAAGTGTGTACTTAATACAATGTGTGCCTACGAACCACTAGTAGAAATGTGTTTCTTTATAGGTCGATTAACAAATACTTTTTAGTTTTAGTTATTACAAACTTTATTTTAAGAAACATTTTAATTACTCTAAAAAACCGTATCTAAATCTCACTTTAAAACGATTGTGAAGTAAATGCATCTCAGTCGCCTCAGTAAAGTTAGTGTTTTGTTAAATTGACGTGTCTTGTAAATGTATATGATTTAGGACCGTGTATATTTCTGCCAAACTATATTTTATTCATATGTTTCGGAAGATTTTGAAACAATTATAAAATAATACATAAATTAAAATATACATAAATGTTTTTACTATAACATGTAGGTTGTAATAAAATAAACTAACGACACTCGTCATAGTTTTCATATTAATTTCTAATAATTTAACAAAGGTAAACATTTTAGTAATATAAAATTCAATATTAACAATTCGAGCAGCAATGGGTATCATAGCAGCAGACTACTGATTTTTTTATAATTAAAAGAGAACCCCCGTGAAAAATTACCCGTCTTCCTTATACAGAGCTTTATGAACTCGATTTTTTTATATAATTCCGATTCTAATTTAATTCTACACTTAGATCTTCGTTTACTAAGCTTTTAAAAATGAAGTGTTAAAAAATCAGAACTGCAACGTAAGCTATGTAGGTACCGACAACTGACTTTAAATAAATGTGTTTGGTTTAACTTCACTACAAATATAAAATCGAGTTCATACTAAAATCAACAAGCACTTTGGAAATAACTTAAATTAGTTAAAATGTCACTAAAGTAACAGGTTAACGCAAGTTTATTACACAGCTAATTTAATTTTTAGGGCTCAAATATTTTCCATAATCTAGTATATAGCTGAAACATTAAAGGATTTATGTTATGCTGTTATGTTAAAACTATTTTTTTTTTCAGAAAAACCTTCATAATAAATTTGACATTATTATAAACACAAAAAAAAGACCTTAACGTTAGTGACGCATACAAATAGGCTTTCATAGAAAAACTAACTTAACAACAAGTAACAAAACTTTTAACAAAACTCAAATCAAATACAAACTAAGCTAATTCACCATAGTGGTTTATATTAAAAAAAAATATTAAGAACAATTTAGTAAGCTGATGCAATTTATTCTTTTATATTTCATATCAGTTTAGTAATTTATACTCAAGTTCATATTACTTCTTTTAAATTAAGCATTGATGTTTCTGAAATGTTATCCAAATTTGTTATAAATATTTTTCAAGTGTTTTGTTTTTTAAATATTATATGTTCTGTTTTAATCTAAGTTTAACCTTTAGTTTTATACTTACGTGTTAGATGCGTTGTCTTTGATTTTGTTTTTGATGTTGTGTTTTATTTTTAAAGTCGTTTGAGTCATTGAAGCGACAATATATGATAAAAGATTTAGTTTGGTTTGTTTGATTCATTAAACAACTCTGTTTTGGATCTAGTAGCTATGTTGAGTAAAGTTTTAAAATGTTTATCAAAACACTATTGTACTTGTTTCGAATGAATAGCAACGAAAAAAAGCTAAGCCACAAAGTTAACATATAAACTTTTGTACAGTCTAAACATAATTTACGCCTATAAGTTCAGCACGGAGTTACACTTTAGAACGGGGTCACGTTAGCACTGTTTTAAAAAGTGTTTAATTAATTTACAATTATTATGTTAACTAAGGAACAAAAGTTAATATTATTTCTAACATTATTGGAAGTAATGTACCGTCTGATATCATTAAAAATAAAGTTTTTTGCTAGGATATTTTATAAATTAAGTCAGTTTTTAAAATTTTAAAACAATAAAAATAAATAATAGCAAAATGGGTAGTAAATGTGTTTAATTTTTTTTATTTATAATTGTATTAGTACAAATACAATTTTATAACACATAGTTATGCGTGTAAATAATTGAGAGATGCATGTATGCAGAAACAAGAAGAACTTAAAGTCATGTGTTATGATGTTACAACTTGTGCATTTTAAAATTGTAAGAAGTCAGTTTTATACCTTTATATATTTCACGTTTTGTTCAAAATTTAATATTAAAAATAACGTTATGAAAATTAAATTCAACCTGTTAAAAAAGTTTTAAGAATTCTAAAGAATGTATATAATACTGGCTTTATAAAAATAGTTTTTTGTCAAAAATCTAAAAATTAAAGTAGCAAAATAAAATAGTTAATAAATTCTAGTTTAAATGTTGCTTAGTTCGCATTTAAACTTTTAACATAATAGTATAAATGTTGTTGAAGCAGAATAGTTAGTGTGCTCATGTGACACACTGTGCTAAAGTAACGCCGAGCTTATCTGACCCGTTACCAAAAGGACACCTTTAGTTTTTTAAGGTTGTATGTTCAAAATTTTTAAAGGATATTTAAATGAAACTTTGTAATAGATAGATGATGATAAGAAGTTTTTTTATAACTAGTTAGCTATTGATACATAGGAATACAAATCAAGTCAACATATAATTGCTTTATTAATGCTCATACACATTTACAACACTATAAAAGTATAACTTATAACCTAGGCAATGGAAATAAATTAAACAAACAATACAATCTCGCTCCATTAGCAACTCCACACTGATAGAGATTCGAATTGTCCTTCAAAACATTCCTGTTTGCGTTTTGCAATTGAATGCAACTTAGTGGTCGCTCTGCTGTAGAAGAGATAAATTGCTTCAAGGCGGCAATCTTCGCGAATTTGTGATAAGCGATTCGCATAACAAAATTAACATTGTCATAACTTTGCGAGAAACAAATATGAAAATACGCCCAGGCGCTAACTCCGTCCAGCATTTGAAGAACCAAATTAATCTGTTCGTTTGACATGTTCGCATTTAAAGTGTCAGTACTCTTGCAGACCCTCATACCGTCCGCTTGAAAATCCCACAAAGTCTGGCTTGCGACGGGCACACCGCATTCACTGTGGATGCGTTGCTTGATCTCAGACACCTCAATAGGCTGGTTTCGAACATTGATCACGTGAAAACTGCCTTCTAGATGTATGATAACCTGCATCTTTATAATCCTCCAAATACTGTAAGCTGTTTGAATGAAAATGTTTTTAAACAATTTTTAAATTAACTTGAATTTAGTTAGATATTTTGTTGAAATGAATGTAAAACCTTTCATCAAGCATCTATACTTTATTAAACAATGTACGTTTTATTATACTGTCATTATTGTAATTGATTTTTGTTTAAGGTTTTGTTATATAAGTTATAAACAAAATCACAAAAAATTGATTTGCCTTTAAGAGTTGTTTTAAGTTTAGTTTGATTTAATTTAAAGTTTAATAAATTAGTTTTTTTCGTTGTGTATTTTTAGCTAGAGATTTTCATTTAGTTCTAGTTTATTTTTTTTTGCAAAATGCTTCTTAATTTCTTATAAATGTTTTCATGAAGTATTTTCTTAGTAATAACTCTTTATAATAAACTAAATTTTATTTACGACTAAGAACATTTTGTGTATTGTCTTAAAAATGACTTTTTATAGAATGTCTTGAAATTTTTTTTTAATGTTATCATTTCATAATTTGGATTTATTATATACAAATAGTATCAAAAATGTCTCTCAATAGCTTTTAAAATAAAGAAAAAGGTTAAAATTATTAGAAAAATAAATTAAGTTTTGTTACTGTGAGTAATATTAGTAAAATTAAAAGAAATTTAACAAAATCCTATAATTATTACTTGTAAATGATTGGTAAAAAGTTAATATAAGAAAAGTATATTATATGTTTTCCATCATGTTTTCCAAATGCATCAAATTTATAAGTAGAGTATTATAAGTCATAGTTATATTTTAAATTATGTTTTAATGTACTAACTTTTAAAAAATTAAACATTTTCTAAGCATAAGTTTTCATATAACAAAATGTCAAATCTTTATACAAGATGATATATTGTGTAACTTTTATAAGGAGAAATTAGTAGACTAAGTAATCTTAGCACCACGGAATAAAAAATTAGAAAGTGTCAAAAATGCACAAAAACATTTATGTACCAAGGATCAAATATACACACAGAAACTCTTTTACACGAAGACTTTTTTTGCACGAAGGAATATTTTTGCATAAAAACATTTTTTCACGAAGGCGCTTTTGCATAAAGAGTCTCTTTTGCAAGAATGTTCATTTTTGCACGGAGTAAAAAAATAATAAATAAATTAAAAAAAAAACATATAAAAAAATCATTTAAAAAACATAACCGACCGAGGGTAAATGTTAAGGGTAAGAGTGATATAAAAACCAAATAAGAACAAATATAAAATAACATTTTTTTTATAAATAACTAAAAAATAAAAATATTACAGTATAAACCAAAAAAGAACACAAAAGTTACCGACCAAAAGGGTTAGTGATAAAAAAATATATATCTAATAAGAATTATTAATCAAAAACTAAAAATACGAAAACTAAAAATTTATGCAAAAGTTATTAAATTGAAATCAAAAAAAAACTGACCTAGGGTAATGGTTAGGGGTTGTAGTGATAGTAAAAACTTTCAATGAAACTGTTGTTAATTAAGATATTATATAAATTAAAGTGAATAAAAAAACAAATTTTTAACCCATGCAAAAGTGTCCTCGTGCATATTTCGCCCTTCCCGCAAAAAGTTTTCTTCGTGCATATTTGGCTTCTACCGAAAAAAATATTCCTGGAGGTGTATAGTTTATTTTCGAAAGTTTTTAACCGTTCAAAGTTAGAAGGGATGGGTAATTATTTTGCTTCTGTAAGCGAGATTGTATTGTTTGTTTAATTTATTTACATTGCCTAGGTTATAAGTAGTACTTTTTAGTCTTGTAAATGTGTATAATTATATTGAACGCAGTAATATGTTGACTTGATTTGTATTCCTATGTATCAATAGCTAACAAGTTATAAAAGAACTTCTTATCATCATCTATCTATTACAAAGTAACCTTTAGATATGTATCAATAATGTTTTTAAAAATTTTGAACGTGAAAGCTTAAAAAACTAAGGGTGTCCTTTTGGTAACGGGTCAGAAAAGTATGATGTTACTTTAGCACAGTGTGTCACATTAGCACACAAATTATTCTGCATATATGCTTAAATAACATTAGTACTATTATGTTAAAAGTTTATTTGCGAACTAAGCAACATTTAAACTAGAAGTTAAACTAAAACAATTGTGTGTATACAAACTTTGTTAACTATTTTATTTGGTACATTAATTTTTAGATTTTTGACTTAAAACTAATTTTCTAAAGCCAGCAATATATACACTCTTTAGAATTCTTAAAACTTTTTAACAGGTTGAAATTAATTTTCATAACGTTTAACTTTAAAAGTAGATTTTGAGCAAAATGTGAAATATATAAAAGTATAAAACTTACTTTTTTCAATTTTAATATACATAACTTATCAACATCATAACGCAAAAAGACTTATTAATAAAGTTCTTTTTTACTTCTTCGTACATGCATCTCGTAACTTTTTACACGCATAACTATGTGTTATAAAAATTCTATTTGTACTAATAGAAGGGTAAAAAAAAATAAATTAAATAAACATTCTACCCATATTGCTAATTACTCGTTTTTATTGGTTTAAAATTTCAACAACCGACTTAATTCGAAGTTATCCTAGTAAATAATTTATTTATAAATTTTTTAGACGGTACATTGCTTCCAAAAGTGTTAGAACTAATTTTCACATTTGTTCAATTGTTAACCAAATAGTTGAAAATTTAATAAAAATTGTTTAAAACAGCATTTTAAAAAAGATTTAAAATTATTCCGTATAAATTTCATTTCGTGCTAAAGTTTCACTTTGTGCTAACGTGACACTCTGTGATAAATTGTCACGGCGTCTGTATTAACAAGACGCCGTGCTGTAGTGACACCGTGCTAAAGTGTCTCTCCGTGCTGAACTTATGCGCGTAAGTTGTGTTTCGACTGTACAAAAATTCATATGTTAGTTTTGTAGTTAAGCCTTTTTTCGTTGCGTTCTAGTCAAAACAAGTTCCATAGTATTTTAATAAATGTTTCGAAACTTACTTAACATTACTTCTAGAGCTCAAAACAGAGTTTTCTAATAAATCAAACAAACCAAACTAAATCTTTCATCATATATTGACGTTTCAATGGCTCAAACGGCTTTTAAAATAAAACACAACATTAAAAAAAAAAACTAGACACAACGCATCTAAAAGACCAGTAAAGAAATTGAAAATTAAACTCAAATTAAAACAGAACATATTTTACTCAACAAACAAAACAATCAAAAAATAATTATGACAAATTTGGATAATATTTTCAAAAAAATCATTGCCAAATATATAAGAAGTAATATAAACATGAACATATATTACAACAGCAAATTGATATATATAATAAAAAACAAAATTGCATTACCTTATTAAATTTTACTTTTACAGCTCTTCTTTTTGTATAAACCACTGTATGGTGATTTAGCTAAGTTTGTATACTATTTGAGTTTATCTATACAAAAACTTTTTGTTACTCCTTCTTAAATTTTTGAAAATTTAGTTTTTATAGGAAAACTTATTTGTATGCGTCACTAATGTTAATTTTTTCAAGTTTTTTTGTGGTTATAATAATGATACCTGTATTATGCAGATTTTTCTGAAGTACCACATGTGTTAAACTGCAATCTTCATACACTATAAATGCTTCTATGTGTATTAAATTTGATTTTATATTAGTTTAATTTGATTTGTATCTTATATCTTGGTCATAAATAAATACCCAGTAACTTCATTAACTTTATCCGAGCTGTTAAAAAGTTTACCTAAAAATAAGTTATCTCTTATATATTATATATTTTTTTTCAAAAGAGAGATCTTCAAAAAGTTTTTCAACAAGTTCCGCCTGTGACAGACTTAATGATAATTATGACCTGCCGAAAACCCGCTTCCTAGATCTATCTAGATATTTAGTTTGTTACTTAGTTTCTTGTAGTTACATAACAATTTAAAAATATAAATTTTCACGTTTATACAAGATTTTAGTACAAAAAGTAGGTCATATTCAACTATGTCGTTTCAACTACGTTTATCATAGTTGCCGTATTAGTTTATTGATTAAAAAGTAATGAAATTGAAGCTGATTTGCAAAACAAAAAACATGAGTATTTTTGAATCTAAAACACAATTAGGACAAAGTAAAAGTAAAATGCCGAATAGATCCAGGTAATATCTTTAATTAATATATATGTATAGAAAACATACATGGTCTTTTTAATTTTAAGTGATTTTAAGTTTTTCCAGTTGTTGCCGGTATAAATAAAACTTCTTAAAATCTCGCGGTAAAGTTTTTTAGATATATTATTTTTGTACGAACTGAAAATGTTAATTAAACGAAGTCATACTTTTAATATTATCATAACAATGTATAAACAAAAAAATAGTTTAAATTAAGATACAGTAAAATATTCCTACTATAGGTTATACTGTACGTATTTGTTTAACTATCAATTAAAGCTTGCAATGTTCTATTTTAAATGATGATAAGATATTTCTTTAAAACAAAACTTTTTATTGAAACAAAAAAGTTTATTTAAACGTACTAACACAAAATACGTCAACACAAAACTTCGTTATCAATAGCTTTACACATTCATAAGACTCCAAAATACTATTTATATACCACACAACTGAGGTTAACTAAACTTAAACTTGTCCCTTCATTAACTCCACTGTGAAAGAGATTCAAGCTGCTGATTAAAGGATTCCCATTGGAGTCTTGAAAGCCATTCACCGGCGGCCGCTTTTCTGAAATAAATTTACTGATTCCCTCCAGCAACCTTCGTGAATCTGTGATATACGTGTCTCAAAACGAGACATCGTTTTGTTTTTAAAATATATGACCCATAAAAGTTATACCCAAATTCTTAGTAAAGCTATTTGAGGGATTTCTTGCTCAAGTGCTAAGAGTTTAGGTAAAACTTGTATGGGTCATATATTCTAAAAACAATAATTAATTGGGAAAAAATATAATTAAATCATGAAACTTAACTATACAAGTATGTTAAAAAAAAATGTTTGCCTAAAAGTCTGTAAACCTAAAAATCAAAAATCTATTTTTTTGGAACATTTATTTAGGCTTATGGTATAAAAAGAGAAAATTTGAAAAAAAAGAATTACATGTTTGAACTTAGTTTAGTAAGTATGTTAAAAAAAAAATTAAAAAAAGATTATTATTTTCGGAGAAAAACTTGTAAAATTACAAAAATAGAAAAAAAACTCAAGTATTTTAAAGGGGCCTTGATACAAAAGTCAAACCCCAATTTGATGAAAGTTAAGGTGAAAAGTAAAAGAAAAGAACGTTTTTTAGAATAAAAAAAGTTTCAACTTAGCATTAAAGAATTTGAAAATAACTGGTTTTAAAGTTTGGTTTAAAAAAAATTACTAAAAAATCCATTCAAGCCAAGTTCACGCTCGTGATTAAGCTTTCAGCTCCAACTTTACGAACATTTTGAACATCAAATATAAAAACTTGTAAAAATTAATTAAACAGGGAAATTAACGACGTTTATGTACAACATTTAGCTAATATAAAAGAAATATATCATTTTCAAGTTCAATTCCTCAGCTTAAAATAAAGTTACTTTGACGTAGTTTTGGGTTGTACAGCTGAATAAGGGGCTCATTTAAAGCAGCATGTTTAAAGGCTTAAACTCATAATTGTAAAAAGATTAGCATAAAGTTTAATTTTTTTAGGTTGAGCTACAGATTCAGCTATCCACCCTACGCGACGCCCCTGGTATAAGTTATAAAATTAGCCTTAATCGAAAAGAAGTCCTGTAATGTTTTATTATTAAATTACCTTTAAAATTAATAAAATATTTTGGTAATGAACATTTTTCAGTTTTATTCAACCCGTAGTTTAATAATTCTTGGTTACTTGAGTTTTCATTGGTTAAATATAATTTTTAAACATTTGAGGTCTCTATAAGTTGTATCTTATTATAAATTTAGTATTTTGTTACGTAAAGCAATAATAAAAAAGTACATACAGGGTTTTTAAAAAAACAACTAGTATATTGTTATACTAATACAAATATGACCTCTTTTAGCTAGTGTATAACGTTTACATTTATTAAGTTAATAAGTTTCAAGGAAAAAAAAAACTTTAAAACAGTTAGTTTTAGAAAAGCTTCATTTATGTTGGCATTGCTTTAAAAAACAGCATTCACAACTTAGATTAGCGAAATTGGCTAAACCTAAGATGTGTATTTAAAAAAAAAAAAGTATTTAATTAATGTTCATGTAAACTGCATCTTTGCAGTATCCATTTAAATGTAAATTAGATATATTTCGGTTTTACAATTGGAATTTTTTTTCTTGCTTATCTCTACTTTTATTTATTTTTTACACACTACATTGGTTATTTGATATATTGAAAAATAGATTAAATCGAAGTCTGCAATCTTTGATAAAGCAACAAGAAAGCCAAATTAAAAAAAAATCACCGCTTCTTATTTCTATTAAGTTACAAAGTTTGTAATGAATCAAGCGTATTCGTTTTATCCTTTTTTATCCACGTTAATAATAACTTATATATCATTTGCAATTTATTACATAGAGATAACTCATTTTTATTTTGTACTTATTTCCCAAACGTTTTCAAAACTATACGAGTTTCTTTTTTAAGTGGTAAGTTTTAAATGAATTTGAAGAAATGTTGGTTAGTAAAAAAGTTAAAAAATAAGTTAAGAATATGACGTATGAACAAGTTAAAATAAATACAAATTTTAGAGTCTAGTAAGTAAAACTTTCTTGACCATTTAATACTATTTGCGTATTTAACTTAAGTCGTTTTTCCTCAATCAATCTTGATTCCAGGCTGTAGAGTTCGCTTTGTTTACATCGTTTCAAAAATTTAAAGTTTTGGACTATGTCAGAGTTTTAAATACGCAAATATCATTAGTTGGAAAAGCAAAAATATTAACAATTTATTGATCAACATTTCATTACTAAAGTTTTACTTGGTAAACTCTAAAGTTTGAATTTTTTTGAATTTACTCGTACGTAATATTTTAAACTTTTTTTTTTTCAAAGTTCAACAACTAAAGAAAAACAAAAAATTAAAGTCTTAAATTATATTTCAAAAGTAGTATATGTACTTTAGTAATCGGAAAAGTACTTAGCCTGTGTCTTAATGTAGATATTGTATACCATATAGACTGCACCATATAAAAGTAAAAAAAAACTTCTGTTAAGTTAATATCTAATAGTTAATAAAATACAAATTGAATTTTTATTTATTTCTCAAATAATGAGTTGTTTTTGAAAAAAATTTTAAGAAATTTAGTTTTTTTATAGACATTTGTTTGGTAAAAAACTTTATAATTGACATTATATTGATGATGTAAACTAAACCAACTTCATGACGGTACACACTTTAGACCCAGTACCAGACCATTGTACTTAAAGTTTTTAAGAGGATTTTTACCTTATCACACCTATTTACAGCCTATATAAACTTTTTTTTTAAATAAATATTCGACCAAGTAGACTCAGAATAAAATTTTGAAAAACAACTGATTTATATCTACCTTAGTCGTCTGAAATCATGGTTTTTGTCATTTGCTTTCACTCTTCTGTAAAATTTCATACAATCAAATTTAAACATTTTATTTAATCCTACTCTTCTTTTAGATTTATTGCGTACCTAATCGATGTCCCTACTGCAAAAGTATGTCGACATGTTAGATGTATGAACGTTGATAATTTGAGAACTTGAATAAATTAACTTTACAGTTTAATACTGCAGTAACGTATATAAGCAACGAACTATTTTGTTTCAAAGCTTAAATATAAAAAAAAACTTTAGTACATTGTTCAAAACTATTTAATAAATAGTGAATTGTTTTAAAAGCATAGAAAAGCAGAAATGAAGCCTTAAATCAGATAAAACTTTTCTTTAAAATTATTGTTATCAACGTGTTTTAATTTACATTGTTTTACATCCAACTTTATTTATTTTTTAAATATTATATACGTATTACATAACAATGTACATGTTTTATAATATTTTTTCTATATTAATAACCACTAATGTTTAATTATTTCAAAGTTAGGTTCTAAACAAGTTGGGAAATAAAATTTTAAAAGTTACATAAACTTAGAAAGAGTTTTAAGTCATAAGTTTTATTACTATTTGAATTAAAATACTTCAACAAGTAAATGACAACCACGTTTAAGTTTTACTTTTTTAAAAACTTTTTTATTCATTTAAATGTGTTTTAGATATTAAAAGAAAACAATAGTAATTTAAACATTATTTTAACAATAAAACTACTATGTTAAAGCCTAGTAGCAAATAGAGTATAATATTATAAATGTAGGTGAAATGTTAACTTAAGTCAATATAACTGTTTGTAAAGCAAATAATATAAAGCTAACCTTGATTAGTTTTCATTCAATTTTATGAGTTTTATAATTGTCATCAATATGTAGTTTAATTAATTTTGAATAAAACAAACATTATTTTATGGATCGTTTAAACAAGTTTTAATATAAAATAAAACAAAACTATAAAAACTTTTTTTTTATTTGTGCTAAAGCTTTATTAACTTTAACAAACTTGAAAGTTTTTTACAACTAACAACTTTTAACAATTATTATTTGTTCATTTAGGTTTTAGAGTCTTACTAAATCTAAAATAGTTTTTTTCTTTTCAAAGCTTTAGTGCTTATACGCAATACATTTGAGCGTGCATTAAAAGCAAACAAACCAAAACATAACCAGCTAATTGCGTTTAATCAAAGTTTGTATTGTCTCGTGACATGTTATTTATTAACAAAATTTTAACACACAAACGTGTTTTATTTGTTGTTAATGTTTCAATACACAAGGTTTTATATAAACTGACTTGATGTATTTTAGTAATGGTTTAGTAATAGTTGTTTTAGTTTTATATTAATTTGTTAAACAAACTAAATTTGATTTAAACATAAAAAAAGTTTAGTTAAGTAAACAGTTATTGCAAACTTAAATGACCTTTGTAACATTATGAAAATTGAGCTTAATGCACTATTTTGAGTAACTTAGACAGTCTCAAGACAAAATAAATTACAGGTAACACAAGTACTGTAAAACCATTAAAAACTTAAGCTTTTGTAATTTATCTAATGTGCTTTACAATAGGTTTGTATACTTTTTGAGCGTTGTCATAAAAATAGTTTTATAATAAAGCATATAAGCTATCAGTTGTTTTTGTTAAGTTATACTTTTTGTTATTCGTACGAATTCGTTTTAGTAAATTTAACAAACTTTTCTATAAAAGTTTTGATAAGAAAATAAAAATAATCAGTTTCTCACTAGACTTAGCATTGATCCGATATTTTTGCTGTTATTTAGTATTTTTTGTAAATAGATTTTTTATTTCTTTATTAAGAATATACAAAATGTATTTCAGAAACGTGATATATATTTACAAATTTATTAATTATTGCCGATATTTCTACAACTTTTATCTTTTTTTATTATCTATATAATAAACGTAAGCAAGAAATTTATAGTGCATTATAGTTAAATTTATTTGTTTATTTCAAATTATTTAAGGAACAAAAACTTAGCAAATAAACAAGAAAGTATCATTATTGCTGCTCACAACTTGTACCACCCGAAAACCCTTGTCGCCAGTGGGCAGTATTAAAATTTTATTTATGTAATTTATTAAAGCACAATACCCTTAAACTTTTACTTACAAACTTATTATTTATTTTCGTTTATACTAGTTTATTTACAAAAGTATTTTCAGTGTAAACAACAAAACTTTTATTAGCATCTTTGTTTACTTTTAGTGTTATACTAAATTTAATTTAGCAAAAATAATGAAAATAAAGTTATTACTGGCGCTTGTCCTGCATGTTTCCACCCATCACAACTCACCACTAGTGGGCGGTAGTGGATTTTTATTTATATAATAAATTTTAGCACAATAACTTACAAATTTTACTAACCATTTTAATCCTTGAGTATACGCTAGTTTATTTACTAAGTAAAGTTATTTTCAGCAAACAAATAAATGAAACTGTTATTATTTCTAATCCTGCATATTTTCACCCACCAACCCCACCTAGCGGACGGTATTGGGACGGACATGGGCGATTGCGCGTGCTTGTGCGGGTTGGAAACAAATGGGGGCGTTGTCGGGGAGGATGGAACCACTGATTCGGTTTGTTTTTATTAACTAATTTTAAACACATGTTTAAATGATTCGTTAAATTTTTCAATAAATACAAGTTTTCGTTAATTTTTTTTTATACAATTAAACAAGGAATGTGTACATATAGGGACAATAAAGTTGTACGCAAAAGTTTTTGTATGTCAAATTTTTTAGATTTTTCTAAACGCGTTTATTAAAGTCTAGTAAGTTTGATTTCAAAGTAGGTAACATTAATCTGAAAAAAAATAAGAAACTTTTTGAAAAAAATGTTGTTTAAAATGTGTTTGTACACTGATCTTGTTAAAAAAGTAAACACCTTAACAACAAACCCCTTTTATTCGCAACATAAAAACTAATAAATATCAATTTCTTAGATTGCATCATTCGCGTCAAGAGTCAGAGGTGAAAAAGGCGATAGGGGACTCACTGGAAAGCAGGGTTTACAAGTTAGTAGTTGTACTATATTGGTTATAAAAAAAAGTTATGTATATTTTCATTTTTTTACTTAGTTTCTATACTTTACATAACACACTAAAATTGAAATAACATTTTGACTTAACATTTCGCTTTATGTTACCGCAATTGAAATACTGGTAACAAGTTTAGTTTAACAATTAAACTGGACTCATAAGTAAACAAAAACCATGTTTTTCTCATCCATTATTTACTTTAATAAAATTTTATTCAATATTAATATTAAGGGACAAACGGGAAGACCGGGAATCAGGGGACCGAGAGGACCGCCAGGAGCTTGTTTGTTTTTATTATATTTGTTTAATTTTTAAAAGTTAAAAGTAAATGTCGTCGCCTTTTAAGTAAATGGTAACAAAAGCTAACCTACTATGCGGTTTGAGTTGCATTGCTAACATACTTATAAAATACAGCTTGAAAAAAATAACCCTAAAGGTAGGTGTCGTTATAAAATCGAGAACAATTTGAAAGGTGTAAGTATGTTTTACAGATTCGCTAAACAGACAACATATTTTGATAAATATTTTATCTGATTACATTATTCAATTATAACCTTTATAGCTGGTGGTAAAAGCAACAACAACGCGCTACCTTCGTGTCTAGAGGCAATGCAAGCAGGACAGAGAGAAAGTGGTTTGTACAAAATAAAACCTAATTCGATGTCTTCTACTTTCCAAGTTTGTAATTATATATTTTTATTATTTAATATACAATTGTACAAAAAAAAAACCTAATTCGATGTCTTCTACTTTCCAAGTTTGTAATTTTATATTTTTAATTTTTAATATACAATTGTACAAAAAAAAAACCTATTCCCATATTCTCCATTTTTCAAGTTTGTGTTGTAAATAATTAAATTATTAACAATTTTTCTAGGCGAAAGAAATCAAATTTGTTTTTCATTACAGTGTTTAGCTTATTATGTTTTGTTTCTATTAAATGTTTTTTATTTCATTATAACTTATATAGCACAAAAAAAGGGTAAGTAAACATTTGATGACAAATCATATTTTAAAGAATAGTTTTGTTCAAAAAACTTTTTTGCCTTGCCACTCATAAATTATTGCAAGACATTAAAAAAGTCATTATCAAACAAAATCAAGTATGTTCAGAAAAAAATGTTTAAAAATATTTAGCGAAGCTAAGTAAGTTGTACGTTATTGTTACGTCATATGTGAAATAATAATTCTACCAATTTTCCACATGTATACACTTTTTCCAGTCATATTTGATTATTTTTAGTTTATTAAATACTTTTTTTTTGTGTTTAATATTAACTAATTTTGCAACAAAAGTAAGGTTAGAAATCATGTGATGAAAAAGTATAAGGAAAAATTAATATTTAAAACAGTTTGTTTTCTATTTAACTTGTAAGTTTTTAGAAGCAATGAAAAAAAATATTTTGTTAGTTTAAAATACACCCACTATACTCAGGTACACTGCGGCATACTTTATTTAATAAAACTTTTCATTAAACTTAGCTCTTAAATATTTCCAAGTTATACTGCGACATGGAAACATAATTTTTATTAACTAAATAACTTAATAAAACTTTCCACAGGTGTACTGCGACATGGAAACTTCGGGAGGAGGGTGGACCCTTGTGGGCAGCATCCACGAAAACAATATAAAGGGAAAATGCACGTTGGGAGACAACTGGTCGGATGATCAGGGAAGAATCAAATACAACAGTTTGTTTGTTTATTGTTATCATATTCGAGCTGACAAAATACAAGGTCTAGTTAAGTAAAAAAAAATCTATTTTTTTTTAGTATTTTGATTGTACAGTTATTAGCTAATCAGCTTTATTTGCTTTTACTTTTTTTATTGATACAAAAGTCTTAACTTTGTTTTTAACTTTTAATAAAACATTAATTTCAAATATCACCGCTCAAACCAGTTTAAAGCTTAAAAATCCTTTTTTTTTTTATCTGTCAGTAATCAAAGTTTACAAGCCTCTTAGAGAGACGCAAGTAATTTCTGTGATAAGTTTAATTTTTTTTTAAATACTACAATTAATTATTTAGGTTCAAGTGCTTGGTCAAACACAAAAACATTTGGAAACGTTGAAAGTGCGACAAGTGATGATTATAAAAATGCTGCCTATTTCAACTTACCCGTGAGTTTTGTTATTATAATGTATAGGATAATTTTTGTTTAGTTTTGTTTTATTTTTAAATTTAGTTTAAAAAAAGTGCAAAGTTATTTTTATTTATTAAAATGTTATAGTATCAGTTTTTTTCATATTTGAAATATAAGTCCTTTGTCAAGTTGTCTGGCAATAAATTTTAATTTACAAGTGCCATGTATTGTTGATCTATTAAAAACAAAAGATTAAACTTTAACGTTTTACTAGCTATATGAAACAGTATGACATATATAGTTTCTACTTTATAGCATTCTTAAATCTGCTATATGAACTTAAATTAGTATTTACACATAAATCTTTTAGCAATTGAATAAAAAAAAAACATTATGACGTTACAGGCGAGTGACGTAATGATATGGCACGTACCAAATGACGTACCTACATCGCAGTGGAACAATCAGGCTTTTCTCAAGTACTTTACCACTGATAGGTAACATTTAGTGTGTGTTTCAAAATTAAATACAACATAAAAAACTTATAAAAGTAGTAAACGTAACAATGCCCTTTGACATCATAAACTCTTGCAAAATATTTAAAGCAAATCAATCAAAAGTACTCGTGTAAATTTAAAAGGTTCGAAGTTATGAGGCAACATATTAAACTTTTTAATATAATATCAAATATGCCTTTCTAAACTTGAACTTTAGTTCAAACAGTAAACGTTTCAAAAATAATTAAACAGAAGGTATCTTAGAGACTAAAAATGCCATCAAGTAAAGATACCGTTAATAAAGTTTTTGTAAACTTAGAAGTTATAAAAGCTATGGTTACTTTTCATTATCCACTTGGCCTAAAAAAAAAGTGCAGATAAACGTTTGACTAGTAGTTTTTATTCGTTCCTGTAAAATTCAAAATTTAAATAAAATCAATTAAAATTTAGTATAAACGTTTCAGTAGAGTTTGAATATCTTATTGACTATTCAGTTGAATAACTTAGTTTTTGAAATACAGATTTCTTACGCATTACGGAGGAAACTTAAGAAGTCTGTTTTTAAAATTCTTTCCAATGGAAAAAGAACCTGCTTCAAGTATGTTATTTTATATATAAATTATTATCTTAATTAAATTTTTTTTATATAATTGAATAATATTAGTTTTTCTATGAAAAAAGTAGTAAAGTACATAATTGTTTTGCATCTTTAAAGAAATGCTACGTTGTTGCAAATGCATTCAATATTTCTTTATTCACTTAATTGATTTAAAAACTAACGTGTTAACTAAAGTGATATTAAAATTTTATTAATTTGTTCTCAAAAATAGCTCATTTATTTTAAAAATCATTTGTAAATTACTAGTTGTAATCACAAATTCATTCAAGCAAGCGATTTTTATCAATCTCTGCAAAAGTATTTCAATTTTTAATATCTTTTTCAATGAAACATTTTGTTTTTAAAACTAAAATACCATTCAAAATTTACAATTTGAATGTTTTGCTTCGGTTTACTATTGTACTTAAATTAAATTCAAATAAAAGTTTGTTAAATTATTTATTTAGCATCCTTGCTAAATTAAATCATTGTATCCCAAATTAATTTTGTGTTCAAAGCTTTAGTGTTCAAAGGTGCGAAGAATTGAGCAAAGCATGAAAATAAAACTTTTTATTACAGTTTAATTCAAACAAATATTAGTAAAGTACTATAAATTAATTTTAAACATGTAGAATTTTATAAAATCAATAAATTCTTTGTATTACTAATACGACAACTATATAAAATATCATTATAAACAAACTGCACAGCATCGGTACCCGAGGGTGTGAAGACCCTATTTAACGGGCTGACCACTCACATTAAACTAAAAAAAAAAAGAAAACTAGTTATATCACTTAAAATATCATCTACTTAACCAAACTATTGTTTGATAAATAAACTGGAAAAGGAAATTGTACATCAACTTTTCACAGCTACAGTGTTCGAGGGAGTGAAGACTCTGTTGAAGGGGTTGACCACCCGAGCCTCGCCCGAGGTGGTGGCGGGCGTCGACGGTTACTACACTTACGCGTACGACGGACCCAACCCCACGAGGCAGATCGCCGACGGCGGTCAGGA
Organism: Thalia democratica; assembly: GCF_965202585.1. NCBI lineage: Eukaryota > Metazoa > Chordata > Thaliacea > Salpida > Salpidae > Thalia > Thalia democratica. The sequence goes on along the minus strand of NC_139165.1, from coordinate 31,639,322 downwards.
CATGTTCGACGACGGCAACCAGGTTGTTATGACGTCACAATGATTGAAAGCGGAAATCTAAGTAGTTTAAGTTTTATAAAAATCAAAAAAAAGGTTGAATTTCGGTTGTCTAAACTAACTTTCATGTAATTTGTTATAAAGCGTTTCAAGTTGAAATTTTTATAAGTGTTTATTTTGATATAACGTCAAAATGGAAAAATCAAAAAAAAACTCTCATTTATATGTATATATAATTATATTTTTCTTCCGATTTTTATATGAAATTGTTCATGTTACATTATTAAAAGCAATTGATTACTTACTGAATCTAAGCTTTTCGTTTTTTAAATTTTAATTGTGAAAAACGGAATTACTTATTTTCAAAGCGCTTCAAAACTTAATCTTGATAAGTTATAACTAGTTGTTTAATGTCTTTTTGTCTAAAATAAGGTAACTTTTTGTAAGAAACATTTATAACGATTTTGAATTCTAAGGGTTCGAGACAAGTATTATACTTTCAACTATATATTGTTTCAATTTCACCTTATACTTGAAATATTATCATTCCAAGTCGGTTACAACTACGACAGTGGCGAATAAAGACTAGCTACGTTTTGCAAAAAATGACAATTTTGCTTAAACATTTTCTTGTAAAAATTTTTTTTAACGATGTAAATTTCCAAACATGCAGCATTTTTCCTTAAATTTTTTAATATCTGATGTTATTTTCAAAGGTGTATTACAATTACGACGGCGGTGAATGGACGCGTCTCACTTACGGGGAAACCACCAACAGCATTCAGGGACAGTTCGAAGTTTCTTCGGTGGCGGGGAATCCCTTCATAGCACTGATGAACATTGGAAATAAGGCGCGAAGTCATCAGAGTTTCGGGTTTAAGGTTAGTGAATATTACTTTTATTTTACTTAATATTTGCTTCATCGCTGTGATGGACATCGGTAATAAATAACTTATCAGAGTAACGGGTTCAGGTTAGGTTGAATATTTATACATTAATTTTAATCGTTGTATGTATGCTGCTTGATATTTAAGAAAAGTTAGGTACTTGAGTCAACTCATACTGTTTCCAGTGTTAGGCAATGTTAGCAAATGACAGGTGCTAATTTTAAAGTTTTTTATGCTTAGTTTTTTCTAGTTAAATTAATTACGATTGATAACTTTTGTCTTACCGTACCTCACAATCATTTTTCAAGCAGATGACTTCTAATATTTTTTTTTGGCTTGATTTTTGAAGCTAATTTTATTTTTCAGGTATAACCTGTTATGTTAACTGTTTTTTCCCCATATAGTATCAGATATGTGTGATATCTTTGATTCGTCAAACCTCTGAATTTTAGTCAGGTACTATGGCAAAACAATTAATAACAGTTTTTACAGGTTTTTTTCTAAATTTTATGATTTCACAAGTTTATAACGCCTCAATTGGACATTTCTTACAACTTTGTATTTATTTTAGGTAGTATTCTTTAGAAGTAATCTTTTTTAAGATAGATATAACATAATTTTCTGGTTTTTGATACCCATTATCTTATAACTTAAATAAGGTACTATCATTTCAATCAAGAGTTTGTTGATATAACTTTACAAACGTTTAATACGGCAGCTCAGCACTTTTATTTTCTAGATAATATCAAGTACCTTATATCCTAAACTAGCGTTCAGTGCTGTGTTTTCATGCATAGACAACTTTTTTCTTTCAGAGTGTATGAACTGTTTAAAGTACAAACATATACTATTTTTCAGGCAGTTTAAACTTATGTTTCTTAAGCACAATAACTTTCTACAGCTAGTATTAGATAGCTTTAGGCAAACACAAAAACATCAACTTGTAAAAGGTGCATAAAATTATTCAGGTTGTAAATTTTTCAGGTATATTCAGGGACGGGAGCCGACAACGAGGGTCGCTACCTGACGTCGAGCGGGCAGATAAACTACCAGGGGTTCCAGATGGCCTACAAGGTCTACCACGTGTACAGCACGCAGGACCCGAGCATACTGGAGGTTTACTTCGCCGCGTGGAACCACGAGGTCGGTTGATGACTAAAAGTTTAAAGAATAAAATTTTTAGAAAACAAACGTACATATATTACGTTTTGTTTTTCTTTTATCAAAGGTAATACTAATATAATACTAATATAGTTGTTTAAATGTAGTTTTTTTGCAGCAGAGCACTTTGCTAAAAGAGGTAATCTACGTTATTATTTGTTTATTTAAGGCTTGAGCTTTTTTAGCCTTTCTATAAACTTTTTGTTATTAAAATTTACTTTGAGAATGAGATATTTCTAGGTACAATGAAATAAAAAATTACCCTAGCACAGACTTAGTATTAAAAACTTTTTTTATAAACGAGGTCAGTTGATAATTTATGAAAAATAAAAGTTCTAGGAAAATTTTTTCGCTTTTTGCTAAATTTTGTTTTTTACTACTAAATATTAAACATTTTACTTGTAAAAGTTCAGAGACAAGTTGGGATATTAATTAAAGATTTTTTAATTTTGAAAAAGTGAATTACTTTCTTCTTAATTAAACTATAGTAATAGAAATTATTTATTAAATAATGTAAGTTTTTTAAATCAAAACATGAAGTCAAAGTAGTAATTTTTTAGTACATACTTCCTCTGAACAAAATAAATTTATTTACACAACAACTGAAAGAATGTTAACAAGTTAACATGACATATAACTATACGGTTGAGCTAACCTTCAACGTGAACAAAAGTCAATCTTGCTAAAACTAATACGGTAATATAATATCGCAAGTTAGCAAGTTCGCCTCAATCATATGATGCTAAATGAAGTTCGTCTTGAAAACCGAAACAAAGTAGATAAACTGTTTCAATTCCAGCGGTACTAAACCTTACACAGTTAAATATTAAGCTTGTCATTTCTAGACGCATGCCTAAGTTTAGAAAACCAAAGTAGCACTTTAAACTTTTAAACTAAAAAAAACACCAACTTACGGTAACTTTGCTTAGTGGCACACTATTTTGATATATTTAACTTTCAGCAATGGAAATCGGTGATAAATTTCGGCGGGTCTTCTTTCGCGTCGCCTGACTGGTCAACCGGCACCGACGACCTGACCCACACCCTCGTTTTGAACGGGTCCCCGCAGAACGTTCTCCTCGGGTACACGCTGCTTTCAAAGTAGGGGAAATTTCATTTTGTTTTGTGTTCAATTGGTGTATGCTGAGATTGTATAAGCTCTAATGTTTGCATCTAATAGTGAGTCATGGTCGCCACTTGTTATTTTTAATTATTTTGAGAACATTTTAACTCTGAATTTTTCTAAAACTTTTTAGTAAAGCTGTTAGAAGTTATTTAACACATTTTATTCTGTTTCTTAGTAAAGTTTTAAATTTATGATACTATTTACTTTCGCAGTAGGGGATTTTTAAAGAAGTGTGTTTTCTGTAAGTCTGTTTATGTTAAACTTTAGATTTTGTATGTACTAGCTTGTCATAACAACTTATAAAATTTTCTTTGTTATAACTTTTTCTAAATTCTTAATTAATCTATCAAAGGACACTATAAAATTACACAAAACAAGCACAAAGCCTGAATACGGATTAAATTTTGCAGATCGAACGGAGTTATGTTCAGTGAAGACGAAATTCGTAACAGCATGATGATCTACCTCAAAACAATGTCTACATTTTCAACTATATCAAGTATATTAGTTAATTTTATTTTGATTTTATAGTAAGATCATGATGATCTATCTCAAAATAATGTTTAACTTTCCGTTTTATTAAATAATCATTACTTATAATATCACTATATATTAACAGCATGATGTCAACTTTTCCAACTATATCAAGTATAAAAGTTACTTTTATTTACATTCTATAGTAACAGCAGGCTATTTTACCTTTTTTTTTACATTTAGCACTACATCAAGTAGAATAATCATTTGTGTGTTTTTGTAGATAGTTAATTGATTCTTTTATTTAACTTTTGTCATTATTTAACCGTTTAAAAATTATATTAAAGTGTAATACAATTGCGTTGAGTAACAAATAAAGTTCAGTTTTTTAAAAAGCAAACCTAAAACATATACCAGGGTTCGGCAGGCAGTTAGTGCTCGCTAGCCAAATTTAAAGTTTTAAAAACCTTTGCGAACTGCAGTTTTAGTTTTAGTGACCTTTAAATAATCATTTGGTTTGAGTTTTAGTTACACTAAAGAAAGTTTTACTTAATTTGTTATTATACTTTGTTTTCAGATAATAAATTGCTGTTCTAAGAAGAAAGTTGTTATGAAACTAAAAAAAAACACTGGTCTAATAAATGGTAATCTGTTTATTTAACATTTTTGGTCTAAAGCCGTAAATTCTTTTTATTTTTAATCAATTTGTTTCAGGGACTTAAAACTAAGTTAATCAAGTTAAACCAAATTACCAAAAAAAAAATAAATTAAAATATACTTTTCTTCAGCGGATCACATTTAAATGCTCGCGGGCCGCATAATTTTCTTTCGCGGGCCGCATCCAATTCAAAAAATTACGTGCTCGCCAGCCGCAGATTTACCATTTAAGGGACGCCATTGGCCCGCTTTCGCAGTTTGCCGACCTCTGCATTATACAATGGTTGAAGTAATAACTAATATTGAAATCGTACAACTCCTACTTGTTGGTAGGCTGTAATAGCTCCATCTATTTAAAAAAATACTAGTCAGAAATCAAAACATAACTGACGTAATAAAGAACAAACAAATTTTCTTTATCATTTCAACAAAACAAACATTGGCTAAATTTAGTAAACGTAAATAGTTTTTAGCTTAATTTTTTTTTAATTTATTTTATAACTTAAATTAACTTTTCTTCGATACCTGTACTGTTATGTTAATACTTTTTTGTACTATGTCAAAACAATCAGCACTCTTAAATTAGTGTAGGCGAAGAAAAAACTTGTTATAACTCGCATTCTAAAAACCATTTACGCAGCAAAAAAAATTGAAACTATTTTTACAGTTATTTTGAGTTCTTAACTTAATTACTAAAACAATTATCAACAGACTTGAACTGCTCCAGGTTGGAGGAAAGCCTGGTTGTTCCCATCGAGTACCACACGGGCAACGCGGATCAGGTGTTGCAGGGTGTTCCCCCGGCCGTCAGCGATGAGACTTACGAGAGTTTCCTGCAGTTCAGAGCGCTGGATCCGAAGGGGCACCCGTACGCACTGTGTCCCGGCGTAAGGTTAGTATTTCTTTGCATAAATTACATAAGAAAAAAAAAAAATTTCAACATAGTATAAATATTTTTATAATAAAAATTTAAAGGATTCCTGAACGCTTTGTTTTGGTATCGGGTTGGCATTTTTGTTAATAGTTTTAAGTTTGTAGGGTTTTTTCTAACAATTAACTGACATTTAAAACAAGTTAATAGTACTGTTCTAATTTAACAAGAAGATTCTATGATAAGAATGCCTAAATAAAAAGTAACTTAAGATGGCTTTAGTTTATTTCAAAATATAAACTTTTTCGTTGATTAATGCTTTTTAAATGATCAAAGTTCAAAATACTATGCTCGAAACTTTCTGATTTCAGATTTAAAAGGGTTTTAAATCATTACGCTTTAGAAACCGTTTTTTAACGTTTATTTTTACTTTAATTATGTGTTTTCCGTTTAATCACAAACTAATTTATACAGTAAAATGCAAGTTAAGTTTTTATCGAACCATGTTTTGCATTTTCAAGAAGATTATTTTTTTGTACATAAAACTCTAACTAACTTTGTATACTTAATTCACCGACACAAACGTAGCTTAAATATAAAAAAAAGTTTTATTTAAGTTTAATTTTAAGTTTAATTGTTTATCATAGTGCGTAAATAAAATATTTTCCAAACATTATAATATCTTAACCTAAAAAAGATTTTCGTTACAATGCTTATCAAAAATATTGAAAAGCAGCTATTTGATAGTTATTGTTTAATCTACAGAACGGAAAGCTGCAGACCCTCTTCAGTATGCATCGGAGCGGTAAACACCTACCCTGACAACATGAATAACTGCGGTGATTACACAGGTTTGTAACAATGCTGCAAAAAGTTGTGTGTTGTTTGTGCGTTGAGTAGTTAAAATTCATTGTCGACCCTGTTAGCAAATTTAGGCATTACTAATTCTTTTTAAAGTCGTTATGATATATCTATACTGTTTAGAACCAGCTAAATACTAAACTTCAGCTACTATACTTTTATAAACTTGTAGATAATCTTATCTAATAAAATATATGTCTGATGTGTTCAACATATAAAATAAAAAGTGTAGTGTTTTCAAAGTGTGCGCCTTAATAAACTAGTCTACATAAAAAATTAAAATGTTTGTATGCTAATAGGTTTGTTTTGATTTTTAGAGCTAACTACAGCTCACTTTTTCTATTACTAGAAGTTTAAACAATGCTTCACCTACGCTGCATGTAAAAGTATAAGTCACGCTTAATAATTATACAAATTACTAAAACTTACAGTTTCTGAAGGTTACCTGCTTGAACTAAGAAACTTTTGTTGAAGTGCTTTGTCGACCATCACATTATTACATAAACTTTATGATGCCTTTGACAAAGTTTATTACTAAAAAATATCTAAAGCCGCTAATTATAGAAAATCATTATTGAACTTCAGCCACTATACTTTTGAAACTTTCAAAAAAGTTATTATTTATATTTGGTTGCTGTATTTAACGACGTACAGTGTAAAGAAAAAACAGTTTCATTCAAACTGTGCACTTGAACACGCTGTTCAGCATAGAAAAGTACTGTGCACGGATCATTTTCATTCTATTTGTAATATTTAATTATGCTCTAAACAAGTTAAAACGTTTATTTTTGCTACTTCTGTTTAATCAAAACGCCACATGTAATATTTACAGTTGACAATAGGGGGGTGCTGCAGATTGACATTGTCAAATTAAAAAAATCTCCTATTTTGAAACATTTAGATTAAAATCGTGACAATAAAATACTAAGTAGTGTTTATTCCTGACACAGGTTACGGCGGGTTGGAGGGAGACAAGCCCACCGAGGAGGACACGTCCGGTTACGCCAGATCCCTGAAAGACCTCAAGTCCACAATAATGATCTTCACCAGGGACTCCGACTACTCGGGAGGTCCTCAGCACGTCCCCCAGGTTCCCAAGAAGCAACCCCAGGTGGTGAAGCCGGTTTTAACAGAAGCCGCTCCGACCACGACTACGAACGCGAGACCTGGGACGAGACCGAGCAACGCGAACAACCGACCTGCGCCGAGACCGGCTCCGAAAGGGTACCATCACCCGGGACCTCGAAGCAGATGGGGTCCAGGTGACCAATACACCACCCCAAGATATTAGAATCGTGAAAAGAGTTTTTTGAATTTTGCTGTTAATTAAATTTAAATATTTTTTTCAAAACTTTTGAAATCGTACAAAATGAGGTTAATTGTTTTTATACCTCTCGTCAGTCTGAATTTAAAAAAGTTATGACGTATTTACATTTGAAAACAATAAACTTCAGTCTTAATATTGTAAAATTTAATATTTTAAAAAGAAATTATAGATTATACATATGTTTAGTTTGTCATGTATATTTATATGTTTTTTAATAAAACTATAAACAAACAGCTCTTATACTTACATTCTTTAATTATTATACGTGGAAAATGAAAACGTTATGATTGAAAAAAAACTAATTCTTAATTATTTTACGTCCGTTGTTTATCATATTTTATAGATATTTATTTTAAATTATTTTATAAACTTCTGCCTTAGTAAAACATACAGAAATCCGATGTTGTAAAACAGGCATGGTCTACTGGTATTTATTTTTAAAATAAAAAATTATCAATTTTTCTTACTAAGTCTCAAACCAAATAAGGATTAGTGTTTGGAAAGTTTCAACCAGTAATAAAGTTTTGTTACAACATCTCAACAGACTAAACCCAGCGTGGTGTCTAATGTCTCAATATAGAGGCGCTTATGGGTAATAGGCTAGATAGGGCATAGAAAACTATAGATTAATATACAAAACAAACAATTTTTTTTTTGTTTACATGAACTAGAAAGCACAAAGTTACATGATAACTACATCACACTTTACTAAAACTTTAGTTAAATACAAAAATCATAGAATACCAGGGGCGTCGCGTGGGGTGTTGCACTACCGCAACTGCACCACCTTGAAGTTTTGTAAGAAAAAAAAATAAGTATCTATAACGTTTTCGTTATTTTTTAGAACGAAATCTCTTTTAAAGCTCCAATTTTGAAAACGACCATTTTGCCCACTTCACTGCCGCAAACTCTTAGCTGACTGCCGCAAACGAACTCAAAAAAGCAAAATTTCTTCAAGAATTACCGCAAAATCAATATCTTGCGGTAAGTAAGCTAAGTTGAAAATTCCCTAAAACAGGACATCCTTTAGTATCATCTACAAGCTATTGTAAACAAAAATAAAAACAAAGCTAAGCTACTGCAAAGGATTAAACTAAAGTTTATGTACCCTCATGATTTTTGAAATTTAAGAGATCACTTCTATTAAAACGTAACAATAAAAGAACATAAATTGTCATAAATTACGTATTTTGAAAAAAATAGATAAAAAACCTAAATCACCAAAGTCTTAAAAATTTGATTTTTTATTTTAATCTGCTTAAACTTAACTATAACTGATTATAGTTATCATAAAGTTAAAAAAATATTTAGTTAAATTATATTTAAATGTAAAATTTGAGTTCTGAAAAAAAAATGTTAAGAAGTTTATAATAAACTTCTAGTTTACTCTTACAGAAAAATAATTTAGATTTATATTAAATAAAAATTATTATTATTGAAACAGTCACATATTTAAATAAAGTAAATAGCCTTAACTTAAAATATTTGTCTGACCCCCAAGAAACTTTGACTACTTAGAGTAGTTTAACATTTTAGGAAAATTTAGTCTACTTTATATGACTTTTGATTTAATTTTTTCACAAACAAAGCAAAAATTTTAGATAAAATTGTTGAAACATGGTTGCCATGCCTCATAATCAGGACAACTTAGAAATGTAAAAAAAACTCAAGATGACCCAAGATAAATTAAAACAGACCAAATTAGAAAAATAGTCAGGCTAGGCTGACTAAAGCAGATTTAGTTTTTTACTCTGAAAATAACAAGCTTATTTAAAATTAAAAAATAAGTGTTTTACCCCTATGACCACATGAAAACTAACTAACCATTTTTTTACTGCTATAATGGTTACATATTTATAATTATCTTTAAATTTCTTGAAAAGTTCAACAGCCTCACCAACTAAACTTAAAAAAGGTGAGCTTCTGAGAAAAATACTATCATCAAAATGAAAAACAAAATAAAATTAAATAAAGAAAAGATACCCAAAACCTATTGAATTTTAAACCTCCAACAAAAAAACATTGATTTAGAAAAAAAGTTAACAAAAATCTTAATGTTTGTAAAAAAAATTGTGCAAAATAGTGAGGGGTAAGGGGAGTGGGGGTGTATAGGCACTTTTTTACATGTTGTTCTTTTTTGAACTTTTTCAGAGAGCTAATAGTTACTCTTTAATAAACTTGTTGCTGTATTTTTTTATTATAATATTAGTCTAATTAATCTAAATTGTAATTTAGAGACTTCGTAAAATTTGATATTTATGAGATTGCTTATTTTTCTTTTGTGTTTTTAACTTAGTAGTCAAGCTGTTTTTTTTCAAACATCAAAAATTGTAATTAGTTATAAGTTGATCCTCGTTTATTTTTTTCAATATTCAGCATTAAATAAGCAATTAAAAAATTAAAATTTAAATAATAATAGCAATCAAAATAAAACTTATCTACTGAGTAAGATAAGTTTTACTTAAAATAAACTTGCAGTTTGTACATAAAATTTTTTTTTGTAGACTTTTTAATTTTCCTGCCAAGTCTAATAAGATTTTTTTTTGTCAAGTTAAATATTAGTAAAATAACCATTCTTAGTATGATGTTTAATCAAATATTTTTTGAATAAGATTGAGGCAAAAAAAAAGAACTACTAAAGTTGCTGTATTTTTCAATATAATAAAAATATGTTTTGTCTAAATTTTTTCCACTGTTAGTTTAAACTTTAAAGCCTTCTTAAATATTAATACTCATAAGTAAGCTAACATTTTTTGAGTCTTTTAAATTACTTAATTTTTTTTTATTCCTATATTTACTTTAATTTTCAACGTATTTACTTTTTTTTAAAGTTGTTTTCATAAAAAATATTTTTTTTTTTTTTAAACAAAATTTCCCCAGTTACTTTAGCAATTTAATGTAATTGTTATAGAAAAAAGTTTTTATTTTAGATAAAAAAGAGTTTTAAGTTAGGGGATTTATTTTCAATTATGCACCACCTAAAAAAATACCACGCGACGCCACTGTAGAATACTATTAAGTATCTTAGAACTTTAGTAAAAAGCATTAATCCTTAAATGTAAAGTTTTTATAGCACAAAATATTAGCACATCGCCTTCACCAACTACTGCCGAATGCCAAAAACTTTCAAAATGTTGTCTACTTTATACCAAAAACAAAGAAAAATTCTTTTTTCTTACGTTTTTAGAGGTATGAAATTAACTCCTTCGAATAAACAATGTTGTTTTGGAAATTGGAAAAATTGTTTTGAGAAAGCTTATAGAATGTTGATTTTTTCAAAAAATACCATACTTATTCTTACGCTTTAAAAATTATAAAATAAAATGTTGATTTCATTAAACCATTTAACTTTAACTTTTTAAGTTAGTGAACAAAGCGTGGTTAAAATCCCAAATAACTTTTAACTTTTATACAAGTGTTAAAAGCGCGGGTCAAAAAAATAAGATACAGATACTTATAATATCAAAAATTACATAGTCTACAACAATTGAGATAAAATTAATCGAAAAACTAAAAATAATCATTAGATTTAGTTTACAGTTGTTAATCATTCTCTTCAGGCTTCTTTTCTTTCGACTTCTCCTTTTCTGAATTCTCATTTCTGGCTGCTTCTTCTACGGTGGTTAATAGGGGTAGGAATGATTTGCTGTGAGATGTCAATCTTCATTGGTATGGACAACGATTTTATTCTTTTAGGAAATTTTTAGGCTTCCTGCCGCTAGCTGGTTTTGTAAAATCAGCAACGATCACATCGATTGCATTTATAAACAATGACCGCTTGAATTTTTGATTGCAACGTCATAAAATGAAGTGAAACACAAAATTTTTTTATCTTCTTTTGTAAGTTGTCGTACTTATTTACAAATTTTTTTTTTTCGAAGCAGTAGCAAGGTGTTAGGTGTGCTTAAAATCTGTGCTTATTAAACGACAAATAAATATTTGCATCAAACAATGTTCACAAAAATACAAATGCAACAATTTAATTTACAAACGACGACTGCTAAATTTAAGAGGAGTTTTTTTTGATTTCTTTTAAAGGGTAAAATTTTAACACAGTTTTATACTTGAGCTTGAAATGAGTAATAAAAGATAGAAAATGGCTTGCCATTTTACGACTAAGAAAGATGGAAACTTATAAAAACATATTTTTAATTTTCAGAAATATTCTGATTAAAAAAATACAACCTATAGTTTAGAACAGGGGTCGTCAAACTTCGGCCCACGAGCAAAATTTCAAGTTCTGCGGCCCGCGAGCTCCTTTTCAGCCAATAATATACATTTTTTAAACAATTAAATTTATATATTTTGCAATAAAAACTTATATTAGCTCTTAATTCAATAAATACTCTTTATTAGTGCTCTAAATTTGCTAACTTAATACATGTTTTACCTTAAACAATATGTTTACACTGATTAAAAAACTTTTTTTTAAAAATGTCGCCCCAAAGGATTTTTTCTAAATAGTGCGGCCCGCGATCAATTTTTTCTAGGAGTATTGGCCCGCAAGTTACATGCGGCTGCCGACCCCTGCTTTAGAACAATCAACTAGCAGACCAAAACATTAAACTAGTAGTAGTAAACAATTTTTTTTTTCAAAAAAAAAAACTCAGAAGTTATAGAGAACAACTATTCTGCTGTTTTCATTTTATATTCTAATGCAGTCCTTATTTTACGTTCCTATGCTTAAAAAAAGTAATAATTGCGCTCTCCATGGCGACTTAATAAGATGCAATTTTGCACTAAAATACTGCACCCTCTGGCGACTAACATCTATTGCATTATTTATTTTGTGCACTTAAAAGTATAAATATTGTGCTTGTTAGCAAGTAAAATTGTGCACCTAAGTACTAAAACTGCATATATATATAAGTATAAGTACAAATAACTGCTAGAATCAAATAGTATTTTTAGCAAAACATTCCCGACATCAAGCATCTCTGTTAATAAAACTCAAAAATCTTTACTACACATTTGTAAATTATTTGTAGCCTTGCCATTCCAAAATAAAAAAAATATTTTCATTCTATTATTATATTAAAATGTCGCAAAATAAAACATTCGCAATTTAAATTGTCAAGATTTTAAACTCGTTAAAAAAAAATTTGGTAATAAACTAAAGATTTTATTGCTACGTTTTTTTTTCGATGCGTTTTTTAACAAGTGTTTGTAAATTTCGTGATAAATTAACTTAACTTTAGGTTTACTTACTAAAAAATTTAATTACAATCATTATTTGCATTTAAATAACAATAAATTCTTTAACACTGTTGGTATACTTTAAGAACTCATACACAAAAATTTTCAAGTTGAAATATTACTTATTTCTTTTTTAAAATTTAAACTCGTTTATTGTAATTTTATTTGATAATACGATGAAAATAAAGTTTTGGCTACTTAATATTTTTATCAACTAACTGAATTGTCTTATGAGTAATAATTTTTAGTTTAGCTGCTACTTTTATTTCATATTGTTTTGAAATTTTACAAAAATGTACGTTTTACCTTCCAATAAAATTTCTTTTTTACACTTGTATTTAATTTAAGTAGTAATTAGAAAGTATTTATTTATTTTGCCGTTTTTAAAGGGAATTACTTTCCGAAATTATGCTAGTTATTTAATGGGTTATGTAAAAAATTTCTTTATACACAATTTTAGAAATACTTTTAATTTCAAAAAAAACGGCACTTGCTACGGCTTTTATTTTAGTACAAATGTAGATATAAAAAAAAACTGTTAGTCTGAGAATTTTAATTAGCGTTATTCAATACTTATTACGGTTAGTAAAACACTTAAAAGAGAATTTTATTTACAAAATATATTAAAACTTATGTTTGTTATAGCAAAATAATATTGAAAATACATCAGTTGTAATAGCATGTATGTATTAAATATTTTTTCAAACAGGTTTAAGAAATCTGTATTTTTTTTTAAATCAAGGAATATAACAATTTACTTGTTAAGTTGCAATAAAAAGTTTTTTTTGCAAATACACATACAACAGTTTATAAAGTCTAACTCTATACCAAAGGAATACTAGTTTATTTAATAAGATAAAACTTGAAGTATATAGAGGAAAAGTGTAGTTTATAAAAAAAAACTTGCTGTATTTTTTCCACTTGATATTAAAAATAAACAGTAATATTTTTGAAAGAAAGCTAGAATATACAAGTAAAATATAATTTATACTGTTTAAAATATTTAGAGTTTGACAGGCTTTAAAACTTTATGCTTCTTTTCTTACAAACTTCAAAGTTTGTTATTGTAGAAAGTGTAAATATAAAACCTTAAAAACATGGAATTTGTCACAAAATAACAAAATTAAAAAATATATGGTTTTTATAAACTTTATAAAACTAAATTTTGTAAACGAAATCACAAACATGTTTTCCGCTAGATTTTTTGAATATCACAAACTGTAAACTAATATTTTTATTTAGCTGAGTTTTAAAGAACACCAAAAAGAAAGTTTTATGTGCAGAAAAAATGTTAAGTAGTTGTAGGTAAAAGTGTTGATAACACTAGCAATAATTTTACATATTTACAAAAGAAGTAAAGTAATTTATATACATGGAAAGCTTTTTTTTTAAATAAATGTTTTAAACAAAAATTTTAAACAAAAATTGTTTTCAAAAATAAATATACACAATTGTAAGTAATTTCATAGTTTTTTATGATGGTATAGAAACTTAGTAAAATCAATTTAACATTTTTAGCAACTTTATTAGTACTGTAAAAAAAGCGTTATATAGTACCAATTTAAAAACTACAGCTTACAGAGCAACCAAAAAATACAATAACAACATCTAAAAAGGTCATTTTTAGCATGAGTAGATAAATGTTTAAAATATATACAATAAAAACTACAATAAAGTAGTCATTTTGAAGTGACAACAGGTGCTTTGAAAACAAAATAAAAATCATTAAAAAGCTTATTCCACTAAACCAGGGATCGGCAAACTACAATTTGCAGGCCATATGCAGCCTTGAAAGCCAAAATGTGTTTACTTTTCAGGTAAAAAATAAAATATAAAACAATTAATTAAAGCTTGTGTGGTAAACACTTACGACTAAGTTTTAAACTTAACAACAACTAAAGCTTAAAGTACCTTTTTTTTATTTTATACTGAAATCATTTTAAAAAATGTGGCCACGGGAGTTTTTTCTACAAAAGTTGTTGTTTTTTTATTAAAAAAGGCTGCTGACCCCTGTGGTAAACTATTTGAAATGTAAAAAATCTGATAATACTTTAAAATATGTTAAAAGTGTGTATCATCAAAAATACGGTAAGTAAAACGTAATCCGACGATACAATTCTAACACTAATATATCTTAACAATAGTTTACAGTGTTAAACTTATTTAACTACATTAAACTTGTCAAGAAACACAATTTACATGTTTACTATACACGTACACCACCAAAATATTAGTTACAACAGTTTAAATTACATAATATATTCAACAAAACTATATATTTTTAAAAAGTACAATTTTAAATTCAATAAACAAATTCATAAAAAAAAACACAGACTTCAAGTTAACACAAGTAAAAATTTTGTGTATATGTTTTTATACAGCAGTTATTTTAGAGTAGCAGCAGTAAGTATTATTTTTGAGCTTGCTTAAAACAAATTTGTTACAAGTAATAACAATAAGTCTTAGAAAATACTTATATTAGTTTTACAGTTTTTACAAATCACCATAGTTATTAATGGTAATTATACGCACATTAAATTTTGAAAAATTTTCGGATTTTACTTTTCTTCTTACTTTTTCCTACTTGCTCTGAAGTTTTATCATTGCTTTCTACTTGATTGATTTGTGTTATTTTGTTGGTGTTAAGTCTGAATAGGCTCTTCATACTTTTCCGGCCTTTTTTTGAATGATTTTGCACAATTTTACCTGTTTACAAATTTTGTATAGTTATAACTTAATTAAATATACAAAAAAGATTGTAAAAAACTATAAATTACAATAAATTTATTATAATTTTTTTTTCTTGAAACTTTTATGCACTTGATATATTATATTAGTAAATTTTATAATACGTGCAAAAAAAAAAAAAAATAAAACTAAAATATTGACAATATATTGAACAGATATGATAAATTGTAAATAAATTTGTATAAATTCAAAGCAAAGCTAAGCAGTTCTTTTTTTACATCTTGTTGTACTTTTGTAAATAAATAAATTGTATTCAAATCAAAAAATAAAATAACAATTTAAGTGTTAAATTATAGAAAGAAAACCTGCGTTGTTCGAAAGATGTAAAATGTTTGATATTATGTTCACAACGTTTAGTATGTATTTAAAATTTTAACAATGTTTTAGTGTTTTTCGAGATTGATTTTTTATGAGGTTAAAAGTAGTTTTTAGAAATCAAAAGCAAAACTAAACAGTTTAACTCAGGGGGCGAAAAACTGTTGCCAAGTTTCTTAAATAAAAAATGCAAAAGTTCGTTGCCCCCAACATAATTTTAAAATTAAAATACTTATAAGTTTAAAGTTGTCATAAAAACTATTTTTAAATAAGTTTGTTTTTATATTATTAGTAAACAGTAAACCTTATTTGAACATATTTTAGCATCATTGTTTTGTCTAAAGATCATTAAAACTTAAATAAAATGAGCATTTAAAATTATAATTACCTGCGAAAGATATATACATATAGTAAATGCTCGTCATTTAATAAATGTTACTAACACTTACTTTTTTTGGTACATTAGACAAATATAGCAGATAATATCATTTCATAAAAGCGTTTAAAAAGAAATTTTATCTTAAAATATACTTAGAACAACTATTTAATGTAATACACGAAGAAATAAGCTTTATGACGTCACATAGCGTTTTGAAACTCACTGCTTTTGTTTTAATTTTGAACTAACAGTAATTAATAAGCTCATTTAAAATTAAACCATTACAAATTATTGCCCAATAAGCTTTTAAGGTTTTTAAAAATACACTTTTAAACTTTGAAGTGGGTCGCAAAAAACTGAAATTATTTGTATAGCAAATGTGGCCTACCATCTTGACTGTCAACTCCTAGTTTATTTTCAACAAATAACAAAGTTAAGGATACCATTTTTACTTACATAAAACAATTTTAAATTAATATTAAATGTTTAAACTAAAACAGTGAGTCTTTTTGTTTGGGTAAACGCATAAATCGCTTTATGACGTCACAGAGATTTTTAAAGCGAGAAAACTCTTTGCTTTTGATTTAATATTGAATGAACAAGGTAGCTTATCTAAAAAAAAATTACTATAAGTTTTTATGTAATGAGGCCTCCCAGTTTTCAAAAACATAATTATCAAAGTTACAATGGTAGTTATTACTTATTTTAAAACCTTTGAAACACTATTAAAAGCAAATGGCTTGCAAGGGCTGACCAGACCATGGTTTAACTTGCAAATACTTTAAAATAAACAAGCTTAACTTTTTCATATCAAAATAATTAAAAATTGGGACGTTAAGACTGTTAGAATAAAGATATTTACTTTTGATAATACAAAAACTTGCTTTATGACGTCATAAAGCTATTTATAAAGTGAAAACTTACTGGTTGAGGGTTCCGATTTAATCACCACTTGTTCACTTTCTCCAAACACGAGTTTCTTTGCAAACTTCTTTTCAACGATTTCTCCTTCAACTGCCTCTCCTCCGCTTGCTCCTGCTCCGGTGGTCAACGGTTTTTGAGTTTTCCTCATCAATCCGTTATCGCCTGTGCATTCTGTAGTTTCCTTCTTCGCTCCTTCTTCTGGCGCTTTTGTCTGAGTCGCGTTCATTGAAGCAGTTCTAATCTGAAATTAAAGAAAAAATAAATAAACTATTTTAAATATATTTAAGTAACTTTTTTCAAATATCAATGTTTTAAACTTTTCCGGTTAGAATTGTCAATAACAGGTCAACCAATTAAAAAAAAATATTTTTACTCTCAAACTTTCGTTAATACAATCAAAAACAATTAAAAATTAGTAATATCTTCTATTTAAGTAACAAGAATTTTTTACTAAATTTTGTATACACACAAAAACCAACTCTGACAAATTCGTCCAACACCTGCCAGTCCATCCATCGTTTGGATCTTCTCTGTCGATTGATGCTGCGTTCCAATGGGGACAGGTTCTTTTTACGAGGAGACTGTGCAAAGACAGTAGTGAAGATAAATCATTACACACAACAATAATTTGTTATTTTAAATCAAGTAAATGTAAAGTTTTATTACTTCTAAATTATTATTAAGCACCATAATAAATTAGATATAAAATTAAATTATATATATTTTTTATAACTACTGTCCATTTAGTTTACAAATAAAAGTTACATTTAATATAAAGTAAGTTTAAGATTTTTTTTTGCATTTCGTGATACTAAAAAAATGTGCTTTAATACAAAGCAAAAACTCACGTTATTTTGAGTAAAAGTCTCCGCTTGTTCAACCTTCACAGCTTTGCCTTCAACTACATCAACATCAGGGGCTGTCATGAACGAACCTTCCGAATCTTTGAAAGTAAAATCATTAAGAACAACCGTTGGAGGCGCATCAGCTGTACACTTTTCTTCTCCTGTCAAAGTGCTGGTTGCTGACTCGGATGCTGATGACCCCCAAGTTGCCAAACCAGTGTTTTCCGAATGAACACTACTGGGGGTTTCCACAACATCTGTTTAAGCAGACTACATTAATATAATAAAAGTATTTTAACTAGTAGTTTAAAACTAGTGTATGCTTCGCAGAGAACTTAAAATAAACATTTAAAACTTATAGAAAGCTTTTTACTTACAAAGTTTACGTTTATGCTGTCACAATCAAGTGACATAAAATTGTTGAGTAGTTTGGGCGGGCGACCTACGGCCTGCGGGTTTGACCAGACCAGCAACTTAATTGTAGGTAGAGATAAATTTGTTATGAATATAACATAACGATGGGTAACTATCCAGTCAGTAATATAGATTTAGTAAGAAAACACATTCACTGGATAGACTTCTTTGCGGGTCTTTAAATATAAAAACATATATATGTACTATAAAAATTTAAAAAAACACTACAGAAGCTAAGTTTTATTGACATGTTTAAGAATAACCACTACAAGCACTATAATAATAAAAAACTTTTTCTAAAGCATTTGTTATATTAAAGCCTATTTTAGTTTGTTCTCATATGTTATATTTAAATGCAAAAATATGTCATACCCCCACTGCACTAACTGTACGTTTTATTACTTAATATGTTAGAGTTTCAAAGTTAGTGAAGATTTGTTTTGCTAAATAATTTAGCTCATCAACTTAAACAGCTGTCATCTATAAACCAGAAGTTTATTAACATTCTAACTGTTAAAATTTTCATAAAAGTACTCAAGACAAATGAAAATAGCAACTACTAATTTATAATGCTCACACCATCATGATGTCTCAGAGGTATTTATTAACTGCTTTATTTTTTGCCAACAAATAAATATGTAGTAAACCTTGAAAAGCATGTTGTAATTCTAGATATTTAAAAAAGCTTTAAAGATAGTTTTAATACAGCTTTAAAAAGTTATTTTTAGTGTTATAAAGACCAGACGTAAAGTACGGCAGAGTGGCTAAAAAAGGTGCCCACTACCAAATTTTAACTTAAATATTTTGTGATATTAATGCTGTTTGAACATTTTAAAACAAGTGTAAAAAACTTGTAACTAGCATTTTAAACCTGAAAATTAATACTAATGACGTCACAAAAGCATTTGAGTCACGCATTTAATTAAGTTACAAAGAATTAAGTAATAATCTTCGAAAGCATAAATTTAATTGGTTCTATAATAATAACAAAATTAGATCAATATCTATAAATACCGTTGTTTGTAACAAAGCAGTTGCAGGTTGTTGAAGTTTGTGTTGCAACATTCATTTTACCCCACGCGAAAATCCCCGGATCCGATATTCTTGAGGAGGATTCCGTTTCTGAAAAATAAATTTTTCTGATGAGGGTAAGAGTAGAAAACTTAAACAAAAACTGTAACTAGTTAAATTGTAATAAGCGTATGCATGAGTTTACTATAACAAAGTTTTCTTATCCATAACTTTACCTGTAATTTACTTTTTTATAGTACATAGAAGGAAATATTTCTTTAAGAACAAATTTAGTTTCATATAAAAATTTTTAAAGTACGGAAAATTAAACAACTTGCTTTTGAATGCTTGAAGATAATCAAAACATTAAAAAAAAATTCAAGTTATTATTATGTTAATTAAAAAAGAAATTAAGTTTAAACCTTCAGCCGCAAATCGGTATTCTGGTGATGACGTAGTGAACCTCAAGTTTTCATTTTGTGGTGTGGACGTCAAGTTATCTCTCCTGATACCGCCTGGCTCTCTAAAGCGGTTCAAATCACTCGGGTCGAATTGCAAGCGTTCGAACGACCATTCCCGGTCATCTTTATGGATAAGAAATGTAAAAATGATTTTGAAATTTTTAACAGTTTTCACAAATATTACTCACCGCTGTCCGCTCGTTCTTCGTGATTCAAACGTTCTCCATTTTCTTCATCTACATTGACCTCTGAGTTTTCCGCTGATAAAAATATAAATTGATTAGTTTATAACAGAAATACTGTGATTATTTAATTACATATCATGTAAAAAAGTTAAAAACCTCAGCTACAAGCATTAAAATTATTTTTTTTAGTTAAGGTCTATTGTAAAATCCTTACCACTAAAAATATTTTTTATTTTATTATACTTTCAATAAAAATAGACAACTTTATGTTTTTTTTTTCTTTAAAATGTTTGTTTATTAAAATGTACAACAACAATACCTTTTTTCAAGCTATAGACTGTTTTTATTAACTATATTTCTATAATCATAGATTAAGCACTAAGACTTCGAATAGACTCAATATACAAACTACTGTAAATGAAATTAGATTTTGGTACGAAAATTTGATTTTGTTTGCAAATACTATCTAATATAGTGCAACTAAGAATAACCACTTTAAAACAAAAAGCCTAGTAACATGTCATTAAAACTTTTTTACAAAGTAATTTTTCTTACTGACAAAGTTTATTGTGAAAAACATTGTTTTTAAACATTTTAGATAACAAGCTTATCGGATGACAGAATAAACATTTCACAAATATCAAGCTACCTGAATAATTATATTCCAGGTGATACAACAGGTACATAAATGAAAAATAAATCACGCACATAGCAAATGCTGCCGTTTTACTAATGAATTGTGTTGGGTTAAACTCATTGAAATAACTATACTCTTCCATTATGTTTACATTTAGCTTAATTTTCTAGTTTAAAAAATTAAACTAAAACTAAATTTTTCAATCACTCACATTTTTTATTTAGTAAGTATATTAATGTATCAATAAAAAGATCTTTTATACTTATACAGTATCAAATAATTTGATTTCTTTGATAAACTGATTGATTTCTTAAACGTATTTAAAAAAACTTTTTTTATTTACAACAAAAAAAAAACTCTGTTTTTTAATTAAGTTTTTATTTTGAAAATTTCTTTTAATTCTAACAACAAATAAGTTAAACAAGAACTATAAAACAGGTTACAGAGTTTTTTACATTGTGTACAACAAGTAGCTTCATCTGCTTACTGAACAAAAATAAAATGACAGTTATGTTGACACTTTAACTAAAAAGTTTCTCAACGGATCAACAATGAAAAACAACTTTTTTAGACAAAATTCAGATAATCTCATACGCAAGTAGCTTTTTAAAAGGAAGTACTTTTACTTTTATCTAAAGTATAATTTCAAACAGCAATCTTGCTAAGCCAAGTGCGCATTTAGAGTAACTTTTTACGAACGTTCTAGCTATTATGCTATAAATACACAATTTTTTGTTTGAAACACAAGAATAATGACAAAAAGTTGATGACAAAAAATATTGACTGTATAAATTCACAAAAAAAGTTCAAAAACAAGGACTAATTACAGTGAAATCCATTAAAATGTTCAAACAAAAGTTTTGAAAAGGTTTTTTGTGCTTGAACTTCTAGTATTAAACGAAATATTAAAGTCTATATTTGTACATTGTGTTACTTCAATGTGCCTGTATAAAATTTATACAATTTAAAACTTAATTAAAAAGTTAAATTAGTAACAATAGATGCCATATAAATATTTTTATATTGCTATAATTTATTAGCATACAATCTAAACTGAACATTTTTCTACTTGTGCAAAATTAAAAGCACTTGTTTCATATTTATTACAAACTCATTAAATTAAGAACAAAAATTAATTTGTTCACACTAAATTTTTCTTAAAAAAAATTTTTGTTTTTACGTTTAAAACATGTAATTTTTACTTACAATTTATTAATGGAAAACAAAACAACAATTGAAATAAATTTTGAATCGGTTTCATTTTTACTCAAGTTTAGAGTTGTAAACCTTTCTAATTTTTTATTCAAAAACTAAAATAAAGAGTTTTTCATTTTGTTATTCCTTGATGATTCCGTTTAAAACAAGTATTTTAAAAAAGAATAAATTTTTACAAAATGTTTGATACAGGTTAACTAGAGTAAATTAATTAAAAAAGTAACTATGTAAAACAAACTTATTTTTAGCTTGACAAGAAAATTTCAACAGTTAATTCAATTTACACTGATTTCAAACAAAATTTTAAATTTTTAGGATAACATATGTCAACCAAAAAATAAAACAAGCGATGGAATTTATTGGTATAACGGCAAGTTTAGTTTCAAGTGTTTTTTTAAATTTAAAGTTAACTTTGAGAGCTTGCATACAAATTTTCTCACTACTAGAAGTAGTTTTTAGTTAAAGTATAAATGAGTGTTACAAAGTTAAAATAAAACAATAAACATTGCGTTATAAAGGGTTACAATATTGTTTGCATTATGCATTATAAACATATGAGGTGAACAAAGCTGCATAAGTATATTTTTACTGTCAAATTTTATATACAATGTGCTGCATGGTTTAACACTAAATAATATATATTTCCTTGATCAAATAACGCAGTAAACATGAAATTTCTATAAAAGCGGTTGCATATGCAGAATTACAACAATATTGGATTTTAAATAAATCGTCAGAAATAAATAAATTCAGTGGCTTGGTTTTATTTTATTTCATGCTTAAGCTTATATTTTGCTTTGTAATTATGTTTTTACTCTAGTAAATATATTAAAAAACCCACTTTGTCTAATTAAAAAATTGGTTTATGAATTATTAACTTCTAAATTTGCTAAAAAAGTTGTGTTGATTAATTATAGATAAATAATTTTAGTCAAAAACCACGTTCCTGCTCAGTTTTTAAATTTTCAATAAGATCAAACAAATTTCCAAAAGACTAAAGAAATTGACTTATGTTTACACAAAATATTATTGAGGTTTTAAACAAGTTTAAAATGTTCTTAAAATAGTCTATTGCATGTAAAAATTTGTTAAAAACAGTATCTTAATACACAAATACTGTGCAATATATTATAGTAAACACCATAATCTTACCAAAACGCCGCACACAAGATTAAAAGTATACTGTTTTTATATAAACCACTGTCAATAATATAAAACAGTCTACTGCACTGTTACTTATGAAAAATTGCAAATTAAGCGCAGTTTGTCGATATTGTTTGAGTGCGCTATTGTTTACACATAACATTGCTTAAAGTTGTTTATTACATGGGTAAAACTTTGGTTTGCAATGATATTTATTACAAGAAGTTTACCAAAAAATTGTCTGTTATCGCTTTTTGTACTTATTAACTAGTTTTTTGTGTGTTCTTTTCTATTATATTGTATATTTCTTTTACTATTAACATGTATATAAATCGTTTCACAAGTTATTTGCTTTTAAACATAGCATAATAATAAAGTAATTTTTAATAAACACTATTTGTTTTAAATTTAGCGTTAAGATACAAAAAAATTATAAACCTCTTATTTTCTAAAACAAAATACAACATTACTTTTCTAATTTTTTCAACACTTTCCTAAATTTTAAAGTAGTAACAATTATCAACAAGTTTAAATATTGAGCTAAAAAGTAATACTTTTTACCAAATCTATAGTAAAATTTATTCACAATTAAACAAATTACAAGTTTCAACTTAAGTTAGCCAATGAACTTTAAATAAACTTTCAATAAATTTTGTATAAGTGCAAGTGTTTTTAATAATGCATCTAAGGATATAACACTGTCAACGAAAAATAGGTTATAACTAAAGAATTTAAGCATTATTTGTAAACATTTTAAATTTTAGAACATTTTTCCTCGCAATCATTTGCAAGTTTGATGAAATTTGTAAGGTATGTATACTACTAATTCACCTTTTAGGGGTATTTGTCATAATAAACTAGTTATTAGCTATTAGTTAAATATTGTTAAACTATTTATCTTGTTAATCTGAATTTTATCAATAATTTCAGAATTTATACTGTAATTGGAGTTTTCAAACTTATAAAGTTTTTAATGTCTATGTAATAGCTAATCAACTACTGTGTTTTCTATTTTAATAAGTAAAAAGTATAACAAAAAGATTATTCTAGTATGCATTCAGACAAAATAAGATTAAAGTGTTATTAAGAGTATTTATCTCACTAGTCTGACTGTAGTTTAATTTCAGAATGGATTTTGTTGTGCTGGTGTTTCCAATCTCATAAGGTAGTCAGTCTAATTAGTTAATTAGTTAGGGTGTTAGGAAATCAATTAATTAAGTAAACACAAGTTAAATAAATAAAACAGCTTACATTCAGTTAAATTCATAAAAATGTAACAGAAAATTTCAAGTTAAGAAAAAAATTGTAAGTTATCGCTATTGAAGAATAAATTTTTCACTAACCATCCAATTTACATGATAAGTGAGCTCCATTATGAAACTTTTTGTTGAAAAAAGCTAGGTAACTAAGAATAGTAATATTAAAAATTTTAAAAAGCTGTTTTATTTTTTAATTTGTCTGATTTTAGAAAAAAAACTAAAGTATTATACAAAATTATATACTAGTACTTTAATAAAATTTGAGGAATTTGTAAATAAAGTAGTTTGCTTAAATACATAGTTCTGATTTCAGTAGCTTTTAAAAGTAGATAAAAGCTTAACTAAGTTAAAACATAAACTTAATTTAATTTATTTTCAATTTATAGTTCAATAAATGCAAAGCAAGTTGTTTTGATTTCCCGGTAATCACCCGTTACGAAAAGTTTAGCTTTTTGGTCGAAGTAAAAATTATATCATTACAATTTTTACGCACACAGATCAGATACAAATGATTAAATTAAAACTTTAGCAGTTTAAAGCAAGTCTTACTTAAATAAATATTTAATTTAAAAATAGTTTTACGCTACGATTACATATTAAATAAAATTCTATGCATTTATGCTTAAATTTATAAAACTTAATTTAAAGTTGATTTATTAATAGATAGCAAAATTATAACAATTTTATTATTACTTTGAGCAAATTATGCTTAAAGAAAAATATAACTTTTTATCATTTTAATCTAAAACATTTGTTAAATTCAGGTATTACTCATAACAACTTATCATAGAAAGTAAACTGTTAATAACAAAATACGTGGTATAGTATTTAAAAAAAAAAACTAACTATTACAACTTTCGACCGAAACATTAAAAAATATTGTTAAAATAGCTAAACATTAAATTAATAAAACAAAAACGAAAAAAAAGCCAAAACATTAGTTAAAACATAGTTTTTGTAATAGCATAAAGAAGGAATACTTAATAAAATAAAATGAGTGGAAACTATTTGAACTACTTTTTATTAAGGTCGTTTGGTTTTTATATTTAAAAATATTCCTATTCTTTTACTTTTTGTTTGGTTTTCTTTTTCAATTACTTAATAACCTTGAGCTAACTTTATAACATTTAAAAAAAATAAAATAAACTTTTTAATTTATTTTTAAATGTTATTTAGAAAATGATTTAATAAAATAAAATTATATTTTAACCTCCTTTCGTTTCATACCGTACTACACTTCAACTAAAGCATTTTATAAATAAAATTGTTAATAGTCTTATATCAATAACTAGTTTAAAATTTTTAAGGCTTACTATAAAATAATTCGTGTTACCTAATTTTATTTTTATATTTTTAAGAATGTTATGAAGTTTAGTTGATAGTTCAACATGTATTTTGAAAATTGAGGAAAACAAAATTCATAAAAACCCTTTTTTAAACAACCATATGAATACCATAACAATAATACTTTTCAGTAGTCACTCTAATACTTTTCGGTGTTGCTGCATTCTTCCGATCAAGTAAATAAATAGTTGTACTTATGAAAGTAAAATTTATACGCAAAATCATATGAATGTAAGAATGAAAGTCCATTAAACTAGACAAAAAACTAAGTCAAAATCAGATGAAAACCAAAACAACAAAGAAGAAATAAAATTATTATAAATTTTGTTATTAAAAAGCTTTGTTGAAACCGTTTTGGACTTAACTTATCAATTTCTTAAAAAAAACCTAAATAAATTAAAACAAACTTACTAAATGGCTTAATTGTTACACAAAGGTGATTTCAGTATAAACTTTATATTTACAACAGGTTTAAAATGTTTTTACAAACTAATAATATTGATTTTTTTAAACTAGTCAAGAAATTTATAAAAGCTTTATGAGCATTTTAATTGGCCAGTAACGTAACAAAAAGAGTTTAGCTTTAAAACTTTATAAAACAAATCACGTATAACCTGCCTAAAACTGAATTAGAGTGTTAGTTTATAATTAAAAGTAATTTCAAAGGTTACAACAACTTAGTGACTTATAAATATTACAAAAACGTTTTTTTTTCCTTTAGTAAAAAAAAAAACTATCGAAAAAAAATTCTAAAAATTAAGTATGCTTTATCTTTTCGCTTTCTTTTTATACAAAATATATCGGAGATAAAGTTAAAGGGCTTTTAACCCTTCATCGCTGAGGACACAAACAGAGGAAGATGCACTGTGCGAACCAATGGGCTTCCTGCTTTTATATGACGTCACTTCATGACGTCACAAGAGCGTTTAATGCAGGAAACCGTGCTAAGTGTGAACGTAGAGGTAACTTCTGTTTAAAGCTTAAACAAATGTTTCTTTAAACACTCAGTTTTTGTTTTAACTAAGATCAACAAATACAGCATGTTTATAAACCTTTTAATATTATTTGTTTATATGTAGTTACAAAGTTGGAGCAAACTAGTGTTTTTTTTTCAGACTATAAAACAATAAAATTAAGAATATCAATTTAAAAGAAAAATAATAAACGTGCTTTTAATTCATTATTTGTAATAGCTCCACCTGTTATTGTTTTATGATAATTACCTGTATTTAAGTAAGTAATAGTTTATTATTTTGAAAATTTATTTGTAAAAAGTTATATTTAAAACAGTAAGAAAAAGTTAAATATGTCTTGTATAATTGTAATAAAATACGATCGAAGGAATAGACTTAATTCAAAAGTAAATTCTATGCTTTGTTATAAGTTTGTTTAAGTTAACAACATTAAGAAATTTAACAGCTTTTGATAATTAAAGTAATAATTAAACATACATCATAAATTAGATTTATTATTTTTTTTACTGTTTAACTAACCAAATTCTTTCAAATCCATTTAACATTTAGAACTTAAACATGAAACTAGTATAGTTTTGAAATTGTTTGTGTAATAACATATAAAATAAAATGATTAACCTTTACATACCTAACTGCAAATGATATATAAATACTTTTGTAAAAAATAAAACAAACTATGTAGTGCAACACATTTCTAAATCACTGTTCTATAGTGAATCAAATAAGTTATAAACTATTAAGTAACTTTACACGAGTGTACTTTCAACAACCTTCTGCAAAATATATATTTTCATATAAATACAATGAACAGCTATTTGATTAAGCTTAATTAATAATTTAAAATAAAAGAAAAAAAAAATGTAAAATAAGTTCTTTTTAATAAAAACAAGAAGCATCAAAAGGTTGTAAAATGTATTATTTACTAAATTACTTAATTTTTGTTTTATTTTTTTTGGTTTTTACAAATAACTTTTTTGTTAAAATGAAGTTTTTAGGTTTTATAAACTTTGTATAGATTAAAGGTCTAAATTGCAGTAAAAAACTTTTAAAGAAATATGTTACTTTTATTTAATTTTAGCAGAATTAATTGTTATTAAGAAACACTATTTAAACAACCTATTTGTTTTTTTGAGTGTAAAAAATACTAGAATTGCTTACATATCGGACGCTTTGAAAAAAATATCATGTTTCTGTATAGTTATTTTCACTTTTAAAATTGTTTTTGTTCACTGTTTTTGTACACACTACAGAGCAAATGGAACAAAGCTGGTCTCTAAAATTTTTACGACTGATTTACTTCTTGAAATTTACTTAGACGTATTTTTAAACTTTGAATATTTTAACAAAAAATGTCTTTTAAAATTAAAATTTAAAAAACTGAACAAAGCAACAGCTTAAGCAGCACAACAATTATTGACATAAAAAACTGTTCCTCTATAATTTTTTACTGACTTATTTAGCTAACTTTAAAAATGTTGTTTATTAAACTCAATTAGTTGATTAAAGTGCTAAAAAATCAACTGAGGTTTCTAACAAGTTTGTTAACCGGTAGAAAAATTTCATCAAATCCTTAGCTAAAAAAAATCCTTAGCTAAACAACTAGAAAACAACCTGCTGTTATTATCTTATGGTTTCTGTATAATTATAAAACAAATTTCTTCTAAAAAAAAAAGAAACTAATTTAGTAGATCAACATTTTGATTGTATATCAAAGCAATTTAATCTAACTGCTAGAACTTCACTTAAACTCAAAAACTACTTCGATGGTTATACTGGAAGACGTAGACTAATATTTGAATACCATAGTTGTAATAGCAGGTTTTTTTATTACTAAAATTTAAAAATAAACAAGCTTCACTTTTTAATAAAAATCAATTATATTTTTGTCATACAAAAATCACTACAAATTTAGATAAGTAGAGCTTTAAGTCAAATACAAATTTAGTTGTAACTGTAACTTACTAATAGAAGTTGTAAATTTTAGCTTAACGTTTAAGCTTTGATAAAATTTAGTTTCCTGTATCCTACACGAGCTATTAATAAATTTATAAACATTATAATAAACTTAAACTAAAACCTATCACGTATACATTTTTTGTAAAGTGCTGGTAACGGGACAAATATCTTCTAGGGGTGTTACTTTTAATTACAATATTAATTTTTTGTATTCTACTATAAAAAGTAGTTATAATAAGGTTATTGCAATGGTATTATATTTTCAGGTTTTAAGTATTTGCAAACTTTTCAGTACAGTATTTACTACTAAAGTTTAGTTGCAAACGGTACTTTAATGTTAACTTAAGTTGTTTAATATCATATAACAATAAAAAGTTGGAACAAACTATAGAAACTTTTCTTAAAAAAGTCTTAAATAGTGTTTAAAAATTTTCCTTTAAAAAAACACAACTTTTGAAATTAAATAAGATGAGAACGTATTACCGGTTTTAAAACTTTGTTGAAAAGTAACAATACTTGAAAAAAAAATGTTAATAAAAGTTAAGTATTCAAATCTTGATAATTGACTTTATTAAAATAAGAATACTATACAACAAATCAATTTCGGTTTATTTACAATTTAAATGTTTGTCATAAAAGACACAAAAACTGAGCATTAAAAATGTTACAGCAAAAACAAGCAAAAGCACCAACTGTAGAAAAAGTTATATTTTTAATATTAAATAATTTCTATAGAACTGATTAAAAACTAAATTACTTTAGTTACTTATTATTTAAAAGGCATTAAAAAAATGTTGATACATAAAAATTCTTAAAAATATATTTAAGTTTTGCTACTAAACAAAGTTGCTATACTCAATATCAATTCAACGGGAGAATTTTTTTCTTAAGTAGCCAGTCAGTGACTTCTTCTTCTTTGGTTTCTCCTTCCTCGAGCTGCCAATGAAATCCTGCAGCTTTTCCCAGCATGTACGTTTGTCCGACACGCTGAAACGGCCGACAGTGGCTCCTACTTGGGTGTGGGGGGATTTCAGTTGATCTTTGAAAGAATATAATATGTTGAGTATATTAAATAAAAATATATATCAAGTATGGTTGATTCAAGGTTTAAGAACAACTAATAACTAATTTTTAATGAATAAATAAAACTTGGTCATAAGTTGACAGCTACAATTTTACACTGTCAAATTTTTAAACTAAATAAGTTTTTTTAGCACCAGTTAAAAAACTTTACAGTTATTGAAAGTTTTGTACAAAAACTTTCGCTTGATCGAAAAAATTAACTGGCTTATTTGATATGTTAAATGTTGAATACCACTTTTACAATTTTTTTTTAACTTTTAAAATAATTATTAATCTGTATAAATAGTTTTTTTTTTTATTTAACACTTTAATTATAATTATAAAATACAAAAAAAAATAAAAAGTGATTATTTTGATAAATTTTAACAAACATTTTTTAAACATAGTAAAATTTTTAATTGTTGATATAATAAAACATTTAGTCGCAATACATTAAGAATGCAACGCAGGTGCACCAGGTTTTAGAATGGTTTTAGAATAATAGCACATGACAACAAATTAAAAATATATACGAGTACAATTAAATATTATGCAACAAAAAATATTCACACTAAACAAACAATGTCTACAATCAAACTTAATATATAAAGCCAACGTCAAAAAAAATCGCAATAAAAATTTATGTTAAGTCCACAAAAAGATTAAGGAAAGCTATAGCTACCATAATCTAACATTCACAAACAAAAAAGGTGTTGAACACAACTTTTTAATTACATAAGTAATTTAAAAGATAAAAACATTAACTAGAATTATAAATAGGATACAACAAACAAAACAAAAACAAAACCTATTTATGAAAACATCTGCAAGGTAATGCATGGGGAAATAGAAACAAATTGAAAAATTAAAAAATCTAAAACCATAAATAAAAGAATAGAAAGACAAAACACATGTATATATTACCAAATACTTTTTTTTCAGATTTAGTACAGCCAGTTAAAAGTTTAACACAAAAACAGAACTGATAATGCGAACATATTTATTTAATTTTAATCAAAATTTAACTTAAATAAGTGTTTTTGTTTAGTTTTTCATTGTGAATATTATAAAGTTTATAGTATGTGTTTATAAAACTCCTAAAAACAATTCAAAAATTTTTCTAACCTTTACTAAATAAATAGATATAGTAAATTTAACCTAATTTTTTTGCAATAATAATTTAAAAAATCAACAAAGATATGAAAGGTTCATTGCATCATCTTACTCAACATGTACATAATTACGTCATAGTAATAATTTTGTCCATACACTAATTTTGCGCAAAATATATATTATTTTAACAGTGGCTTGATGTATTAAGTGTTCAAGTTCTAATGAAGGCTTTTTTAATCAAGCCTAAAACACGTGTAAGTTAGTGTCTGTTCTATATAATATATTAAGTTTATTTTTAACTAAAAACTTTGACAACTTGAGAGCAAAGTGTAAAATCTTTAAAAGTTAAAAACTTCGCCATATCAAACATCAGTACGTTTGTTTTGTACTAAATTAAATTTAAAAAATTAAATAGTAGTTTTTATATGATATATTTCTTTAAATATCTTCTGATAATTTACAAATAACACGGCACTAAATAAATAAAACCTATTTTCTTCTGAAATCTTTATAAACTAATCATTTATACAAAAAGTAATTTAAGTAAATAAAACTGCAATTAGAAGTAATACAAAAAGGTTATGACTTAATGATTTAATTATTTTGTTAAAACTAAAATTCTGTAAAGTTAAATTCATTTTACATAGTTTTGGTTATAATAAATTAATATATTAAAATATTTTCGAGTCTAATTGTTAATTTAATTTACTGATTTTATTTTGTGATTAGTTTATAAAAATTTTGAAATGTATAATTTATATTTAGTTTTGTGCTATTTTAATTTTAATTTTCCTGAATATAACTAAAACAGTGTACTTGAAAATTAAGTTTGATTGTTACACTATTGTCAAAAATGTTTCAAATTAAACTAAAACGTTTTCAATAGTTTCACTAGCCGTTGAAAAATAAAAGTTTTTCTTGTGTACATATTTGTGTGTTAAAAAAGTAAAAAAAAAAACAGCAGAACAATAAAAAAAGTCTAATACAAATTTTAACGATGTTTTATGAAAATAAAAAAAAGTTCAAAATATTTATTTGCAAGTGGTTTAATAAAAAGTACTTTATATTACTAAATATTCTTGTAGTTTTAGTTCTAATTTACTTATTATGTTCATTTTATTGTTTGCTGTAGAAATCTTTATCTAAAAAATTTACATTACTTTTTTTTAGTTTACAAAACAAGTACAACTATTGTTTTTCGCGAGTATTTTTAAAACAGTACTAAAAGTTGTCAAAATTTTCTTAAGTTTTGTTTAACAGAACCATATAAGATTGTATAGAAAGCTCAAAACAGTCAAAAACAGTTTAGACACTGATAAAAACAATTAATTTACGACACCAGATGTTTAACAAATGAAAGTGTAGAACAAATGCAGTAATTACAAACATAAAAACGTTTGAATCAAACTTAAATTTATGAACAAAATTTTACAATAATAAAACTATTGTATAAGGAACACAAAGTTGCCACTGTTAGTATCAATTAGTTCAAGCAACTTATACAAACTATGTCTACGTATAAATTAAAATAAAACAAACCAGGTATCAGCTTGAGCTGGGGACCTTCCTTCGTGTGCACAATGGTCTCGGTCCATGACCACCACACGCCCTCGCCGTCAGACGGGCAGACACTGAACAGGGGAGTGGCCCCATTCTTTCCGACTACATCGGTTCCAACCATCTTGAAGCTACCCTTGGACTGCTTAACTAACATTCTACCGCTCTTGTTCTTTGCAAGCTTCTTTGTGGATTTTGATTTAATGGGAGCTGGACCTGGTGTTACCTGTTTAAAAATGAGTGTTTTTTATTTACTGTTTTAAAAAGTCACTTCCTTCATTCATGTATTAAGAAGAAAAATGCTTTGCGTGAAATTGAAAGTTGCTTTGTGACGTCATAAAATAGGCCTTGACTTACCTTTTTCAAAAAACTTGCGCTTGACTCCATTGCAAGCTTTTTTGAAGTCGACGGAGCTGAACCAGGTCCCTCCTGTTTAAATGTTGAGTTTTATTCAAATGTTATATCACTAAGTCTTTTTATGTATAAATAAGATAATAGTATAAAATATATAATTAAAAATGCTTTGTGACGTCATAACAGACTTGTAGTTGATGGTTACCAAAAAAAAATTATTAATGATAAGAAAAACTAAATATTAGTTTAAAATACATGTTTTATTTAAACCTATAAATTAAAAAAATTAAACAAAAGCCTATTGGCAATATGTTTTATTAATTTAATGTCTGTACAGTAAAAAGTAAAAACAATTGATTTATAGCCAAATTCATGAAAAACAAGAATTAAAAAGATAATGCTTTGACACTAATACAACTTGAAGCAAACTAAATGACTGTTATAAAAGTCTTAATTTGTTATATTAAATAATACGTAACAGGTTCAAAACTCTGCATGGGAATCAGATACGGTCAGGGGGCTGTAGGTTGCCAATCCCTAATGTAGTAATTGTTAACAAAAATTTTCAAAAACTAATGCATAAATAGAATAATAATTTGTTTTATTTGTGGCTTAATCATATCTTTTTTGTTTACCATTTTTAGCTCTTTCAACAAACTAAATTAACATTATCTTTAAATGTCAAAATAAAGCTTTCCTACCTTAAAAGTGAAATTTTGTAATTTACCTTGAAATATATACATGTTTTAGTTTATAACATAATACATTTTAAATAAACCAGATAAAAACAATAATAACCACACATTTTATTTTGTGTGTTTTAGATGATGATTTTTAATCGTTTATAAATACGCACCATGGTAATACGTGTTACTAAAAGTTTTTATGTATAAGTAATATTTAACTTACCATTTCTCCATTCTTTTCAGTGCCTTTTAAACCATTTTCATCTCCAACGTATGCAGTTACATTGTTAGTAACTGTAAAAAAGAGTAGAACATGATTTACAGCAAACAAAGTATATCAAAGACTGTATATAATAGTAAATTAAATTAAAAAAATAACTAAACTATGTTTTTAAATTTAATACCATTATGTTTTGTTAACAAAAATAAATGATGAAAATAAATGAGCGTAGTTTGGATATTTGAAACTATATAAAAGTTTGTATAAATATCAAAATATTAAGTTTTAACTGTAAATATTTGTATTATTTATGAAATTTATATAAAAAAATGTTGAAACTTGCTTGGGCTTTACATAAAAAACTTGTATAGAAGAGTTCTTTATGTTTGGAAGTTTAGTATTAATTTCAACTAAATTACAAACAATAGTAGTTCTATATGAAAGTTATTAAACAAAAAGTTTTTTTCTTTCTCTTATAGCTGATAGTTTACAAATACAGGCCTGAGTAGTTTAAAATTAATCAAAATAGTTTTATATTCAAATAATTTGGGAACAATTAATAAGTTTAAAATGTTATGTCATTTTTTACAAAAGAATATGATTTTTTTTTTCGTAAAATATTTACCTTTTTCATCTGAAATTACAAAATCTTCACATCCATTTTCAGGTTTCGTATCCGGTTCCTCCTAATTTGAAAGTTTTTGATTTACTAATATATATATATATATAATAATAAAATGTTGATATATATACCTAGCAATAACACTAATTTTGTTTAAGCAGTTTAGAGAAAAAATGCATTGCAGTTGTGACGTCATAAAGAAACGAGCTTGATGTTACGGTGATAGATTGAAAAAAATATCAGAAAGTTTTAAGAAAAATACGTTGAGTTTTAAAAAAAATTAAAATTCAATTACAATGGCTTACAAAAATTTTGAAAATATATTTGCAATTTGTAAAAATATTTTTAAATTTCTTGTTCATATGCCATAACTTCTACTCAACGCTACACACTAAAGTAATGAAAATGCATAAAACGTTCAGTTAAGAGCTTATGTTTTATAAAAAATATATATGGTATAGTGCAGCAAATTTTTCACCTTACAGGCCTGAAAAAAGCTGTTTGCAAGCTAGAATTTTTAAGAAAGTTTTGCTTGCCGCGAAAATGAAAATAAAACTTTTTCTAAACAGATATAAAAGTCCTTAAAAGCAAAAATTATATGTGAAAATTATTTATTAAGCACTGATGTGTACTAAAATTAAAGTTTCGTAAACACGAAAAAAAAAGTAAGCTGTTTTGCACGAAAAATTTTATAATCGAAGTTTCCGCATGGGGGCCGAACTTGGTCCGCGACCTTTTCCAAACTTGTTTTGATAAATTTTAAGAATAAAACCAAAGTACAGAAGTATGAATGACACTAAGA
This sequence comes from Thalia democratica, assembly GCF_965202585.1. NCBI lineage: Eukaryota > Metazoa > Chordata > Thaliacea > Salpida > Salpidae > Thalia > Thalia democratica. Next base: position 31,604,539 of record NC_139165.1, on the reverse strand, counting down.
GTAATTTTTAATTGCAGCTTAATCATATTTGTTTCAAACTAAACATTTTTCACTTCAAAAACTTTTAATGTAAAAAAACAATCTAAAAGTAAAACAAAAACCCAAAAGAGTTTTGTTATTTGATAAACATACGAGTTTCTTACTACAAATTTAATTTCATGTCAAATAAGAATAAAAAAATGTATATTTTTTTTTAAAAACACAAAAATTTTTTTAATGCAGCATATTTTTCAACTGACCGTTTCTCCTTCCTTTTCCACACTCACAGCTTCTGTTTGTCTATTGTCTTCATCAGTACCAGCAAGCACGTCATCACTAGGTTTTACCTCACCATCCCCTAAAATTGTAATAACTTGAGTAAACTTACAGAAATCGTAGAACAGTGTTCACAGCTTACAAGTTTGTTTAAACACTTTACGTCTATAAAAAAAATATACGGTAAGTTTTTATTTCAGGCGTTCAAGCAAAACTGAATGTTTTACTTAATACAAACATAAAATTTGAAACTAACACACTTTTTTTGGTAGATCATAATGTGATTAATTAATTAAGAATTAATTAACCAATTAAGAAAAGACTTAGTTTTTATGTAAATCATTTAGTAGTATTTTCTAATTACGTTAAACATGTTTATAAATTTAGACATGAATAGTTTGAAGTTAATCAATTTGTTAATCATTAACTTATTAGAAAATTAAAGGTTAAACGTACTATTAAATTTATTATAACAAAAATAACTTAAAGTAGTTTACCTTTGCCAACAGAACCGATCAAGTTTTCACGTTCTACTTTTCGCTTATCACTTTCCTCAAACTGCTTTTCAGTGCCTGTCTTAGGTAATCCTGAAAACAAAATTAGTAACTGACATTTTTTTCTAAGAAATATTTGTTCTTAAAGACACATATAGCATACCTGAGTAACTAAAAGTTAATTGTGTTAACCATTTATTTTAAGAGTGTAATCAAAAAATCATATACCACTATAAAACTTTAAACAGTTTACCTGTATCAACTATGGTGACCAAGTTTTCAAAATCAACTTCTGGCTTGTTGTTTACTTCATGTAGCTTTGCAGCGTCTGTCGCAGTTTTACCTGTAAAACACAAATGTATTAGAAACTAGACTGTATCTTAAAAAAAGCTGTTAAAAACAAAGGTAAAGAACTTGTTCAAATTGCTTTAAAAGTCGGTTTTATGCAAAAATGTAAAAAAAAAGTGAAATTTTTGTATGGTTGAAGTAATTGACTTGATTTATGCTTTTGAAAATAATGCCGAAAAAGAAACCTACTTGTTTGGCACTTTTAATAAAAATTGTTTAACAAATTAGTGGAAAAAGTTGGTGTGTAAATATTTTCAAAAGTTTATTAAAACGTTTATCAACTATAAAAAAATTGAACTTTATTATAAATTGTTGCAGTATTTAATAGATTACTCGTTCTAATAACTTTAGAAAAAAAAAATCAGAAAGAACACAAATTAGTTTGAACTACTAATTTTTTAAGAGTAAAAAAACTATCGACCTTTACTTAACGTTATAACAGACTATTAATTACAAATTTTGGCCAGATTACAAACAGACAACATATTTTACAAATAACTTAAAAATAGATTACCAATAACCACAAATTTAAACAACAGCTATTTTACAATCACACACTGACATATTATAATCTTGTTAATGCATGTTTACAACACAAATTTTCAAGGTTATGCGGTGAAATTAGTTGGTAATAGCCACGACTACACGTCTTACAAATTATTGTTAACTTTTATATTTAAACACGATTTATAAAGATAAACACATTATCTTTGATAGTTTAAAAATTGATTCAAGTAGACTGTTAGCAAAATATAAATAGTGGAATATGAACAAACTACAAACACGGATAAATATTTTAATGAACTTTAAGAAATTTACTTATTTTAATAAAAAGTCTTAAATTGATAATTAAGTTATTAATCAATTTAAGAACTAAACCTTTTATTTATTAAAAAACTTATAAAAAATGTTATCAATAAATGGCTTTAGTTGTTTACAACACAATAACCGAATGTTTTTTTTGTACACCAGGTCCTAAGACTAAACATTTTAAGCGCTCTTTTATTGTTCAATAAACATTTTAAATGTATATATAGCTTTGAAAGCAATCTACTATGTCTTTTCTATCTATTTACTTTAGTTTAGCTTAGTTAAAACACCATTTTGTTTCATATTTGGCTAAATAAAGTTTTATGACGTCACTAAAGCTTTTGTTTACATTAAAACAACAAACAAATTCAGAACTAATTTTACTACCAAATACAAATATTGTGTTTTCTGTTTTTATATTTCACTTTTGCCTTATTTAAAAACAGTGTGGCTAGCAAGGTAAACAATTTTATTTAACCAAACAATTGATTAAAAACAATCAGATTATATAAACACTAAGACTGAATAGATATATAACATAATTAAACAATCTTTTCAAAAACTTACAGAACTTTAAATTAAAATTCTTTGATTAAAGCTTAATAGATAACAATTACTTCTTTTTCAAGTCAAATAATAACCACAAGCCTCTAATATATAAGTAAAACAAGTTAACAACTTTAACAAGCTTTGTACTGATAAGCTTTTAACTTTATTTTATATAGTTTTGTTTGTAGTTAAATAAAATTTTGTTGTAAACTAACTGCTAGCAGTGGTTGTAAATTCTGTATTCATTTTTAATAACAAATAGAAAAACTCTAAAATATATTAATCATAACAGTTTATGTATAAAAGTATCAAATTAATTAAAACTATTTAGCTAACTTTTTGATTATACTCTTAAACAAAAAAAAATATCAAAAAAAGTAAAAAAAAAAAAAATTAACTTAGCAACAAGTTTTAAATTCATAAACTACAAACTAATTTTCTTATAGCTTCATAAACCTTAGCTTAGCAGTAAAGAAAAACAATGGAAGCAAATTAGAAAATTACTTGCAACTTAATACTAAAGTAAAGCCTCAAGTAATAATAAAATTTTATTGGTGAACAAGTTTTTACAGAAATTTGAAGCATATATATATATATTGATTTATCTTTTCAATGAACTCAAATAACAAACTTAAACGTTACAATTTTTTTTTATTGTGTTTTAACAAAAAATCAATAGTAAAGGTCTATAAATAAAACAATTTTGTACATTTTTCTCAAAAGTTGTATGTAAATTGGTAGCTAAACTTATATAAAAATAAATAATTCGTTTTTAAAAACAGTATTTATTAATATTAAGATAATTAATCTAAATACATTCAAGCCTTAAAAAAAATATTTAAAAACATTGTTAAAACTGTTGTAAGCTTTTATATAGAACTTAAAACAATTTACAAACTTATAAAAGTTTTTACAAAAAATGTAAAAAACTTTTTAAAAACATTAAACAAATAACTTGTTATACTAATTAAAATCATACTTTGTATTAAGCTTTGTCAAAAAAAACAAAATAAAACAATAACTGTTTTGTAAAACACTACTTAGACTTTTAATACCTATATATGTACATACAAGTAAAGTTGAACAAAGTAAAATAAATTTATTGCATAAAAAAATCAAGATTATTTTGAAAAAAAAGCAATTAAAAAATATCTTTGCAAGTTATTTTTTTTTCAAATTAAGTTTTTTGGCCAACACCTTCCATAAAATTTTAGAAAAAATACTCAAAAAATTTGTAGTCACGATGTAAAATCATACAAAACCATCGTGTAATTTGTGTAGACAATGGATATAAACTTTTTTAACTATATTACTACTTTTTTATAAACTCAGTGCATAAAACATATGACCAGCTTACAATACCACCGCTGTGCAAAGATGACAATGATATAATAGAAGTGCATAATTTGTTTTAAACGTTAAGTTTGTTCAAAAGGTAATTAAGGTACAACACAAAGCTACTAATTTTATGCAAACTTAAAAAATATTATAGTATTTTGGAAGAAAGCGTTCACTTATAAATTTATTTTAACTATAACATATAAAATTTAAAAAATTTAAATAACTTTTCTGTATAAAAGTTCAACTTACAATTGCTCGTGTTAGCCGACATGTAAATCAGTGCCACTTTTTGAAAATAAAACAGCTTTCACTAATTGCTTCACGACCCTCTTAAAATTCTTTGTCTGATTGTATGTATAAGACATTTTATATTGATAAAATCCTTTAAAAGTATATATTAAACTTATTGAACAGTTTTTAATTAGTTGCTTTTTACTATTCCTGTTTGTATAATTCTTTCCAAAGCATATTAAAAGCATAAGTACTTAGTTTAAACATACAAACGTGTTAAAAATTTGATAGATTTTTCTATAACCTTAAAAAATATTGTTTATAATCTATGGCTATTATAGTAATTTAAAAAAAAAAAGCTTGTCATGAAAGCACTACATAAACAAAGAAAACATTTTGAATTACATAAGAATACTTAAATTTTATGCACAATCAAGACAATAATGCATTAAGAGTACAAAACCAATTTTTACTTATTTTAACACATTTTATGACTTTTATGACAAAAAATACTTTTAAGTCGTTTTATCTATATCATTAGCACATGTTATCCATAAAAAAAAAACATTACTGTGACAACATTAAAAGTGACACATTTGCACCTATTAGTTATAAGCATCAACATTTTTTTGATTAATACCAAATTATTTTATAATTAGAGTTTGTTACTTTAACCCGGGACCGGCAAAACTGCAGACTGCAGGCAAAATTTGGTCAATAAATCAAACTTATTCGGCTGTCATCATGACTTTCAGATTAAAAACAAAAGAAACAAGTTTAAGTATTTATTCAACAAAACTTTACAAATAAGTTTTTTTTTATGGCCTGTAATTAAACTGCTGCTGTCTTAATTTGTCTACTTCATAACTTAATTGCTGTTTTTTGGGAGTTATAAGTATAAATTATTGGTATAAATAATTTTTCTTATAATAAACAAATGACAAGAGAATTTTGCTTTTTTGTAGTCTGCAAAGCATTTTTTGAATAAATGTGGTCCGCTTCTTATATAAAATTGCCAACCTTTAAACTAGGGTTAACTAACTAAAATTGAAGCTAGAAATTAGTCTTAGGGCCTGGGAAGAAGTTCACAGCATTTTCTGTTTAGATTGACAGGCCACAATTAAAAATTGCTTTTCTCGGTCTATAGTTTGACGGAAATGTCCCACTTTTAAATAAAATATAAATGAATTAGGCTAAGTTTACTCAAAAGCAAAAATAAGCATATTTCGAATCTTTTATCATTAAAATAATTGAAATTTCTTCAAATGTCCTAGAGATGATATTAAACTGAACCCTTATGTATGATTCGATAACCAAAATTTGATAACCTTTTCGTACTCAAGATCCTTGGACCAAATTTTTAAGTACTTTTTTTTGTTCAATAAACATAATATATATATTTTTAATTGATTTAGTTTTTTTGTTTAAGAAGCATATTTAAGGCAAAAAAAAATTTTTCTTGGTTGGCCACACCTTAACCGAGGTAAACTATGGCTCCTGCCACCAGATTCTTATCAGTTTTGTTGCCAGGTAGCAGTTAACAGTTTAAAAAAAATATTTACAATGTAAAAGCTTACATCATTGCAAAACACAGATAGAAAAGCTGATATCTACAATTTACTGAAAAAAAGTGAAAAAGTTAAAATCTGCTAAGTTACAAACAAAAAGTCTGCTGCAAAAAAAATATACCATACTTTGTTTTCTAACACTTAATTTTACTGTGTAGCTACAGATGTTAACAAATATACGATTTAAAGAACTAAATAAAAAACAATTTCTATATATGTGATAAATATAAGTTATGAATACACATTGATATCAGCATCAGTTCAGTTGATTTGTTATGCATTTTGCATAAAATCCCCGATGGTTACTTATTGGCCGCAGTGCAAAAAATTTTCGTTATCGAAAGTACGAAATCCATAAACGTTGCAACAAATAAGTGACAACAGCGAACAATTTAGACGTCTTAAATTTTATACTATTGAATGTAGACACCTAACATTTTCATTTTGTACATTTATATTTTAATGATGTTTATTATTATTATTTTTTGCTTTTTTAAAACGACCAGTTGGGACAAAAATACGTTACCGAATATATAATGGAAGAAGTTGGTATAATTTAATGAACGATAAAACAAGTTAGCTCAAAATAACTGGTCTTAGGACCTAGTGCACGAAAAAACTTTTCGGTCATCAAGTCGCACACCGCTTGGATACCTTCAAACGTCTTGCTCAGGACTATAATATACAAGTTATAATCGTATATCTTCTTTTTGCAACATTAGTGGTAAGTTTAAAATTCATGACTTATTAAAAAATAGAAATAAAATACAAAACACGACTTATTATAAAGTTTGCATTAAGAAAATTGATTTAAACACTGTAAATATTATTTCGCTTTTAAAAACTTTTGCAAATACCAGAGTCAAAAAAATCTTTATCATTTTAGGCAAAAATACAAATGTTGTCTATAAAGTCTTGGCAGTTAAAAAGATATAAAATTAAAATAAATGATTTTTCAGTATTTCATCATCAAAAGTACCCATAATGTAAACAGTTTTTAACTTTATAAAACCGTTAAATTTTTTATCATAAACAAAAGGTAAAACCAAGGTTCAAACTTTAGAAATTAAGTATTAAGAATTAAAATTTAAAATCAATAACGTTTTTAAAGTTTGTAAATTGGCTATGTAGAAAAATTTGTAAGTTTAAGAAAGATAAACTTGATATTCAATGGTTAAATAAAAAAACGTTTGTTTTAATAAACAAATTTCAGGGTTTAAAAATATTGAAAGTAATTTTATCTTAAAATTTCGATTTTTCATTAGAAATAAATAGTTTATCAACTAATTTTATCAAACTGTTTTGTAATAGTTTTAGAATTTTTATCAGAAAAAAAAAGTTTAAGCAAAACTAATTAAGGCTACTGCCCAAAAGTTTTTAATCCAGAAGCTAAATTTTGATTTTAGTTAAAAATACGGTAATATACAAGCAAAGAAATAAAAACTTAATTATGTTTATAACAATAAGCTACAGTTGTATTAATATTTAAAACAAAAGTAGTGTTTTAAAACCAATGGTATCTACCATTATTTACAAAAAAAAAACAAAGTCAAATATTTGATTTTCAAATACAAATGGTGTTTTGTTTATAAAAATCTTATCTAGTCAAGATTCATGATAATTTCAGAGGGCTAAATATATTTTTTTTATTGTAATCAACATTTTTGGTTTTCAACGATGTATAAAGCTTTATTTTTAGTTATGTTATTTCTGCAAAATTTATCATTATGAAACGCAAGTAAATTAAATAAAATCCAAATTATATTTTAAATCTATAAAAATTTTGTTATTTTCTTACTAAACTATAATAAACACGCCTGGTGTACTGATCAAAGATTGAAAAGTAAAATGTATATTGTATATATGTTTTATAACTAAACATTATTTCCAATTAAATTATCGATTAACGGTTTTGTTTTCCGTATCAGTATAAATTAGACTTTTAATCGCTGTAATGCATTGATGTAAGTGGTTTAAAGTCGTTTAATATTTCGTATATTGGGTTTATTTTTAAATGATATTTAAAATTCAAATAAAAAATTCTATAAACAAAAACGTAAACCTTATAAACAGTTTGTAATATTTTATTTAAAGATAAAAACAAAGCAAAAACTTCGGTTACAACATTAAAGCAATATAAATTTACAACATTATTTTAAAACTATCAAAAATAGATCAAATGTAAGTGAAAAAAACAATAAGTTTTTAAATTTTAATACCGCAGAGTTAAATACTTCAAAACAGAGATGTCAATAGTTTAGGTGGAACTAGCCAGTTTATTAAAAAATTAAACAAAGCTAAAATCAAAAAAATTTTTGGCTGATCAAAATTTTCTAGTATGTTTTTTTGAAAATGAAACATATATATTTAAGAGCAAGTTTTGACATAAAAGTTTATTTAAAAGCAAATAAAAATAATGTTATTCGTAAACTTTTATTATAACAAAACCTAAGTTTGTTTGCTCTGTAATGGCTAGTTATTAGTTAAAAAATATTTCGCGAACAAAACGTTTTTTTCTTCACAGGAAGCAGTTTATCAAGTTTTAATAAGATCATGCCTTAAACAAGGTATTATAGCTTGGTTGTTACCCTGTTAACAAGTTGTGAGTTTATAATAAAAATAAAAATAAACAAAAGTAATAATTTTAAAAACTTCACATACGTTTAAAAGTTGTATACATATTTGTGAACAATTTTTTTTGATTAATTAAAACTAGTATTTTAATGGTTTAAACATTAACGATTTAGTTTGTTTTTACGGTAACATAACAATGGTTTTGAAATCACTGAAAAATAATAAGTCTAGTTAGCTGATAACACGTACATAAACAAGTATTGAATCAAAACTGGTGCAAAATTATTTTTCATTAGCTTTTAACCTATTTTATTTTGTTTAATTTCTTTATCTGATTAGTTCTAACTTAAATTATAGTTTACTTTTAGTATGTTAATTAGTTTATGTATGCATTTTTTGTTTTAAGTTTAAATTTTAGGAAATAAACGTTGTTTTATGTTACTTTATATATTTTATTAAAAAAAAAATAGAAATTTAACTGTAAGTATAACGAAAGTCATGTTTAAGGTTCGCTATCGTTTTTGTAGGTATACATTTTGAAAGCTTTAAAATGAGTACTTTTCTGAACTTTATGGTTTAAATTATTGTTTTATTTTGGAAACACTTTAAAAGCAACTTATTGTCAGCTAATGCAGAAAAATTGACAACGTTTATAAACAAGTCTTGAAGTAAAATAATAAGTTTATTGAGTAAGAATGTTTACTAAACAGTAAACTTACAGTAGATTGTGCAATCAAAAGTTTGTTTTGACTTCACTTTTATGCAAAAAAAGATTGAGATAGGTTTTTTTTTTGCTGTTTAATGTATTATTACATAACGTTGATCAATTTTTGCCGGTTCACTTTATATATTTTATTTTTAAATTTAATTTAACAAATTTTTATACTACTTATTAACTTAAACTAAGTATTTATAAATCGTTTTTAATGTTTTATGTCATTTAAACTCGTTATCATACTGCTTAGCAAAAAATACACATGGTTAGTTGTACAGTAAGTTTGTTTTAGAAGTATGCTACTTTTCTAATCGGGCTACCAGATATGTCGTTAGCGGGCCGTTTTTGTTTAATGAAAGACTTAGCTGCCCACATAGCTTGAAAAAAAAATCTATAAAAATTAAAAACACTAATTCAAGTTATACTTGCAAAAAGACTATCATTTCATGAACATTTTTTAAACTTAAATGAAAACTGCAAGCATATTCTAAGTTATTCTTTTAAAGCTCAACTTTTTTATATTTTTACAAGATGTTTTTAAGCAGAAAATACGTTGCAGTTTAGAGACCTTTGTTGGTTGGCCGGATTGAGCCCGCATAACGTTTGTTGGCCTCTAGTTGTAAAATATTTTGTTTGAAACAAAGGTAGTACATGTTTTGGGGGTCGCAATGGAGCATTGGGTCAGAAGGTAAACTTACAAAGCTATAACAACAACATAAAATAGCCAAATCGATATTAAACAGAACTTTTATTTATAGACGATATGTTTTAACTGTAGTATTTTTAACCATCTAAAATAATGTTTAAAAGTATTAATTTTTTTTTTTTAAACTTGCAATTATTTTGTATCACCAACAAAAAAACCATGCGTCGCTATTGGTATATGCTACAATTACCCTTTTGTTTCTAGAAAACGAAATATGAAGTTTAAAGTTAAAAGATTACAAAATAAGTTTTCTTTACTTTGTATTTTAGATTTCTCAGGTTATCTAACTTTATACAGTTGAATAAAATTTTGAAATGTTAAAATTACTATAACTAGTTAAATAAAAAAATTAACGAAAAATATACGATAACTACGTAAACTTCTTTTAAGTTCTAAATACTTTTATTATAATATATAATCCAAAGTATTGTTTGTTAAAGTGTTTAAATGCTTTTAAAAAATATTTTTGTCCAAAAGTTTTATATTTGAAATTTATTAAATTTAAACAACTTAAAAAAAAATGTTATTAGTTAATTATTATAAGTTTTTTGGTACTCGTATGCAATATACGACAAACAAAAAACAACGTTAATACTTATGTTGAAAAACACTTATTCAGAAACTTTGCTAATTTGCTTCAAAATTTTACCAAAGATATAAAGCGAATTAAGTCTTTTGCCTTTTTAATTTAAATTTAAAAACAAATGCGTAATAAAATAATTAAATTCAGATTTTAAAGATCAAGATTTGTGAGAAAGTTTTGTATAGTTGATTTATTTTTTTCTAATAAAAATGTCACGTAAGTGTTTCGAAATCAAAGCATATATAAAATTGTTAATGACATTTGTTTGAAATTTGTAATTTATATATGAAACCTCGAACTTACTAATGAATGTCACTGTAGATTTTTACACTTTAGTTTTAAATCTAAGCAGCTGTTCTAGATTCACTTATGTCTAAATAATAAAAGATTCCTTTTAATTCGTCACCGGTATTCATTATACATTTTTATAATAGTAACACCCCTTTTAATCACAGTTTCAGTGGATAAAACAAAATTTTTAATTTTTAACTTATTTGAAAAAAACTTTTAAATTTAATACTTTTCAATTTTTTGTTAAGTATAAGTTTAGTTTTAAAATAAAAGCGTACAAGTATAAATTGTTTTCGTTTTCTTATATATAAATAAACTACTGTTACAATAGTTGAGTATTTTCTTTGTAATGAGATCGCTTAAATTAATAGGATAGTAAGTTTAATTTCGTTTTCTTACCGTTTTATCATTAAAAATTTTTTTTTTAAACTTTCGAAATTTAATCTCGGTTGATAAATTTTACTTTTTAGTTAATTTTTGTTATTTTATATAACTTTACATAAAACAAGTTTTGCCTATGTTTTAATTAATGTATTTGTTTTAAATTTGAAGTTAACACTTTCCAGTTCCAAGAATTCCCACTTCATAGAAAAATAGAAACAAAGTTATTTTTAAAGCGATAATAAAAATTGTTTCGAAAACTTAGTAATGAAACTTTAGATATAAGTCGTACTTATATCAAATACATGTCATAAACAACTTCAATTAATGCCCACTTAAGTATGACTTTTAACAAAATAAGAACGTAGATAACCAAAAATAATACCTAATGTTTGACTTTTGTTCAAATTAATATAAAGTTGTAAATATTTTGTAATTTATATTTTGTAAATAAAATGAAAAATAATTAGTATTGACAATAGTGTCGTATACAGGCTGAAGTTGCATTTTTAACCTGCAACAAATTTTTCACATAACTTTTTGAAAAGATTTGTTTTGAATTTAAATTTGTCAAACCGTTGAAAATGTCCAGTAAACAAGCACAAAGTACGTATTTCAAATGTAAAACTACTTGCTTGTGATTTTTTAACAGAACTTACATGTTTTACTAACTTTGTACTTGAACTAGTTTTCATCTGTATATAAAAATAAACTTCAAACACTTGTAAATGGAAAATGTTTTACATATAGTTAGTTTTTAGTAGAGATAATTTACAAAAATTTTGTGTATAAAAAATTGAAGTTGCAATGTATTAGTTATATTAAAGACTTAAAATTACATTTAACACTTATAAAAACTAAATTAATTAAAACTACAACAACAAAAATATCTTTACTATTTTTGTAAAAACTATTCTTTAAATAAAAACTTAGTTCAAGTAAATTTACTTTAGTAAACAAAATAAAAACAGTAAATTTACAAACGGTCAACTGAAATATGTTTTTAGTTACAAAAATCGATTTAAAAATAAAATTAACAATATAATTCTACACATCAATTGTAAAACAATTCAAATCTTTTACTAATCAATGTAAACATATTAGTTTAAAAAACTTTTCTTGTTTTAACGTCAAACTTAATTAAATACTTTACTGACTTCTGTTTGAAGTATATAATTTGAATCCCATACAAAATCTTATTGTAGACTCAAGTGTAAATTTATGTCAAAACATTCAAAAAATTCACATAAATTCAGTAAGAAAAGCTCGATAGTAAAATAAAATTTAAATAACTTATAATCTACAAATACACCTTTTTTAGGTTTTAAAGTATAGTTTTCTACAAAAGACTTATTGATAATATAGTTCGCACTAAAAATCGCTATAAATAGTATACTAATAGTTAAGCTAATAATAAATTTAAATAAACTTTAGTGGTATACTTTAAAAAGTGCTACTTATAAATAATTATAGTTATTTAACTTGCTTATTTACTTAAATATTCATAATTTTGTTAATGTTCACAATTAATCAAATTTTGTACTTTTTAGTGTATTATCAACATTAAGTTTTAAATACCTATTATAATCATTTTAAATTAATTTACTTATGTCAGAGATTTTATGCAACTTGAACTTTTTAGATAAAAAACAACTATTTTCGATGTTACTGACAATGTTTCGGTGCTTCGTTCTTTGAAAACTGGAAAATAGCACCGAAACATCGTCAGTCATGTCGAAATTAGTTGTTTTTTGCCTAAAAATTCACAAGCATATGCCTTTTATATATAATAAAAGTAAGTTTTCGACATTAAAATTGTCGCCAGTTTTATACTACTAGTATCCATTTATACACTTAGCTAGGTAATAAGAACTATTATAACAGTTTTTTTTGAAATGTATTCAAGTTAATAATATGATCTCAATTTAGAAACTACATAATAAATAAAAAAAACCAGTAGTTTAAAGTTTTAATAAAAACTCAAACTACTTTATGACTTTTAGGTTGTTATGTTACTGAGACTTTCTGCTAAAAGTTAAAAATTTGCATCTGTTTCAAACTATGTAAAGTTTAAGTTTTTGTTTAATATAAAATAAATAGGTTATTTACTCTACATAAGAAAACGATGATTTGTTGATTATAAAAGAAACTTATTTAACAAACCTAAACTATAAATGATTTATATTTTATGTTACTTTAATAGGTAATCAAAGTTTACAAAAATAAAAACGTTTAAATTGATCTAAAATTAAAAATACAAAAAAAATAAATTATCGATACTGGTTATAACTTATAGTAGTTTTTTTAAATACATTTTGATTAATAGTTTTGTTTTTTACACGTCATTTTCTTTAGTGATATAACCTTAAAACTAATCAATAAGTCAAAATTTTACTGTCAATAGAATTAAGAATAAAAAAAGTTAATAATTTATTGAAATATTGTAAGGCTTTGGTGGTTTAATTTCGCACAAAAACTGCTTATTGCACAATTTCTCGGAAGTTACATTCAAACCGCATTGAAATTGTGGTGTAGAATTAAAAGAAGTTTCAAAAGTTATTGCTGATGTATGGAGGTAAAGTTCGTGATTAATGATTTATAATACGTGTAGTTTGGTTGGTAAACATTTAAACAGTTTTATTCACAAGCTTCTGTCTAGTTTACGTTTAAGAACTTTGGTAGCCCACTAAGCAACTTTTAATTTCAAGACACTTTTGTTGTTTTACACTATCGTGCAATTCGTGATTGATATGGTTTAGGTTGTATATGGGTTGGTAAACCTACGAACATCTTTATTGTAAAAATTCTGTCTGATATAGTTTAAAAGTACTGACAACTAAGCAACTTTTTAGTTTTAAACCTTTTTGTTTTTATATTTTTGAGCTAAAATAAAAGTTTTGCACAATCAAACAAAATTTTGCATCATCATCACTAATTCTTGATTAGAATAGTTATAAGGACTATTGTATATACTGTACGGCATATTGTCATGCGCTTATTCTCCTAATATGTAGTTTAAAGCTTCTTTAACTTGTTTTTTTTGTAAACTAGATAAAACTTTAGATAAATTCAAATATGTTATAGTCGTAGTTTTTGATTACCATGTGTTTTAAAAATTTCTAATTACACAAATGAGTAAAAACATTTAATTTAAATGAAATATAAAATGGGAAATTTTACTTAGAAAAATTGTCGACAGAATAAGATATTGCTGTTAATTTGTGAAATTTCTACAAAATACTTGCTTATATAAATTTACTTTTCCCTTGACCTACTAAAACAACACGTTTTTTGAGTCTGTCCTATTTGAATAAATACCAGACAAGTTTCGTAGAAAAGTTTTAGTTTACAGATAAAACATGTGACATTTAGATAAATTATATCAAGTGCCTATAATCATTAAAGTAATGTTTTACTAGTAGTAAAGGACAAACGACAAAGTTTGTCCGTTCAAGAGTTAAAAAAAAAGCTTAATTAAATAAATAATCAAATAATTTTTGGTTAATAGTTTTTTCGTAGATAACCTTAGTTTCAAATAGTTTTTTAACTTAAAAAAAAGCAAAAAAAAATGTTTGCAATAAGAGTAGTGTTTTATTGAACAAGATTAATAAACCAATGCTCAAAAAATAGTAAAAATTTCTGATATTTCAGTTATGTTGCACTAGAAAGAAAAAGGTTACGAAATATAAAAGAAACGTTAAATAGATATGTTTGACAGTTTGTTTTAAATAAACAATAATGCTCTCTTTCAAACAAATGTCATTATTTAAGACTTAATTGAAATTATATTCAAAGGTAAGCCACTAAAAGTATAAATTAATTACTTCAGTCCTATATTGACAAGATTTTTAGTATATTTTTTTAACACAGCTCAAATGTTTTGTTGATGTTTTTACTTATATAACTTGCTTTGGTTATTCAAAAAATTAATTAAAACTAAATTCAAAGTTGAGTATAAATTAAAGCGTGTGAATTTTTTGGTTTATAAATTTTATTTTTAACTCAATAAAAATAACAAACAAAGTTTTTACTATTTAAAAAATTTTAAACTTACGTAAAACATTTGAAATAATTCTTTTAATGTATATTTAAGATAATTTTAATTTATCGACTATTTTCTAAAAACTAATAATGAAGTTTTTCTTAATTTTTGAAGATTCGTCGAACAATATAAATGTAAAACTACTAAAAAGTTTATTTGTAATATATAGAAAATAGTATACTAAAATATATTAAATACTATACATACTAAATACTATATATACTAAAATAATATTGCTTAATTTAAGCTTGAAGAAATAAATCAAAACTAGGGTTATAACTATGATATCCATGTTAACTACTTTACAAAAACAATTAAATTTGATATAAAACTTTTAATTATTTTAATAAAATTTTACAGTTAAAGTAAATGAAATTTAAAGATAAAGTTTTAATGTTATAAGCATACGAAATCTATTAAACGCTCTTAAAATTAAGTTATATGCTAGGTAAATAAGTAGTAAACTACATAAAATCGATTGTAAAGGTTTTGAAATGTGTGTAAATATTCACATTTCAATCTGCTTTAAGCATAAAATACTTCAAAATACAACATATTAAATGCTTTAAGTTCTCATATAACTACATTTATGCACCAAAAAAGTTAAGCATCTTTAATTCGTACAGAAATTAGATATTTTGAAATAAATCTTTAACTAAATCAACCTACAAGAAATAATATAAAAAGCTGTGTTGGAAAAGAAGCAATGAATAGATTTTAATAACAGTTTACTTTCTTATGTCTTTACAAGTTTTAGAGCTTTTTATTACACGTGTTATGTTGGTTATAAAACCTCTTGTGTAATCAGAATTTGTTGGGTAACCAAAAATATTTTTTTCAGTAGTTTAAAAATTTCAGACTTAATATTTAAATTATGCATATTTTGTCTGTTTTTAATATAGTTTTTTAATTTTAGAATGTTGGGAATTATTGTTCAAATTTTATATTTAAGGACTTAGTTAGCAAATTTCTATTTCATATTTGTAAAAAAAATTAAGTTTGTAATTGAAATTTACTCTATAAGCATTAGTTTTAAATGTTTTTTTAAATTTTTATTTTCAATAAATAAGTTCGTCATTTACTAAAAAGCTCTATTTTTACTGTTTTATTCAAAATTGAATGAAAATATTTTTTAAATGAAAAGTCAGTTAACTGTTTATTCTTAAAATGATGTTTTGCTGTTTTTAACAACACTTAAAACCTTTATATTGCAAATAAACTTTAATTACTTTACTAACTGAGTTTGCCTATTATAAACAAATAGTTTTATCAGTGAGTTATTTTCAAATAAGTCTAATTTAATTTTCAAATGTAAAAAATTTCATTAGTACTTTGAAGTACTTCTTTATTTGGTTATTATTAACACGCAAAGTTTATTAAAACTAGTAAATTTAGATTTGTTAAGAAAAATGTCATAATCATGTAGAGTATTATAAACTTTAACCAACGCTTGTGTTTTGATGTACCAAATTCTTTTTGTTTAGCATTAAAATTACTAAATAAGCCTATATACTTTTTACGTTTTTACACGTTTGTTAAAGTATTATGATAAACCAAAACTTGTATATGGTTTTTTTTTATAAAATTTAGTGTCTTTTTCTATAATATAAACGTAAATTCTTAATTGATAACGTTTCTTTTTATCCATAATTAATTGTGTATAATACCTGTTTGAAATTGGTTTAGCTACTCATGTTGATGTAGTTTAGCCTGTAAAGAATAAAAAAATAAAAAAAAAGTCTACTATTTTAGCTTTTAGACAAGCTTATACTATTTTTTGTCTAAAAAAAAGTTGATTTCTTATTTAAATACTGTTAGTTTAAATAAAGCATAAAACTATAGAAATATTTGTTAATAACTAAGCAAACGAAAAATTATTAAAGACTGAATTTTTTTAATACCGATTTTTTCACACTTATTATGTTTTTCAATAGTGAAAAATTCTATTTAAGTCGAAAATAGATAAAAAATTAATGAGAAAATACCTTATTTATTTTTGTAGTAGTACACGAAGGGGAGTTATTTAAATGTCTATTTGTTAATGTCAAAGTGTATGAAGGTATAAAATATTTTCAAACATGTTTATTTTTATAATATTTTTTGTAAACATTTTTCATTGAAAATAGCTTTTTTAAACAAAGGTTATTTTTAGACTTTGAGTACATATATAAATGAAACGAAAAAAGTTTTCCGTATACATTTAAACCTACCTATTAATGAATATGAAAATGAATGTAATTTGTTTGTTTGGAATTTTATGTAGTGTAGGTAAGTTTGAACTTAATATAGACTTACACTAAATTTTAAATTTTAAATTTATTAGAAAAAAAGTGTTTTGTTATTTTAAAACATTTTTTTTTACAAAAAGGTTTATTGTTTTAATGTTTGTTAAGTTTGACGGATACAGAACAAATCTATTTCAAATAGTAAAATACTACTTAAGTATTAGTGATTAAATACTTTTTAAGTTTTCAATTAAAATAATATATGTTTATGACTAAGCTAAACGTTAACAAATTATATACCACAAAATTATTTTAAAATATTTTTTTATTTTTTATTTAAATAAACTATTTACTTTCTACTTTACTAGAAAATAATTTTAGTTTTTTATTGTGTACTTATCGGAATAAACTAAGTCATGTTGAAATAAGTATTTTAAAATTCAATTTTTGATATAACATATATACTTATAGTTAATAATAAAACTCTTGAAACAATTTTATATTTCATAGCAAATGGAATAAAATGTTACGAAGGTAGTGGGTGCGATGATAGTTTAATAAAGATGAATATTAGGGATATGGGTTCCGAATATGCATGCTTCGCTGGTTTCGAAACCAGTCAGTTTCTTAAAACATAATTATATATGTTATAAAAAATATGTTTTGCTTAAAATAAAAGTAAAAAACTGTTTTAAATTTGCGCTAATTTTGTTTTCAAAAATATTTTAAAATAGTTTTATTTTAAACATAAAAAATTGAAAATAAACAAAAGAATGCATTATTAATTTAATTTTTTTAACATAGATCGTTATAAAAGGTCGAATTCGTTTCTGTTATAGCTAAAATTAATTCTTATAAACAAAAATTATAGTTATTGAGCAGTTTGTTTTATTTTTGTTGTCAAATATACTCTATATTTAAAGTTTAACTAAGTTAATTTAGTTTTTTTTATAAAAACATTCACTTGCAACACTTATTCTAAATCTGAACGCTGCTGCTTAAAGTTCAAAATGAACTTCATTTTTTAGTAAAAAATCTAAAACAGTAAAAAAAAATATCAAAATTTTCATTATTTGTAAAGGTAATGACGGTACTAAATGTGCCAGGGGAGTATCTCCAAAAAAGTATTCAGTATTTGAAACTACATGCAGAACTAGTGCAAGCAAAACAGCATGTGTTTATTCGTGTTTGGATGGTTAGTAAACTTTATAACTTGTGTTTGCCTAATGCATATTAAACTACATCTTTACTATTATAAAACAAAGTTTCACATGTTTAAAACACACTAACACATTTACTATGTACAAGTTTGTTATTAAAAACTGTTTGAGCCGGTTTGCACTACTTTTAACCACAAAACTTGTATTACTATTGAATCAACTATAACTATAAAACAATGCATTTATCAATGATATTACAACAATCAAGTCTATCAATATATATTTTAACTGTTTACTCCTCAAGGAGTGAAACATCGTTTTGTTAGTAATAAACTGTTTAAATAAAAAATGGATAAAAATCTCCTTAGAAACATTAAATTGAGAACTTTAAATTGTTTAATTTAAAACAAATTAAAATATTATGAAAGTTATTTTAAGTCATTATTAAAAAACACGCTTAACCACTTTTTAAATATTTTTAACGGATAAAAAGAAACTAAGTTAAGTAATTGTTAGCTTAAATTAATATTTTTATTAATATAAGTATTCAATAACTTAGTGTTAATTATTTATTCTTTAAACTAAGACTTTAACTAACACGCTTTTGTGCGTAATTATTTTGGTATAATACTCATTAACTTTGAGTTTTATTGTAAGTTTCAAATATAAATAAAAACAAGAGTAAATAAAAGCACTACTTTCATAATATTTTTAACTTACGCAGTTGCAGTTTGTAACTTGACGACTAAAGAAATATTTTAAACAGATTTGTGCAACAAAGAACTTCCCAATGCTCGGAATTAAAGACTCAAAAAATATTTTGGCTGTTGTTTTTCTAATCTTGACTTTTACTTTTTCCTGGTATTAATACTCAAAAAACTATTTTTGAACTTTGTAATATTTATTCTTTAAAGCTTTCGACACACTTTTTATTAGTTAATTAAATATTAATTTGATTTAATAATTTTATCAAACTTATAGTTTCGTATGGATTTTTCAAAACTAAAAATTTAACTTACAATTCTTGTTTTGTTTTATTTTTAAACGTTTTTTCAGATTTCATGAAAATTAACAAAGTTCAAAAAATAAAATAGCTCTATTAGAACATAAAAAAATCTTTAAAGTTTTAATATTTATATTATAGTGTAGGTAAAAGTTTAAAATTATATGTTTATTGCATTTACATAAACATATTTTTTGAGTTTTATGTTTTATTCATAAAATCTGCTGTTATTTTAAACCTTATCTTTAAGCTCTATACTTACCAAAACAGTAGTTGAGAAAAAAATATTATGTCATATAAAATTACTCTTCTAAAATTGTTAAAAATTGAGCTAGAGTTAGTCAAAAACTTAAAAATAAAAGTAAAAAAAACTTTAAACAACTATTTAACATTAAATACTTTTTTTTATCTATGTTAAGAAAAGAAACAACTTTAAAAATTGAAACTATAAGTTGATGATTGAGTTTACATACTTTATATTATCACAAACCTACAATAACGCTTGTCAAAAATTAAATTGACAGTTTTTATTTTTCATTTCGTTTATAACCGTTATGTGAAATGGCTATACCGGATAAATTAAAAAAAACTTGTAATTTTGAAAAAACAACTGTACACAGTTTTTTATTTAATACTTGTAATTTATCCCACAATGCTTACCAATAAAAGAATCATATATATATTTGATTTGAACAACTCAAACTAGTCGCGTGCGATAGTAATTTAATTTAATAATTTAATTCAAGTAGTAAACAAGTAGTAACTGGAAAGTGCAATGATTAACAAGATTATTAAATATTTGGAAATTTTCATACTTTAAAAGCGTTTAATCAAAAGTTCAATATAGAATCTGTCATGCAAAAATGTGAAAATAGTAACGATTTTGAAACACGCCTTAAGTCTAACCTAATGGAAGTTGCTCAAGTCTAAAGTAATAATACTTGAGAACGTGTAGTGAAAAAGCTTATTAAAAAAATTTAATAAAAATATGTAAAATTTGAAAGCTCTTTCAACTTTAAATACAGTTTAACTGAAGTAAATTAGAATTGCATAAACTTAAAATAATAACATAGTGATACTTTGAAGATTGTAAATAAAAACATTATTTATTTTTAAAACAAATAAACTAAACAAAGACTTTATCAGAAATCAATCAGAGCTCTTTTAAGCTTGAACTTTTTGAAAGTCTATTACCTAAGTGTGTAAAAATTTGGCTCAATACTAAATTGTAATCACTGTTTTTGTGAAACAATTCAAAGTTCAAAGCGTAGTAAGAATAACAAATCAATTTAAAAATCATGTGAATATCTGGTTTGTAGTTGGTATTTATTACGTATGTAAATCACAAGAATTACATACAAATATTATGTAACCGATTTGATGAGTTATGACATATTATTTCCTTTTAACTTTGAATTCCTTAAAGTGATTATGCTTAAAAAATATTTAGCATATCTCGTTAGCCATTGTTTTCTATCAGCTTATTTTTAAATTTTGTTACTACTCTAACTTATTTTTTTTTTCATTTTTTAAGAAAAACATATAACTGAAAAATATAGTGACAATTATCGCATTAAAGAAA
Source organism: Thalia democratica (assembly GCF_965202585.1). Classification (NCBI taxonomy): domain Eukaryota; kingdom Metazoa; phylum Chordata; class Thaliacea; order Salpida; family Salpidae; genus Thalia; species Thalia democratica. The sequence continues at coordinate 31,583,681 of NC_139165.1, read as the reverse complement.
AACTAAAGCTATACTTTTTGTAAGAAACAATTAATATACTCTTTTTATATTAAAACAAAATTTGATAGATATAATTGAGCTTAAATGTTAAACTCGAAAAATTTAAGAAAATACATATAAAAAATGGTATAAAAGCTTTGATGTAATTATTAAATTATTTCAGAAAAGTGCTTTGCATTTTGTACATATTTAGAGTTTATATGTTATTAACTCCCGATATATTTTTTTGCGTAAAATTTTGGCACAAAAAATTTGCATATTCTTTTTAAAACTCTATAAAAAAAAAAGTTGTAAATTTTTAGAATTTTTAAACAAGTGTAGGTGTCTTTAAAACTGCAGTTTAATGTGTACACACTAAGTATAGCATAATCTATATGTATAAGTATAGTTTGTCTTTAAAAGTAGTTTTAGCACAAAGTGGGCAAAACAAATTCCAGCACAAAAAAAAAAACATTTATCAAATGACTTTGTTCCATAACTTATATCTTATATATTTAAAAAAATACATTGCTATTATAAACAAAAAATTAAAAAAAAATTCATTTTCTATAGAATCTTTAGTTTTGTTATTGTTAAAATTTAAAACAAACGCGTTTATTTTTCAAAATTTGTTTTATTTATTCTTAAAATTTTCTATGAGTTTTTCTGTTGAGATGAACGGAATAAAAGATAAATAAAACAAAAAAGATAAATTTATCAGGATAATATACATAAAAGAATATCTAAGTGATTTTAAGTAATTAGAAGTAGACTAGTTATCAACATTTAATTTAATTATATTAAGTTTTTTTATTGTTTATATAAAGTTAAAGTGGAAATTATAAATGTGACATGTTAAAAAACTCGTAGTTTTAAGCTAAACTATATTGATCAGTTTTAAATTTTTTTAGTTTAACTTATGTAGCATAATTTGAATGTTTATTAATACTTATGCTAGATACCAATTTTATTTTGTTAATAAACCTACATAAAATACTGATTTATCGGAGGCTCACATTACATTTTCATATTAAACCACTTCGAAAGTTATAAGCTCGTTGAAATTACAAAACTAAATTAATATTCAAGTTTATCACGTTTTTCAATTACGTTTTTGAACATGTATCACAATATTAGCATAAAGTCACAGTCTAGTAACTAGTAGCAACCTGAGTTTCTACTTGCGTGAAACGTGGTCATAGCAACGTTGTTTCGTTATCACGTATTTAGATATTACATTTGTAAATGTTTGTGCATAGATAAGTTTACTTGAACTTATAACTAAATTTTAGTTAGGTATATATAGTATTACCACTCTTAATCTACGTAAAATTGTTAAATAAAAAACTAAAATTTTGGTAAAGTATTATTATTTGGTTTTTTCACGAAGTTCATTTATTACAGTTACAGGTTAGTAAGCTTCAGAATAAATGTTAAAATTATCTAATAGTTTGTTAGTATATTACTTTGAAATACACAAGTTTTTATCTATAAACCAAGCAAAAACACTTTTAAAGCGAAGATAAGATAGTTTTTAAAAAGGCAAGCTTTATAATGTTTTGAAAACATTTGTAATAAAATAGTAGTTATCTTAAAAATGTTATCTCAACTGTAGGAAACGTTTGAAAGCAAAACAATCATGAAAACCTTGTTGTGTCTACAAAACAAATTGTACGTTTTAATCTAACTTTTTATGCGGAAATAATCTTGTTTTCGGAATTAAAATACGTCATTGCTCGTAGTTTAGCTTTTAAAAAATACTAATGAAAACTACTTTAAATAGGTTTTGTACTTTTTGAATTCGCTCATTTACTTCTACAAACATTTAACTTCATAACGTTTTATGGTGTCAAAAGATATCTTTATGACATTTGTATGCTGTTTTTTAAACCTTATTTTTTATAGCTCAAGTTATGATACATTTAAACAGAAAAATGTATAGTTTATCAAGGTATAATATTTGAATATACGAAAAAAATCTAGTTTAGTATTAAACGTTTTGTTATTAACCATTGGGATATTTTTAAAGCACTAAAGACTACAAAACTGAACTTTAAATGATTTTGGCATATATATATATACCACAGCTTTTAGAACAAAAAAGTATCATAAACAGATTGCAAGATTCGTATTTTATTTTATTTAAAAAATATACTGAGGAAAAAACAAAAGTATAAAGCCTACTTTTGTAGTTTAAATTTTTCAAAAGTCGTATTAAAAAAAACTAAGTTTAAAACAAATAAGAAATTGTTATTCGGGAACAAGTTGAATTGAAGTATTTCAACTAAATGAAGTGAAGTAAAAAAAGTAAGTTATAAAACATCTAAAATTTTAACCACAGGCTACTTTTGATACTTAAATTTACTACAGAAAATTTTGCTTGAATATTTCATAGCGGTATGAAACGAGTATTTACCTTTTGCACATAATTTCAAATAAAAATACGGTCTGTTAAACTATTTTATCAAAGTTACCTTTAACAGCAGTTTTACCTTGTGATAATCTTAAATAGTTTAGATTTGAGAAGTTCTTAATTTTGTTTTCTTCAGTAAAAATTACAGGAAACAAAACATACAACTTCAAGTAGAAAAAAATATTTTTGTGTTATTATATCTTAAAAGCTAAATTGATGAAGTTTTTCAAGCTTAACAGTAAAAAGAGTTTGTCTGAAACAAAATAAAATTCAAGTGTTGGCGTTATCTTCAGTAAACTAAAAACTTTTGTAAGTTATAAACATCTGAAACTTGATCAAAAGGTAATTTTGATACTATAATAGAACTAGCTATAAGTTTTTGTAGTAAAACAGCGGTATAAAGCTAGTGTTTAGCTTTTGCATATAATTAAGAATATGGTATGGTCGGTTAAAATATTTTACTAATGTTACCTTTAACAGCAGTTTTACCTTGTGATAGTTTTAAATATTTTAGATTTGTGAAGTTCTTGACTTGTTAGAAAAGTTATATACCTTTATATGAACTAGTTTTTTTATTATAAAAAAATAAATAGAATTATTGTTTATTTAGAGAGAATGTTTAAAAATATTTTTTTTATCTCAATACAGAGTACCTTACTTATCTTACAGTTTGATATTATATAATGAAATTCAAACAACTTTTTTCATTTCTTAAAAAAATTTACATTAAACTTTTTAAATTGTATGTTTAAAAAAAAAGGAAAAGTTTGTCGCATTATATGCATCAATTATTTTTGTATAAACGTGCTAAGAAAAAATATTCATATGTTAGTTTGTCATAAAGTAATAAGTATTATCTTGGTTTTTGTTTCTATTTTCGATGATATAAAAATGCTTAAGTTTTAAAATGACGTAAAACATGTTTTAAGTTAAATTAAAAGAAAAACAAAATTAATCGTTTTTCATGTATTTTCTACAAAAGATCATATTAAATTTTACTTATTTAACCGTATACAAAAAGTTATTTAAAAAAAAGTATGTAGTTGTGCTACAGTTATAATTTTAGATCTTATAAAATTTATTTGGTTTTTAGTTTTACTATAAAACGCTCAAAATTTCTTAAAACCATTTGAACGCAAAAATTTTTCGATGCATCAACATTTTACTATTTAAAATTCATGTAGTAGTTTAACTTGTTAGCAACTAAATAATTGAAACAACTTTAGCTTTTAAAATGTAAAATAAACTAGCTTACATGATTATGTGGCTTAAAAAAGTACTTTTTAAAGTATAATTAATAATTTTTATAAAAAATATTAGTTTATAAGTATTAACCATATTTATAAATAATTTTGCTATAAGAATTACAGTGTATGGTAACTTTAGATACCAATCATTTAGACTTATTTTGTATAAGAAGAAATAAAGATTAGTAGGTAAAATAACTTTTTAATGTAAAAACATTAGTAAATTTAATATTTAGATCTAGTAATAAATTACTTTTAATCGTTTTATCCACGTCATTATAAATTTAAAAAAATCTTTTAATTAACAAAATGACCAATGTAAATATTAGGGCAAGGTTAAATATTTGTTAATCGTCGCTTATGGCCATTCTAAGTATAAATTTTTTAGTGTTTTGTGTATTAAAAATCACTAGTTATTATTTTTATTCGTTGCTTAAAAAAAAATCTATTTTGATAACTAATATAATCATTATTTCTATTCATGTAACTTGTCAAGATTAAACTTTTAGAGGTTGATGAATATTAGTATAAACGGAAATTAAAATCATTTGTTTCCGCTAAATTAATTAAATATCCTTGCTTAAACAAAACATTTTAGTCAAACTAAAAATATAGTTTATGCTTTAAAAACAACTTATTTATAAATTATTTCTTAAATGCCTTTTAAATCTATTTGTTTAGATATTTTTAGTTTTCGATTGTTAATTAAAATTCAAAACTTGTTGTGGAAACTAAAAACGTTTTCAAAAACTAAACAAGACAAATTGATACAATACTTTCTTTTATAACAATTTTAAGAATTAATTTCCATTAAACCTTGTCAAAAGTTTACACGATTAATTTTTGCTGACGTCAAAGTTCGGAGTATGAACAACTGGATAAAAACATGATCAATTGTTTTATTTATCTTTTGAATACTTTTAAGCAACATAAATTTCCAAACAGTTATATTAAAGTAGTACACAAATTATTTTTGTAAGTTATCATCAGTTTTTTCTGCAAAGATCCGCTTATTAAGCTGTTTTAATTTTGAAAATTAGAAAAAAAATCTTACTTTTTCGAAGTATATATAAAAATAAAGGTCTAACAGTTGTCATAGTAAAAACCAACCAAGTGATTAAATAGATTAAAAATACTAATCTTGAAGAAAATCTAGATATGCCTATTTAAGACAACAAGTAAGCTTCTCGTACAACAAGCACGTATTATTAAATCAATAAACGCCAAAATAAAAAGTAAGGTTCCTTACGTTACCTGTTAACAGTAGCAGCTGTAATTTAACAACTATTTGAAAAATTATAAATAGCACGTCTGCAAAAACTATGATTTATACAAACGGGTACAGTACAACAGTCTACAGCTGTTATGTTCTTTATAATGCAGATATTACTTAATTGAATTATCGAGTCTAATTGGTTAACGTCTGTGAAAACATTTGTCTGGCTCGACTCTTTAATTGGCAGCAGCTTTGTATACAGTACAGAAAAATAAATTTGACTTATTGGTTAAACAAATTGCTACTCCTTCTTTATGGTGGTCTACATTTTTAAAAGTTTGCTGCTAAAAATCTTATATACATCATTATTAAGATAAGTTGATGGATGTGCAAAAATAAAAGACTTGTTAAAACTAAACCTAACTCAAAAATTAAATAGTGATACAAAAAAATATTATAATAATTAAATTTGTTTGTTAAATTAGAGACATGTGTTTTTTCTTACAAATACGTTGAGTATTTTACTAAATATTCTATTCGATATTACTAGAATGTGGCACTAAAATTACCCGAGGCTTTGTAAGATTATAAACATTATAAAAATAGCACAAACTTTCATGCTTAAACAATTAAAATGTTTTTAAATTAGAAGTTATATACCAGATTACGCAATATTTGGTACAAATTTTATAAACAATGTAAAATAAAATTTATTTCTTAAACGCTTAATTTTTTTTATAGCGATTAATAAAACTGTTGAAAGTCATACTTACTATCCTAAAAAGTGTCCTTCAAAGAGTTTTAAGTTTAAGTTTGAAAAAAGTTTAAAAAATACTCTAAAAAGAGATTTTTGTACTTCTTTTAAATTATTTTATTTTTGATAAACGTTTTTTAAAATGTGTATAAACAATATGCAAAAAAAAAATTAGTCTTTGATAACTTATTTATTTAGAGATAAAAAAAAACATCAAAAACAATTGTTTTATTTAAACAAGTGTTTATAAAACAAATTTGCTTAACAAACTCCATTGGATTGATAATCTTATTTATAGTTCTCTTATTTAAGTTTTTTGTAGTTACATCTAAAAAGCTGTTCAAAAATCAGTGAGCTACAGTTAATTTTTAAAATATCGAAGATTTCTTAGTAACACTATATAGAATTTCACTATTTTTTACTTTAACCTAATTAGTTTTTGTTAAACTGAGATTCGATATAAGGAAGATCACTATTGTTCTAATGAAAACAAGGTTCAAAATTAATTAATAAAAGAATAAAAACATTTCCAGGTTACTTTTACACATTTAAAACTAAAGATGTAATAATAGTTTAAAGCATTAATTTAAAAATAAACTTATTTTTAACAAATTAGTTGAAAAAATCACAGATAAATATTTTGAAATGATTTTTAGAGTATTTTGCAGAATATTATACCAGTTATTCCGGAAATGATTTGAAATATTATTAACTCGCTTTAATGTTGTTAGCCAAAACAAAAACATTGAAAACTTTTCAAACATTTATAAGAAATATTTGATTGAAAATTATAAATTTCTGTACAAAAATAAACACAATGCCTCAGTTATATCGTGATATTAAAATGAAATAAAAGTTTAGCTCTGTAAATTTTTGTTTCCATAGAAACTAGGTTTCTATGCTGATAAAAACTGTTTGCCAAGTTTTTTTATTGATTTTAAGTCATACAGACATGATGTTTAGTAGTCAAGTAGTCAACATACAAACAAACAAAAAAATGCAACATTAATTTTATTAAGTTAAAATAAAAAATGATTATTTTCATAAAGTAAAAACATTGTGAAACATAGAGAATAAATATACATTTGTAAAATAGATAGTTTTTGTTTAAGTATACATATTTTTGTTATCAAAACATTTTAATGTTTTAAAACAGGTTCAAAACATTAAGGTAAATTATTAATATTTTAAACAATTTTCGGAAATACTGGTATAAAATTAGGTTAAAATATTTTCATTTATAACACCGCACTGTTATGTGTAGCTAATTCTTAAGAAAAGTTAGTTTTTTTATAAAAAATACGATAAAAGTTTTGTTTTAAAGTTTGAGATTTGTAGGCAATTAATGGAAAAATTACACTATTTGTTGTAAAAAGTTTTTCTATATCATACTTCGTTTTTAGAAGTAGAAATATCTAAGTCTCGCAAGATTAATTAACAACTTTAAAACTCTACTTTGATTAATTACAATAATGTGATGCAAATAAGGTAAGCAGTAAAAAAAACTATAACAATTTAGTACATTTAATTATAACATTTGTAAAGTAATTTTAAGTGAAAGGGAAGTTTTTATAATTTTTTCATTATTTAGTAGCTGCTGATATTGCTGATTGAGTGGCGGTAACGGTGGATGCAATTATTCAATAAAACTTTAATACGGTTATCAACGATGTTTACACACAAACTGTGCTGCAACTTACCGAGAATGTTACTGCAATTATTGCAAACGTAAACTTTTGAACCGTTGATCAGTAGCTGTTATGTTTCAAAAAGTTGTTTAAAATAAGCTTGCTACCAGTCTAATGCTCATTAAGAACTGTTTAAAACATTTGTTTTTGTTAATTAGGGTATGTTAACTTTTTAGAAAAAGTAAATGAATTTTCGCAGAGATTACTATCGGTTGAGTGCGTACTTTGATTAATAACAGTATTAAACTTGTTTTAAAATAGAGTTAGTAATTACTTACATTTTTTTAAAATTTCATATTTACTTTATTAAACACGAGTAAAAAAAACGTTGTCATAAATTAAAAGAACAAGGCAAGAACTAAAAAAGCAACAGCAAAAAAATAAATAACCATACATATTTGTAGCCTTAAAGCTTAAATAAATTTACGTATATTTAATATATAAAAGCATAAAACTAGTTAAATATATTTACTTAAATATTAAAAAATAATAAATTAAAGAAAAAACAATAACTATATTAACAAATCAATAGTAAAAAAACTGTTTACTTAAATATTAATTAAAATACTTTTATCAATTAAGTTAACAATTACCACATAGCAGCAAAGGTAGCGAAAAAAATAAACAAATAATTTAAAAAATATTTTCAAACAAATATCTTGAAGGAAGTTAATCTTTATTTTAAAATTTGACATAGAAGTTTAGTTGAGCCCGGTGTTTTTAGAAACAAAAAAAAAGTTTGTTTTTAAAGTACTAAAAAAGTAGTACTTATTTTAAACACTTAATAAAACTAAGTAGCAGCAAATAAAAATATTTTTATCATTATGATGTCACAATTCACTTTAGTTCAGTGAATTTGAATCTGGGCGAGCAGCTTGCTTTGTTGAAGAGTCTGACTTTAGTGGTGATGGGCTGATGGTGGTAATCTACCTGAAAATTTGTCAGAATTTCCCTGAAAAGAATTTCTATTTCCTGCTGAGCCACTCTTCTACCCGGACATTGCCTCGCTCCGTGGCCGAATGGTGTGAACACAAACTGCTCCTTGCATCTGTAAATGATAATAATTTTAAAAAACGTTTGTAGATATCATCCAAGTTTTATTTTAAAGTTTTGTTATAAAATTTATTTTAAAAAGTTTTATGTTGAAGTTTTGGTTCTAATTTAACAAAGTTTTTTAATTTAATATAATAATTTTTTTAATTTATGGATAAAGCTAATTTTTTGCTTATTCGATTATTTTTAAGATACGTTAAATAAATTTATGAATATTGAAAATTTATTGAAAATACGTTTTGTAAGAAGATAAACACACAAGTAAAAATATAAACTCACGCAAAAGGGGATTTTTTGTCCAACCACCTTTCGGGTATGAACTTCTCGGGTTTGGGAAAATATTTTGGGTCTTTGAGGTTCATCAAGTGTGATGTAAACCTAACGGTGGTTCCCGAGGGAACTTGGAAACCCCCTAAAACGAGATCTTGCTGGGTTGTTCGCGTGTTGGCGTAAGTGAGCGGGTTGAGACGCATCGCTTCGTAAGATACTGCTTTCATCCATCTGATGGAAGTTTAAGATTTAATTTAAGATAATTTTCGGATATTAGTTTTAATGAATTTTTATATTTAGATTTCCATATTAAAGATATATACTAGTTGTTTTTTCTAAATATTGTACTTTGGTGCAATAAAAAATCTATTTTTAATGATGATTAAAGTTAAGTATTATTAAGTGTAACAAATATTTATTTGTAAAAATTAAAAAAATATTTTTTTTAATGTAAAACAGTTTGCTTTAATTTAGTTAAGTACTTATATGAGGATTGTTTTACTTTAGGTTTTTTAAAGCAAATCACAAACCTTACAAATTCATCTTTAGTTTCTTTAGGATCCCCCTCCTTTGTCTGCATTGCCAACCTCCTCAGCTTCTCCTGGTACTCCTGATTTTCAGCCAATTGGTACAGGATGAACACAGAGCAGGTGGAGGTGGTATCGATTCCTCCCGCCAGCATTTCCAGGTTCAGCGTCACCGCGTCCTTCCTCGACAGCAACCCGTTGGCCACCACGTGCTCCAGCAAGCTCTTCGCTGGTTTGGCGGGCTTTTTCATCGGGCATTTGTTGGCGGGTTTTTTGGACGAAAACGGGCACTTTGACTCGTTTGGGACTTTTCCTTCTTTTTCAAGCTCTGCTAGTCGCCTGTAATTGAAATAAGTAAATTTAACATAAGTTTATAAAGTTTTATTATTGAAAACTTTACAGCTCATTCTTTACTCCTTTAGTCAATATATACATTATTTAAAGTGTATGAAAACCATAACATACATTTCTTTTAAATATGATAAAATTTTTAAGTTAAACATAGTATTAGTTCTTTAATTTTAAACTTGATGAAATGTTAAAACTTAAGAATTTTTTTCTATAAGTGTTATTTATTAGAATAATATGTACTGATAATGCTTATGTGAACTATTTCAAAAACGTCATTCAACCACTTCAAACCAGTTAAATAGAAATAAGCGCGTTACACTGAATACACGTTTGTGAAATGTTTGTTTACGGTTGTCAGTATAAGCAGCATTCGAAGCTGCGCAAGTTGATCGAATACATTGCCGGTGTGTAACCGCGTGAAAATTTATATCAGTTTAAGTGTATCAAAAAATTTCGGCTAACGGTTTATACTAGTATAACGTTTTAAAGGTAAATGTGTTTTATTATATTATTGTTCTATTGGCAAATTGTATTAATTTGTTTTAAAACCTAAAAAACTACCTCATCAACAATTACAATAAACTAATATAAATATTAATAAATTTATAATAACTTATTTTTTCAGGTTGTAAACAAACTAACTCATCGACAATTTCTCCAGCGTATTTGAACTCGTCAAGTTGCGATTTTTTCAGTATTTTCCAATCCCGAGTTTCGAACAGCTTCCACGTGGGGGCGCTAAAGGTCAGTCTTGCGCCGTAATCAAAAAATACGTCCATGCAATGCTGCAGTTTTCTCGCCGACCTCTTCACTTTATTATCTCCTCTCTTGAATAACCCCAACCTGTTAGCAGTGTGAATAGTTTAGCATTAACGCTGAAAATTAATAAATTTTTAAATTTGATTTGTAGTATGAGCCTGATAATTTAAAAAACTTTGCATAAACATTTAAAATTAATCAATTTTTTTTTTTCAAAAAGAAATAAACTATTTAAACAAAAAAAATAAAAAAAAGTTTTTAGTTTAAAAAAATAAACTAAAATCAACTAACCTCATATCAAGTAGGATAACAGCAACGGATTCGAGCGCCCACTTGTTCAAAACAAACTCGAAATCATCAACTTCCCCGCTTCCCCTTCCTATCACCTCCCGCATGTGTCTTATCAGTTCCTTCGTCACTTCCCTCTGACCCTTTCTGGCTTGGAGCACCGACTTGGGTCGCATCAGGATCGGGTTGGCAGCCGACCTGTTTCTGTACCATTCCTCTCCTGTGTAATTATGAAAACTTTGTAATTGCAATAAATAAAGTCGAAAAAATACTTTTGAAAACGTTCTAGATAATACTGATAAAAAATCGCTCAAAAAACAACATAACTTTCAGTCACGTGATGCAAATTTATTTCCAACGTGACTTCTATTATTTGCGTGTATTTCAACGTTCGGTGAAATGCCACGCAGGAATGCGAAACGCCGGTTGCTCGCACGTAACATCTTGAGGAAACGTAGAAAACGTGGTTGTTGGTTTTTCGTGCGTAAAAAGTTGAAAACAAGTTTCACGTTTACAGTTATTTAGTGTAACTTGAAATATGTTTTACATACGCAAGCTCTATCAGTATACGTTATATCAAAGCTAAAGTTTTTTGTTATCAAAAGTTTATTTTGCAACAAAGTGTTTTTTAGTTATTTTATTTTTCAATAAAAGTTTTAATTTTTAAAACGGTTTTGTTCTTGACAAATATTTATTTACAATAATACCTTGCATATTAGTGACACCAACGGGAAGTCCCTGTTGCAATCTGCTTTCCGTCAACGCCTCCAAATTTGGTCTGCAAGGGAATTTCCCTTCGTTTCTCACTAGAACAGCGACATCTTTCGGATCGCTGATGTAAACAAACTCCTCATTCATTATCTTCTCCTTGAACGTTTTACCGAAACTGTAAAAAAAAACATTATACAATCTAGGAAACATATAAACGTTTGTTTATTTAATTAAAAAACAAAACACAAAAAAAAAATAAACATCAAGCTTTAGGTGTTTTAGCGTAGTTGTTTTTTTTAAAGAGTAACACAAACTGTTAGTAGTAAACTTTCAACTTATTCATGTTTAAAAAATAAACAACAAATATCTAATTTAAATTTTAATAGTATTCAAACAAACTTTTCATGTCTGTCTTTTAAAGCAGTGGTGTATTCTTTCGGCGAGTAAGGACCGAGGAAAGTGTAATCCAGGGCCGAACCGAAAAACGGCAAGCCTTTAGGCCCCGCCATCTCACCGTAACTCTTCACTCTGCTTTCAGTTTTCAACTCGGGGGTTTTACCTAAAAGTTGCTGCAATCCATTCTGCAACTGCAGCTTGAGTTTTTTCAGGGAAATTAATTGAGGCTGGTCAGTTTGAGTTATTGAAAGCTGGGCACTTCGTCTGATGGCCTGTACTTTAGTTGCTTGAAAAGGTAAGGTTACAAGTCCTTTCTTCATTTTTAGGTTTCGTTTTAACAATAGCTAAAAAAATAATTATTTAGAACTCACTAATTTCTAGGTTTCTACAATCATTAAAATTTTAGGTTTAGTGTTTGTAAAACATTTAAAAAACAAAAAAGTTGTTAAGCGATACTTTAACTTCAAAACTTCTTAAGAGTGCCAGCTTTTACAAAAATTGATATTAGTATCTAAGCTGTTTTTTTTTCTCTAAAAGTTTTATTCTAGCCGTTAACTTAAATAGTACAGACTGAACTGATTTGAAGCAGTCGGTTATCAAGCTTAAATATTGGTGAAAAAAGGAGAAAGGATTTTTCTCAGAAACTTCAGGTCTTTTTTTCCTTCGCGCCGTTTTTGACACTAACTGGCGTAACAGAGTTTGAAACCGCTAAAAAAAGTGATGGGAAGCTTTTTGAACATTTCGTTTGTTATGATGGATACAATTTCATATACTTTATATGTATATTTATGTAATTTGATAACATTGAAAAAAAGAATAATTAAAAAAGAACTTCTGTTTTGTATAACGTAAATGCACTAAATTAAGCAAAACTTGAAATAAACAAAAAATTTAAGTTGATTATACAAAATTAATACAAGTTTTTAAAGTAATTACATAATCAAGTACTAATAGCATAGTAATGAACAAAAAGTTAAGTACAAAACTCATACACTTTTATGAAAATTTAATATTCAAAGAATTAACAATTTTCATTTGCTTAGTATTGAAGTATTCTTTAAATGCTAAATGTCTTATTAAAAATATGAAATTAATTTCATTTAAGTTTAGTTTTTAAATTAATAAATAAGCTAATTGTTTTTTTTTTAAACTAGTAAAACGTATATTATTTTCTATAAAGATGTTCAAATATAAAGAATAGAGTTGAATTTCATAATTAGTATTCCACTTGTTTTTGATATGTTGAAAACATAAAAGTGCATATCAAATTTTAAAATTTTTGATATTTTGTTTATTGTTATTAGTTTTATTTTTGTTTAAGAAAGAAAAAATAGCTAAGTCTTAATTGAACAAACAAAACATTAAACATTAAAGATAAATTTTTAAAGTCAACTGTTTAGTATAATGAATAACGAATCAAATTTTTAAATTATTTCTGAAAACTATTTATATTTATCTAACTTTTTGAAATATTTTATAGTATATCGAAAAATAATTTAAATTTATTGCATTCTATTTTAATACTTTATAAATTGAACAAAAATAGTTTCTATACGTATGCTTTTGCAAGAAACTGCTTTACTGGAATTATTTTGAACAGAAACTGATCAAACTCAAATGAACTTTACACAAACTTAATTTGTTTTTAATTTATCTACTCTTTTCATTGTATAAAAGTAAAAAAAAAGTTTAAACTACACTAAATAAACGCTTTGAATCTTTTTTATAATAATTGAATTAGCAATCTTTTATGAATACTGAATTAAAGTTATAATTTTTTTATTTAATTTATTCGAAATTAAAAACATTTTTTGCACCAAAGTGCATCTAAAGACAACAAAAACAGCATTTTCATAGCTCATAATTAACATTCTATAATTTTTTTTACATTTTACTCTAATAAAATGTTGGAAGGTAATTGTTTCAACGTAAACACAACTAAGTAAAAAACCTATACTAACAAATGTTAAATTGATTTGAATTTCTTAACTTATATACCAAACAACGAAAAAAGTTGAAGATAAAACACTAATCTTTGTGTTAAGTAAATACTAAGTATTTCCTTGTAGTCATGTGTAGATTAAAGTTCTTGTTATCAATAAAAAACTTTTGTTTTATTTTTGTTCTCATTACGTATATACACTACAAAATATTTTATGTAACTTTTTACTAAAAACTACTGTTTGCGAAAAACTACTTTTTCCGTTTCTTTTAAGTGTTTATGAGCTAATAACAATGTATTTGACGTTTTTTACTTAAAACCTACAATTTTCATAAAATATAATAATCATAAATTTAGTCCTTTTTGTAATGCAATAACTTTCAAACAAAAATATTTACGGTTATGACAGAACCTATTTATTTTGGTTTATGTTTAATAAAAGCTTCAAAAATAAGAGCAACTCTAACTGAATCGCTTAACTGTTGTAAATTTTATTAAAATCTACAAAAACAAAAAAAGCACGAACATTAATTTCTACAAACTATAGTAAGAACAAAAAGCCACAAAATAAATAAACTAAGAGATTAAACAACAACTATTTTTTTTTAGTATTTAAAATCTTAATAGGGCAACCAAAAAGAAAATATTTTGGTATACGCAATACAAACCAGGTAATTGCATTATAATAACATCGTATACTTTATATATTTAATTTAGATAATACAACTTAAATAAATTACCTAATACAAACTATATTCAAAGTGCGTAGTCTTAATAAGATAATTTCTAAACTATAACAAAATTTAGTTTGTTTTCAGTTTAAATAGGACAACAATTATCAAACAGAAAGTGTTTATGGTATGCAGAATCAAAATAAGAGAATTGCTTTCCAATAACTAAATATACTTTGAAAAACTACTCTAAACAAGACATATGTAAACAATTACGCATTAGAAACATTTGGTATGTGCACTCTAAAAGCAAAATTGCAAAACATTTATCAAGTATATGCTGTTTGTTGAGTTTAGAGAGGATAACTATGAACATTTACGCACACATAAATTGTATACTTGGTTTCGGCAATCTTTTAAGGACAACTGCTAAATAATCAGAAATTGTAAGTTTTACTTTCTTACCTATTTCAAAGAGAAAAAATGTTAGACCAAATATACCTATACTTTAATTTTAAGTCAAACAAATTTGCTGTTAACAATTAGAAACTATACTTGACATGGTAAACTATGAAGAGCTCGACTTTTAAACCATAACTAAATGTACTTTGGTAATTTCAAAGTTACTCTGTAAACACGGCTTACCATTAACCAAACAACAAAATGCTTGACAAGTGTTTTACCAAGTAATTTCTTGAACTGACAAAGTATTAATACTTTTTATATTTTTAAAAAGTAATACTCATACAAAATGTCAATGCATATTCTTATATGATACTAAATGCTGAAATAGGTATAAAACATCTATTTTCAGAAAGTACCATCAGCTAACTATAAAGTACATATAGCTTTTCTACTGCATAGATTGTAACTCATTGTATTAGTACTTAAGTTAATACGATTGCTGAACCTATTATATGCTAATATTATATTGCATAGCTTATTGAAAACTAAACAACAAAATGTATGATATTCTTTTACAAAGTGTTTTTAAAACTGACGAAATGCTGATGATAGTTATATTTGAAATACGTAAATGCTATTTAAGAATATTATACATTAGCCTTATATAAATTATTTATTCTAACCAGCCTCAACTTGGCTAAATGAGTCAGAGTGAAAAGTTATAGTTTTAAAATTTAATAATTATCTGTAATCTTGAAAGTTTTAAAAATATAATAAAATTGAAGTTTAATATAAAAAAACAACACAGTATTTAGTCTAGTTAAACGTTATTTTGTTTTAGAATAAAACTAAAAAAAAATTTAATCAAGCGCTTACTCATTAAACTAAACTTTCAAAGTTAAACTCGAAGTAAATTTACAAATGTAAACATAAACTGTAATTACAACTAGTTCTTTTTATAAAAATATTTAAAATCATTTGTTTATTACTTACAAGAAAAGTTCATAAAATATTTCACTCATATTAAACAAATTGAACTTAAACTTTTTTTTTATACGTCATAAGTGTTTATTATCTTAACTCCTCATGACTGTAATAAAATGAAGTAGTATTTAAATTCATCAAGTACAATAACAAAAGTTTGATGTCTATAATAGTAAGTAGCTTAGTTTATATTCAAAAATATATCCATCAATTTCATTGTTTAAAAATACTTAAGTAATTAAACTAGTTAAGAAATACTTCAAAATAAAACCACAACTAAGTTAAACTTAAACTTATTAAACTAACTGTTTACATTCTTATTCAAATTAGAACACAATAAAAAAGTAATAATTATAACTAATTATTATGTTAAACCTATGTAAAATAATTGTTTATCTTTTGTAACAATTACCACAAAATTCGTAAAGTGTATTTTTAAACGCAATAAAACTTACTTGAAGTGTTTTTTGCTGCGCTTATAAATGTTTGTTGTTGCAATTGTATAAAGCTGTTAAAAGGTAATTAGTACTTGAGTTAAGATGCATTAAACAAGTTGAGTAACGAATCATAAGGCTTAGTTAAGTAGCAGTAACAAAACTGTAACAGTTTACTAAAAATAGCATACATTTAATTACCATAAATTTAACAAAGTAAACATTATGTTACTAATACCTAATTTAGCTTTGGAATTTGTTATTATATTTTTTTATTGACTGCTTTTAAATGAATATTAATATTATTGGTAATTTAGTTACAATATTACATACTTAGTAGTAGAGCGAAACCATTTTTGCTTAAGTTTTTTTGTGTTGAATAGAACATTTAATGATTATAACTTTTAAAGCGTCTTTTATTCTTATCAAGTTTTACGTTAAAGCTTGGTGTTTCAAATCTTTATGATCACACTACTTCTTGTTTGTACAATAAATGTTACTTTATAATAAGCCTAGCAAGCTTAGAACTTTATTAAAATTCTATTATCAAAACTATAGATTTAAAAAAATAAAACTTGTACATGAAAATAAACTTTTCAAAGGAAATAGAAATCAAAATAAACGGAAACTTGGTGTTAAGTTCTAAGAAATCAGTCTACAACAAATACTTCACTTTTGTACATATAAACTATCACCATGATCTGTCTGTTTAAATTGTAACCTTTACTTGTAATTTTTATAATAAAATAAAACTGTGTGAATTGTGTCACAATGTTGCAAAGCTGAAATGTATAATTATATTTATGAACTTTGAGAACAGTAATATAATTCTAAAAAGTAGACAAAGTTAAATAATGAAAATATAATTCTAAAAAACGTTTAAGTTGTTAAAAGCAAACTGATTTTTTTTGAAATAAGTGATTACTAACTAATAACTTATATAAAAAGTAGGCTAAAAGCATAATTACTTTAAAATAAAACAAATAGTTGTTAAAATAGTATTAACAAACAACTTGTTTTAATTTTTTTATAGCTATTTTTAAAATTGCGTTGCCTGAAATCAGTTGTTAGTATGTTGTGCTAAGAGCTAACCAAAGTTATTTTTATTTTTTTTCGATGAAGAAAATGTCTACTAAATCTAAAAAAAGATGTGGAAATTTGTTTTAGCTACAATTTTTTAAGTTAAATACTGCTAACTACGTGATCAAAACTTAAACTGGAAACCAGCAAAAAGCTTGTAAATAAAATTTAAGAACGAATTAGCTAAACCACATAATTATATTATGCCAAATGTTGCAACGACACACTATTTTCTCTACATCAATAATGCCTTTTTTATAATTTTTAATTAGATAAAAACTGGCAATTTTTTCAATCGTCAATTTATAATAAACTTTTGGTACGAGAAATAAGATTAAACATTTGTTATTTAATGCTCAAGGCCTTTTATGAACGTATGTACTAAAGAAACTTGGTGAAAATAATCTTAAAAATTAGTTTATTTTGTCTTTTACTTGTCTTTTATACAGTATACTTTACAATTTGTATATACTTAACATAAATTTAGTATACTTATATACCTAAAGTTGCAGTTAAGTTTATAAGAGTTAGCTTTAGTATTAGCTTAAACGAAAATGCACCTTCCGTTTTTTTCAAACTTAACAATTTGTTTAGACTATTAGTAGTAATTTGTAATGAGAGTTTTTATTTAAACAATTAATAGCTCAAAGCATTTTTTTCTATCTTATAATATTCAAACTATAAAAGCAATATAAAAACAATAAAAACGAGTTTTTATTTTTAGATTTAATTTGTTTGTATCATTAACCATTCAAAATAATGAATAATAAATAAATTAAATTCAAATTTTGTTTTTGTAACTAAAACATAAACATGGTAGTTTTTGTAAGTCTAAAATATCTGTTTTTGGCCTAAACTCTGTGAAAACTAGTAACATAACATTAATTTTAATTGAATTGTGAATAGTATATCAAGTTTAAAACAATTCGAAAAATAGTTAAAAACTTTTAGATCAATCTTAAATTAGCTGCTAAAATTTTTAATTGAAATTAATATCAGTTTTTACTTTCGTTTTATAATTAATTACAAAAATTTTCAAAGATGTTTAAGTGTTTTTTAACTTTATCAGGCTAAAGAATTTATTACTACTAAGTTTATAATTGATAATAAGAGTTAACTTCATAAGAAATATTAAATATACACAACTTTTAAGTACTGCTGATTTTTTAGTATATAATTAAAAGTAGATTATTTATTAAGGTCTAATTACAAAACTTAAGTTGGTGTTTAAGAATTTATTTTAATAGGATTAAGTTACATAATAATAATAAAATTTTATGATGCGCAAAAAATTAAAACATCTAACTACTTTTTAAAGAGCTTTTTTAAATCAGCTCTTTAAGACTTTATATATTTAAAAAATAATAACGTTATCGATTTTTATTTGTTTATCAGTTTAAAACATTTAACACTAAACTCAAACTTGATGATAAGTGATAGTTTTATAAAGTTAAAACGTATTTATAAATTTTACAATTGCTGATTACATTAAGTATGAAATCGAAATTAGATAACATATCTTACTCTAACACCATGATAAAATTGTTATTTTAGTTTTTACAAAATAGATACTTATCATTTAGGTCGTATTTTTGCGGTGTAAACAGTTTGTCTGTATAACTAGTTCACACTTAAATAACCTAATGAAAAGCATGATTAATTTTTCATGTGGAAAAACTATCAAAGAAGTTTTTAGTGTTTAGTAAATTTAATAAAACCTAAAGTTAAACATATTCATCGAATTTTAACCATATACCAGTATTATAAATAAATAAAACTAAGAAAATTGTTTAAATTTGACGTAAACATTTTTCAAAATGAAAAGAGGGTGTAATTTTTTTTGGATTAATTGAGTTCAGTTAAAACAATGTTTAATTTGTTATGATTATAGTATAACTAGCCAAAAGATATTTCTTTTACGTAAACATTTTGGTATTTAGATAACAGTTTTATATCTAAATTAAAATTTCAAATACAAATTTTTATTTTTGAAACTATGTTTTCTGCAAAGACGAACTAAAACTAACATACTTTTATATAATTAAACTGTTAGAAGCTAAGTGAGCTAAGGTAAGCTTTTATGCGAACTAAGTAAAACTAACCATTTATTATAAAATGAAACTGCTAGTAGCTAAAGAAATATTTTAATTATGCTAAAATATTACAAACAAAATTATTTTAAACTTTGCTAGCGATGTACAAAAAAAATGTAATACCTTTTTTTTAGCTCGAGTTTCAGAGCAGAAAAATTAATATTTTAATATTAAAAATTTAGTTACATAATAAGTTTAAAACTATTAGAGCTTATACAAGCTATATTTCCTTCATGTTTTTTGTCACATGAACATTAAAACGGTCGTAAACAAAGTTTTTGATATGTTTGTTGATTATTAAACAATAAATTCCAATACAGTTTTGACAATTGATAAGTGTTATACTAGAAACATTAAATTTTAAACTTTTATAAACTCTTTAAGTTTTAAATATTGCATAAAAAAATGAATTCCATTACTCTTCTTTAGTTTTATTTTAAGCTTAAAGATTTAACTCTACATTAGATAAAAAAGATTGAATTTTTTTAGATAACTTTTTATGATTTAAAACCAATTTTAACATATTCTACTTTTGTAAAAATCTTAGTTCAATGATTAACTTTTGTGTTTATTAGTTTAAGTAAAATTCGTTTTGTTAATAATATTTGTTTTGAAAAAGCACTCTTTAAAAACAAAATTCTAAGTTTCATTTTAAGTTTTTCTCCTTTTTTTTATACTATAATGAAATACAGTTATGTTATTGTTTGAAAATTACATATTAAAAGTTGAAGAAAATGTTGATTTATTTTTTAAAGTGCAATTTTTTCTTTTTTAAAGATTATTTTTGTTGCTGAAAAATAATCACTCTTATTGTGTCATTCTGATTTTCTTAAAATAAAAACTAAAATTAGTTGTAAGCTATTCAAACACGATCTTGTTGAAACTGATACTTTAAATGCACTCTTGCACTCAATGTTTGTGCTTAAAACCTATGCTATGATGCAACTATGTTGCAATTAAACGCATAAATACAGTTAAAGCTATTTATAACTCATAATTTCTGTAAAAACATGTAAGTTAGACTGCAATATAGCGTTTATACTTAACAAAATATTTGTTTTACCAAAATTTATATATTTGTAAAGTGTTACTATTTTCCGGAAAACTTTAGCAAAATTAAATTAAAAAACGTATAACAAATTTGTAACGTTTTAATAAACTATTGATAGTTTTTAAATAGTTTTATAACTAAATATTTGTAATATAACGACTAATCATAATGTTTTGCATTGTAATAAGATATATGGAAAAATATATACATCTTTTGCAATTTTTGTTTAGTAAATAACATCCGAAAACATGTAGGTTGGTTTTAGTAAAAAAAGCACAAAAGTTAATTTTTAAAGTAAAGCAACAACTTTTCAATTATCAAACTATTTGTTAACTACAACATATGCATTAAAACAATTTACAATAATGTCTTGCATCGTCTGACCGTTAAACCGCTTTTTATCAAATTAAAACCAACAACCATACATATTTTCCTGGAAAAACTTGCGGGATTGAATTAATTAACCGCTTAACTAACTTATCAACTTATCAGTCGCATGTTGCCACAAAAAAATATTTAACATTTCCTTATTTATGTTTATCAATATGTTTTAAACACTAATAACTATCGTCTTATTTTAAAACTTAAAAGTACAGAAAAAAAGTAATTACAAGTTTATTTGCAAAAAAAAGTATTGTACCGTTTTTTATAAATTATGTTATTTTAATTACTTTTATGGTAATTTGAAAGCGACATCTAAATTTTAGAAGCAAAAGAATGCTGAAATAAATATCTAGATTTATTATAAAACCTAAAACTTCTAATTTGAAGATCGAAATAATTAAATTCATCAATGCATAACAACTTTTTTGCCGTTGTATGGTTACAAGTTAATTCCAAATTTATTTGTCTGGATTTTAATTTGCTATTCTGAGGAATTTTTTTTTTGTTTTGTCGAAGTAGGTAAATCTTCCTTAACCTAAGTTTTCAGTGATCAAGTAGGAATTTAAACCTATATATTTTAAAATATAATATATATAAATAACCAATAATATATTTTTTTATATTGGCAATATTCAGTTACGCTATGAATAGGTAATGTCATAAAACATAATATCAAAATATATTAAATCAAAATTCTTAACTAATTAAAAACCTTATTTGAAATATTGAGTACAAAAACAATATCATAGTCTCTATGAATTTAAGTCGAAAAACTAGTTAAGTTAGTTGACGTGTAATCCGTTAAATTGCAATGTTTTATGATGAATGCTTCTACTGTTTTTAATAAGTTCTTAATAAGTAGCATATACAACAAATATCACAATACACAGCATTAAGTTATTAAAATTAATAATCAAAATAATGCAAGTCTAGACCGAAGTTAATCCTCAGAAATCGGTAATTATTGCTCTGGGCGAAAAAATTAAGTACTTAAAATTAATTTTTAAATGTTGATAGTAGTTAGTAGTTATCAAAAATATTATAACGAATTGTGTAAATAGGCTTTTTATAAGTAAGATATTTTTACCAGCCGAGATTCATACTTATTTCATATATATTAATTGATATTTTTAATATCAAACCAATGAGTTAAAAAAAGTACTGAACTGTATTTATTATAAGGTTTATAACTTTTTCATAAGCTGGAACACCTTTAAAAATTGTAGTTTTAGAAGCTGAAATGAAAAGTGTATTATGTAGCAGCAGCTTGCAAAACTGTTGTCAAACCTAACAACTAGTTTCCCGTATATTTTTGAAACATTTACTTTTTTTTGCAGTGTTTCTCAAAAGTATTTTTCCCAGTAACTATCATTCCAAGAAGTGTGAGCCCAATTAAGCTTGTAATGTAAATGTTTTGACAAGATATCTTTTATATGTTCAGCGCATACTAGTCTGCGGAAATTGAATATTAATTTTTTCTCGTAGTATATTTCTTGTACATTAAGAAAATAATTTTTTTACTGTACTCTAAAGCATTCAAATTCAAAATTATTACTTAAGTACAATAACCAAAGTTTTTTCTTAAACAAACAACTTATTTAACTTTTTTAAACAAATCATAATACTCTGTATAAAAAACACAGGAAAATAACATGGTAAAATACCTAGAAAACTTCGCATTATTAATGTATAAATACAAAAAATGATTAAAACAACATAAGATTTGTTTTAAATATTTTTGTCTAAATATGCTTCATCAAAACATAAATATTCTTGCATTTGCAAGAAATTATTTTATAAATAAGGTTCTGCCTTTTTAATACTTATATGTACTTTTCTACAAAAATATAAAAACAATGGTAATTAGTCTTCTTATTTACATTTGATTCATTCATTTAATTATTTTACTTTAATTACAACCTTATTTTTTATGTTTACAATGAACAGTTATGAATTTAAGCGAAAGTAAATTTGTTAGACGAGCAAACTGTATTATTTTGTCGCAAAAAAGCAATATTATTCCCTTACGATTTGTTATCTATCAGCAGCAAAGTAAATATTTTGTTTTCATAAACAACATTGTTTTTGTTTAATTGCAAAACAAGTTTATACTGTTCAACCTTAAAAATAATTAACAATGCTTAAGTAACATCCATGGATTTTAGGCTAAAATGGAAATTGTAATTCATTCTAAAAAATATATTTAAATGCAAATTTAGAGTTAAAAATAATATAGATCGTAAATTTTTTACTCCTAAATTTTATATAAAATTTTAGCTCGTTGAGCTGTTTATAAATATAATTGATACTATTTTGTAGTTATAGTCGGTTTTCAAAAAACAAATTAAATTAAAACATATTGTAAGAAACTGCTTCATTGGTAATTTTCAAAAAGTTAGTTACTATTTATATATAAAAATAAATTTTAAAAGCAATTATTAGCTTAATATATAGAATAATTTTTTTTTTGAAAATTACAACATTAAAAATATACCTGCAAGGTTGTTTTATTTTAACTATTGGTGTACTGTGTTGATATAATTAAATTCTAAAAATTTATTGTGTTCTTTACTAGATGAAAGTATTTTTATTTATTTTTTATTTATAATTACTTAATTTAAATACAGTAATACTAATTACTTCAAGTATTGCATGTTAGATTAATTTTAAGTGTTACCAAAAAATTCAAACCTGAAAAGTGTACCTGGTTTTGATATCTCGTTCTAATTATCGATTTTTTATTCTCATAAAGTTTATTTTATACACTATGTTATTTATTTATATATTACTTTTGGTACCTTATTTTAATAAGATATTCGTTTGTAAAACTTCTTATACTGTGTTATTAAACAATATCTTATTAAGAATATCTGAAAGCTTTTAACAATGAGGTTAATGATTTATAAGTTAGTTTTAAAACATGTGTGTATTATCTAAATAAATTTAAATATATTTTCATGCAATTGTATATTTTAGTAAATAAGTCTTAAAAGTTTAATAAACATTGCGTGAGTTACGTCCGTTCTACAGACATAAAATTGAATGTTTTTATAAAAACATAATCATTTTACGCAAATAACGTAAAACGTGGGAACGTGAGTGATTACGAAAAAATTCTACGTATCTGCAATTATTCAGTGTACAATTTTTTGGAATTAACATATTTATTTATGGTATAACATTTGTTTTAGTTTTTATTTGAACATGAACATTGTTCGTAATATCAATAACTTTATAATTATTATTTTACAAACTCATTCAGTTTTCGTAGTTATACATATTTAATTGGTTGTCTATAATATGAAAATTTATTGTTTATAGTTTCTTTGTAAATTCACTACTGATTTGCCAATGAAAGTAAATATGTTAACGTTAGCAATACTAAAAAAAGGAAAAACTTTATCATAAGTTGATACTCAATTTCAAAGTTTTACAATAAGCATTAAACTTGCAAAAATGATATTGCTAACGTTTAAACACTTTTTTTTATTATTATTGTTACTTTATATTTTTATATTATAGCCTTTAGTTTTTTATAGATCTTTCTTTTATTACCATTGTATATTTAGTATTTTTTTATGAATAATTTTGAAAGTTGATTGTGAATAAAACTGTTATCATTTAAATTCAATACCTGAATAGACAAATAAGTTTTATTAACTGAAATAAATCTATAGTAACTTTCTGCCATATTTATTAAGTTTATAAATTAGTAAGTTTACAATAAGTATTAACAGTGCTTATAACAAACTGATTGATTTTACATTAAATATGTTAGATTATAATGTATAAATTAGATAGGCATTTAAAGTTGAAAAAAATATAAGGTTAAAAATGTATATAAAATTTTTGCAAGTAAGCTATTCATCATCGATTTAACAATTTTAGTGATGCTTGCATTGTTATTTTGAAAATCATTTTTGTTTTCTTACCTGCTTAACTTGTGATAAACAATCGTTTTAAACTATTTTAAATACCAGATAGAACACCAAGATACAACAGTGTATGGCTTTTGCGTTATTTCGTTGTTAGTTTTAATTTAAATTTATAACATTTAAGCAAACAATAAAGAGTATCAATACTTATGTAGAAAATTTGAAAAAAAAAAGTTTTATAAGTCAGAATAAACAACTTTTTTCTATGATAATAAAAACACATAAAAACAGTTTTGGTTCGATTGAATAGCAAAATGCTAATTTCAAAGAAATATTTATTAAAAACAAATTTCGGAGCTTTGTTATTTCATCGAACATTTATGACTTGTCAACTCCATTAAGTTCCGAATTGCCGAGTATTTACCACAAAACAAACTTCACACACATTATTTGTTTGCTGTTTATTATTTTAAGTAGTATGAAAAAAATAGAGTTTTTGAAAGAAAAACAATAAGAAGTTTCGACAAAATTTAAATGTATTGTTACATTTAACTTTTGTTTTTACTTAAAAATGAATTAGTTAATTTTAAGTTTAATATAATAAAAAGAATATTCAAAATAATTGCTATCAAGCTGTAACTAAACTTAAAGTACCTGCTAAGCAAACAAAAGAAATAAATAAAAAAAAAATTACATTAGTACGATACGTGAATTGTTTTATATTTTTAATCGTTTATTTACATCATCAACATAACTAATAATGTTATCAAAATTTACATTTTTTAAGTATACTTAATTTTCTTTTTGTTTTAAAGGTTATTTCAAAGCTTAAAAATAAACTAAAAGTCGTTATAAAAAGTAAAAGCATGAGAGGATATATTTTGAATTAGTAAACATAAACACATAAATCGGTTTTAATATTCTTTAAATTTTGAGTAAGCACAACATTTCTAAGTTATTATAAAAATAACAATTTATTACTTGTGTATTAAAAGTCTTCGGTAAAATATAAAATAATTCATTTTAACTTTTTAACTTCATAAAATTTATAAGTTTAAAGGTAATTATTTTATTAAAGTTATAACTAATTTTATAAAAACCTATTAGAAACTCGTTTTTTAAATGATAATGTTCGTAAAAAATAGGTTTCTTTCAACGTTAGCACAACTGTATAAAATAACCTCAATTAATCTTATTATATAAAGAAAAAAGTATTTGTTAGTTTCACTTAGGACTTATGACGTATGAATACTACATATAAGAAAATCATATGTTTTATAAGTAAGTTCCGTCTAAACTAAAATATCACAAAAATTTATACATTCTTTTAATCCTGAGGTCTGGAGTTTCAAAATAGAGCATTTCAATTGGTTTTTTTAGAGGTGTATGGAAAATGAAGCCATTTCTTTACACTGAAAACTATCAGTAAAAATGCATTTTGTTCATGTTTAACAAAGTCTATACATATTGATCAAAGTTTTGTGGTATATGCAGATAGTTTACAGTAGGCGTTGGCAACTTTTCAAGATGGTTTTACCAAATAAATCTTCAATAAAGAAAATTCTACGAGACACGTAATTTTGAAAAACTGTATAAAGAAATATGAGAACACGAAGTAAGAACAATCAGTATACTTACAATTAACAATATTTAAGCTACATTACAGTAAACTTTTCAATAAAAAACTAAAAAATAGTTTATAATTTTAAAACAAAACAGCAAATTCAAAATGATAGTTGACAAAAGCTTAATTTGGTTCAAATGGCGTCCAGAATAGTCAAGATTCAATTTTTATCACAATTTTGAATTATTCAGGTATATCTAGCTAAGCTATATTTATATGCACATTCACAGTTAATTACTGTTTCTTTCTGAAAAGAATGATGCTTTGGTATAATAATGTTATTATGGCCATGGTAATAGTAAATTGTAGAAAACTAAACTCGTACATTTTATTCAAATACTGTTAAAACTATTTCAATTACTAAAAGTTTTTTATTTAGTTAATTTAATTTTTAATATTATTGAGCTTTATAAGTGCAAGTAGTGTTAAGTCTTTTTAGTTACAATGTCATAAAAACATGTCTTGAAAGCAGTATTCGTTCCTTTGTTTTTACAATTTAAAGTGCCAATGCATTACACAACTTTATTAATTGAATACCCAACTCCAAAAAAAAAATGCTTAACGTTTTTGTTGTTAAATGTAATAATCAATAGAAAACATTTGTTTAATGATAGAAAATTACATATAATTTATTATACAATATAGTAAAGTTTAAAGCAAAATGTTTTTTTATCTTTATACGTTTTAGCTCCTTAGATGCACTAAATGTTTAATAATAAAAGTAGTTTAATAAAAAAGTGTTCTAACTATAAAAGTATTCAAACTTTTTGAAAATAGAAAACGAAATTCTTATTAGATGTATCTAGGGTTTCAGATTACAGTTTAGCTTAAATAAGGTTGATTGGTAAAAACATTACTGATATTCCGATATTATGTTTCTATTATTTGTTTTTCTATCAACTTTAATGTATTTTTTTTAAGTATATCAAATAAATTATAAGTCTTTTGTTGTACTTTTAAATTAATTTAATTGCTAAAAATTTATTATAAAGTTCTTTAAATTGCGTAAGAGATATTTAAAATAGTTTATAGATTTTTATTTATTTAAATTTTCGTACTACTTTTTAAAGCAGAACCTTTACATGATTAACGCATCTAGACATTACAAGATTAGTTTATAAATCAACACTAGCAACCATTGCTGCTAATTTCGAATTAACGAATGCAGTATGATATGATTGTACACATTGATTTCAGCAAAAGTTAAGCGTTATTTAAATTAATGCGACTAAATTTACAACTTTTTAATTAAAGTAAGCTACTTAATGGATTATTTTTAAACTAAAAATATTTGTTACTAAAAATATAAGCATTAAGTAAACTTAAAGTGTTTAAAAAATGATACTGTAGTTCAACTAGGTAAAAATGTATTAAGTCAAGTATAAACAGCTTTACTATACAATACTAACTTTTCAAACTTATACTACCCTCTGTCTACGGATTAACAAACATATAAATAATACTTAGGATTATAGATTTGCATGTAACGTTTTTTACTTTAGAACTTCAAAAAGTGACAATTTAGACCGAAAGTAGTTACCACAACAAAGTTGTTCAAAATCAGTATATTTACATTAATGCAGCTTGTAAAGATCATAAAGTAATCGACGATTCAGATGAGACTAATCAGTAAACTTTTAAATCAGTTCTTGAGAGATTGATAATTTGAAAATTTTTGTAAACAGGTTTTATTGGTATTAAAGTTTTATCTAAAGGTTGTTATTCTAAATATAAATGTTTTTAGCGCTGTATAAATTGAAAACATTTTTTTTTAAATTATTGATTATTAATTTGTAATATTGCACAAAATGTGAGTTTTTGATTTGAATGAGTTTGAAGTTATATTTTAAGACTGTAAAGGTTCTGAAAAGACTATCAATTTTTTACGACATATGAGTTAGAATATAATTGAGTTGAGGAAGAAAATATATTTTTCTAACTTAAATTATGTGAATAACTGTTATTATATGTAAATGTTAAAAAGTTTAGTCAAAATCTATTTTTGCTTGCAAATGCTAAAATTTAGTATAAGAAAAAGGATTTACTATAAAAAAAATTATTTAATTAATTTTGTAAATAAACTACCATTAAAAAAGGAATTAATTTTTTTTGAGTATTTAACAATTTCTCGGAAGTTTTTTTAACTGTTACTTGAAAAAAATTTTTTTCTAAAATAAAATTCTATTAAAAAGGGAGTTAGTTAAAAAATTTTAAAAAGTATTAGATAAAAAACGTGTTATAAGAAATTCAAAATTTTACATAGTACATAAAAATATCTAAATTTAAACACCTAATTTATGTTCACTATCTACGCACAAAAGTATGTCTATTTACGTGATAATAATCTCAAGACTATAACCACGTTTCAATCAAATAGAAACTCAGGTTGCTACTGGTTACCAGACTGTTACTTTATGGTAATATTATAGTGCATTATTCAAAACATTTTATGTAATTTTTGTGTCATATAACATAAAAATAAATTGATACTTAATACAGTTTTTAACAATAACATCCTATTTCAAGTAGTTAAATTATAACATTTTATAAATTTATCTCCCAATTCCTTGTTTTTAGAGAGTATCAGATAAAGTAAATGCAAACCTACAAAAACTATAGAATATAATGTGACCTTAATATCAAGTCAAACATGTATTCGAAGACTAAGCTGTGCTATAGATTTGTATATTTTGTAAACAAAACTTACAAAACATACTTTATGAAGTTTAAATAGAATGTAATGTAGTGATATTAATTTTTATTTCAGTAATTAAAGAAAAGTTAGTTAAAAAGTGATTTTTATAATCTTATTTTGTTCTATTAAAAAAATATGTTTAAGATAATAGAAAACAAGTTTATGATTACATTTTAAGCATTAAAAACACTATGTTAGAATATTCATCTAGTAACAATGAAAAGTTACAGAGCAATTAGCTTTAAGTAGAAAAAAGTGTAAAAAAACATATACAAATATATTATTTAATTTTTAATTGCATGACTACATAATTTTTACATAATTGCTATAGACTAGATGTTATACTTAAGGAAATAGAGTTATAGAGGTTAATGACAAATAAATTCTTACAATTTAAATTCTTAAACAATAACTCAAAAAAATATGTGTAAATGAAAATAATAGTAAGTAGGTTAAACTATTACCCATTTATAACGGTCAATTTATTAAGAATTTCTTTAAATGTACAAAAAATCTAGCATTTTCTCTATTTTGAAATAATATTTTTGAAATTTTTATTCAACACTTTATTTTTAATTCCATAAACAGTTTTTAGAGAGTAAACTTTTATAAATAACAATTTGAAAGTTTAAGACTTAAGTTATAAAAAAACTTATTTTTTGATAAAAACTATTTTATAAAAGATTAAAACTTGTTTTCTACATGTTGTTGAGTTATCATTACTTGATTATTATTCAACTTTTTTTTTCCACAATTAAATATATATTTTCAAACAGAGACCCTTCTTTTGTAACAGGGGATTTTAATAACTCAATACTTATTTTAGTATGAAAAAAAAAAGTTTAAACTTACTAAAATATTGTTTTTTTGTAACCTACAAAATGTTTGAAATTTGTTTAGTTTTTTAATACATACTAAACTAAATTGAAATTGAGAGTTTTAAGGAAAATTTTTTAAAAAACAAGTGAAAAAATTAGTAGACAAATATGATACAAAAATAAATAATTTTTTAACTAAACTGGTCGTAAGAACTACACTTTTGATTTGGTTTTATTTTTCAGGAACAATAAGCTACTTTCACTAAAAGTTGTAAGTTTACTGAGATTGAACTTAGTCTTTCTAATTTAGTTTATGTTAACATTGTTTTCACTGTTTATTTGTTAATTATTTTGTTACCTTTAAATATTTATTTTAAATACTTTATTTATTTTAATATTACTTTTGTTATTTATCATTTGTACTTTTTATTTTAATTATGAACTTAACTTTAGTTTATTAACAGTTACTTATCATTTTTTCTATGAAAATTTGTTTAAACTAAAATCATTTTCATCGTTGGAAATGCTTAGCTTGATGATCTGTGTACAAAATATGAGCTTTTTTCTTTCTTAAAAATTAATCATAACTGTTATACTACCACGATGCACAAAAACCAGTGTCAACTTTTTAATTTTAATTCCTATTGATAATAGATAAATAAAAAAAAATATATTTATGAGAAGAATTTCATCAACGCCGGTACAGAATGATGTTTACGCACCAGATCTGTATATTTGGTGATCAAAAATCAAAAATTTTGTTTAAACTTTCGAATACTACATCATCATAGAAAAAACAAATTAGGCAGGGAAATAAAGGATAAAAACATTGCATTTTTTCTTATATTATTTAAAGGAAGCGCGCATGCGTTAGTGCTTCTCCCGACGCTAAACCCTTGGTTTCTAGGTATCAATTAGACCTACATTACATACACACTTTTTAATTTTAGCCCTTTTAAAAGATTTAAGAAAACGAATTGTTGGAACTTGATTAGTCCGAAATTTAAAAGTCTTTATAAAGCAATTTATTTAATTCATTTACTAAACAAGTTGTACTAGATTTATAAACAATGCGTGAATTGCGTCGGTTTTATTCACGTAAAATTGAATGTTTTTATCAAAACAGTTTTATTTTCACGAAAATACTTGAAACGTAAGTGATTATTAACAACAGTTTAAAATTTAATACGTTTAATATTAATATTTGTGTATATTTACTGTCAGTTATTCATAACAGCTGTAAATAATATCATTTTATCAAACTTTACTTTTAAAATTATATTTCTATACCGTAGATTATTCTAGTCTTACCAAATAAATATGGTTTTTGATTTATTGCGTTCAGTTTTTAGCTTACAATTATATTTTTCCTTAACTCAAATATTAATAAACTCATCTTTCTTATAACAGAGAAATTTTGTTTCAAATGCAACAGTTCAAAGTCTTAAGTCTTTTAGTCCATTAGATAGAAACATATACAGATTTTGATCAATTGTATTTAGTTTTCAGGCTACAATTAAATTGTATTGCCCTGAATCAAGTAAAAATCTTTTAAAGATGAATTCTTTAATTTTTAATAGTTAAGGAAATGGTACTAAAAAACAAAATTTGGAAGGTTATAATGAAAATGCAATTTACACTTTTCTTATAATAGAGAGTTTGTTGTTTAAATAATACAGTTAAAAATCTTAGGTTGTTTTAAATCTTGAAGCTTTGTTAATCTATTAGATTTGTATTCTAAATTTTCTAGAGACTTTCCTTATCAAAGCTCTAAGGTTTTTAAAAAGCTACTTAGACAGTATGCTACATTTAATTACTCTTAAAATTCAGCTGCGTAAGTAGAACATGGCAGTATATCGAGGAAAAAAAGATTTTAAGTGAGTCTTAAATAACGTAATACTCGTTTACTTTATATAGATTTTATTGATCACAGAAATTTAGTCATTGTATTTTACAAGTTTAAAAAATAATGAACTATTTAGGAAATTCTTATTATAGTTATGTGACATAGAGTTTATTTTTATTTACTGAAAAAATATCTTAGGAGAAAAATAAAAAGGAATGTTTGTAAGTAAACCGAAAAATATTGCCAAAACACAGTTTAGTGTATTTTTATCTTTGTAAAAATAGTGTTTGGTTTCTAGTATGTCTGCGGGTTTTATTTGAAACCTAAACTTTGATTAGACAAGTTATTTACATAAAAAACTGTGCTGTAGAATAAACACTTTAACTTAGTCTTTTTAAAAGTCTGTCTAGTTATTTAAAAAAAAAAAATTTTGGTATTACAGTTTTTTTACTTAATAGATTTCAATGATAATAACAAGTTTATATTTCAACAGCTTCTTTGATTTTTAAATTATACAAAATTTAAATAGTTTGTTGACTTATAGCTCATACTCTTGTCATTTTAAACATCATTTTAAACTTTAAACTTACTGTCACAAAAAAGTTTTTTGATTTTCTTACTTAAATAATTATATTAGTGAAACCAAACTTATAAGATAACCAGAGTGGAAAGTTTTAAAAGAATAAGAAAGCTTTTAGTTTTTAAGAAGCAAAAAAAAAAAAAAAATTAAAGGTTTTAAATCGGCTTTATAGATCTATCACTAATATTTGGTGTTTTTTGAAATAATTACTTTAAAACTCTTTCAATTTAAAATAATTTCTTACAATTAGAATAAAACCTCATTTCTTAAAATCAAAATGTATAAGTAAAGGAAGTGTTAAATACTATTTTTCTAAGCACTTTATTTTTTATATCAGTCTGATATTAAGACAGTATTAGATAAGCTGTTAAAGGATTTTAATATCTCATGAATAAATTACATGGTTTTTGAATTTTAAATGTAAGTTTTATATTTCTAAAACTTTTGCAATCCAAATATGAAGTTCAAATTCACACCCACGATTAATGTCGATAAAGATAAAATATTTAAAAATAACAACTTTTGTTTTGTAAATATTTTATGTGTTTGTAGGTAAAATGCCTCGGAAATAAGCTTTTGTTTTTATCTACTTAGATTAAAAATTCTGAAGAAAAATATATGAAACTAGTTCACAAAACTTTTAGTAATTGTATAGTTGTAAAATATTATTACTGAAAAGCTGTTTAATGTACTAGCGGACATTGAAAAAATATAAACTATAAAATTATATTTGCCTTATAACTTGTATACCACGCTTTTAAGGAAGCTTAAAGTTCTTATTTTAATATTTTTTTACTATATCTACTTAAAATGATACAAGTTATGCATTTTTTTACACTTTATACACAGCAATCTATTTTATGTATGTTGTCCTGGACAAGACGTTAAAAGATATTTGTGGTGTGCGATATTCTTATGAAGATTTTAGCTTTAATATGTTTTAAAAACCTATTAAGTTTTAACTTTTAAAGTTTGAAAAATGAATTTCAAACTCAATAAAACAACTTACGAAGATAAAATTCACATTAAACAACGATTTACTCTGGCTTGCGTTTCGTAATTGAAATGTATAATCTATCTGGGAAATTTGTTAGCTGATTTCTTAGAAGATCTTTCTTTTAAACTATATTTTTAATAATTATCACATTTTAGTAGGTATTTAAACTGTCTTTGAGTTTTTGAAAAATGATCACACTAAAAATTTGATAAAGTTCTTACTAAAAAAAACCTTTTTATACAACGTGATGCTATTTTAAGCTAACATCTTAAACAGTAACTAGTTTTTAAGTCTAGCAAATAAAAATAAATAATCAATATTTGTCAAATATATAAGTTAGCTCAACTTATGTTTAAAAAATACATTTTAACAGACTTTTATTTTCTAAAGGAACTGTATTTTTATTATTTTTAAATAAAACAAGCAACAATTTTTTTTTCAACATTAGAGAACCATATACTAAACAAATCAAACAAGTTTTAAAAACAATGCGTGAGTGTCGTCGGTTTTATTGACGTAAAATTTAATGTTTATTTTAAAACAAATTATTTTCACGCAAAAAACGTGAATAAAATATAAAATATTTGTAACTTTGTAAGAAATTTTATCAAGCTAAATAATGATTAATAAAAAACATTAAGAAAAATGTATATGATAGACCCATTAAGGATATTCAAAAACGCCCCTGTCAAACATTGTTTAAATCTAAAAAGTTATTATAAGTATAATCTGATAGTATTGTGTAAAAACAATACAAATTTAGATATACATATTCAAAAAGTAATAGAAATTCTGTTAACATAGTAATGAATGATCATTGTAATATCCCTATTTTTTTTTGTATTATATAATTCTTTTCACTAAAAATTATTCTATTTTAAAACGAAGACGTGAAAATACTTTAAAATACTCTAGACTTAATCAATTTTCATTTAGTTTTAAGTAAAAAATAATGTTAACACGATATATGTAAGCAATTATCTTGGCGTTTAAATGCTTATAACTATTTCAAAGCATTTGTGTGAAGTTTGAATTACAAACTTCGAAAAAAAGTCGACAAAAAACTTAATTATTTCGAGTGATTTTTCTTTAAATTACTGTTTTATAACTATACTGTTTTGTTTAGTACAGCTAAAAAGTTGCCTGTACTAAGAGTTGTTATATTTGAAATAGATTTCAAATACTTTTACCTTTAAAAGATTGATCACTATTTTTTTGTTGCTTTAAATGCGAACGTTGCTTTAATATATACTTAGTTATTAAAAAAATATATATGATGTTATACATAGTTTATCAATTATTTTTAAATTCAAGTTCAAAAAAACATAGCGAACAAAATTTTAAGATTTTTCATTAAATTTTACACTTCCCAGAAGTTTATTTTATTACACAGTGAAAAGATTTTAAAACATTAAAAAACAGTACAATGTTGAAGTTTAATTGCAAGTTATTGTTTATTGTACTACTTCTATTTTTATTATTATTTTGCAGCTGTATTTAAACAATAACTAAGCATATGTAATACTTGAAGTGTTCAAAAACATTACAGTTAAAATTCCGAAATAAACAGCTGTACATGTGTATGTTTAATTGCTACATTTTTTGCCAAAATGTTGATTAGCAGTTTAAATTTTGCAGCTACTAATACATTGCAGAGTGTTGCAACTGATCACTTATTCATATTTAATTTGAAATTAAAGAAAATTAGTAATAATTTATAAAATTCAAGTTAAGTATTTTTCATATTATCGATTTTTTCTTATCCTTGTATTTTGTTTAATAAAACAAAAAAATATGAGAGAAACGTTTTCCACTTTAAATCTTATTAGACTAACAATTAAACTAACTTTTGTTCAAATATATTTTCTAAAAGTAATATTAAAAAAAAACACTATGTATTACGAAAAATACTTTTTCTGTTTTTCTTTGATTGTTATTTAATAAAAAATTGATTATATTAATATATAAGAGTTGTAAAAAAGAGATAAATTATAAATTTGTAAGTTAAACAACTTTTAAGATCTGTTTTAACCGTTAGAAAAAAAATATAAAAGTATTTTTTTGTCATCATCATAAGCATATTTATAAAACTTTACATGCTAACGATAAATAAATGATTGAGTTGTAAAGTTATATTAAAATAGCATTCAAATAAAATTACATATGTTAAAACAATAAATTCTTGAAGGGTATATGCTATATTTATGTTGTTTATAAAAAGAACAAAAACAAGTATACGAACGTTAGACTTTTATTTTAAATGTTTATGTAATATAAACTTTAACACAATTATGGTATGTCTAGCCCATGTTGATTTTGTAATGTTTACCTCATTAAAAGATATATATTTTGAGTTGTGTTTAATAAAAAAATTTAAGTTACGATATTCAAAAAATTTTAGTAGTATGACTAATTGTCTTGTTTAAGTAAGAGTTTAAGGTAAAAGCATAAATAAAAACTTAACATTTACAAAACTATATGAAACAAGGTTAATATTGTTTAGGTAAATTTTAAAGTTATTTAAATACTGAATATTTAAAAACTGTGAAAAAAGTTACAAGAAATACACCATATTAAATGTTTTTAATACTTTTTTTTTAAACCGTAGTTGAAATTTGTCATATAGAACGATAGCCGATACAACGAATATTTATACAAAACAAACATCACATAAAGTTGTTTGTGTATTATCTTTCTACTTGCGCATGTGACATAAATTAACAGCTTAAAAACCAACTATAAAGTTTCTAGAAAAATCAAATATTACGAATTGTTTTTAACTTCACTATCTTTTATGAGTGATAAAAAACAGTTACAAAATTCCTTTATTTAAATTAAAGGT
Source organism: Thalia democratica (assembly GCF_965202585.1). NCBI lineage: Eukaryota > Metazoa > Chordata > Thaliacea > Salpida > Salpidae > Thalia > Thalia democratica. The sequence goes on along the minus strand of NC_139165.1, from coordinate 31,547,708 downwards.
TTAAAAAACATATTTATAAAAATGTTCTTCAACACTGTTCAATATTCATAACATGTATGTTTTGTTTTAAATAAGTTAAATTAAATGAAGAATACTTAAAAAATTATAAAATTAAGTGTAGAATAACTATGTATACAGTTTCATATATAGAAGAAATTTTGTTTAAGGTTTCTTCAATACCAAAAAAGTTACTAAATGTTTTTATTTTACAGTTTTTTCAATGTTGAATTACTTCAAGTTAAAAACTACCAAAATGGTCAATCAAAGGTTATAACTTTTTATATACTTCACAAAACCTTTTCTGTTAAAAAATTAGTCTCATCTGTTTTAGAGTAGTTAGTTTATAGTTTATCGAAGAACTTTTTAAAACCTAATAACAATTATAACACTACTAAGCATTAGATTACAAGCTTTGTGCATGTTTTTAGCATAACATGTTTTAAGTTATAAAAGTTTACAGTACTAAAATCTTTGTTGTTTTTTTCTTGCATTTTACGATTAAAAAAATAAAAATCAAATATGTTATCTGTGATGTTAAAAAACTAATATGTTGTAGAATATTTCACACTAATTATAATGTATAACTTGTCTAGCCTAAGTTCGTGAAGCACTAAAATTTTGTTTGACAAAAAAAAATTGTTTTTTATTTAGACTAAAAACAAGTAGATCAATTATTCAGAATTTTCCGATTAATTCCGGAAATAAGTTTACACCAAAGATAATTACTGATGTCATAGTCAAAATATTTTATTTACAAAATAATTTTTTACATCGAAAAAGATGGAAAAATGTGGTAATGTTCAATTTTGTTTAATTTGAGTAGATAGCAATAACATTATTTTTACTTGGAACTCTAAATTATTTGCCATATAGAAACATTTATGCTGTGTCTAATCGTTTTTTAAGCCTTTAATTTTTCAAAAGAAAGTTATTTTAACCACAAAACAAAACTTAAACATGCTATAACAACATCCGTCAATTTGCCAAAATATCTTTTGAAATATTTTTAAGAACGATAACAATAATTTAAACAACTTCAATTAAAATCGACAAAGTCAACAATTTTATTTTTAAAATAAAGCGAAAACAAAAATAATATTAATTACTTCATTCATTAAAATGCTTAGTAACTTTAGAAAATTTAATAAATGAATTTCTATATGATACTTCGATATATTGTCTACTTTATAATAAAAGTTTCTTTTTTAGTTTTTCAAAAACAGTATAACCATTTATAAAAAGTTAATTTTGAAATTTTTTTAGACAATCTTTATAACAACAACTCTAATTAAATCTAATTAGCCTTCTTAAATACATGTATTCGTTTCAAAAAATATCATTACATACATTTTTGTGATTTTTTGTGTAGCATTCTTATTTTGAATGTAATTCAATAGCAGTAATTTAATTAAAAAAACAATATGTATTGTTTAAATTCACAAAATAATGCACACGAGTATTTGAACCACTTACTTTTAAAAAATTAAAATTTACTTTTTCAGATATTTTATTCTAACTTAAGATTAATGACAGTGGTTTAATAAAGTATTATCGTGTAGATACTGCAAAAACACTTAGCGCTTAGAAGTAAAATTGTTTTTGCAGTAACAAACTATGTTCTAAAAATCAGACAACAAGTATAAAGCAAAAAAAAAATTACACAACATTTTTAATAATAAAGGAAATTTTTTAACTATAATCTGTAACATAACAACAGCATTAAAGGTATTTACAGAATGTTATGATCTCTTAATTTGTTTTCTTACGGTAACTTTTATAGCTGATAGTGTAATCAAAAAAGTAGTTAAGATATTAAATTCTATTACAGTTTTTTTTCAGAAATAATTTTTTCAAATATGTACTAACTTATAGCACAAGTACCTAAAATTTTTTAAAACATAAATTTTGCCTTTTGATATGACTATTGATAAATTAGTTATACTTTATTTGTGTATTAAAAAATAAAGTAACACAAGTAATTTTAAAGAAAAAAATGTAAGATACAATAATAAAATTTTTATACTATAGATTTTAAAATCATTTGTGTTTAATAAAACAGTAATTTTAAGGGATTTGTAAGAAACTACTATATTTAGATAGTTTTGTAATACAGTTATAAAAAAGCCATTATGCGATTTCGTTTAAAAAAGTTTAGTTTTATCGCTTTGTTTTGTTTTAAAAAACATAATGTTTTTTTTTAAATAACTGTAATACTAATAAATGTATTAGCATACTTTTTGACAGTGATTAGGACATTTGTAAACTAAACAGTTAGTTTAAAAAAAATAAGTAAAATATACTAAGAGTCTCAGAGTCTAGCAGTAATTTTATTTTAGTATACTTAATTAGAAGTTCTTATAAATTTAAAGTAATGTAATGTCTTATACAAACTTTTATATTAAAAGTGTAATAATAAAATATTATTATAAAGTTTTTAACTCTGTTTAGTAACCTTTACGTTTAATGATAAGCACGTTTTTATCTACACTTTAACGATATTCTTAGTAATCCAAATTAATCGAACACAAACATTAGAAAATTAATTTTAGTCCTGACATATTTGTATTATTCGAAAAACAAACTTCACATGTATTTAACTTAATCGCATGAATTTAAATGTTTATTATAATAATATTAAATGAAAATTCCTAATATTTTCATACCCAAGTTTGAGTTTTTTGTATTCAAATCAAGAAATATTTTACATTGTGTTGAAATTGTGTTTGTTACAAAACATTGGAAAAAAATTTATTAAATTCTAAAAATATCTTTAACATAAGCAAAAAACAAACCAAAATTCGAAACTAGTAACCTTTATAAATAAAACTATGTTTTTTAAACTTATAATACCACATAGTTATAAACTATAAAGTTTGACAATATTCTAAGTATTTCAAACAGGCCGAACATACAAACATTAGAAAACAGTTATAACTGTAGTATAATATTTAACATTAAAGCTCACATGCTATATATAAAGTAAAAGTTCACATGCTTTTGACAATATCACATAAATGTTTTTGTTTAATGTAAAAATATTAAAAGAAAATTCCTTAAACTTACATATCCAAGTTTGAGTTTTTATATTTATATTAAGACATATTTCACATTGTGTGGAAATTGTGTTGGTTAGAAAACATAAGAAGGATAATTTATTAAAGTCTAAAAATATCTTCAAAATAAGCAGAAAACAAACTGATAAGTCAACATTGTTAACCTTTGTAAATACAAATTTAAAAAATATTACTTTTAAAGTAAGTGTTAAAACTAATTTTTTCATTTATTGTTTTCTATTATTTTTACAAAAACAAAAAAAAACTATAAAAGTAAGCATACTAACGACTTAAGCGTTTAATTTTAAATTTGTTAAAAAGTAAACTATCAAAGTGAGAAAAAAAGGTATATTTTTAAATTGATTACGTTAATATATTCAGTTTCACTAACGACTTCTTTGGCTTTAAATATTAAGTAAAAAATTAATTTATTAAACAGTTTTTGAATATAAAATGAAAACAATAAAGTTCAATTGAAAGTCACATAAATGTTTTTTCACAATTTAAACTACTAATTTTTTTTATCAGTTGTTTTATTAATGAGTTACAAATTGTAAAGCTATAAATATGCTTTATAACTATACAGTTTAATAAATATACTTGTTTTTAGTTTGATTTCTTTTTAAATACAAACATCTTATAAAGGTTAATACTTTTTTTACATAAATTTTAAACGCTAAGCAACTTGTTGTAGTACATTACTTCGTATAGACAAAATATACATGATTTTTTTTAAATATCTTAAACATTTTTACTCAAACAAAGTTGGTTATCCATATTAAAAACACTGTATATATAAATTTAAAATAATACTTTAAAAACTGATTCTAAAACTTTATACTTCCATAAAAGTTTATAGGTTTTTTAAAAGTAACGCATTGTAAAAATTTCCTGTTAAGCTCTAATGTTATATTTACAACAAACAATAAGTTAGTATTTAAATATAGTTATTAATGTGCTACATTTAATCATTAACTTAAAAATTTTGTACGAACAAGGAAAATACAGGAAAAACTTGAAATATCTTTAAAGAAAATTATGTTTCTAATTTAAACAAGTTATAAAATGTTACATAATTTTACCATAAAAACACTGCTTTATAAACATAATTAGTTTTTTATTGTTGCTAAACTTTAGAATTCTTAGATTAAAGCACACTCGGAACAAATTTTGTTTATACAGATTTTATTTGTAATTGAGTTAGCTACTCCAAAAAAAAGTAGTAAACTACCATTTTACTTTTTAATAATAATATTAGATAAATATAGACTTACTTTTATATACATTTTGGTTCCGTATTTTTAATATAACAATATGTTTTTCTAGTTGTTTTTTGATAATATATTTAGTATAAAAAATCATTTTTTCAAATTAAAGAAAAATAAGTGTTTTAATTTTGTTCGTAAGCTACTTAGAAAATTCCTTATAAAAGTTTAACATACTTAAGTTTTTATGTACAGATACTATTAAAGTAATAAACATAGCACGTGGATGTAAGTTGGAAAATAGCGGAAGTTTGTGTGTCAAATTCTTATAAAGCCGTCTCAAAAAAACACTTAACTTTTGTACACAAACGGTTATCACGTTTTCATTGTAAAATTTCGGGTTTTTGTAACCTTTACTAGTCATACTTTATTAAGTAATAAATCTATGAAGCAAGTATGATTTTGCAAATTTTTTTGACCATAAATTTTAAATATTCATATAAATTGACTGAAATAAGTTTTGTAATAAGTATACAAAAGCATTAAAAGTGTAAAATAAAACAAAACTTTAATTAATACAGGGTTAAAGTTTTGTCATTGTTTTTTCATTTCACTCTTAAAACTAGTAGAATATGAAAACAGGGTATAGATTAGGTTTACAATGTTTTATAGGGGTTATGGTTTTTTTTCAACTCAACTCACAACAACTGAATCAAACGTACAAGAGTTTCTAGGTAATTTTTGTGTTTTTAAAAAAGCTTTATAAATATAAGATATACACGAATTGTTTTTTTGAGTTTTTTACAAGGTTTCCTGGTTAAATTATAAAAAAAGTTTCGGTTAGCTACGTAAAAAAGATTATTTATGTTTCTATAGCTCAAATATAAATACCACAAGATATTAAGGTTTAAAATGAAACAAAATTAATTATAAGATTTATTTTTCCTAAAATATGCATTAGTACGTCAAAATGATAAATAATAAACCTAAATCTAAAAATATACACCACAAAGTACTTTATAAATACTTGTTTCAATCATTTACGCTTTTATGAAATTACCTGTAACAAACTATGTTTTGTAATAATATTAAATTTTACGTCAATAAAACCAACATAATGACAACAGTTTGTGTATACAGTAGACTACCACTTAAATACGCAAATTGAACCCGACCAAAAAGTGCGTACTTAGCACGGGTAGTGCGTACTTTTTGACGACATAGTATAATATGAAATTTAGTCGTTTGTTTTCTTTCTTACAACTAGCCACATATTTTGTTTTATTAGAGGGAAAGTACCAAATTACAGTGTGTTTACCAAACATTTTAAAAACACAAGTATGTGTACAATTAAATTAAATTATGACTTAACTGTGTTGTGTTTGCAGGTGTTTTTAACTTTGTCTTAAAAACTGGAATTTCTTAGAATTTCTAATATAACATCATTTATTTTGATAAATAAACTGTACAAATAACGGCAGAGTTAAAAAAATTTGATATAAAGATATAAAAAATTTAAAAAGTATATATAAAATATTTAAATTTTTTTTTGTCTTTCTGGATAAGTGCGTACTTAAGGCGGGGTGCGTACCAAAAAAAGTGCGTACTTAAACGGTAGTCTACTGTATTCAGTATCAAAAGAAAAGAAATAGTCATTTAACTTATTTTTATTCTTTTTTACCTAGTATGTGGCTTATAACAAATGCATTTTATATGCTTATCTAATTATTGCTTTCAAATCCTGATTCGCTGTAATCGTAAATATATTTGTATGCAAAAGAAGTTTTAATCAGTTATATAAAAAAAAGCTTTGGTTTTAAAATCAATGTCAATATAAAAGTAACTTAACAAAGTTAATTAATATAAACTATTGATGTACCAGACCAACAATTTCGGGTCCGGCCGGACCCGGATCCGGACTTTTTTTTCAAATTAGAATCCGGCCGGAATCGGATCCGGACTTTTTTTTCAAATTAAAATCCGGCCGGAACCGGACCCGGACTTTTTTTTCAAATTAGAATCCGGCCGGATCCGGATATCAGACAAAAATGGCAATATCCGGCCGGACCCGGACCCGGATAGTGAGTCAAATACATCACTAGTATAAATTAGCCTGAGTCAGAATGAGGTTTTTAAAAACTAAAAAATAAGAACTTTAATCTAATAACAAGTAGAACAGCTAGCCACAAGGTTTACAAATTTAGGTGTTATTTACAATTAAAAATCTGAAATCAAGTTCTTGAACAAAATACACTAGAAAACTACAAACTATTGAAAACTGGATCAGCTCAAACTCATTCAAAATCTAAAAGAAATTAGCCTGAGTTTTTATAAAAAACTAAACTAGCCTGCGGCAGTCCAAGATTTCTAAAATTCCCAAAAATTTTCAAACTAGCAAGGTTGCCACTGTTTAAGTCAATAAAACTAGCTAGAGTGAATATAAACAAGCCTGAGTCAGAATTAGGTTTTTAAAAACTGAAAAAATTACTTTAATCTAATAATCAGTAGAACAGCTAGCAAGGGTTGACAATTTGGTAGTAAAGTTGTGTACTGATTGTGGTACACTTAACCTATTAGTACTACCCATCATAGTTAAATCCTACCTTATTTAATTAATATCTAACAAATTCTAAATTCTAACTGAGACTACTTTCTATAATCAGACACGACAGTTTTGAGTGATGAATCTTTTATATAAAACACAACAAGAAATAGTAGCATATACAAAACTATTTATTACTTTGGTAACACTTTAAAAACTGGAAGCTATTTAAATCTATATCAAAAGACTTAAAACAATAAACTAAATATTAAGTAAAACTTTTAGTAAACAAGAAACTGTTAAATTTTTAGTAAACTATTAAACTATAAACCTGGCTTAAATATTTAAACAATTAAACACCAGTTGAAATATTCACTTTTAAAACAAAACACTACTTACAATAAACATTCACAAAAAAGTTCAAGATATTTTGTTGCTTCAAGCTGCACACCAGATTAACTAACTGCTTACATATAAACTGCCTGTCATGTTCTGATGTTTTGGTGCATCAGTATTTAGTTTGAAACATTTTGTCATATGATTCTCATCGGCTCTTACATTCAACCGTATTAACTCTAAATATTCTCTGAGCTCAACTTTAAACAATAAATAATGCAAGTATTTATTCCAAAGTTTTCAATTTTACAACATATGTAATGAGTTGCATTTCTGAAATGTTTATTTCATAGTTTAAATGTAAACAAATGTAAATTAGTCACGTGTACAAAATGAGCCAATCACGGTAGATGTTTAATTTTAGCTGACGAAAATGACTCTTATTAATTTACACAGGGTTTGTTTTTCGAAAAATACTTTTCAGTATGCTCTTTTTTACTAACTAGATCCGGGTCCGGCCGGATCTCCGTTAGGATCCGGCCGGACCCGGATCCGGACTTTTTTTTCAAATTAGAATCCGGCCGGATCCGGATATCAGACAAAATGGCAATAACCGGCCGGACCCGGACCCGGATAGTGAGTCCGGTACATCACTAATATAAACGCAGTTACTACAATTATTGACTAAGATTTATTGACTACAATTTGATCTCGTTTTATTCATTGTGGTTTATTACTTTTTCTTAGCTAAAAGACTTTTGTATAAAACACAAACAGAACCAAACGTTTTTACAAGCAGAATGCGACATAGATACCTGTTAGAAGCTATTAAATAAAATCAGAGTTAGTTTTTCTAACTATGCTGTTTAACTTTTGTACAGTTGAAAATGCAAACGTTCAGGCTTTTTATACTAAAGCATATATACTTTATATTTTTTCCTGGCCAGACATAATATATATTTAAATTTTAAGAAGTAAAACTTTATAAATACTAAACATTACTATAATTTTTCTAAAACTAGTACTTATAAAGTGGTTATTCTAAAATTAAACAAAAGTCTTCCTACTTTGATAATTATAGTAAATTAACAAATAAAATATTTGTAAATATTTTAAGAGGAGTCTTATACCTTAATAAATATACAACAGTTGAGGTTAACACATAAGTGTAAAACTGTAAACGTATAATTTGAAACTCTTAAATTATTTAAAGTATGCAAAGTTTTATCAGCTTAGTTGAAGTTATTTTTTGAAAAAAATTTAGAAAAATTTTAATTAAATTAAAATTAAAAAAAATTTTAGAAAAATGGGTTCATTGACCATCTTTATAAATGTTCTCTATCAGTTAGTTAAAAGCTCTTTTCTAATTGATGAATAGTTTTTAGTACAGTTTAGTTATTGTATTTTAATTGCATTGTTCAAACTATTTTAACATAAGTTACTTTTTTAGTAGTGAGAAAAAGTTTCAGGATAAAAGCAATAAAAAGTTTTAAGATAAAATCCGAGTTACTTTTTAATATTAAAAATAAACCGTTAAAAAAAACTTTGAGTACAACAATGTATAGAACAGATGAAAAATAAAGAAAAAAGTTGCAAAATAAAATCCAAACCTTTATTTATCTACCAAATGTATAATCATGTGAATGTAATCTCAAAACTACGTTGCTATGACCACGTTTCACGCAAGTAGAAACTCAGGTTGCTACTAGTTACTAGACCGTGACTTTATGCTAATATTGTGAAACAATTACCTCACTTTTTAACATAAGAGATTTAGATGTTATTATTGTTTTTGTCACTTAAAAAAAATAGTTGCTTTTTATAAAAACTGTATTGACGGAATCTATGTAAGCTTTATTATTTAAACTGGTTTTTAGTGTATTTGTAGGTTTGTTTGATTTCAGATTTTGAACTTTCACCTAACGAAGCTCTATTTATTGGTTCTGGCTTTTTGAATGCTTTTTTTCATTTCCTTTTTCATCAGTTTTAAACTTAATTAATGTCGATAGTTAAAAAATATAATGTCCTTTAAATTTAAAAAAAACTATTTTCGTTTTGTTTTAAAAACTAAATAATACTAATATAAAATTTTTAATATGTTTTCGTTAGTTTTACACTTTAGCTAGTATCTAATTTGGCCATAATCATAAAGTTGAGATGTTCGCGCCCAATAACAATAAATAATGAACTTTACCACACGATTAACAACAACAGCATCCGAGACAACCTACGACTGGTTTCGTCCATATTAGGACTCATCAGAAAGGCATAAAGGCGAGAAACCGCTGCTGAGACTTTACCAAGTGGGTTAAAGTACAAAGTACTAAAGCGACCGTTTTTGGGTAAAGTTGAAAAAATTGACACAGCTTAATCATTCACAGCCAAACGTCTCAGACATTATCAGCTTATTAAGAGGTTATAGTCTGTGCATGTTCGATCAGTCTTAATCAATATATTTTTCGGTCATCATCAACAAAGTTGAGATGTTTGCGCCATCAACAATAAATAATGAACTTCACCACACGACCAACAACAACAGCATCCGAGGCAACCTACGACCGGTTTCGTCCTTATTAGGACGCATCAGGCAGAAACAGCGGTTTCTCGCCACTATGCCTACCTGACGAGTCCTGATAAGAACAAAACTTGTCGTAAGTTGTCTTGGATGCTGTTGTTGGTGGTCATATGGTGAAGTTCATTATTTATTTTTTTATTTTAAAAAAAGTTTTAAAAAAATCAATAATATATATTGCTAATTTTATTAAAAATTTATAGATATTAGTAATCTTTTATAAAAAATACTTTAAAGTTTAAGTTATAAAGGCTTCAATCTAACAAAATACCACAACTTGTATTTTATTTGTAATTATTAAGTTTAAAATCTTGTAACAACTACATTGAAAATTTTAAGTTTTTCAAAAAGTTTTGCGATCCAAATGTAAAGTTCAAATTCACACCCACGATTTATGACGTCAAAAGTAAAAAATTCAAAAAATAGCAACTTTTATTTTGTAAATATGTTATTTGTTTGTAGGTAAAACGCCTCAAAAATAATCTTCTGTTTTCCTCCTATTGTTTTTTCCGTTTATATATTTTAGTGTGTTTCAAATTTTTTAAATAAAGAAATTTGTAGATAAATGAAAATAAATACTAGTTTATACTTTTTAAATTAGTTTATTGATTTATTGTATAACTTTTATAAAATATTGTTTGTATGTCACTTTTCAGCTTAGTTTAGCTTTCAATCATTTTAGCAACAATTGTTTTACAAAATTTATTTCTAGCTAATAATTGTAAAAGTTACAAAAGTCTAAGTTTTTTAATGAATAAAAGACGACTTTCTGTTTGTTTACACTTATAACTTTTTGTTAATAAATATTTTTTAGTATATTATTTTATATGAATTAACAAACAGTTTTCAAACAAGTTTTTTTGTTTTTGTAGTAAACCATTAAATTAATTGAGTAAACATTTATCGAGTAAATCATACAAGTTTTATAAACAATGCGTGAGTTGCGTTCGTATTGTCGTATTTTGTGTTATAATATAAGCAGTCTAATTTTCTGCAAATCACGTAAAAAACGTGAGTTTAAAAAAAAAATACAAAAAAAAATTGTTTATGTTGATGTAAAAACATGCTATAAATTGATTTCGTATTAAATATGCTATGAATTTTTGTATTAAAAGCAATTTTATTGCCTATCTAGATAAACAACAAAACTAAGTTCAGAGATTTTAAGTATTTATGATTTTTCAATTAAGTTTTACAGATATATTTTTTGAAATGTTTTTACGTCTCGGTTTACCAACTATAATATAAAAACTTAAAATAAGTTCGAAAAATAATAAATAACTGTTACTGCATCATTTTAAAGCTAATTTTAGTTTTTGAATAAAGATAAAACTCAAAAATATTTAGAAAAAGCTTTATTATCTAAGAAAATTTTCTAAATATTTTGCAGATGCGTAAAACATGATTTTTAAAATTAATTATACTAATTGAGTTTATTAACTAAATTTGAATTGTTAGTGCACAAACAGCTGTAAGTAAATAGTTTTTATTTTTATGTTAAGATTGAAATACTCGAAAAATAGATTTATGTATGTCTTGCAGAAAATTACAACTTTGCGGTTAATTGTAATTAATTAGTATTAATTCGTTAGCATATTTTATAAAAATACTGATAACATTTGTTTAAATTATAAATAACTTTTATTTATGCAGCAACAACTACTTATACTTGGAAGTTTTCTATGCTTTATGTAATTTGTTTTAAGCAGTAACAAAATATAGGTGTTTAAAAATCCAATTGTAAATATGCAAGAAAAAAAAAGTTATAATATAAAAGAAATTTATTGGAAATTACGTTTATATTTTGTCACTTAGAACGAAGTCCGATTTAACGATTGTTTATAATAAACAAACATCACACAAAATTGTTTGTGTATTAACTCTCTGTTTGCGAAGGTAACATTTACAAAATACATTTTATCATTTAAAAAACAATTGAAGCATTTTAAGAAAAAATGTTTACTTATTAAATTCTTAAGAATTTTTCAGTTTATACAATTTAAAAACGGTATTGCTGGTAAAAATTAGTTAAATACTGTTGTATGATTTTCTTTGCAAATGCTCTTTTATGTATCATTAAAACTAAATTTTGATATTAGAACATAGTAAGTTTATAAGAACTTTAGACTACTAAAAAAAGCATCTAAACTTATTAAATAATTATACTACTCATAACTATCGAAGAGTAAAAAATGTTTAACTTATTGTACAGAACTTTATCTGCTGAAAATCGGTCTAGATATTTTCGTTTTAAGTTTTTGTTTACGTGTTTTAAAGTGCACTTCACCAATAATTCCAAAAAAACAATATTGTTGTATTTGTTATCTTTATGTTATACTAACGTTAATACTACATGAAATATTCTCATAAATTTTTCGTTTAAATATTTGACATATTATTGTTGTCTTAAAGTACAAAGTTTAAATGAAACAAAAACTTGATTTTGTGAAGTGGTTTAAGTAATGAAATATAAAACATCGAATAAGACTTTAGGCGATTAACTTCGGAAAAACTTACAACACGCAATAAGTGACATCAAACCTAAAGTATTTTCAGCACAAAATTATTTAAATTTACATACTTTCGAGTTGAGAAATATATTATACGCTAAAGTCTACGTTTTAATGTTATTAAAAATTAAAAATCTTATATTTCGAAATGTTTTCTATTTTTGTTTTATATTTAAATTAATAAAACGTTATAAATTTAATTTTAACTTTTTTAATCTTTTATATGCATATGTATTTACTACATTTTTTAAGCTCCGAACATAAATCCATTTACAACTAAAGAAATTAGCTCCGAATAATGACCTGCATAAAAATAGTTACTGTGATCTCTTTTTTAAGACTAGTAGGAATATATTCATCATCGAACTACATAAACTACAAATATTAATCATAAAATACCTATAAAATTATTATATATATATACTCGTGTATTAAAAGTTATCATGTTATTAATATGTTTTTTAAATACTCAAATTTTCTATTGATTATAGTATTCAAATATTATTGATAGCAAAAAACTAGTTACCGATTTTTGTGAACTTGGCAATCTCGTTAAATACTTTTTTAAGTTTTCAACTTAAAATTTGATGCTTTTTTTAAACAAGATTAAATTTTTTGAATTATTTTAATATGGCTTATACTTCAAACTAACTAACTATAGAAATTAAAAGTAATACTCTGGTTTTTAAATAAAACTTCTCATAACAAGCAAATTGGCAAAAATAAGTTTTCATAAATTCAAAATAATAAAACTTTTCAACAAGAACTTTATTTGCATTAGTTAAATGATAGCGTTTATTAGTTCCTATAAAACTGATACTGTGTTTATTAATTAAGTTTGCAGGCTATTTTTATTTTATAAAAGTTACCAAACTTACAATACAAGTTTTATAAACAATTCGTGAATTGCGTCGTTTTATTGACGTAAACTTTTTGTTTTCATAAAAACAATTAGATTTTACGTGAAAAGCGTGAGAAAACGTTGTTTGATAAAAATTTTTAAATCTAAATAGTTATATAAAAATGTACAACTATATGTAAAATTGGACGCTTTTTATTTTTAAAACGACTAAAACCTAAATCATTCTTAACAGTTTAAGAAAGCTTAAAAATAATATCATAAATAAGTTTTTATTTTTTTATTTTTGTTTACTTATAAGCTTTAAAGTTAATAAACTAATTAATATAAGTTACACAATGTTATTACGCAAACAAAAACAAAATGATATATAAGTTTTTCTTTATTAACAGAATAAAAAAACTTTTTGTTATATAATACAACTAATACTACAAAGAAAACGGAAGTTTATATACAAATAAATAAAAAATAATAAACAATTTTTTTAACATTGCCTAGTAAATTTAACACAGTGTTTTTTATAAACACAAGGTTACTTATAAAGCTATGACATTATTATCGGCTTGTTTTAGTATAGCTAGATTTGAAGTTAACACTATTTTTACAGTTTTTTTTACACAAATTAGTGAAGATTTTTTGATACTATATAATTTGTATTTTTCAGTTTCTAAACAGCAAAAGTAAGCTTGCAAAATTGATTTTAATTTTTAGCAAAACTTAAAGCAAAGAATAATTTTGAGTATTAAAACACGTTTCATAAAATTGTGAACAACTAAGAAAAATCTTTTAAATATTTTTTTATAACAAAACACTTAGTTTATTGTTTAGGTAAATAGCTAAAACCGACGTAAATAAGTTTCATACATTTTTTCAAGTAACAATAATATCATAATTAATCTTGCAATATTTTTTTTTTCAACTAGTTTTTATTATTTATTAACTAATTAAAAAAATATATACGTCAAGTTAAATTTAAGTCAGTTTAGTCTTTTTTTGTTATTTTCAGTATAAAATTAATTCTCAGCTGAGTAACAACTTAATTTAATATTTTTAGTTTGAATCTATTTTTGAACAAAAGTTATCATTAACCAATAAAAATAAATAAAAATTCTTTATTCAGTAAGTTTTAAGTTAAAATGTGTAATTTTTCTGACTTTTATATATAAAATTTTAAAAAGTACAAACAAAATACAGAATAAAAAGTAAATTCTTTAACATAACTGGATTCGCTTTTTACAGCATTTATAGTGTCATTTTAATTAGTCTGTAAGCCTTTATACTTATAAATAAAACTATGTGCATAAGATTTATAGTTTTAAGAAACTTATTTATCTAATGCACTAATTTTTATTTCAATGTATTGCCTTTATAAGTGTTTTTCGGTTGAAGAGAAATTAAAATGCATGAGTGTAAAATGTTTTACAACAGAAAAATAAAGTTTTTACAACACAACAATTTTACTAATTCAAATTCTTCAAACGACTAATGTAAATAAACTCAGTTTAAAAAAAAATCATTGGATTCTATTATGGGTGTGTGTAAAAATTGTTTATATTGGAAACACAATTAGTTAAGTTTATATACTAAGACTTTATTTATTTTAATTTATTTATTATTTTATATATAACAAACTCTAGTACAACACACATTGTCAGATTTTCTAGAAAGTATCTGATTTTCTCTGAAAAATCTTTTCTCCATTCAAAACCAGTATTTAAGTATGGTAATCGAGCATCTTAAATCATTGCAGTTTCGTTTAAACAATACTGTAGGTGTAAAAAACAAAATAAATGTTTTCAACACAGGTTATTATCAGATAAGCCTGAACAAGTTTGCTTTTTTAAGCACCTTAAGTATTTTTAAATTGTTTGATGTATGAATATGTTTTAAGAATTAGTCTTGTTAACAATAATAAAAACAAACATTAAACTAAATACTTACTTTCAGCCATAACTAAAATAAAAAATGAATCAAATTACAATAACATTTAGGTCTTGAAAAGTTTAACTCAAGAGCAGTCAACTTACAAGCAATTAGACCAACTTTCACTAACCCAAGCAAACGAACCTCTCACAATTTCTCTCGTAAAACTCAAGCTACAACTGCAGAACAGATTGCAGCAATTTTTCGGTGAAACCCTCGAATTAAAGCCGAAAGCAGAGTGAAAAGTTACGACGAGATGGCAGGGCGAAAAGGGTTGCAGGTTTTTCAGTTCGGCCCTGGATTACACTTTTCTTGGTTCTTACTCGCCGAAAGAATACACAACTGCTTTGAAAGACAGACATGAAAAGTAAGTATTTTTATTTTAGTAATTTAGCTAAAAGGTGTTGAAATTGGAATTAGCTTTTTTATTTTCTTAACTTTTTATAAAAACTTAGTTTTTTTTAAACTTTAAAGATTGAAAATTATAAAAATTTGATAGTTTGATTAGAAATTAAAGAAATAAAAATGTTATAGATTAGGCAAAACATTCAAGGAGAAGAATGAGGAATTTGATTGAATTGATTTGTTTTTGATTTGATCCAAACGGTGTTGCTGTTCTGGTCAGAAACGAAGGAAAGTTCCCTTATAGACAAAATTTGGGTGTGTAAAGGAAAGCAGGTTGCAGTAGGGACTTTCCGTTGGCGTCATTAATACGCAAGGTTATTGTTTTAAGTAAAAAAAATCTGGAAGTAAAACTTTTAATGAGATATAATATAATTAACAAACACTTTGTTGTATAACAAGCATTTTACTAATAAAAAAAATAAAGCTTTGATAAGAAATAAACTGAAAAAGCGTACGTAAAGTTATCTTTTGGTTACTGTTATTACTTTTTGAACGTGAAATTCGTTTTATAGCTTTTTACGCACGAACAATCAACAACCACGTTTTCTACGTTTCCTCAAGATGTTACGTGCGAGCAACCGGCGTTTCGCATTCCTGCGTGGCATTTCACCGAACGTTGAAACACACGCAAATTGTGGAAGTCACGTTGGAAATAAATTTAGATTACGTGACAATAAAATATACTGATTTTTTTTGCGCGAGATCAGTAATAAGCAGTAATGTTTTGTTTTTAATTTTATTATTACTTTTAAAATAAGAAAATTTTTGAAAAACTTTTCTATTACAAAATTTTTGAAAAAGTATTAGCGAAAACTTTATGCTTACTTCACAAATTTAGCTTGATTATATATTACAAAAACCTAAATTACTTATTATGGAAAAATTAGTAATTATTTTGCAATATAATATAGTCTACTTTATCTTAAAGATTGTAATAAATAAAAAATGCGCAAAACGCTTAAAAAAAGCTTTATTTAAAACATTAAATAAAAGCAAGTGAATCCTAAATATGTTATAAAAACCGTACAAATAAAAAACTTCTTTAGAAGTTTTCTCTTTTAAATCGCTCATTGAGAAAACAGTTAGGAATAGCACAATTAAATTTATAAAATGTTAAAAACTAAAGCATTTATAGTTTCTAATGAAAGTTAAACATGATAGTTTTTGTTATAAGTTTTTTAGTTTAACCAAAAGTATAGTTTAATCAGTTTGATAACGTTGAACTATTTTCCTCAAACATAAGGAAGTAAACTTAGCGCGATATCACAATTTAAATACGTACATTTGTTTAGATTCATCGGAAGAGTTTTATAAGGTTTTGTTTTAAAGTGAAAAAACTAGTGCAATCTTTAACAAATACAGTGTGATGCATTTTATTTAACAGTTACTTAATATTGCTAAAAAAAAATATCATTACTAAAAATATACTTTAACATAAATAAAATAATTTTATTAAAGAAAAAAATTAAAAATGATTTTAAAACAATCAAACTTTAGTACTTATAAGTAACTAAAATAAATAACATAAATACTATTATCTTCGTGGTTTTAACTTTAATGTTCTATGTTTTTATAACAAAAAAAAAAAAACATTTTAAGTTACAAAGTCGATTGTAAGCTTGGTAAGGAAGTTTCAAACCTTAAATCTATTACTTAATCAAAAAGTTATTTTTAAATAAGAAAATATCAGTGGCTACTACAGTTTACAAAACATTCTTTATTACTTTGGAATAATTCCAAGGGAAAGCTGATTATATTTTGCAAGAGGTATACTAAGTTTGCATAAGGTCTTCAAAGTTTAGTTATTACCACAAAAATATGTGTTTAATTTCATTCAGAAAAGCATTAAACTCAAAAATTTAAAACAAATTTCAAGTATTAAAATAATTAAATAGTGATTAGATTAACTTTGCAGTTATTTGAACTAATGTATGGATTTAATTTTAAGTAAATATGAAATTAAATACTAAATATTTTAAAAAATAAGGTTTCAGGATTAGTTAGGTTACAAATTTACAAACCCTTAAGTTAAAGATTTGTTATCTTATGTTTTGTTAAACGAGCTTGCTAAACTGTTTATTATTATATAAGTAGTACAAAAATAATTTAAAGATTATCCTAAATTAGTTGAACTTACATTAAACACTATTTTTTTCAGGCAAAGGCTTAAATATAATAAAAACAAATCAAAGACTTATAATTTTATTTCAGGCATACTCAAAGTGATAACACTTATAATTTTCAATTTATGTACACTAGATGTTTAAATTTTTTTTATTCAGTTTACTGACTAAAAAATAAATGTTAATTACTGGATAAAATATTAAAAACGTCGAATACTTATTATTGTAATATTAACTTTTTATAAGTATAAATACCAAGAAGTTAATACATTTAATGTTTTTTAAGGTTATCTTTAAAACTTGAGCTAAATATGGACTGGACATACTGTTCGGAAATTCACAAAATTTTCGTTAACCAAAATAACTAACGTTAACTTTACCTTAGGCTCAATCAGAAGCATGAGTTTAGCACAACCAAAATAAATAATGTTTATAAAACAGCGGTTTTTCGGTTAAATTATGCAAGATTTCATAACTTGTTTGATGTAAAAACAAACAAGTTTTATAAATAAGTTTTTACAAGCTTCAAAAGGCATTATTAACCTTGAGAGGAATTTCAAAAGGTTAATATATTTTGCTTGGCACTTTTAACACGGTAGAAAACTGAAATAATTTTGTAGGCTGTAGATCAATTTGGTAGCAAAGTTTAAAAATTAAACTTGTTTACGAAACGTAAAACTAAACTTTAAAATAAAAAGTAACTTTAAATAATTTAAATTTGTTTAGTGTAAAGTTTAAAATTCAAAACGACAGCTAAACTTATTTATTTTAGCTTATAAGTAAAGTTTCAGATAACTTATCAAACTTGAATATTAATGTAATGTGACTTTATGAGATTCTAATGAAGTTATTATAACTGTATACTGAAAACAGACTATATATAAAGAAATAAAAAAACACTAATGAACAAACATAGACAACTAATGTGATCGTTTTTTACAAGTTTTTCGAAAACTTAACAGTTTTGCACGTACGATACAAGGTTTAAAGTATTTTTTTATCTCTAGTTTGAAATTTATTTTATATACATTTAATACAATTTAAATCGCTAGTCATGCTAGTTTTTAAAAGCTTTTTGTTCATTTTATATACGAAAAAAGAGAAGTGATGTGTTTGAAAAAGGCTTTGTCCGAACAAACTCATTTTGGATAGTTTTGTAAGCAATAAAGTTTCCTTAAGTGTTTAAAGCTTTTAAAAATCTATTTATAGAGTATTTCCAAAGTTGATTTTATCTTGATTTTTATTTCGTCTCTTTTTAAAATTTCTTTCAATGTAGATAACTGCACTTTTTACTCTTTTAGTTATTCCATTTTTCTAGCCTAACAACTTTTAGTAGCTGAAAACAAGTTCTGAGAATTTAAATTATTTGTTTATGTTTAAGCAATATTTGCAAACAAAGTTTGCTGCATTGATCAAATAATTTTGCTGCAATAAATGGTAACCTGAACTTTTCACCTGTGAGGAATTTAGTCTGATGCAGACGAATTAATTAAGTTTTAAAAAACCAAATGAATTTAATCTGGTTTTTAAATCCTTAAACCGTTAAAACAGTAGTTTATTAAATAACGAATAAATTTAAAAGTATCTAAGTTGTTAAAACCTATGTGTAAAATGTTGAATTGATTATCTTTGAAGATTACCTAAACGTTTATATTGGTTCAGTTTATCAATTAATAAACGTTTCATTAATAAGAAAGTTAAAATTATGAGCTGTTTTCTATCACTCTGACATAAATAGTTGCTAGCAAATTTATTATTTATAGAAATCATAAAATTGACTTAAAAAGATCTAAACTTATTGTAACAAACATATGATAATACTTTTACAACATATTAAAACGTTTTTTTTTTTGTTGACAAGATGTAATTTAGTATGAGCATTTTTTTTGCACTTGCTTTATCATACTTACTTCAAATAAATTGAACAAAGTACCACTACATAATTTTGCTAACTTATTTCACCGTTGAAACTTTTTTAATATCAAAAATATTTTTAAAGCTATGGAAATAAAAGCTTTTTACAAATTAAAAAAAAATAATAATTAGTTTTTATTTGCAAAGTTTTGTATGAAGTTCAAAATTTTGTTGTCATAAATAAGGTGTCAAAAGCTGGAATTTTAATTTCTACGTCATAAAGATAAGCTTCTGTTTAAAAAAGTATACTTTTTTGATTAATAAAAAAGTTTAATTGTCTTAGTAACAGCTTACATTTCAAAATCTTGTGATTATGTTCTAATTATTCCCTTTAAGTAAGAAATGCTTCATTGAGTAAGATTAATTATTTTCCAACAGACCTGATTAACTAATTACTTTGTAAGTAATCAAATTTAAACTGTTTTTTTTCTTGGTAAAAATCTGTTTTACGGTATCTGTGAAAGAATGCTTTACACATAGAAGGTGATAAATCTTAGCATAAATTAAGATATTTGAAAGTACGTAGGTTCTTATGTTCTAAGAAACCAATGGTTCAAACACTCCATAATTTATTTAGACTAAATCATGCTAAATTAATTGAAACTTTTTTAGTATTTTTTAGGCTAATTTTTATAACATAGAACACTAGAAATTTGTTAAACCAAACCAAAAACTGTTTTGTACAAATTATGTTATAAAGTTTACAAAACACAATTGAAATAAAACTCTTCAACCTCAAAGGTTTTCTATGTACTGTGATATATGCAGACTTCTTTAGTTTTACTATTAAAAACTGCCAGAAGTTTGAGCTAATAAAATTATTATATTTATTAATAAACTGTCTAGTTTACTAAGTTTGTGGCAGCTTTTTGACAGAAACGTTTCAATTAAAAAAGATTGATTTGTTTTAGCAAGTTTAAACAACTTAGTGAAAAAGCTTTCACAACATTTAATACTACTTATTTTAGTAAAAATATACTTTTGTTAAGCTTTAAATTAATTGTAATAAACGAAAAAACAATTCGAAAACAAAGGCAGTAAGATTTTATCAACACAGATAAAAATCAAATTCTTTCCTTAACAAATTTATTTATTCAAGAATTTATTTGATGTAAAATAAATTCTTGAAAGAATAAATTTATTAGTTCTCTTCCGGTAGTTTAGATCTTTCTATTTGTTTTCTTAAAGTTAAAACATATAACATTTTTCTAATAAAAAAACAAAAAATATCTAGTTATAAACTTATATAAACTAAACTTTGAAAATAAAACTAATTTATTAAACTTTATAGTTAGAGTTTTGGTGATACTAAAGTTTGTTTTAAATCGAGTAACCAATCTTATCAGTAAAGTGCTAGAGAAAAATAAATTATATCAGAATTTAAACAATTAAAAATCTTATTTGCAATATATGAACAGTTATATGAACCAAGTCTTTTAGAAAAGCTTATATAGAAAACAAGGAGTGTAAGCAATTTAGCGGTTGTCATTATGATGACTTAAGGAGTGTTTGTAAACAAACTGTAACTTTCGTTTGTTTAATGTTTATTTGGTCTCTTACTAGGAATAGTAGGTGAGAATACGTCATAAATACCAACTTATGCGTCATAAATGATGAACTTTATTTCAAAAACTCAATACTATTTATTTTATTTATTTTATCATATATTTTGATTAAAAACATTAATTATAAAGTAAACGTTCATGGTTCTTAAACTTTGCAGAACTTATTTGGTTTTGACTAGTTTAAACTTTTACACAAACTTATATATTTTCATGAAAATTTAAATAATAAAGCAAAGTGCTGTTTAAAGTTTTAAAATATAAATTCACAGTTTT
This sequence comes from Thalia democratica, assembly GCF_965202585.1. Classification (NCBI taxonomy): domain Eukaryota; kingdom Metazoa; phylum Chordata; class Thaliacea; order Salpida; family Salpidae; genus Thalia; species Thalia democratica. Next base: position 31,526,428 of record NC_139165.1, on the reverse strand, counting down.
TAGGTAAAAATAGCTAAACAAGTATACGCACTTTTTAAAACTACTTTATTTTTGCACAGCTTAGTAAAAAACTACTCAAGCTTCCAAATTCTTTATTAACTAAAACTTTTAATTGTTTCAAAAACTAGTTTACAATTTAAAAAAAATATCTACAAATCAAGGTTTTCATAGCTTGTTACACACACTTTCTCAACACTTCTTAGTTTATTAAGTGTTAAAAAACTTCAGTAATAATAAAAGGGCTAGTCAGAAGTCTGAAACAAAACCAATAACAATAATAATATTTATATGTCGGCGGTTTTTTGGTTAATTATGCAATATTTTATAACATGTTTTGTTTACAAACATCAAAAATTTGCAAGTCTTGCATGACAAACGTTTTGGAATTATTGCATTGGCATGTTTGCCATTATTTGAGCTTTTGTAGCTTTACAGATTTCAAATTCTATACTTTTTTCACTTATTTTGTTGTATGCTAAACCTTAGCAAATTAAGCAAAAAAAAAGTATAAACTTTTGATAATTATTTATTTATCATTTAGTACCAGTAGATTTAGTAAAGCTTTAATTATAACAGTTATAACTCACTTATAACAAACTACTTCTGTTTTGTACTTATATTTTTTCTTTTAATTTTAATATTCTAGTACATCGTGTTAAAAGATTAATGCCATAAGATATCTGTAGAATTAAAATAAAAACTTGAAAAGACGATGTTTAAACTAACATTAAAACAAATAAACTAAACCATAACTGTGAAATAAACTCATACAACTTTAAAAACGAGAAAACTGCAAAGTTATTAATTTTTTTTTACTTGTAATTTATCACGTTTGATCAATGCAATTTATTTGATCAATTTATATGGCTAGACTAAAATAATTAAAGAAAGCACTATAGTACTTACAAAATAATTATGCGCCAAATAATAGTTTGATAATTTTCTTATTTAAAATAGGTTATGTTTAATTTCAACTGTCTAACAAATGTATATATTCTTACAAAATTGTTAAAAAATTATTCTAAGTCAGCTATAAGTATTTTATTTCAGTTCCTCTTGTTTTTATTATAATGAAAAGCTTATTTGAAGAGAGATTTCAGTTTTAAAATGTCTAGAATGTTGTGTGACAATCAAACAATTTTTTATTAAAATTTTTCCAATTAGCATAAAGTCACGCTCGAGTAATAAGCAACTCAAAACTTGAGTATTACTGTTTCTTCATAGTACTTGTTATGAAATATGTTTTGAGAAAAATAGTTGTAGCAAAACTTCACTTTTGCCAAAAAAATTATTTTGTATCGATAAAAAGAGTTTCTCACTGAGGTTTTTATTAACCTTTTTGTTTGATCTTAATATAACAAGCATAGGGTACTTAGACTTTCACTAAAAAGTTATAAAAAGCTTAGTAAATGTGTTGATAAAAAGTTTTAAATGTACTTAAAACAAAAGTTTTATTGAGTTTATTGCAAATGTTTCTCGCTCACACGATGGTCTCAAGCTAATAAACTAATGAGTAACAATGGATAGCAATATAAATTTCTATATATTTACTCGTTGCAAACGAAACTTACAAAGCTATCTATTACACATTCTTTAGTACATACAATATAAATCTATTAATAACAAATAAATATACAATTTAATCATTAGTTTATGTTCCATCAATTATTTTAAAAAACAACATTTAATAGAAACAAAGCCAAAGCTTTGAACAAGCAATTATAGTTTCATCGACATAATATGAAGCTGAAAGGTTTTCTAATGGAAAATCAGGGTTTGACAACCTTATATAATCAACTGGAAGATTTTACAAAATAAAACTGCTTTTAAAATGTATTTATTTTAAAAATGATAGTTGTTAGTAAGTTGTACTGTTTAAAGTGTTAAGTGTTTACTAATTATTAAAAAGACTTTTAATTGTAAGTTAACACTTTAAAAACTTTTTTTAATATCAATGTTGCAAAAAATTATGGTTTAAGCTTAATATCAAATCACAGGTCAAAGTTTGCCGACCCTTCCTTGAAAACAAACAAATGAAAATGTGAAACAAACTTTGAGTTATCACTTTTATTACGTATTTACGTAAAAATAATTTGTTTTTTGATAAACATTAGATTATACGTCAATAAAACCGACGAAGTTCACGCATTGTTTATAAAACATGTAAAACTTATTTATTTAGTAGTTTATGTTTAATAAAAATGAAAAGGCCTAAGAATAATAATAAAAAATCAATCGTATGGTTACCTAAGTATTTTATGTTTTTTAAGTTTTTTTTTTTTTTTGCTTGTAATATTAAACTTTTGTTTTTTAAAATAAAACCTTGTTAGTTTACATTTAACTTAGAACATTATTTTTTCTATTTAAAAAAAATTATATTCTTGGTACACAGGAGATTTTAAATAGACTTGCAAAAAAAATTTCAATAATTAAAAAAAAATCTAGAACTTAATCAATGCAATAATTTAGTAAATTCACTACTAATATAGATGCTGTTAGTAATTTTTTTACATACTCAAAAATTAAAATATAAAAGTTCTTAGATTTAATTATATTCAGTTTTTTTATATTTTTCAATGTATTATTAGTTTTTTTGGTGATTTCTTGACATTTTAATGTTGTTGTTTTTTTTATGTACTTTAAATTAACTTATTTCTCTTAAGCTAGTTTTGAAACAAACATACTCCTTCGAAGTCAAAGTATTTTGAAATTCAAAGAAACCACTCTTCAGATTAAATATGTAAATTCATGAGGTTTTTCAAACTTGTATAATTGTTAGAAAAATATAACAAAGTTTGTACAATAATCTTAGTAGTTTGAAAGGTAATTTTCATATAAAAAAAAAATTTTTTAAAGACAATTAGAAATAAATATATATATTTTTTTATTTTATAAAAAAGGTAATAAGTTAAGTTAAAAGAATCGCTTTAGTTTCTAAACTGTATTTAAAGATTTAAAATATCAGTCATTTACAAGAAAAACATACATAACTAATCTTGTTTTTGTGATAAAAACATTTGATGTTTGTTTTTGCTATAAACAAAATACTTGTTAATTTAGTAAACGCATTAAATTCCGTAAACAAGGTCTAGCAATTTTAAACATTAACACCTATGAAATTCATAAATATAGGTATACTTAAAATTTAACTTTTATCATAAATAGGAAAATTATCAGCTGGGATAGCCTCAAAAGTTTTAATTAAAAAATCATATTTAAACCGCTGAGTTTAAAAACTTATTTAAGTTTTCAATTGGCATCAAAAAGTTTAAGAAAGTATTAAAACACATAATTAAATTTCAAAAGCTTTATGAAACTGTCAGCTGTTTAGAAATAACAAAGTATACCTAATTATTAAACACATTTTCAAATAATTATAAACAAACAGAACTCTTTTTTTTGTGAATAGTAACAGATGTACAATTATAAGCAGGTGTAAGACAAGTGCAATTTTAAGGTTTCATGTTGATTAATTAATAACGCTTCAGATTTGAGGTTGAAAAACAGATTGTCAAATAAATTTTTGATATAAAAACCAAGAAATCAATTATGTAGCGATAATTCATTTTATTTGTTGCTTACAGCTGCGATTAATCAATTTTCAATAAAAAAAAATAAATCCTAATCCACAAGGTCTAAATAGTAACAATTGTAGTACAAATGAAAAGTCCGTTGTTTTGTATACAAGGATACATTTTTTAACTAGAAATAAAATTTTTAAAAGTAAAGTTAAAAAGGTTTAGTTAACTATTTTAATATAACCCAGTCTAGATCATCAAACTGTCTAACTTTATTTTAGATCAATTTGCAAAAAAGTAAGATTTTATACATTGTTTACAGCATTAAATAAACTAAATAAAACCAAAATTTTCTGTTTAGATAATAAAAATTCGTATAACGAAACCTTAAGAATAAAAATTTTGATTTTACCTCAGGGGCTGTTAAGTACTTATTATACCTGTTTAGTTTACGTGTTTAAAATATGTTATTGTTTATAAAACAGCGGTTTTGGTTAAGTTATATAACATTTTATAACTTGTTTAGTAAACATTAAAGCTACTAATTCTCTTTTTTTTAACAATTAGTTTTTTTTTTCTAAAATAACCTTAAAATACTATTGATAACCTAATATTTGATTAAAGCATGAAATTAATAGTTAGCAAAATACTAAACAAACTAATTATTTACTTAAACATTAAACTACATGTTTAAAATTTGTCATTATCAGAATAATTTTTTACTATCTATTTTTGTTTGTTAAAATAAAAATTCTTTTTTTGTTAATAAAGATCTAAACAGGATATATTTAACGTTTTTTTTTTAAATATATATTTAAAACTAAAATTTACGTTTTATACAAAAGATTTTGTTTCTCAGACGAAAATATTTTTCAATCAAAAATTTTAAAACTTAAACAAGTTGATTTTAAGCTATTTGCTTGTGTACAAAAACTGTTTATTAAAAAATTTATATATTGAATTAGTTTATAGTGTTAAAATTGTAATTCATTTTAAATTCAATCATTTAACGTGACTGATTAACTGCAATTTTATTTTATAAACTAAATAAATATATTTTAGTATAAATGATGTTTGCAAAATATATTATATTAAATAATATATATTAAATAATAAATATATTATGTATGCATTCATTAAAGTATGTGCTGCAACTATTGTTCACCACAAACTGTTTTACTTGTATCTTAAATAAAGTATTTTGATGAAATAAAATAAAGTTAAATATATATTTAGGTGTTAGAAAAATTGTTTGACCTTTTAAACTTTATATATATAGTTCTTAGTAAATACTGTACAATATAGTACACAAAAAGCTTACTTTGTTTAATTATACAAACAGACAAAAACATAGCAAACTTTTTAGTTTTATTCTATTGCTGAAGAAACTAGCGAAAAGTTAACAAGAATAATTAATAGCACTTAAATAAAAACGTTTATATTAAAATAATTAAATTTAAATAGACGAAAAAAACGTTGAACAGTGATAATCATATGATATAATCATTTAAAAGTTAATCTTATAATTCAAAAAGTTGCCTTTTTGTAAAATAGTAAAAAAATAAACAATAATAGCAGTAAAAGAAAGAAAAGTATAAAATGTTTTTTTTTCTTGTTCGTGTATGTAGTTTTAGTTTTCACTCCAAATTTTAGATTTTTCGAATGTTATAGAAGTAAAAGGAAACAAAAATATTCCAACCATTTATACTACTATTTTTTTTTTAAATCCTATATAATTAAAAAATAATAACTCAATGACAACTTAATATGCTAAGCAGCAGCAATAAAAATAAATTTGTTAAAAATTTGTCATTATCAGAATAATTTTTTACTATCTATTTTTGTTTGTTAAAATAAAAATTCTTTTTTTGTTAATAAAGATCTAAACAGGATATATTTAACGTTTTTTTTTTAAATATATATTTAAAACTAAAATTTACGTTTTATACAAAAGATTTTGTTTCTCAGACGAAAATATTTTTCAATCAAAAATTTTAAAACTTAAACAAGTTGATTTTAAGCTATTTGCTTGTGTACAAAAACTGTTTATTAAAAAATTTATATATTGAATTAGTTTATAGTGTTAAAATTGTAATTCATTTTAAATTCAATCATTTAACGTGACTGATTAACTGCAATTTTATTTTATAAACTAAATAAATATATTTTAGTATAAATGATGTTTGCAAAATATATTATATTAAATAATATATATTAAATAATAAATATATTATGTATGCATTCATTAAAGTATGTGCTGCAACTATTGTTTACCACAAACTGTTTTACTTGTATCTTAAATAAAGTATTTTGATGAAATAAAATAAAGTTAAATATATATTTAGGTGTTAGAAAAATTGTTTGACCTTTTAAACTTTATATATATAGTTCTTAGTAAATACTGTACAATATAGTACACAAAAAGCTTACTTTGTTTAATTATACAAACAGACAAAAACATAGCAAACTTTTTAGTTTTATTCTATTGCTGAAGAAACTAGCGAAAAGTTAACAAGAATAATTAATAGCACTTAAATAAAAACGTTTATATTAAAATAATTAAATTTAAATAGACGAAAAAAACGTTGAACAGTGATAATCATATGATATAATCACTTAAAAGTTAATCTTATAATTCAAAAAGTTGCCTTTTTGTAAAATAGTAAAAAAATAAACAATAATAGCAGTAAAAAGAAAGAAAAGTATAAAATGTTTTTTTTTCTTGTTCGTGTATGTAGTTTTAGTTTTCACTCCAAATTTTAGATTTTTCGAATTTATAGAAGTAAAAGGAAACAAAAATATTCCAACCATTTATACTACTATTTTTTTTTAAATCCTATATAATTAAAAAATAATAACTCAATGACAATTTAATATGCTAAGCAGCAGCAATAAAAATAAATTTGTTTAATTTTTTTTTATTATTACGTTAACACTTATTTAGCTTCGGTAAATTTAAAACTCAGTGAATAAAATCAATATGGAGAAGGATTTGAAAATTTTGAAGAAAAAAAAAATAAATAAAGCTTTATTTTATCGTTCATTACGTCACAATTCACTTTAGTTCAGTGAATTTGAACCTGGGCGGGCAGCTTGCTTTGTTGAAGAGTCTGACTTTAGTGGTGATGGGCTGATGGTGGTAATCAACCTGAAAATTTGTCAGAATTTCCCTGAAAAGAATTTCTATTTCCTGTTGAGCCACTCTCCTACCCGGACATTGCCTCGCTCCGTGGCCGAATGGTGTGAACACAAACTGCTCCTTGCATCTGTATGAATTTGTTTTATTTTAAATAATTTCTTAAATTGAAATTAAAAAGTTTTCAAGATAACTTTTTTTCAAAATGATACTTTTTTTTAAAGTTATATTAGTTTTTTATTAAAGTTGATGAAGCTACATATCTTTTCATATTAACAAAAACCGCTTTACTATTCAATACACTCTATGTTTCTTATAATCAAAAGCAATACTTAAGTTCTCTAATGGCATTTTATTATTTGTAGTTTTGTTAAATGTTGCTTCTTATATGTATATTTTTTTAGGCTTTATACAAAAATACTCACGCAAAAGGGGATTTTTTGTCCAACCAGCGTTCCGGTATGAACTTCTCGGGATTTGGGAAAATATTTTGGGTATTTGAGGTTCATCAAATGAGATGTGAACCTGATTATTTCCTTCATGTTTTTGTCACATGAACGTTAAAACGGTCGTAAATAAAGTTTTGATATGTTTGTTGATTAGTAAACAATAAGTTCCAATACACTTTTGACAATTGATAAATGTTATACTAGAAAAATTAAAATTTAAAACTATTATAGATTCTTCAAGTTATAAATATTACATAAAAAAATGGATTGCATCACTCTTCTTTAGTTTTATTTAATACTTGAAGTTTTAACTCTACATTAGATAAAAAAGATAGAATTTTTTTAGATAACTTTTTATCATTTAAAATAAATTTTATCATATTCTACTTTTGTAAAAATCTTAGTTCAAAGTTTAACTTTTGTATTTATTTGTTTAAATTAAATTCGTTTTGTTAATAATATTTGTTTTGAAAAAGCACCTTTTAAGAACAAAATTTTAAGTTTCATTTTAAGTTTTTCTCCTTTTTTTTAATACTATAATGAAATACAGTTTAATTAAAATTTACATATTAAAAATCGAAGAAAATGTTGATTTATTTTTTAAAGTGCGATATTTTATTTTTAAAGATTATCTTTTTTGCTAAAAAATAATCACTCTTATTGTGTCATTCTGACTTTCTTAAAATGAAAACTAAAATTAGTTGTAAGCTATTCAAACACGATCTTGTTGAAACTGATACTTGAAATGCACTCTTGCACTCAATATTTATGCTTAAAACCTATGCTATGATGCAACTATGTTGCAATCAAACGCATAAATACAGTTAAAGCTATTTATAACTCATAATTTCTGTAAAATCAAGTAAATTAGACTGAAGTATAGCTTTTATACTTGACTAAATATTTGTTTTACTAAAATTTATATATATGTAAATTTTACTATTTTCCGGAAAAATTAAGCAAAACAAATTTAAAAAAAATATAACAATTTTTTTCAATTTTTTTATAAACTATTGATAGTTTTCAGATAGTTTAACAACTAAATATTTGTAATATAACGACTAATCATAACGTTTTGCATTGTATAAAATACATGGAATTGTATATTAATCTTTTGCAACTGTTGTTTAGTAAATGATATCCGAAAACATGTAGGTTAGTTTTAGTAAAAAAAGCATAAAAGTTTGTTTTTAAAGTAAAGTAATAATTTTTCAAGTTATCAAACTATTTGTTAACTTTAACATATGCATTAAAACAATTTACAATAATGTCTTGCACCGTCTGACCGTTAAACCGCTTTTTATCAAACTAAAACCAACAACCATACATATTTTCCAGGAAAAACTTGCGGGATTGAATTAATTAACCGCTTAACTAACTTATCAACTTATCAGTCGCATGTTGCCACAAAAAAATATTTAACATTTCCTTATTTATGTTTATCAATATGTTTTAAACACTATTAACTATCGTCTTCTTTTAAAACTTAAAAGTAGAGAAAAAAAGTAATTACAAGTTTATTTGCAAAAAAAGGTATTGTACCGTTTTTTATAAATTATGTTATTTTAATTACTTTTATGGTAATTTGAAAGCGACATCTAAATTTTTAGAAGCAAAAGAATGCTGAAATAAATATCTAGATTTATTATAAAACCTAAAACTTCTAATTTGAAGATCGAAATAATTAAGTTCATCAATGCATAACAACTTTTTTGCCGTTGTATGGTTACAAGTTAATTCCAAATTTATTTGTCTGGATTTTAATTTGCTATTCTGAGAAATTTTTTTTTTGTTTTGTCGAAGTAGGTAAATCTTCCTTAACCTAAGTTTTCAGTGATCAAGTAGGAATTTAAACCTATATATTTTAAAATATAATATATATAAATAACCAATAATATATTTTTTTATATTGGCAGTATTCAGTTACGCTATAAATAGGTAATGTCATAAAACATAATATCAAAATATGTTGAATCAAAATTGTTAACTAATTAAAAACCTTATTTGAAATACAGAGTACAAAAATAATATCATAGTCTCTCTTAATTTAAGTCGAAAAACTAGTTAAGTTAGTTGACGTGTAATCCGTTAAATTGCATTGTTTTATGATGAATGCTTCTACTGTTATCAATAAGTTCTTAATAAGTAGCATATACAACAAATATCACAATACACAGCATTAAGTTATTAAAATTAATAATCAAAATAATGCAAGTCTAGACCGAAGTTAATCCTCAGAAATCGGTAATTATTGCTCTGGGCGAAAAAATTAAGTACTTAAAAATTATTTTTAAATGTTGATAGTGGTTAGTAGTTATCAAAAATATTATAACGAATTGTGTAAAAAGGCTTTTTATAAGTAAGATATTTTTACCAGCCGAGATTCATACTTATTTCATATATATTAATTGATATTTTTAATATCAAACCAATGAGTTAAAAAAAGTACTGAACTGTATTTATTATAAGGTTTATAACTTTTTCATTAGCTGGAACACCTTTAATATATTGTAGTTTTTGAAGCTGAAATGAAAAGTGTATTATGTAGCAGCAGCTTGCAAAACTGTTGTCAAACCTAACAACTAGTTTCCCGTATATTTTTGAAACAATTAGTTTTTTTTGCAGTGTTTCTGAAAAGTATTTTTCCCAGTAACTATCATTCCAAGAAGTGTGAGCCCAATTTAACTTGTAATGTAAATGTTTTGACAAGATATCTTTTATATGTTCAGCGCATACTAGTCTGCGGAAATTGAATATTAATTTTTTCTCGTAGTATATTTCTTGTACATTAAGAAAATAATTTTTTTACTGTACCTAAAGCATTCAAATTCAAAATTAATTACTTAAGTACAATAACCAAAGTTTTTTCTTAAACAAACAACTTATTTAACTTTTTTAAACAAATCATAATACTCTGTATAAAAAACACGGGAAAATAACATGGTAAAATACCTAGAAAACTTCGCATTATTAATGTATAAATACAAAAAATGATTAAAACAATATAAGATTTGTTTTAAATATTTTTGTCTAAATATGCTTCATCAAAACATAAATATTCTTGCATTTGCAAGAAATTATTTTATAAATAAGGTTCTGCCTTTTTAATACTTATATGTACTTTTCTACAAAAATATAAAAACAATGGTAATTAGTCTTCTTATTTACATTTGATTCATTCATTTAATTATTTTACTTTAATTACTACCTTATTTTTTATGTTTACAATGAACAGTTATGAACTTAAGCGAAAGTACATTTGTTAGACGAGTAAAATGTATTATTTTGTCGCAAAAAAGCAATATTATTCCCTTACGATTTGTTATCTATCAGCAGCAAAGTAAATATTTTGTTTTCATAAACAACATTGTTTTTGTTTAATTGCAAAACAAGTTTATACTGTTCAACCTTTAAAATAATTAACAATGCTTAAGTAACATCCATGGATTCTAGGCTAAAATGGAAAATGTAATTCATTCTAAAAAATATATTTAAATGCAAATTTAGAGTTAAAAATAATATAATTCGTAAATTTTTTACTCCTAAATTTTATATAAAATTTTAGCTCGTTGAGCTGTTTATAAATATAATTGATACTATTTTGTAGTTATAGTACGTTTTCAAAAAACAAATTAAATTAAAACATGTTGTAAGAAACTGCTTCATTGGTAATTTTCAAAAAGTTAGTTACTATTTATATATAAAAATAAATTTTAAAAGCAATTATTAGCTTAATATATAGAATATTTTTTTTTGTTTTGAAAATTACAACATTAAATCTACCTGAAAGGTTGTTTTATTTTAACCATTTATGTACTGTGTTGATATAATTAAATTCTAAAAAAATTTCTGTTCTTTACTAGATGAAAGGTTTTTATATTTACATTTGTATTTATCATTACTTAATTTAAATACAGTATTACTAATAACTTCAAGTATTGCATGTTAGATTAATTTTAAGTCTTATCAAAAAATTCAAACAAGAAAAGTGTACCTGGTTTTGATATCTCGTAATAATTATTGATTTTTCATTCTCATACAGTTTATTTTATACACTATGTTATTTATTTATATAATATTTTTGGTATCTTATTTTAATAAGATATTCGTTTGTAAAACAATTTATTTTGTGATATTAAACAATTTCTCATTAGGAATATCTAAAAGCTTTCAATGAGGTTAATGATTTATAAGTTAGTTTAAAAACATATGTGTATAATTTAAATATATTTTCATGCAATTGTATATTTTAGTAAATAAGTCTTACAAGTTTAATAAACATTACGTGAGTTACGTCCCTTCTCTAGACGTAAAATTGAATGTTTTTATAAAAACATAATCATTTTACGCAAATAACGTAAAACGTGGGAACGTGAGTGATTACGAAAAAATTCTACGTATCTGCAATTATTCAGTGTACAATTAGTTGGAATTAACATACTTATTTATGGTATAACATTTGTTTTAGTTTTTATTTGAACATGAACACTGTTCGTAATATCAATAACTTTATAGTTATTTTTTTACGAACTCATTCAGTTTTCGTAGTTATACATGTTTAATTAGTTGTCTATAATACGAAAATTTATTGTTTATAGTTTCTTTGTAAATGAACTACTGATTATCCAATGAAAGTAAATATGTTAACGTTAGCAATATTAAAAAAAGGAAAAACTTTATCACTAGTTGATACTCAATTTCAAAGTTTTACAATAAGCATTGAATATGCAAAAATGATATTGCTAACGTTTTAACACTTTTATTATTATTATTATTACTTTATATTTTTTATTATAGGCTTTTGTTTTTTATAGATCTTACTTTTATTACCATTGTATATTAAGTAGTTTTTAATAAATAATTTTGAAAGTTGATTGTGAATAAAACTGTTATCATTTAAATTCAATACCTGAATAGACAAATAAGTTTTATTAACTGAAATAAATCTATAGTAACTTTCTGCCATTTTTATTAAGTTTATAAATTAGTAAGTTTACAAAAACTATTAACAGTGCTTATAACAAACTGATCGAATTTACATTAAATATGTTAGATTATAATGTTTCAATTAGATAGGTTATTTTAAGTTGAAAAAAAAATTATAAGGTTAAAAATGTATACAAAATTTTGCAAGTAAGTTATTCATCATCGGTTAAACAATTTTAGTAATGCTTGCATTGTTATTTTGAAAATCATTTTTGATTTCTAACCTGCTTAACTTGTGATAAACAATCGTTTTAAACAATTTTAAATACCAAATAGAATACCAAGATACAACAGTGTGTGGCTTTTGCGTTATTTCGTTGTTAGTTTTAATTTAAATTTATGACATTTAAGCAAATAACAAAAAGTATCAATACTTATGTAGAACACTTGTAGAGAAAAAAAAATTCTTATAGGTCAGAATCAACAACTACTTTCTATGATTATAAAAACACATAAAAACAGTTTTTGTTCGATTGAATAGCAAAATGCTAATTTCAAGAAATATTTATTGAAAACAAATTTTGAAGCTTTGTTATTTCATCGAACATTTATGAATTGTCAACTCGATTAAGTTCCGAATTGCCGAGTATTTATCACAAAACAAACTTCACACACTTTATTTGTTTGTTGTTTATTATATTAGGTAAATGAAAAAAAACAAATTTCAAAAGAAAACAATAAGAAGTTTTGACAAAATTGAAATGTATTGTTACCTTCAACTTTTGTTTTTACTTAAAAATGAATTAGTTAATTCTAAGTTTAATATAAAAGAGTGAATATTCAAAATAATTGCTATCAAGCTGTAACTAAACTTAAAGTACCTGCTGAGCAAAAAAAAGAAAAAAATTCTCCAAAAAAATAAATTTTTAGAAAAATTACATTTGTTCGATACGTAAATTTATTTTATATTTTACATCATTACATCATCATCATCATTAATAATAATGTAATCCAAATTTATAGTATTTAAGTATACTTTTTATCTTTTATTTTAAAGGTTATTTTAAAGCTTAAAATATAAAAAAAATCATTATAAAAAGTAGTAGCAAAACAACTTTTGTTTTGAATTAGTAATCATAGTTACTTATATCGATCTTCATATCCTTAAATGTGTTAATAAGCACAGCATTTCTGCGTTATTATAAAAAAATAAACAATTATTACATGATAAAACGCATTAAAAGTTCTCTGTAATATATAAATGATTTATTATGCCTTTTATAATATTTATAAGTTTAAGGTGTTATTTTTTTTGAAGTTATAACTAATTTTTTAAAAGCCTTTCAAAAACTCTTTTTTTGATAAATGTTTAAAGTTCTTAAAAAGTTGGTTTCTTTTAAAGTTACCACAACTGTATAAAATTTATTTACAAGATTATCAATAGTATTTAAAGATAAAATATTTGTTAGTTAAACATGTGACATATGACGTATGACTACTACAAATACACAAATTATTAGTTGATAAACAAGTTCCGTCTATACTTAAACATCATGAGGATTTTTACATTCTTTAAATCCTGAGGTCTGTAGTTTCAAAGTAGAGCATTTCAATCGGTCTTTTTTAGAGGTGTATGGAAAAAGAAGCCGTTTCTTACACTGAACATCGACAGTAAATATGCATTTTCAGTCATGTTTAATAAAGTCTATAAAAATTGAGGAGAGTTTCGTGGTATATGCAAATAGTTTACATTAGGTGTGGGCAACTTTTATAGATAGTATGCTAATTTTACAAAAAAAAAATCTTTAGAAAAATAGTAACAGGCCATGTCTTTTATAAAAACTGTGAATTCAAAATCGTTATGTTTACAAAAGCTTAATTTGGTCAAATGGCGTTCTGATTATTTAAATTTTAATTTATATCACTATTTTGAATTATTTAGGTATATTAAATATTAAACTATATTTACTTGCATATTCACAGTTATTTACTATTTGTTCTAGAACAAATTATGATCTGGTATAAACATGTTAGTATTGTCATGGTAACAGTACATTTGAGGAAACTAAACTCGTACATTTTTATTTAAAAACTGTACAAATTATTTTAACTACTAAAAGTTTAGTATTTAAGTTAATTTATTTTTATTTTTTTTAATCTCTATAAGTACAAGTAGTTTTAAGTCTTTTTTAATAAAATGTACTAAAAACATTTCTTTAAAACAGTATTCGTTCCTTTGGTTTTTACAATTTAAAATGCTTATGCATTATGCAGTTTTTATAAATGAAATAACCAATTTCAAAATAAAAGCTTATTTTTTTTTATTAAATGTATTAATCAATATTAAAGATGTTTTTAATGTTTGAAAATTAAATTGAATTTATTTTACAATAAAGTTTAGTATAGTTTAAAGCAAAATGTTTTCTTATCTTTTTACGTTTTGGCTCTTAGATGCACTAAATGCTTAATAATAAAAGTAGCTCAATAATAAAAGTGTTCTAACCATAAAAGTATTCAAACTTTTTAATTAGAAAAACTATAAATTAGAAAACGAAGTTCTTATTAGATGTATCAAGGGTTTCAGATTACAGTTTAGCTTAAATAAGGTTGATCAGAAATAACATTGCTGATATTTTTTCTTTTTTAATCAACTTAAAAGATTTTTTTCTAAATAAGTTAAATAATTTATGAGTTTTATTTTTGTTTTTTTTTAATTCCTTTATAATGGCTGAAAACTTATTATAAAGATCTTTAAATTACGTAAAACATATTAAAAAAAATTTATAGTATTTGATTTTTTTGTTTTCGTACTACTTTTTTAAAGCAGAAGCTTTACATGATTAACGTATCAAGACATTACAAGATTAGTTTATAAATCAACACTAGCAACCATTGCAGCTAATTTTGAATGAACGAATGCAGTAAGATATGATTGTAAATATTGATTTCAGCAAAAGTTAAACATTATTTAAACTAATGCGATTAAAATTACAATTTTTTAATTAAAGTGAGCTACTTAATGGATTATTTTCAAACCATAAGTATAATTAAAATAATAAGCATTAAGTAAACTTAAAAGTTAATAAAAAATGATACTGTAGTTCAACTAGGTAAAAATGTATTAAGTCAAGTATAAACAGGTTTACTATACATAACTAATTTTTCAAACTTATATTACCCTCTGTCTACGGATTAACATTCATATAAATAATACTTAGGATTATAGATTTGCATGTAACGTTTTTTACTTTAGAACTTCAAAAAGTGACAATTTAGACCGAAAGTAGTTACCACAACAAAGTTGTTCGAAATCAGTACAATTACATTAATGCAGCTTGTAAAAATTATAAAGTAATCCACGATTCAGACGAGACTAATCAGCAAACTTTAGTTTTTGAGAGATTGATAATTTGGTACATTTTTGTGAAACGGTTTTATTGGTATTAAAGTTTTATCTTAAGGTCATTATTCTATATATGAATGTTTTTTGCGCTGTATAAATTGAGACATTTTTTTTTAAATTATTGATTATTAATTTGTAATATTGCACAAAATGTGAGTTTTTGATTTGAATGAGTTTGAAGTTATATTTTAAGACTGTAAAGGTTCTAAAAAGACTATCAATTTTTTACGACATATGAGTTAGAATATAATTGAGTTGAGGAAGAAAATATATTTTTCTAACTAAAATTGTGTAAATAACTGTTATTATATGTAAATGTTAAAAAGTTTAGTCAAAATCTATTTTTGCTTGCAAATGCTAAAATTTAGTATAAGAAAAAGGATTTACTATAAATAAAATTATTTGATTAATTTTGTAAATAAACTACCATTAAAAAAGGAATTAATTTTTCTTGAGTATTTAACAATTTCTAGGAAGTTTTTTTGACTGTTACTTGAAAAAAATTATTTTCTAAAATAAAATTCTATTAAAAAGGGAGTTAGTTAAAAAATTTTAAAAAGTATTAGATAAAAAACGTGTTATAAGAAATTCAAAATTTTACATAGTACATAAAAATATCTAAATTTAAACACCTAATTTATGTTCACTATCTACGCACAAAAGTATGTCTATTTACGTGATTATAATCTCAAGACTATGACCACCTTTCAATCAAATAGAAACTCAGGTTGCTACTGGTTACCAGACTGTTACTTTATGGTAATATTAAATTGCATTATTCAAAACATTTTATATAATTTTTGTGTCATATAACATAAAAATAAATTGATACTTAATACAGTTTTTAACAATAACATCCTATTTCAAGTAGTTAAATTATAACATTTTATAAATTTATCTCCCAATTCCTTGTTTTTAGAGAGTATCAGATAAAGTAAATGCAAACCTACAAAAACTATAGAATATAATGTGACCTTAATATCAAGTCAAACATGTATTCGAAGACTAAGCTGTGCTATAGATTTCTATATTTTGTAAACAAAACTTACAAAACATACTTTATGAAGTTTAAATAGAATGTAATATAGTGATATTAATTTTTATTTCAGTAATTAAAGAAAAGTTAGTTAAAAAGTGATTTTTATAATCTTATTTTGTTCTATTAAAAAAATATGTTTAAGATAATAGAAAACAAGTTTATGATTACATTTTAAGCATTAAAATCACTATGTTAAAATATTCATCTAGTAACAATGAAAAGTTACAGTGCAATTAGCTTTAAGTAGAAAAAAGGGTAAAAAAACATATACAAATATATTATTTAATTTTTAATTGCATGACTACATAATTTTTACATAATTGCTATAGACTAGATGTTATACTTAAGGAAATAGAGTTATAGAGGTTAATGACAAATAAATTCTTACAATTTAAATTCTTAAACAATAACTCAAAAAAATATGTGTAAATGAAAATAATAGTAAGTAGGTTAAACTATTACCCATTTAAAACGGTCAATTTATTAAGAATTTCTTTAAATGTACAAAAAATCTAGCATTTTCTCTATTTTGAAATAATATTTTTGAAATTTTTATTCAACACTTTATTTTTAATTCCATAAACAGTTTTTAGAGAGTAAACTTTTATAAATAACAATTTGAAAGTTTAAGACTTAAGTTATAAAAAAACTTATTTTTTGATAAAAACTATTTTATAAAAGATTTAAACTTGTTTACTACATGTTGTTGAGTTATCATTACTTGATTATTATTCAACTTTTTTTCCACAATTAAATATATATTTTCAAACAGAGACCCTTCTTTTGTAACAGGGGATTTTAATAACTCAATACTTATTTTAGTATGAAAAAAAAAATAGTTTAAACTTACTAAAATATTGTTTTTTTGTAACCTACAAAATGTTTAAAATTTGTTTAGTTTTTTAATACATACTAAACTAAATTGAAATTGAGAGTTTTAAGGAAAAGTTCTTAAATAACAAGTGAAAAAATTAGTAGACAAATATGATACAAAAATAGATAATTTTTTAACTAAACTGGTCGTAAGAACTACACTTTTGATTTGTTTTTATTTTTCAGGAACAATAAGCTACTTTCACTAAAAGTTGTAAGTTTACTGAGATTGAACTTAGTCTTTCTAATTTAGTTTATGTTAACATTGTTTTCACTGTTTATTTGTTAATTATTTTGTTACTTTTAAATATTTATTTTAAATACTTTATTTATTTTAATATTACTTTTATTATTTATCGTTTGTACTTTTTATTTTAATTATGAACTTAACTTTAGTTTATTAACAGTTACTTATTACTTTTTTCTATGAAAATTTGTTTAAACTAAAATCATTTTCATCGTTGGAAATGCTTAGCTTGATGATCTGTGTACAAAATATGAGCTTTTTTCCTTCTTAAAAATTAATCATAACTGTTATACTACCACGATGCACAAAAACCAGTGTCAACTTTTTAATTTTAATTCCTATAAATAATAGATAAATAAAAAAAATATTTATGAGAAGAATTTCATCAACGCCAGTAAAGAATGATGTCTACGCACCAGATCTGTATATTTGGTGATCAAAAATCAAAAATTTTGTTTAAACTTTCGAATACTACATCATCATAGAAAAAACAAATTAGGCAGGGAAATAAAGGATAAAAACATTGCATTTTTTCTTTTATTATTTAAAGGAAGCGCGCATGCGTTAGTGCTTCTCCCGACGCTAAACCCTTGGTTTCTAGGTATCAATTAGACCTACATTACATACACACTTTTTAATTTTAGCCCTTTAAAAATATTTAAGAAAACGAATTGTTGGAACTTGATTTGTGCGAAATTTAAAAGTTGTTATAAAGCGATTTATTTAATTCATTTACTAAACAAGTTGTACTAGTTTTATAAACAATGCGTGATTTGCGTCGGTTTTATTCACGTAAAATTGAATGTTTTTATCAAAACAATTTTATTTTCACGCAAAATACTTGAAACGTAAGTGATTATTAACAACAGTTTAAAATTTAATACGTTTAATATTAATATTTTTTGATATTTACTGTCAGTTATTCATAACAGCTGTAAATAATATCATTTTAACAAACTTTACTTTTAAAATTATATTTCTATACCGTAGATTATTCTAGTCTTACCAAATAAATATGGTTTTTGATTTATTGCGTTCAGTTTTTAGCTTACAATTATATTTTTCCTTAACTCAAATATTAATAAACTCATCTTTCTTATAACAGAGAAATTTTGTTTCAAATGCAACAGTTCTAAGTCTTAAGTCTTTTAGTCCATTAGATAGAAACATATACAGATTTTGATCAATTGTATTTAGTTTTCAGGCTACAATTAAATTGTATTGTCCTGAATCAAGTAAAAATCTTTTAAAGATGAATTCTTTATTTTTTAATAGTTAAGGAAATGATACTAAAAAACAAAATTTGGAAGGTTATAATGAAACTGCAATTTACACTTTTCTTATAATAGAGAGTTTGTTGTTTAAATAATACAGTTAAAAATCTTAGGTTGTTTTAAATCTTGAAGCTTTGTTAATCTATTAGATTTGTATTCTAAATTTTCTAGAGACTTTCCTTATCAAAGCTCTAAGGTTTTTAAAAAGCTAATTAGACAGTATGCTACATTTAATTACTCTTAAAATTCAGCTGCGTAAGTAGAACATGGCAGTATATCGACGAAAAAAAGATTTTAAGTGAGTCTTAAATAACGTAATACTCGTTTACTTTATATAGATTTTATTGATCACAGAAATTTAGTCATTGTATTTTACAAGTTTAAAAAATAATGAACTATTTAGGAAATTCTTATTATAGTTATGTGACATAGAGTTTATTTTTATTTACTGAAAAAATATCTTAGGAGAAAAATAAAAAGGAATGTTTGTAAGTAAACCGAAAAATATTGCCAAAACACAGTTTAGTGTATTTTTATCTTTGTAAAAATAGTGTTTGGTTTCTAGTATGTCTGCGGGTTTTATTTGAAACCTAAACTTTGATTAGACAAGTTATTTACATAAAAAACTGTGCTGTAGAATAAACACTTTAACTTATCATTTTAAAAGTCTGTCTAGTTATTAAAAAAAAATTTTGGTATTACAGTTTTTTTACTTAATAGATTTCAATGATAATAACAAGTTTATACTTCAACAGCTTCTTTGATTTTTAAATTATACAAAATTTAAATAGTTTGTTGACTTATAGCTCATACTCTTGTCATTTTTAAACATCATTTCAAACTTTAAACTTACTGTCACAAAAAAGTTTTTTGATTTTCTTACTTAAATAATTATATTAGTGAAACCAAACTTATAAGATAACCAGAGTGGAAAGTTTTAAATGAATAAGAAAGCTTTTAGTTTTTAAGAAGCAAAAAGAAAAAAAAAATTAAAGGTTTTAAATCGGCTTTATAGATCTATCACTAATATTTGGTGTTTTTTGAAATAATTACTTTAAAACTCTTTCAATTTAAAATAATTTCTTACAATTAGAATAAAACCTCATTTCTTAAAATCAAAATGTATAAGTAAAGGAAGTGTTAAATACTATTTTTCTAAGCACTTTATTTTTTATATCAGTCTGATATTAAGACAGTATTAGATAAGCTGTTAAAGGATTTTAATATCTCATGAATAAATTACATGGTTTTTGAATTTTAAATGTAAGTTTTATATTTCTAAAACTTTTGCAATCCAAATATGAAGTTCAAATTCACACCCACGATTAATGTCGATAAAGATAAAATATTTAAAAATAACAACTTTTGTTTTGTAAATATTTTATGTGTTTCTAGGTAAAATGCCTCGGAAATAAGCTTTTGTTTTTATCTACTTAGATTAAAAATTCTGAAGAAAAATATATGAAACTAGTTCACAAAACTTTAAGTAATTGTATAGTTGTAAAATATTATTACTGAAAAGCTGTTTAATGTATTAGCGGACATTGAAAAAATATAAACTATAAAATTATATTTTCCTTATAACTTGTATACCACGCTTTTAAGGCAGCTTAAAGTTCTTATTTTAATATTTTTTTACTATATCTACTTAAAATGATACAAGTTATGCATTTTTTTACACTTTATACACAGCAATCTATTTTAAGTATGTTGTCCTGGACAAGACGTTAAAAGATATTTGTGGTGTGCGATATTCTTATGAAGATTTTAGCTTTAATATGTTTTAAAAACCTATTAAGTTTTAACTTTTAAAGTTTAAAAAAATGAATTTCAAACTCAATAAAACAACTTATGAAGATAAAATTCACATTAAACAACGATTTACTCTGGCTTGCGTTTCGTAATTGAAATGTATAATCTATCTGAGAAATTTGTTAGCTGATTTCTTAGAAGATCTTTTTTTTTAAACTATATTTTTAATAATTATCACATTTTAGTAGGTATTTAAACTGTCTTTGAGTTTTTGAAAAATGATCACACTAAAAATTTGATAAAGTTCTCACTAAATAAAACGTTTTAATACAACGTGATGCTATTTTAAGCTAACATCTTAAACAGTAACTAGTTTTTAAGTCTAGCAAATAAAAATAAATAATCAATATTTGTCAAATATATAAGTTAGCTCAACTTATGTTTAAAAAATACATTTTAACAGACTTTTATTTTCTAAAGGAACTGTATTTTTATTATTTTTAAATAAAACAAGCAACAATTTTTTTTTCAATATTAGAGAACCATATACTAAACAAACTCAACAAGTTTTAAAAACAATGCGTGAGTGTCGTCGGTTTTATTGACGTATAATCTAATGTTTATTAAAAAACAAATTATTTTCACGCAAAAAACGTGAATAAAATATAAAATATTTGTAAGTTTGTAAGAAATTTTATCAAGCTAAATAATGATTAATAAAAAACATTAAGAAAAATGTATATGATAGACCCATTAAGGATATTCAAAAACGCCCCTGTCAAACATTGTTTAAATCTAAAAAGTTTCTATAAGTATAATCTGATAGTATTATGTACAAATATGATAAATACAAATTTAGATATACATATTCAAAAAGTAATAGAAATTCTGTTAACATAGTAATGAATGATCATTGTAATATCCCTAATTTTTTTTGTTTTATATAATTCTTTTCACTAAAAATTATTCTTTTTTAAAACGAAGACGTGAAAATACTTTAAAATACTCTAGACTTAATCAATATTCATTTAGTTTCAAGTAAAAAATAATGTTAACACGATATATGTAAGCAATTTTCTTGGCGTTTAACTGCTTATAACTATTTCAAAGCATTTGTGTGAAGTTTGAATTACAAACTTCGAAAAAAAGTCGACAAAAAACTTAATTATTTTGAGTGATTTTTCTTTAAATTACTGTTTTATAACTATACTGTTTTGTTTAGTACAGCTAAAAAGTTGTCTGTACTAAGAGTTGTTATATTTGAAATAGATTTCAAATACTTTTACCTTTAAAAGATTGATCACTATTTTTTTGTTGCTTTAAATGCGAACGTTGCTTTAATATATACTTAGATATTAAAAAAAAATATATGATGTTATACATAGTTTATCAATTATTTTTAAATTCAAGTTCAAAAAAACATAGCGAACAAACTTTTAAGATTTTTCATTAAATTTTACACTTCCCAGAAATTTATTTTATTACATAGTGAAAAGATTTTAAAACATTAAAAAACAGTACAATGTTGAAGTTTAATTGCAAGTTATTGTTTATTGTACTACTTCTATTTTTATTATTATTTTGCAGCTGTATTTAAACAATAACTAAGCATATGTAATACTTGAAGTGTTCAAAAACATTACAGTTAAAATTCCGAAATAAACAGCTGTACATGTGTATGTTTAATTGCTACATTTTTTGCCAAAATGTTGATTAGCAGGTTAAATTTTGCAGCTACTAATACATTGCAGAGTGTTGCAACTGATCACTTATTCATATTTAACTTGAAATTAAAGAAAATTAGTAATAATTTATAAAATTCAAGTTAAGTATTTTTCATATTATCGATTTTTTCTTATTCTTGTATTTTGTTTAATAAAATAAAAAAATATGAGAGAAACGTTTTCCACTTTAAATCTTATTAGACTAACAATTAAACTAACTTTTGTTCAAATATATTTTCTAAAAGTAATATTAAAAAAAACACTATGTATTACAAAAAATACTTTTTCTGTTTTTCTTTGATTGTTATTTAATAAAAAATTGATTATATTAATATATAAGAGTTGTAAAAAAGAGATAAATTTTAAATTTGTAAGTTAAACAACTTTTAAGATCTGTTTTAACCGTTAGAAAAAAAATATAAAAGTATTTTTTTGTCATCATCATAAGCATATTTATAAAACTTTACATGCTAACGATAAATAAATGATTGAGTTGTAAAGTTATATTAAAATAGCATTCAAATAAAATTACATATGTTAAAACAATAAATTCTTGAAGGGTATATGCTATATTTATGTTGTTTATAAAAAGAACAAAAACAAGTATACGAACGTTAGACTTTTATTTTAAATGTTTATGTAATATAAACTTTAACACAATTATGGTATGTCTAGCCCATGTTGATTTTGTAATGTTTACGTCATTAAAAGATATATATTTTGAGTTGTGTTTAATAAAAAAATTTAAGTTACGATATTCAAAAAATTTTAGTAGTATGACTAATTGTCTTGTTTAAGTAAGAGTTTAAGGTAAAAGCATAAATAAAAACTTAACATTTACAAAACTATATGAAACAAGGTTAATATTGTTTAGGTAAATTTTAAAGTTATTTAAATACTGAATATTTAAAAACTGTGAAAAAAGTTACTAGAAATACACCATATTAAATGTTTTTAATACTTTTTTTTTAAACCGTAGTTGAAATTTGTCATATAGAATGATAGCCGATACAACGATTATTTATACAAAACAAACATCACATAAAGTTGTTTGTGTATTATCTTTCTACTTGCGCATGTGACATAAATTAACAGCTCAGAAACCAACTATAAAGTTTCTAGAAAAATCAAATATTACGAATTGTTTTTAACTTCACTATCTTTTATGAGAAATAAAAAACAGTTACAAAATTCCTTTATTTAAATTAAAGGTTTAAAAAACATATTTATAAAAATGTTCTTCAACACTGTTCAATATTCATAACATGTATGTTATGTTAAATGAAGAATACTTAAAAAATTATAAAATTAAGTGTAGAATAACTATGTATACAGTTTCATATATAGAAGAAATTTTGTTTAAGGTTTCTTCAATACCAAAAAAGTTACTAAATGTTTTTGTTTTACAGTTTTTTCAATGTTGAATTACTTCAAATTAAAAACTACCAAAATGGTCAATCAAAGGTTATAACTTTTTATATACTTCACAAAACCTTTTCTGTTAAAAAATTAGTCTCATCTGTTTTAGAGTAATTAGTTTATAGTTTATCGAAGAACTTTTTAAAACCTAATAACAATTATAACACTACTAAGCATTAGATTACAAGCTTTTATGCAAGTTTTTAGCATAACATGTTTTAAGTTATAAAAGTTTACAGTACTAAAATCTTTGTTGTTTTTTTCTTGCATTTTACGATTAAAAAAATAAAAATCAAATATGTTATCTGTGATGTTAAAAAACTAATATGTTGTAGAATATTTCACACTAATTATAATGTATAACTTGTCTAGCCTAAGTTCGTGAAGCACTAAAATTTTGTTTGACAAAAAAAATTGTTTTTTATTTAGACTAAAAACAAGTAGATCAATTATTCAGAATTTTCCGATTAGTTCCGGAAATAAGTTTACACCAAAGATAATTACTGACGTCATAGTCAAAATATTTTATTTACAAAATAATTTTTTACATCGAAAAAAATGGAAAAATGTGGTAATGTACAATTTTGTTTAATTTGAGTAGATAGCAATAACATTATTTTTACTTGGAACTCTAAATTATTTGCCATATAGAAACATTTATGCTGTGTCTAATCGTTTTTTAAGCCTTTAATTTTTCAAAAGAAAGTTATTTTAACCACAAAACAAAACTTAAACATGCTATAACAACATCCGTCAATTTACCAAAATATCTTTTGAAATATTTTTAAGAACGATAACAATAAATTAAACAACTTCAATTAAAATCGACAAAGTCAACAATTTTATTTTCAAAACAAAGCAAAAACAAAAATAATATTAATTACTTCATTCATTAATATGCTTAGTAACTTTAGAAAATTTAATAAATGAATTTCTATATGATACTTCGATATATTGTCTACTTTATAATAAAAGTTTCTTTTTTAGTTTTTCAAAAACAGTATAACCATTTATAAAAAAATGATTTTGAAATTTTTTTTAGACAATCTTTATAACAACAACTCTAATTAAATCTAATTAGTCTTCTTAAATACATGTATTCGTTTCAAAAAATATCATTACATACATTTTTGTGATTTTTTGTGTAGTATTCTTATTTTGAATGTAATTCAATAGCAGTAATTTAATTAAAAAAACAATATGTATTGTTTAAATTCACAAAATAATGCACACGAGTATTTGAACCACTTACTTTTAAAAAATTAAAATTTACTTTTTCAGATATTTTATTCTAATTTAAGATTAATGACAGTGGTTTAATAAAGTATTATCGTGTAGATACTGCAAAAACACTTAGCGCTTAGAAATAAAATTGTTTTTGCAGTAACAAACTATGTTCTAAAAATCAGACAACAAGTATAAAGCAAAAAAAAATTACACAACATTTTTAATTATAAAGGAAATTTTTTAACTATAATCTGTAACATAACAACAGCATTTAAGGTATTTACAGAATGTTATGATCTCTTAATTTGTTTTCTTACGGTAACTTTTATAGCTGATAGTGTAATCAAAAAGTAGTTAAGATATTAAATTCTATTACAGTTATTTTTCAGAAATAATTTTTTCAAATATGTACTAACTTATAGCACAAGTACCTAAACTTTTTTAAAACATAAATTTTGCCTTTTGATATGACTATTGATAAATTAGTTATACTTTATTTGTGTATTAAAAAATAAAGTAACACAAGTAATTTTAAAGAAAAAAAATGTAAGATACAATAAAAAAATTTTTATACTATAGATTTTAAAATCATTTGTGTTTAATAAAACAGTAATTTTAAGGGATTTGTAAGAAACTACTATATTTAGATAGTTTTGTAATACAGTTATAAAAAAACCATTATGCGATTTCGTTTAAAAAAGTTTAGTTTTATCGCTTTGTTTTGTTTTAAAAAACATAATGTTTTTTTTAAAATAACTGTAATACTAATAAATGTATTAGCATACTTTTTGACAGTGATTGGCACATTTGTAAACTAAACAGTTAGTTTAAAAAAAATAAGTAAGATATACTAAGAGTCTCAGAGTCTAGCAGTAATTTTATTTTAGTATACTTAATTAGAAGTTCTTATAAATTTAAAGTAATGTAATGTCTTATACAAACTTTTATATTAAAAGTGTAATAATAAAATATTATTATAAAGTTTTTAACTCTGTTTAGTAACCTTTACGTTTAATGACGGGCACATTTGTATCCACACTTTAACGATATTCTTAGTAATCCAAATTAATCGAACACAAACATTAGAAAATTAATTTTAGTCCTGACATATTTGTATTATTCGAAAAACAAACTTCACATGTATTTAACTTAATCGCATGAATTTAAATGTTTATTATAATAATATTAAATGAAAATTCCTTATATTTTCATACCCAAGTTTGAGTTTTTTGTATTCAAATCAAGAAATATTTTACATTTCGTTGAAATTGTGTTTGTTACAAAACATTGGAAAAAAAATTTATTAAAATCTAAAAATATCTTTAACATAAGCAAAAAACAAACCAAAGTTCGAAACTAGTAACCTTTATAAATAAAACTATGTTTTTTTAAACTTATCATACCATATAGTTATAAACTATAAAGTTTGACAATATTCTAAGTATTTCAAACAGGCCGAACATACAAACATTAGAAAACAGTTATAACTGTAGTATATAATTTAACATTAAAGCTCACATGCTATATATAAAATAAAAGTTCACATGCTTTTGACAATATCACATAAATGTTTTTGTTTAATGTAAAAATATTAAAATAAAATTCCTTAAATTTACATATCCAAGTTTGAGTTTTTATATTTAAATTAAGACATATTTCACATTGTGTGGAAATTGTGTTGGTTAGAAAACATAAGAAGGATCATTTATTAAAGTCTAAAAATATCTTCAAAATAAGCAGAAAACAAACTAATAAGTCAACATTGTTAACCTTTGTAAATACAAATTTAAAAAATATTACTTTTAAAGTAAGTGTTAAAACTAATTTTTTCATTTATTGTTTTCTATTATTTTTCCAAAAACAAAAAAAAACTATAAAAGTAAGCATACTAACGACTTAAGCGTTTTATTTTAAATTTGTTAAAAAGTAAAGTATCAAAGTGAGAAAAAAAGGTATATTTTTAAATTGATTACGTTAATATACTCAGTTTCACTAACGACTTCTTTGGCTTTAAATATTAAGTAAAAAATATTTTATTAAACTGTTTTTGAATATAAAATGAAAACAATAAAGTTCAATTGAAAGTCACATAAATGTTTTTTCACAATTTAAACTACTAATTTTTTTTATCAGTTGTTTTATTAATGAGTTATAAATTGTAAAGCTATAAATATGCTTTATAACTATACAGTTTAATAAATATATTTGTTTTTAGTTTGATTTCTTTTTAAATACAAACATCTTATAAAGGTTAATACTTTTTTTACATAAATTTTAAACGCTAAGCAACTTGTTGTAGTACATTACTTCGTATAGACAAAATATACATGATTTTTTTTAAATATCTTAAACATTTTTATTCAAACAAAGTTGGTTATCCATATTAAAAACACTGTATATATAAATTTTTAATAATACTTTAAAAACTGATTCTAAAACTTTATACTTACATAAAAGTTTATAGGTTCTTTAAAAGTAACGCATTGTAAAAATTTCCTGTTAAGCTCTAATGTTATATTTACAACAAACAATAAGTTAGTATTTAAATATAGTTATTAATGTGCTACATTTAATCATTAACTTAAAAATTTTGTACGAACAAGGAAAATACATGAAATACTTGAAATCTCTTTAAAAAAAATTATGTTTCTTATTTAAACAAGTTATAAAATCTTACATAATTTTACCAAAAAAACAGCTGCTTTATAAACATAAATAGTTTTTGATTGTTGCTAAACTTTAGAATTCTATTTAAGCTTAGATTAAAGCACACTCGGAACAAATTTTGTTTATACAGATTTTGTTTGTAATTGAGTTGGCTACTACAAAAAAAAGTAGTAAACTACCATTTTACTTTTTGATAATAATATTCGATAAATATAGACTTACTTTTATATATATTTGGGTTCCGTATTTTTAATATAACAATATGTTTTTCTAGTTGTTTTTTGATAATTTCTTTAGTATAAAAAAACACTTTTTTAAATTTATGAAAAATGAATGTTTTAATTTTGTTCATAAGCTACTTAAAAAATTCTTTATAAAAGTTTAATATACTTAAGTTTTTATGTACAGATATTATTCAAGAAGTGAACATAGTCCGTTGATGTAAGTTGGAAAATAGCGGAAGTTTGTGTGCTTAATTCTTAGAAAGCAGTCTAAAAGCAAACACTTTACTTTTGTACACAAACGATTATCACGTTTTCATTGTAAAATTTCAGGTTTTTGTAACCTTCACTAGTCATACTTTATTGAGTAATAAGTTCATGAAGCAAGTATGATCTGGCAATTTTTTTTGAATATAAATTTTAAATAATAATTTATGGACTGAAATAAGTTTTGTAATAAGTATACAAAAGTGTTAGAAGTGCTTACAAGTATAAAATAAAACAAAACCCTAATTAATACAAGGTTAAAGTTTTGTCATTTTTTTTCATTTCACTTTTAAAACTAATAGAAAATAAAAACAGGGTATAGATTAGGTTTACGATGTTTTTTATGGGTTATGGTTTTTTTGCAACTCAACTAACAACAACTATATCAAACATACAAGAGTTACTAGGTAATTTTTGTGTTTTTAAAAAACATTTTAAAGTGTAAAAATATACACGAAATTTTTTTCTGAATTTTTTACAAGGTTTTCAGGTTAAATTATAAAAAAGTTTCGGTTAGCTACGTAAAAAATACTTATGCTTATATAAATACAATAAGAAAATAAGTTTGAAACAAAATTAATTCTAAGATTTATTGTTCCTAAAATATGTATTAATACGTCAATATGATAAGATAAAAATAGCTAAATCTAAAACTTTACACCACAAAGTACTTTATAAATAATTGTTTAAATCATTTACGCTTTTATGAAATTTGCCTGAAACAAACTACGTTTTGTAATAACATTAAATTTTACGTGAATTTAACCAACATAATTTTGACAACAGTTTGTGTATATTCAGTATCAAAAGAAAAGAAATAGTGATTTAACTTATTTTTATTCTTTATTCCATAGTATGTGGCTTATAACAAATGCACTTTATTTGCTTATCTAATTATTGCTTTCAAATCCTGATTCGCTGTAATCGTAAATATATTTGTATGCAAAAGAAGTTTAAGTTATTTTTAAAAAAATAAGGTTTGGTTTTAAAATCAATGTCAATATAAAAGTAAGTTAACAAAGTTTATTGATATAAACGCAGTTACTACGATTATTGACTAAGATTTATTGACTACAACTTGATCTCGTTTTATTCTTTGTGGTTTCCTTACTTTTTCTTAGCTAACAGAGTTTTGTATACAACACAAACGTTTTTACAAGCAGAATGCGACAGAGATTCCTGTCAGAAGCTATTAAATAAGGTCAGAGTTAGTTTTTCTAACTGTGCTGTTTAACTTTTGTTCAGTTGAAAATTCAAACGTTCAGGATTTTTTACTAAACTATTTATACCTTGTATTTTTTCTTTGCCAGACATAATATATATTTAAATTTTAAGAAGTAAAGTTTTTAAAATACTAAACATTACTGTATTTATTCTAAAACTAGTACTTATAAAGTAGTTATTCTAAAATTAAACAAAAGTCTTCCTATTTTGATAATGATTGAAATTAACAAATAAAATATTTGTAAAAGCTTAATTTTAAGAGGAGTCTTATACTTTAATAAATATAGAGGTTAACACATAAGTGTAAAAACGTATAACCTGAAGCTCTTAAATTTTTAAATTATGCAAAGTTTTATCAGCTTTGTTGAAGTTTTTTTGCAATAATTTTATGATTACTTAAGTAAAAGTTAGACAATGGACTTTTTTATTTTCGTAAATGTTTTCAATAAACGTCTTTAAAACTCATTTATAAAATATTTTTTAAATCAAAAATTAAAATTTATAAAAATGGGTTATTTGACCATCTTTTTGAATTTTCTCTATCAGTTAGTTAAAAGATTTTTATTAATTGCTAAATAGTTTTTAGTAAATTTTATTATTGCATTTTAGTTAAATTGCTCAAACTATTTTAGTTATTCTTTTAGTAGTGAGAAAAAGTTTCAGGATAAAGGTAATATAAAGTTTCAAGATAAAAACCAAGATACTTTTTAATACAAAATATAAAACGGTATAAAATCTTTAGTACAACAAGTTATACAACATATGAAAAATAAAGAAAATAGTTGCAAAATAAAATCTAAACCTTTTTTTATCTACGCACGAACAAAATGTATAATCACGTGAATGTAATCTCAAAACTACGTTGCTATGACCACGCTTCACGCAAGTAGAAACTCAGGTTGCTAGTAGTTGCTAGACCGTGACTTTATGCTAATATTTTGATACATATGCCTAACTTTTATAACAAAAGAGATTTAGATGTTATTATTGTTTTTGTCATTTAAAAAAATAGTTACTTTTTTTAAAAACTGTATTGACAGAATCTATGCAAGCTTTACTACTTGAACTGGTTTTTAGTGTTTTAGTAGTTTTGTTCGATTTCAGCTTTTGACTTTTCACCTTACGTAGAGCTACTTATTTGTTCTGCCTTTTTGAATTTTTTTTTTAAATTTAAAGGAAATAATACTTTTTAACTATAGACAACAATTAAGTTTAAAACTGATGAAAAAGGAAATATTTTTAACATTAAACTATATCGCATTTAAAAATTTTCAAATCCTAAAAACTGTTTTATGTTTCTTATTTAAATATTTTAATACAGAACAAAACATTTTAAAAAAGCTAAAAAATACATTTTACTAAAAATTTTCTAACAATTAAATTAAATATTTATTAACGTATTTTATTTTTTTAAACAAATCTATATTAAAATGGTTAAAGCTATTGTTGACAAATTTAAAAAACATTAAGTTTTAAAGAATAGTTTCCCTTTTACTTTTTTGTGTTTAGTTTTAAAAAACTTCAAAAGAAATATAAATATTATTATTTCATTAAAAAATATTCAAAAAAAAAAACTAATGTTTACATTAGTAACAACAATTCGAATACTTATATTTTTCTTTATTAATTATAAACTATTATAATTAAAATATTACTATTTTAATACAAATGGTACAAATGTGCAAAAAATATAAAATAGTATTTGAGTAAGATTATTTTTAATTTACTAACGTTAGATGTAAAAACTTTCTTGTTAATTTTTCACATTTACAAAACATAGCATAAGCTAGCAGTTTTGCAATATATGCAAATATATCAAAAGATTTTTTAGTTTAACCTACAATTTTTTACAAGAAATTTTCAGTTTTTATAAACTATTTAAAAAAAACTGGTAAACACCTTAGGAGAAAAATACAAAACTATGTATGTATGTATACCCTTGCATGTTTCCAAAACACATTTTGATGTATTTTTAGCTCTAAAAATTCTATGAAGTTTTTCCTTGTCTGACAAACTTATTTGCCCAGAATTTAAATCTTAGAGAAGACTTTAAGCTAAGACTATAAAGACTTATTTCTATATTAGGCCACTGTATTTTAAAACAGTGTATATTTTTTATAGGAAATTTTATTTGCGATAATTTTATAAAAATATTATGTTGATAAAAAAAAAGTATTTTCGTTTTAATTTATAAAGTAAGTAATACTAATATAATAATTTTAATATCTTTATGTTATTTTTTCATTTTAGCCACTTTTTAATTTGGCCATCATCAACAAAGTTGAGATGTCGCGCCAATAAATTATGAACTTTACCACACGACCAACAACAACAGCATCTGAGACAACCTACAACCGGTTTCGTCCTTATTAGGACTTATCAGGCATAAACGCGAGAAACCGTTGTTGAGACCTTACTAGGTGGGTTAAAGTACAAAGTACTTAAGCGACCGTTTGTGGGTAAAATTGAAAAAATTGATACAGCTTAATCATTCGCAGCCCAACGTCTAAGACATAATCAGCTTATTAAGAGATTGTAGTCTATGCTCGTTCGATCAGTTTTAATCAATATTTATTTCGGCCAGCATCAACAAAGTTGAGATGTCGCGCCAATAACAATAAATAAAGAATTTTACCAAACGACCAACATCAACAGCATCCGAGACAACCTACGACCGGTTTCGCCTTTATTAGGACCCATCAGGCAGAAACAGCGGTTTCTCACGACTATGCCTGCCTGACAACTCCTAATTAGAATAAAACTGGTCGTAAATTGTCTCGGATGCTGTTTTGTTTGGTCGTATGGTGAAGTTCATTGTTTTTCGTTTATTTTTAGTAAGGTTTTAGAAAATACAGTAATATATATTGCCTCTTTTATTTAAAATTTATTGGTACTATTAATCGTTTATAAAAAATAATTTAAAATTTAAGTTATAAAGGCTTCAATCTAACAAAATATTACAAATTGCATTTTATTTGTAATTATTAAGTTCAAAATTCTGTAACAACTACATTGAAAATTTCATATTTTTCAAAAAGTTTTGCAATCTCATTGTAAAGTTCAAATTCACACCCACGATTTATGACGATAAAGATAAAAAAATCAAAAAATAGCAACTTTTATTTTGTAAATATATTATTTGTTTGTAGTTAAAACGCCTCACAAATAAGCTTTTATTTTCTACTATTGTTTTTTCCATTCATATATTTTATCGTGTTCCTAATTTTTTAAAATCAAGAAACTTGTAGATAAATAAAAATAAAATTTAGTTTTTACTTTTTAAATTAGATTATTAATTTTTTGTATAAATTAAAAAAAAATGTTTTTTTATATCACTTTTCAGCTTATTTCAGCTATAAACCATTTTAGCAACAATTCTTTTACAAAACTTAGTTTTAGCAAATAATTGTAACAATTACAAAAGTCTAAGTTTTTTAATAGATAAAAATACTTTCATATTTGTGTAAGTACACTTATAATTTTTTTTTAATAAACTTTTGTTTAGTAGATTATTTTTAGAGTTAACAAACAGTTTTCAAACAGCTTTTAGGTTGTTAAAGTAAACCATTAGACTAATTGGGTAAACATTTATCAAATAAATCATACAAGGTTTATAAACAATGAGTGAGTTGCGTCGGTATTTTCGACGTAAAATTTGAAGTTATAATATAAACAGTCTAATTTTATGGAAATAACGTATAAAACGTGAGTTATTAAAAAAAACCAATACAGAAAAAAGATTTATGTTGATGTAAAAACATGGTATAAATTGACTTCGTATTGGATATGCTATGAATTTTTGTTACGTAGTTTTATCACCTATCTAGAGAAATAACAAAACTAAGTTCGGAGATTTTAGTATTTATGATTTTTAGTTATGTTTTACAGATACATTTGTTAAAATGTTTTACGTCTCGGTTTTCTAACTATAATATAAAAATAAAAAATAGGTTCAAAAACATAAATAACTGTTACTGCATTATTTTAAAGTGTTTTTAAAGCTAATTTTGATATTTGAATA
Source organism: Thalia democratica (assembly GCF_965202585.1). Taxonomy (NCBI): domain Eukaryota; kingdom Metazoa; phylum Chordata; class Thaliacea; order Salpida; family Salpidae; genus Thalia; species Thalia democratica. The sequence goes on along the minus strand of NC_139165.1, from coordinate 31,493,041 downwards.
AAGATAAAACTCCAAAATATTTACAAAAAGCTTTACTATCTCAGAAAATATTCTAAATATTTTGCAGCTGCGTAAAAACATGATTTTTTAAATTAATTTTACTAATTGAGTTTATTAACTTAATTTAAATTGTTAGTGCATAAACAGCTGTAAGTAAATATGTTTTATTGTTATATTAATATTGAAATATTCGAAAAACTGATGTTTGTATATTTTGCAGAAAGTTACAACTTTGCGATTAATAGCAATTTATTAGCAATAATTCGTTAGCATACTTTACAAAAACATTGATAATATTTTCTTAGTCTATAAACAACTTTTACTTATGCAGCAATAACTACTTATACTTGGAAGTTTTCTATGCTTAATGTAACTTGTTTTAAACAGTATATAAATATAGGTGTTCGAAAATCCAATTATAAATATGCAAGAAAATAAAGTTATAATTTAAAAATACGTCTTTATTTTGTCACTTAGAACGAAGTCCGATTCAACGAATGTTTATATTAAACAAACATCACACAAAATTGTTTGTTTATTAACTCTCTGTTTGCAAAGGTCACATTTACAAAATACATTTTATCATTTGAAAAAATTTAAAAAACAATTGAAACGTTTTAAGAAAAAATGTCTGGTAATTAAATTCTTAATGTTTTTTTCAGTTTTTAAAATTTTATACCAGTATTGCTAGTAAAATTTAGTTAAAAACTGTTGTATGAATTTCTTTGCAAATGCTGTTTTATGTATCATTGAAACTAAATTTTGATATTAGAACATAATAAATTTATAAGAATTTCAGACTACTTAAAAAGCATTTAAACTTAATAAAATAATTATTTACTCAAAAAAACTTTTAAAAAAGTAAAAAATGTTTAATTTGTTGTATAAAACTTTACCTGCAGAAAATATGTCTAGATATTTTTGTTTTAAGTTTAGTTTACGTGTTTTAAAGTGCACTGCACCAACAATTGTAGAAAATTCTATTAAACATGTTGCTGTACTTGTTATTTTTATGGTATACTAACGTTAATACTACATTAAATACTCTAATAAAGTTTTTGTTTAAATCTTTGACATGTTATTGTTGTCTAAAAGTACAAAGTTTAAATAGAACCAAAACTTGATTTTGTTAAGTGGTTTAAGTCATGAAATATAAAACATCGAATAAGACTGTAGGCGATTAACTTCGGAAAAATTTACAACACGCAATAAGTGACATCAAACCTTAAGTATTTTCAGCACAAAATTACTTAAATTAACATACTTTCAGTTGAGAAATATATTATACGCTAAAGTTTACGTTTTAATGTTATTAAAAATTAAAAATCTTATATTTCGAAATGTTTTCTATTTTTGTTTTATATTTAAATTAATAAAACGTTATAAATTTAATTTTAACTTTTTTAATCTTTTATCTGCATATGTATTTACGACATTTTTCAAGCTCCGAACATAAATCCATTTATAACTAAAGAAATTAGCTCCGAATAATGACCTGCATAAAAATAGTTACTGTGATCTTTTTTTTAACACTAGTAGGAATATAAACATCATCGAAGTACATAAACTACAAATATTAATCATAAAATACCTATAAATTTATTATATATATATACTCGTGTATTAAAAGTTATTATGTTATTAATATGTTTTTTAAATACTCAAACTTTCTATTGATTATAGTATTCAAATATTATTGATAGCAAAAAACTAGTTACCGATTTTTGTGAACTTGGCAATCTCGTTAAATGTTTTTTTAAGTTTTCAACTTAGAATTTGATACTTTTTTTAAACAAGATTAAACTTTTTGAATTAATTTAATATGGCTTATACTTCAAACTAACTGACTATAGAAATTAAAAATAATACTCTGGTTTTTAAATAAAACTTCTCATAGCAAGCAAATTGGCAAAAATAAGTTTTCATAAATTCAAAATAATAAAACTTTTCAACAAGAACTTTATTTGCATTAGTTAAATGATAACAGGGGCGTCGCGTGGGGTGGCACACTGGAGCTGCAGTCCCACCTATTCAAAAAAAAAGAATAATAAAGAAATTTTTTCCTTTATTTCAGTTTTCCTGCTTTTTTTCATTGAACTTAACGATAAATTTATTAGTTTTTCAAATTTTACATTCAATTTTCAAATGTTCGTTAAATGGGCGCTGCAAGCTAAAACCGTGTCCGCTGCATTTTAAGCATATACAAACTTCCTATACAAAAAGTTGTTGAAAAGCTTATTTTTAGAGCTGCATTCAATGCAGCGCTATGTGAATTAAACTGAATATTAAGAATATAGTGAATATGAATACACTGTTAATTAGTTTTTGAACTAGTAAATGTAAACAACTTAATTACAATGAAAGTAAAGTTTAGTTTTTGAGGTGAAAGTTGCAAGATTAAAACTCAGTGGTCAACACATATACAAAAAAAACTATATAAGCCAAAAGTTCTAACAAGTTTTTTAAGGACATTATTAAAAAAATTCAAAACTCAATAAATTTGTGTGTGTTTTATTTATAATTCTTTAAAAAATGGTCATTAAGATTTTTATTTTCATATATCATAAATTTTTTTTCCAGATTACCTTAAAGTAAAAGAAAACAAAGACTACCTATTTTATTAAGATAAAATAATTGAACATTATATAACTAATTTTGTTTTTTGATAATTTTTAGTATTGAAATAAGCAATATGTAGCTAACAAGTTACATGCTAGTTTTTAATGTAACTGCATTGGGTTGATAAAAAAAAAAAATTAATAAAAATTTTAAATTTGAGATCTACAACCTGAAGTTTTCTCAACTTAGTGTAAAAATATTTAGAACAAGGTTATGATGAAAGATATAAAGAAAAATTATTTTAAACTAAAAAATACTCAAAAATTAAAACTCTGTTCTTAAAAAATTAAAAAAGTCTTAACTATTTTGTTAAAAAATTTGTTAACAGTTGTTTAAAATAATGGAAAAGGTAAGATATAGTGAACTAGTTTTTTTTTTATGTAAAGTTCCTTACATAAAGTTGTTGCCTTATTTTTATTTTAAGCATTTATTTGATTCTGATCAAAATAGCAAAAAAAAATAGAGAACTATGATACCACTCCATGATTTCTGTATGGTTTGACATGAAATTTAAATTGATATTAAAGCATTTATAAAATAAGTTTATACAGTTCGAGCTTACTTTGTAGACTTTTAAATAAACTATAAATTGTTTTGAATTGCTCTTTGAATTTAATTTTGACACAAAATTAATTAAAGTCAGAGAGCACTAAAATTTTATAAAGAGAGGGAAGTACAAACTGACTTAACAAAAAACAAACTAATTGTTTACCTCCAAGTTAATTTTTAAGCAAATAAATTAAAGTTTTTATAAAAACTTACACAACAAAATAAAATTCTCATAGTTAAACTTATATCAACCTGTATTAAAACTAACAAGTTTCATCTATTTATTTTAAATGAAAAAATTATTTAATATAAAGTATATAGAAAGGTTGTTAAGGACATAGGGGGTCTATTATTTTTTTTTAAAGAAAAATTAATATTAGAAATTATATGAAAGCGTTACTTATATATTACAAGATACTTTATTTATAAAAAAAATTATTAGCTTTGAAATATCAGTACCGTGTAAAAATTTTCACAAATAGTTCAACACGAGCAAAATTAATTTTTTATGTTGTTTTAAAAAATAACAACATGCAAACTATAAATTATATAGAATGGACTGTGGATCAGCTTAAACGCCTTGATATAAATGTTTTGTCTGAAATTGGAAATCTCAAGTTGAAAAACAGCAGACCAACACCAGATATTTCAGTTACCCAAGAGTTTACATCAAGAGGTTTGAAATTTATTATAAGACTAAGCTAAAAGGTTGAACAGAGAGAGCATAATTAAGATTATTTTGTTTTGTATTTTTCATTAATATTTATTGTTGTTAAGTATTAAAGTTTATATGTTACTTTAAAACTTATAATTTTTACAGTTTGCAAATAGTGAACTACTAAAATTATTTTTTAATTTATATTACTTTAAATTCTCTGTACTGAATGCTATTTTTGACAAAACTTTTTTTTTCAGCTACATTATATGTTTTTAGTTAGTATTTCATTAATTAGATGCTAGTGCTTATAGGTTATTTTACAAATTTTAGTTTTGTTAGTCAACAAATTGTGAACTATCACATAGATTTTGCTTTGTTTGTTAATATTGTATATTAAAACTAATTCTGTTTTAACTTCAATTATGTTTTTAGTAAAAGTTAGTTGTTTTAGATAACTATTTTTTGAACCTAGATATAAATTTTTAAAGGTTATTTTACAACTTTTAGTTATTTAGTTAGCAAACAAAGACCTTTTAAACTAATTTTGCTTTATTTGTTTATTATGTATATTGAAAGCTTATTCTGACTAAATTTTGCTTTTTTTTTTAAGTGATATTAAAATTATATATGCTTCAAAAAGTATGTAGAATTTTATTTAATTTTTTTAGTCTGTAAAACTATTTTAAGAATAAAGTCAATTTTTTTTACTGCTGTAATATTTATAACATTTTCAAGACTTTTGTGTTGCATTGTAACAGTTTTAAAAGAAAATTCCTTCTAGTTTGATTTTTTTTTCAATTATAATGAAATTTTTCACTAGTGAAAAATAAGTAAGTAACTCAAAAGAAACAAAGTTACTGTTTAAAGCGATTTGTTTTTAATTGCTTTAAAAGTTACTCTACTTTTTGAGTTAATTTTAAAATCTACAAAAAACTTATTAATGATACTTTTTGATCCTTAATTTTATTTTGCTAAACATATTTTATTTATTTTGTTTATAAAAGCATTGATGCTGAAATAGTTGATACGTAGTTTTTAAATCTTTTTTAAAGTTGTATTGTAAGAAGTTATTTAAACATAAAAATTATTAATTTTTTAATCTCTAAAAAAAAACTTATTTTGCTCTTATAATTAAATTATCTTAGTACATACAAACTTTTTATCACTGTATTATATATTGTAAGTTTATGTACTGTATTATGATAAATTTTTTTAGCAACATAGTAATCTACTTCCTTCATTAAGTACTTATAAACAAATTTCTCGCATTTTTGAAACTAAGTAAAGAATATATATTTTTAAATTTATCATGTTTTTTTTTAATTCATATTAAGAAGCATTTAAGCTAATATCTTAAAGACTTTTAGCTTAAAAATTTCCCTATTTCTCTCTAACTCCTTGAGTTTTATTTTAATGTTTCAAATTGGGGGATTTTTTGAAGTATATGACTTAATCTGCAGCACCCCCTAACAAAAATACCACGCGACGCCACTGAATGATAGCGTTTATTAGTTCCTATAAAACTGATACTGTGTTTATTAATTAAGTTTGCAGGCTATTTTTATTTTATAAAAGTTACCAAACATACAATACAAGTTTTATAAACAATGCGTGAATTGCGTCGGTTTTATAGACGTAAAATTATTTGTTTTTATCAAAACAATTAAATTTTACGTAAAAAACATGAGAAAACGTTCTTAATAAAAATCTTTAAATCTAAAATATTATAAAAAATGTACAACTATATCTAAAATTCGACGCTTTTTCTTTTTAAAAGGAATAAAACCTAAATAATTCTTAACAGTTCAAGAAAGTTTAAAAATGATATCATAAATATGTTTTTTTTTTTTAATTTACGTATACTATTAATCTTTAAAGATAAAAAATTTATTACTACAAGCTACATAATGTTAAAACGCTAAAAAAACCAAATGTAATATAAGTTTTTCTTTACTAACAAAACGATAAAACTTTTTGTTATATAATACAACTAATACTACAAAGAAAACGGAAGTTTATATACAGATAAGTAAAAAATAATAAACCATTGCCTAGTAAATCTAATACAGTGTGTTTTGAAAAATTCAAGCTTACTTATAAAGTCTAGATACTATTATCGGCTTGTTTTAGTATAGCTAGATTTGAAGTTAACACTATTTTTACAGTTTTTATTTACATAGATAAGTTAAGTTTTTTTGATACTGGATAATTTTGTATTTTTCTGTTTCTAAACAGCAAAAGCAAGCTCGCAAAGTTGAGTCTAAGTCTTAGCAATACTCAAAGCAGATGATAATTTTGAGTATTTAAGTACGTTTTTAAAAATTGTGAACAACTAAGTAAAAATTTTTAAAGATTTTTTTTCAACAAAATACTTAGTTTATTGTTTAGGTAAATAGCTAAAACCGACGTAAATATATTTTTTTCACATTTTAACAAGTAACAATAATATATTAATCAATCTTTCAATGAAATTCAACTAGTTTTTAATATTTATTTTACTTAAAAAAAAAAATATATATAAAGTTCAATTTATGTCAGTTTAGTCTTTTTTCGTTATTTTCAGTACAACATTTTTTCTCAGCTGCGTAAAAATTTGATTTAATATTTTTCGTTTAAATATATTTTTGAAAAAAAAATATCCTTAACAAAAAAAAAATTTAAAAATTGTCTTAATTCAGTAAGTTTTCAGTTTTAATATATTAATTTTTATCAATTTTATATATAACATTTAAATAAGTATCAACAAAACACAGAATAAATAGTAAAATTTTTAACTTTACTGAAATTACATTTAAAACATTTATAGTGTCATTTTAATTAGTCTGTAAGCATTTTATACTTTTAAATAAAACTATGTGCATAAGATTTATAGTTCGAAGAAAAATTATTTGTCTAATACACTAATATTTATTTCAATGTATTACCTTTATAAGGTGTTTTTAGCTTTAAAGAGAAGTTAAAATGTATGAGTATAAAATGTTTTACTACAGAAAAATAAAGTTTTTACAACACAACAATTTTACTAATTCAAATTCTTCAAACGACTAATGTAAATTAACTCAGTTCAAAAAAAATCATATGATTCTATTAAAGCTGTGTGTAAAAATAGTTTATATTGGAAACACATTTAGTTAAGTTTATATATCAAGACTTTAATTATCTTATTTTATTTATTATTTTATATATTAAACTCTAGTACACCACACAGTGTCAGATTTTCGTGAAAGTATCTGATTTTCTCTGAAAATTTTTTCTCCTTTTTAAAACTAGTATTTAAGTGTGATAACCGGGCATCTTAAATCAGTGCAGTTTCGATTCAACGATACTGTAGGTGTTAAAAACAAAATAAATGTTTTCAACACAGGTTATTATCAGATTAACCTGAACAAGTTTGATTTTTTTACGCACCTTAATTATTTTTCAATTGTATAATTTATGAATATGTTTTAAGAATTAACCTTGTTAACAATAATAAAAACAAACATTAAACTAAATACTTACTTTCAGCCATAACGAAAATAAAAAATTGAATCAAATTACGAAATCATTGTAATGACTTGAAAAGTTTAACTCCAGAGAAGTCAACTTACAAACGATCAGACCAACTGCTCAACTTTCAGTCATCCAAACAAACAAACAAATCTCTGACAGTTTCTCTCGAAAAACTCAAGCTGCAACTTCAAAAAGGTTTGCAGCAACTTTTAGGTAAAACCTCTGAATTAAAGACCGAAAGCAGAAAGAAGAGTTACGACGAGATGGCAGGGCCAAAAGGGTTTCAGGTTTTCAGTTTTGCCCTTGATTACACTTTCCTCGGTTCTTACTCGCCTAAAGAATACACCACTGCTTTAAAAGACAGACACCAAAAGTTAGTATTTTTAGTTTTAGTAATTTAGCTAAAAGGTGTTGAAAATTGGAATTAGCTTTTTTATTTTCTTAACCTTTTATAAAAACTTAGTTTTTGTCAAACTTTAAAAATTGAAAATTATAAAGATTTAAAATTAAGCAGATTGCAGTAGGGACTTCCCGTTGGCGTCACTAATATGCAAGGTTATTGTTTTAAGTAAAATATCTGGAAATAAACCTTTAAAAAGTAAAATTTTTAATGAGATATAAAACAATTAACAAACACTATGTTGTAAAACAAGCATTTACCTAACAAAGAAAAACTAAGCTTTGATAAAAAATAAACTGAAAAAGCAATCGTAAAACTTATCTTTTGGTTACTGTTATTACTTTTTGAATGTGAAATTTGTTTTTAATTTTTCACGCACGAACAACCAAAGACCACGTTTTTCTACGTAGCAACAATCAGCACCACGTTTTTATACGATGTTACGTGCGAGCAACCGGCGTTTCGCATTCCTGCGTGAAATATGGAAATACACGCAAACCATAGAAGTCACGTTGAAAATAAATTTAGATTAAGTGACAACAAAATATACTGATTTTTTTGCGCGAGATCAGTAATACGCCTATTGTTTTGTTTTTAATTTTATTATTACTTTTAAAATAAGAAAATTGTTCAAAAACTTTTCTATTACAAAATTTTTTAAAAAAGGATTAGCGAAAACGCTTGATTATATATTACAAAAACCTAATTTACTTGTTATAGTGAAAGTAGTAATTATTTTGCAATACAATATAGTCTACTTTATCTAAAAGATTGTAATAAAATAAAAAATGCGCAAAACGCTGAAAAAAGCTTTATTTAAAACATTAAATAAAAGCAATTAAATCATAAAAATGTTATAAAAACCGTACAAATAAAAAACTTCTTAAGAAGTTTTCTCTTTTAACATGCTCAATGAGAAAACAATTAAGAATAGCACAATTAAATTTATAAAATGTTAAAAATTAAAGCATTTACAGTTTCTAATGAAAGTTAAACATGATAGTTTTTGTTATAATTTTTTAGTATAACAAAAATTAAAGTTTAATCAGTTTGATAACGTTTTTCCTAATACATAAGGAAGAAAACTTAGCGCGATATCACAATTTAAATACGTATATTTGTTTAGATCAGGGTTTCCCAAACTCAATTACTATATCGCCCCCTTTTCAGAAATTTGAAAAATAATCGCCCCCCACGATTTTAAAAAGTAGTTTTTCTCTTGAGTACAAATTTTTGAGCCTAAAAATTTCTGTTCGATATGTAATTTAGTCTGGTTTTTCTTATGCACGCACTTTTTGGCTGTGTTTAAAGTAGTTTACAGGGCTTGAGATATTAAGTTACAGTTGTTTTCTTATAAGCCCAGTAAAGTGTATTAAATTACTTAAATTTTAAAAAGCCTTGTTTAATCAGTAATCAATCCTGATTAAATATGAACTGTTTTGAAACTAATGAAACTTTTAGGGTTGTGGTGGACAACTTTTGTAGTCAGCAATTCATGTTTACTAAAAAATCTTTTCTTGTTTCAACTCGTTAAAAAAATGTAATTGCAGGCTGCATAATTTAAAAAAAAATAACATAGAGAAAATTTAAAAGCTCGAGTATAAATGTAATAAAATGATTTACTATTATTGTGATCTAGGAAATACTAAAGTCTGAAAACCAAAATGAAAGTGTATTTCAAAATCATAAGCATCAAAAAACTAAATTTTGTTTATTTTGCACAAGTAGTTTTCAAGTTACTTAGCGGGTCGAAATTTGATTGGATCTGGACCGTACGCTACCCATCTGAAATGTTAACTGAAACCTGACATTATAACTATCTCTCATTAAACGAATTTCGGACATTTAGAAGTGAATACTAAGTAACTTATTTAAGCCACACAAAATACTTAAATTATTTTATAATTAGGCATGTTCTAAAATTAAATACCAGAGATTAAAATACTAAAAAAGAATAAACAGATTATTTTACACATAGTAAAATAAATATTAAAACACCATTGCTGATCTATATTTAGGAAGTTTGACCAACTGGCTTATTATCTCATGAAAAGTGGTTTTATCAATAACTTCGGTTAATGCAGTAAAATTATTAATTTCAATGCTAAGATATATTATAAGCAAGTTAGTTGTAAAATTAAAAAATTAATTTTAAACAATACTTTTTGTAGTAGAATACCATTAAATAGTATTTGACTTGGAATAACCTTTAGGAAACTAAACCTTAATTTTAACATTTTTTTTTCTTAATCTAAATTCAAAAAAAAATCAAATGTTTTACTGTCAGTTCTGGAAACAGAAAGCGATCAATTAAAAAATTCTTTTAATTATGTTAAAACTTTGTTTTGTCACTGTAGCAGTCTTTTTGATGGCTTATTTAAAACTGTTTAATTTTATTTTTTCTCTAGTTGTTAGCCTACAATAGTTTACAAGAAGAAAATAGTGAAAAACTAAAAGCTATTGTTGAAATATTAAATTAAACAACATATTCTAATTGCTAATATATTTAAAAATGAGATAAAACAAAAGCAGTTGTATTAATAGTTAAAAATTATTTATTATATAGATTTTATAACAATAATAAATCAAGTCAGAAAATAAATTTGAGTTTAACAATCTTTTAAATAAAAAATTTGAAGTCATTTCAAGTAGAAACATCGAATCTATACTCTTTTAAAACCAAAAAAAATTTTTGAAATAAAAACTTAAATGGTTATCAATTTTCTTTTTATACAGATTAAACAAGTATTGACAAATATATGTCAAATAAATTTCTTTCAAACAAATAATTTAACACTTTGCTATAAAAACTTTTAGTGTAATGTAAATCAAATCGACAAATATAAACTACAAAATTAATCAGGTCAAAACAAAGCTATTAACATATTTAAAACATAAACCATTTTATAAATACAGTAGAATTCCTCTTCAGTTCGCATTTTAAACAAAATCAAAAAGTTTAAACTTAAAAATTGTTACCATTTTTTATACAAAATGATAAATTTGAATATTTTAAATGCAATAACGTTATGAATAAACATGAAATCAACTAAAACATAAAACAAACATTCATAAAAAAAAGATCTATATAAGCTATTAAATATTGTTTATTTTTTGTTTTATTAATACTTAGTTAGTAATAGACTTTATTTAAACTAAATTTAAAAAAATATAAATTTGCACTTTTTTTTGGTTAAAAAGTGCGAACTCAAGAGAAAGTCTACCGTAATTAATATTTTATAGGAGTTATGCAAACTTGTTATAGAATAAATAACTTAGAATAACTTTTAATATAAAAAGACTACTTAAGTACAATACAAACTAGGTTAAATAAGAAGTATTTTAAAAGATCTATAAATTAAAAAAAACTTTCATAAAATAATGTCTGCTACTGAATTCTAATATAATGCAAAGGATGAGGTTCATGAATGATTGCAAATTTTTCTAATCTGATTCTAAAGCAGTCAAATAAAGCCTCAAGTCATCTCCTTTACAAATATCTAGATTAGATATTTTGCTCAAGATGTTGATAACTAAACTAAAAGCTTTCTCAACAACATAGCTAGAAGGAAAAACTATTCACAACAATCTAAATTCCTCTCAAATGATTGGATACTTTTGCCTTAGTTTTTGTTGAGTCTAAAAGCTTTCATATCGTTCTTTGGAAAAAATTACTTTACGTTCAAGGCCAGTTTGTAAGTCTGAGAAGGTTTCCTGTGAGTCGTTTACTTCAAAAAGATCTGCCGCAAAAAGGATCTATATTTTTATCTACATGATAGCTTTTTTGTGTCAAATCGAAATTTTACTACTTAATATGTTGAAATTGTTAAAAATTCCAGATTTTTAGATTTTTTTTTGCTTAAATTGTAAAATTCCAGGTTTTTCTAGGTAAATTGGCAACCCTGTATATTTTTATTTCTTAGTCTAACTAAATGACTTTTCAAAAAACAATTGGAAGTATCATGAGGTTTAGTTAATATAGAAAACATAGATTTTTACAGACCATTTATGATCCTAAATAACATATATTTCAGGTTAAAAAATAGGGAGAGGAATTCCGATCGTCTATGATCTATGTAATTGTTAAATAAGAAAATATATGTAATTAACATGAAAGTAGGAGCCATAAGTACTTGATTTTTTCTCTATATTTTACATAAACACAATAAACTTTTTTGTTTAAGATTTACCTCAGGGTCAATTTTTTAATAGCAAGTTAAAACTAGTAAAATAGCAAGATATAAAGTAAAAATTTTATGACAACCCAAAATTTTAAAATCGCCCCCTTTTCGCCCCCTTACTAGTTATCGCCTACCCTTTCGCCCCCTTACTAATTATCGCCCCCCGAATTACTAAAATCGCCCCCAGGGGGGCGATATCGCCCACTTTGGGAAACCCTGGTTTAGATTCATCGGAAGAGTTTTATAAGGTTTTGTTTTAAAGTGAAAAAACTAGTGCAATCTTTGACAAATATAGTGTGATGCATTTTATTTAACAGTTACTTAATATTGCTAAAAAAACTTTCTTTACATAAAATATACTTTAACAAAAATTAATTAATTTTGTTTATAAAAAAATTAAAAAATGATTTTAAAACAATCAAACTTTAGTACTTATAAGTAACTAAAATGAATTACATAATAATTATTTTCTTTGTGGTTTTAACTTAAACATTCTATTTTTTTAAAACAAAAAAAAAACGTTTTAAGTTACAAAGTCGATTGTAAGCTTGCTAAAGAAGTTTCAAACCTTAAATCTATTACTTAAAAAAATAGTTATTTACAAATAAGAAAATATCAGTGGCTACTACAGTTTACGAAACAATGTTTCTTACTTTGGAATAATTCCAAGGAAAAGCTGATTATATTTTGCAAGAGGTCTATTTAGTTTGCATAAGGTTTTCAAAGTTTAGTTATTACCACAAAAATATGTGTTTAATTTCATTTAGAAAAGCATTAAATTCAATAAATTAAAACAAATTTTAAGTATTAAAATAATTAAATAGTGATTAACTTTGCAGTAATTTGAACTCATGTATGGATTTAGTTTTAAGTTAATTAGAATTTAAATACTAAATATTTTAAATAATGGGGTTTCAGGATTAATTAGGTTACAAGTTTACAAACCCTTAAGTTAAAGATTTTTTATCTTATGTTTTGTTAAACCAGCTTGCTAACCTGTTTATTATTATATAAGTAAAACAAAAATAATTTAAAGTTTATCCTAAATTAGTTGACCTTACATTGAACACTATTTTTTCAGGCGAAGGCTTAAATATAATAAAAACAAATCAAAGAATTATAATTTTATTTCAGGCATACTTAAAGTGATAACACTTATAATTTTCAATTTATGTACACTAGATGTTTAAATTTTTTTTAATCAGTTTACTGACTAAAAAATAAATGTTAATTACTAGATAAAATATGAAAAACGTCGAATAGTTATTATTGTAATATTAACTTTTTATAAATATAAATACCAAGAAGTTAATACCTTTAATGTTTTTTAAGGTTATCTTTAAAACTTGAGCTAAATATGGACTGGACATACTGTTCGGAAATTCACAAAATATTCGTCAATAAAAATAACTAACATTAACTTTACCTTAGGCTCAATCAGAAGCGTGCATTACAATCAAAATAAATAATGTTTATAAAACAGCGGTTTTTAGGTTAAATTATGCAAGATTTCATAACTTGTTTGATGTAAAAACAAACAAGTTTTATAAATAAGTTTTTACAAACTTCAAAAGGCGTTATTAACTTTGAGAGGAATTTCAAAAGGTTAATATATTTTGCTTGGCACTTTTAACACGGTAAAAAAAAAATTGTAGGATGTAGATCAATTTGGTAGCAAAGTTTAAAAATTAAACTTGTTTACAAAACGTAAAACTAAATTTTAAATTAAAAAAGTAACTTTAAATAATTTAAATTTGTTTAGTGTAAAGTTTAAAATTCAAAACGACAGCTAAACTTGTTTATTTAAGTTTATAAGTAAAGTTTCAGATAACTTATCAAACTTGAACATTAATGTAATGTGACTTTATGAGATTCTAATGAAGTTATTATAACTGTATACTGAAAAAAGACTATATATAAAGAAATAAAAAACACTAATGAACAGACATAGACAACTAATGTGATCGTTTTTTACAAGTTTTTTGAAAACTTAACAGTTTTGCACGTACGATACAAGGTTTAAAGTATTTTTTTATCTCTAGTTTGAAATTTATTTAATTAAAAATTTAATACAATTTAAATCGCTAGTCATGCTAGTTTTTAAAAGCTTTTTGTTCATTTTTTATACGAAAAAAAGAGAAGTGATGTGTTTGAAAAAGGCTTTGTCCGAACAAACTCATTTTGGATAGTTTTGTATGCAATAAAGTTTCCTTAAGTGTTTAAAGCTTTTAAAAATCTATTTATAGAGTATTTCCAAAATTGATTCTATCTTGATTTTTATTTCGTCTCTTTTTAAAATTTCTTGCAATGTAAATAACTGCACTTTTTACTCTTTTACTTATTCCATTTTTCTAGCCTAACAACTTTTAGTAGCTGAAAACAAGTTCTGAGAATTTAAATTATTTGTTTATGTTTAAGCAATATTTGCAAACAAAGTTTGCTGCATTGATCAAATAATTTTGCTGCAATAAATGGTAACCTGAACTTTTCACCTGTGAGGAATTTAGTCTGATGCAGACGAATTAATCAAGTTTTAAAAAACCAAATGAATTTAATCTGGTTTTTAAATCCTTAAATCGTTAAAACAGTAGTTTATTAAATAACGAATAAATTTAAAAGTACCTAAGTTGTTAAAACCTATGTGTAAAATGATGAATTGATTAGCTTTGAAAATTACCTAAACGTTTATATTGGTTAAAGTAAAGAATAGTATAAATCAAGATTTTGAAACTTTTGTAGACGATTAATTTTACAGCATGTTTATTAGCAGGTTGTAAAACAAAAAGTTTAAAGAATGAATAAATATAACGTGTCTTAGCAAGCTTAAAACAACACGAACACATTTAAACACTATATTACTTAACAGCTAATTGATTTGCGATAAAATGTACAATAAAGTTTTAAATAATTAGACAAATGCATCTATCTACTAAAAAAAATTAGAAAAAACTAATACCTTTTCAAACGTTTAAAAAAGTAACCAAATTATAGAAAGAAACCAGTATAACGAGCTTTAAAGCATGTAGATTTCTTAAAGGTAATTATATTGAAAAATATAACAACTTATAAATTTTATTCAAAATTTAAAGTTTTAGATTTTAAAAAAGTTTAAAGTTACAAACAGATTTAAACACACAATTCAAATTATTTTTTTGTATTTAGAAACAAACAGAAACATTGTTAGTTGGAGAAACTTTAAACTATTGAAATTGTTAGCATGTTTATTTTTGTGTTTTAAAACTACTTTTAGAGTTTTTTTCTCTATAGTGTATTTTGTAACAAACTTACCTTCGACGAACTGTAAAATATTCCTTCATTAGTATGTAAATATAACAAACTTTTAGAGTATTTAAACAATAAACACAAAATATATAAATAAATCTCAAATAAATATGCAATGTAAATTCAAAAATATAAATGAATCGATAAAAACTTATAAGTCAATATTTGGTATATTTTTCAGTTCATTTGAATACTAAAAAATTAGTTATGTTATTTATGTACTAAACTTAATTAATGTAGTCGAAATACACTTTTTTTTCAACTTGAGTTTTACTGCATGTGTAAAAAATAGTTACTCTAATATCTATAAACAATGTTAATAAGTCGATTAAAAATTCTAACTCAATGTTAAATATCTGTATTCGATTTGTTTAGTTACTAAGAATTTAGTCATCTTTGCTTTGTGAATGAACTTTGTAATGGATTTAAAGAAACGTATATGTCATTTAAACTTAAACTTACTACATCTGTTAAATCAAAAATATATAAGAAAGTTACTGTCGATTACAACTTTTATACTTTACTGGTTTATAACAACTGTTTAATCTATATTTATTAGCAGGTGTATAACTAATTAAACCATTTAAAACATGTTAAAAATAAATTCAGTTCGATAAGTTACTCTTTTTTGCTGTAAAAAGTTTATTACTTACTAAACGTTTTATTAAAATGTAAGTTACAAGTGTGAGCTGCTTCCTATCACTCTGACGTAACAGTTTCTAGCAAATTTATTAGTAATAGAAATCATAAAGTTGACTTAAAAAGATCTAAATAAATTGTACCAATTGTATAAGAATACTTTTACATCATAAAACGTTATTTTTTGATGACAAGATGTAACTTTGTATAAGCATTAAAAAAAAATTTGACTTTTGGTTTATCATACTTATTTCTTTAAATTAAACAAAGTGCCACTACATAGTTTAGAAAACTTATTCCACCGTTGAAACTTTTTTATATAGAAATAATTTTTTAGCTATGGAAAAATACGCTTTCTACAAATTTTTAACAAATTTTAATTAGTTTCTTTGTAAAGTTTTGTCTAAAGTTCAAAATTTTCTTGTCATAAATAAAGTGTCAAAAGCTGGCATTTTAATTTCTACGTCATAAAGATAAACTTCTGTTTAAAAAAGTATAAGTTTTTGATTAATAACAAAGTTTAATTGTCTTAGTAACAGCTCACACTTCAAAATCTTGTAACAATTTTATAATTATTTCCTTTAAGTAAGATTATTTATTTTCTAACAGATCTGATTAACTTATTACTTTGTTAATCAAGTTTAAACTGTTTTTCTTTGTTGGTAAAAATATATTTCACAGTATCTGTGAAAGAATGCTTTACTCAGTGAAGGTAATAAATCTTAGCATAAATTAAAATACTTGAAAGTACGTAGGTTCTTATGATCTAAGAAACCAATGGTTCACACACTCCATAATTTATTAATATCATGCTAAATTACATATAAAAAATTTAGTATTTTTTTGCTAATTTTTATTACATAGAACACAAGAAATTTGTTAAACTAAACTAAAAACTGTTTTGTATAAACTATGTAATAAAGTTTACAAAACACAATAGAAAACAAAACTCTTTAACCTCAAAGGTTTTCTATGTACTATATATGCAGACTTGTTTAGTTTTACTATTAAAAACTGCCAGAAATTTGAGTCAAAAAAATTATGGTATTGCTTTATAAAATATCTAGTTTACCCAGGTTGTGGCAGTTTTTTGACAGAAATGATTCATTAAAAAAAGATTGATTTGTTTTAGTAAGTTTAAACAACTTAGTGTCTAAACTTTTACGACATTTAATATTACTTACTTTAATAAAAATATACTTTTGTTAATTATAAATTAATTGAAATAAACGAAAAAACTATTCGAAATCAAAGACAGTGAGATTTTATCAACACAGATAAAAATCAAATTCTTTCCTTAACGAATTTATTTGTTCAAGAATTTATTTAATTTAAAATAAATTCTTGAAAGAATAAATTCATTATTTCTCCTCAAGTAGTTGAGATCTTTCTATTTGTTTTCTTAAAACCAAAACATATAATATTTTATCCTTAACTTTAGTTAATAAAAGAACAAAAAATATCAAGTTATAAACTTATATAAACTAAACTTTAAAAATAAAACTAAATTATTAAACTTTATAGTTAGAAATTTGGTGAGAATAAAGTAAACAGTCTTATCAGTAAAGTGCCTGAGAAAAATAAATTATATCAGAATTTAAACAATTAAAAACTTTATTTGCACTGTATATATAGTTGTATCAGTTAAGTCTTAAAAAAAACTTATCAGAAAAAAAAACAAGGCGTGTAAGCAATTTAGCAGTTGTCATTATGATGACTTAACGAGTGTTTGTAAACAAACTGTAACTTTCGTTTATTTAATGTTTATTTGCTTTCTTACTAGGAATAGTAGGTGAGAACACGTCATAAATACCAATCTATACATCATAAATGAGAAATTTTATTTCGAAAACTCATTACTACTTATTCAAATATTTTGATTAAAAACATTAACTATAAAGTAAACGTTCATGGTTCTTAAACTTTGCAGAACTTATTTGGTTATGACTAGTTTAAACTTTTACACAAACTTATATATTTTCATAAAAATTTAAATATTAAAGCAAAGTTCTGTTTAAAGTTTTAAAATAGAAATTCATAGTTTTTATGTAAAAATAGCTAAATAAGTATACGCACTTTTTTTAAACTATTTTATTTTTGTACAATTTAGTAAAAAAACTTCTCAAGCTTTCAAATTCTTTTTTAACTAAAACTTTTAGTTGTTTTAAAAACAGGTTTACAACTTAAAAAAAATATATCTACAAATAAAGGTTTCAATAGCTTGTTACACACCTTTGCTCAACACTTCTTAGTTTATTAAGTGTTTAAATATTTCAGTAAAAATAAAAAGGCTTGTCGGAAGTCTGAGACAAAACCAACAACAATAATGATATTTATAAGTCGGCGGTTTTTTGGTTTAATTATGCAATATTTTATAATATGTTTTGTTTACAAACATTTAAACATTTTGCAAGTATTGCATCGGCATATTTGCCATTATTTGAGCTTTTGTAGCTTTACAGATTTCAAATTCTATACTTTTTTCACTTATTTCGTTGTATGCTAAACCTTTGTGAATTAAGCAAAAAATAGTATAAACTTTTGATAATTATTTATTTATCATTTAGTATCAGTAGATTTAGTAAAGCTTTAATTATAACAGTTATAACTCACTTAAAACAAACTACTTCTGTTTTATACTTATATTTTTTCTTTTAATTTTAATATTCTAGTATATCGTGTTAAAAGATTAACGCCATAAAAATCTGTAGAATTAAAATAAAAACTTGAAAAGACGATGTTTAAACTAACATTAAAATAAATAAACAAAACCATAACTGTGAAATAAACTCATACAACTTTAGAAACGAGAAAACTGCAAAGTTATTTTAAATTTTTTACTTATAATTTATTACGTTTGATCAATGCAATTTATTTGATCAAGTTATATGGCTAGACTAAAAGCACTATTGTACTTACCAAATAATTATGCTACAACTAATAATTTGATAAATTATTAGGATAGCCGGGATAGCTGGGATAGCCTCAAAAGTTTTTTTTAAGGAACTTTTTGAAAGGAAAAACATATTTAAACCGCTGAGTTTATAAACTTATTTAAGTTTTCAATTTGCATCAAAAAGTTCAAGATAGTATTAAAACACATAATTGAATTTTAAAAGCTTGATAAAACTGTCAGATGTTTAGAAATAACAAAGTATACCTAATTAGTTAACACATTTTCAAATTATTAAAAACAAACAAAACTCTGTTTTGTGAATAATAACAGATGTACAATTATAAGCAAGTGTAAGACAAGTGCAATTTTAAGTTTTCATGTTGATTAATTTATAGCTCTTTAGATTTGAGGTTTAAAAGCAATTTGTCAAATAAAGTTTTGTTAAAAATTCCGAGAAAAAATTTATGTAGCGATAATTCGTTTTAGTTGTTGCTTGAAGCTGCGATTAATCAAACTTCAGTGAAAAAACGTTAAATCCTAATTCACAAGGTCTAAATAGTAGCAATTGTAGTACAAATGAAAAGTCCTTTGTTTTGTATACAAGGATACAGTTTTTAACTAGAAATAAAATTGTTAAAAGTAAAGTTAAAAAGGTTTTGTCAACCACAACGTTTCTTTTTTAATATAACCCAATCTAGAACATCAAACTGTCAATTTCATTTTAGATCAATTTGCAAAAAAGTAAGATTTTAGACTTTGTTTACAGCATTAAATAAACTAAATAACACCAATATTTTCAGTTTAGATAATTAAAAATTCATATAACGAAAAAGAATAAAAAACTAGA
Organism: Thalia democratica; assembly: GCF_965202585.1. Taxonomy (NCBI): domain Eukaryota; kingdom Metazoa; phylum Chordata; class Thaliacea; order Salpida; family Salpidae; genus Thalia; species Thalia democratica. The sequence goes on along the minus strand of NC_139165.1, from coordinate 31,473,478 downwards.
TTTTACCTCAGGGTTTGTTAAATACTAGTTAAACCCTTTTAGTTTACGTGTTTACAATATGTTATTGTTTATAAAACAGCGGTTTTGGTTCAGTTATAAAACGTTTTATAACTTGTGTAGTAAACATTAAAGCTACTAATTCTCTTCTTTTTTTAACAGTTAGTAATTTTTATTCTAAAATAACCTTAAAATACTATTGATAACCTAATATTTGATTAAGGCATGAAATTATTAGTTAGTAAAATACTAAACATACTAATTATTTACTTAAACATTAAATTACACGTTCAAAATTTGTCATTATCAGAATAATTTTTTACTATCTATTCTTGTTTGTTATAAAAAAAATTCTTTCTTTGTTAGTAAAAATCAAAACCGGATATATTTAATTTTTTTTCTAAAAAATATATATTTAAAACTAAAATTTACGTTTTATACAATACTTTTTGTTTCTCAGACGAAAATATTTTTCAATAAAAAATTTTAAAACTTAATTAAGTTGATTTTAAGCTATTTGCTTGTTTACAAAAACTGTTTATAAAAAGATTTATATATTGAATTAGTTTATAGTATTAAAATTGTAATTCATTATAAATTCGATCATTTAACGTGACTGATTAGCTGCAATTTTATTTTAGAAACTAAATAAATAGATTTTGATATAAATGATGTTTGCAAACTATATTTTCTGCATTGATTAAAGTATGTGCTGCAACTATTGTTCACCATAAACTGTTTTACTTGTATCTTGAATAAAGTTTTCTGATGAAATAAGATAAAACTAAATATATATTTAGGTGTTAGAAAAATTGTTTGAACTTTTAAACTTTGGATATAAGTTCTTAGTAAATAGTAAACAATGTAGTAAACAAAAAGCTTACTTTTTTTAATTATACAAACAGACAAAAACATAGCAACATTTTTAGTTTTATTCTATTGCTGAAGAAACTAGCGAAAGTTTAACAAGAATAATTAAGAGCACTTAAATAAAAACGTTTAAATAAAAATAATTAAATTTAAATAGACGAAAAAAACGTTGAACAGTGATAATCATATGATATAAAACAGCTTTAGAACAAACTTATAATTAATCTTATAATTCAAAAAGTTGCCTTTTTGTAAATTAGTAAAAACATAAACAATAATAGCAGCAAAAAGAGAGAAAAGTATAAAATGTTTTTATTCTTGTTCGTGTAAGTAGTTTTAGTCTTCACTCAAAACTTTAGCCGAATTTTATAGAAGTAAAAGGAAAAAAAAATATTCCAACCATTTATACAAATACTTTTTTTTTAATTCCTATGTAATCGAAAAGTAATAATTCAATGACAACTTAATATGCTAAGCAGCAGCAATAAAAATAAATTTGTTTAATTTTTTTTTTATTATTACGTTAACACTAATTAGCTTTGGTCAACTTAAATCTCAGTGAATAAAATCAATATCAAGAAAGGATTTGAAAATTTTGAAGAAAAAATAAAAGTAAATAAAACTTTATTTTATCGTTCATGACGTCACAATTAACTCAAGTTCAGTGGATTTGAACCTTGGCGGGCAGCTTGCTTTGTTGAAGAGTCTGACTTTAGTGGTGATGGGCTGATGGTGGTAATCAACTTGAAAATTTGTCAGAATTTCCCTGAAAAGAATTTCTATTTACTGCTGAGCCACCCTCCTACCTGGACATTGCCTCGCTCCGTGGCCGAATGGTGTGAACACAAACTGTTCCTTGCATCTGTATAAAATTTTTTATCTTAAATAATTTCTTAAATTGAAACTCAAAAGTTTTGAAGATACTTTTTTTTTCAAAATGATACTTTTTTTGAACAGTTATATTATTTTTTTTATTTGAGTTGATGAAGCTTCTTATCTTTTCATATTAACAAAAACCGCTTTACTATTCAATACATTCTATGTTTCTTATAATCAAAAGCAATACTTAAGTTCTCTAATGGCATTTTATTATTGTTAGTTTTGTTAAATGTTGCTTCTTATATATATATTTTTTTAGGCTTTATATAAAAATACTCACGCAAAAGGGGATTTTGTTCAACCAGCGTTCCGGTATGAACTTCTCGGGTTTGGGAAAATATTTTGTCTATTTGAGGTTCATCAAATGAGAAGTGAACCTGATTATTTCCTTTATGATTTTGTCACTTGAACGTTAAAACGGTCGTAAACAAATTTTTGATATGGTTGTTGACTAGTAAACAACAAATTTCAATACACTTTTTCAGTTGATAAGTGTTATACTAAAAACAATAAATTTTAAAACTTTTATAAATTATTTAAGTTTTAATTATTGCATAAAAGAATGGATTGCAGTACTCTTCTTTAGTTTTAGTTTAAACTTAAAGTTTTAACTTTACATTAGATAAAAAAAAATATTGATTTATTTTAGATAACTTTTTATGATTTAAAACCAATTTTAATATATTCTACTTTTGTAAAAATTTTAGTTCAATGTTTAACTTTTGTATTTATTTGTTTAAGTTAAATTCGTTTTGTTAATATTATTTGTTTTGAAAAAGCACCCTTTAAAAACAAAATTTTAAGTTTCATTTAACGTTTTTCTCCTTTTTTGTTTTTTAAACTATAATGAAGTACAGTTATGTTATTGTTTGAAAATTACATATTAAAAGTTTCAAGAAAATGTTGACTTATTTCTTAAAGGGCGATATTTTCTTTTTTTAAATTATTTTTGTTGCTAAAAAGTAATCACTCTTATTGTGTCATTCTGATTTTCTAAAAATGAAAACTAAAATTAGTTGTAAGCTATTCAAAAACGCTCTTGTTGAAACTGATACTTGAAATACACTCTTGCACTCAATATTTGTGCTTAAAACCTATGATATGATGTAACTATGTTGCAACTAAACGCATAAATACAGTTAAAGCTATTCATAACTCATAATTTCTTTAAAATCGTGTAAATTAGACTAAAGTATAGCTTTTATACTTGACTAAAAAATTTTTTTTACTAAAGTTTATACATATGTAAATTGTTTTTTTTTACGGAAAACTTTAGCAAAATTTAATTTAAAAAAGTATTTCAAATTTTTTAACGTTTTAATAAACTATTGATAGTTTTCAGACACTTTATTAACTAAATTTTTGTAATATAACGACTAATCATAATGTTTTGCATTGTAATAAAATATATGGAAAAATATATACATCTTTTGCAACTTTTGTTTAGTAAATAATATCCGAATACATGTAGGTAAGTTTTAGTAAAGAAAGCGTAAAAGATAATTTTTAAAGTAAATCAATAACTTTTCAAGTTATTAAACTATTTTTTAACTTCAACATATGCATTAAAACAATTTACAATGATGTCTTGCATCGTCTGGCCGTTAAACCGCTTTTTATCAAATTAAAATCAACAACCATACATATTTTCCCGGAAAAACTTGCGGGAATAATTTAATTAACCGCTTAACTAACTTATCAAACTATCAGTCGTATGTTGCCACATAAAAATATTCAATTTTTCCTTATTTATGTTTATCAATATTATTATTATATTATAATAATATTATATTATTATTTGTCTGGATTTTAATTTGCTATTCTGAGGAATTTTTTTTTGTTTTTGTCGAAGTAGGTAATTCTTCTCTAACCTTCGTTATTAGTGATCAAGTAGGAATTTAAACCTTTAAAAAGTTATTTTTTTTTATTTGCAATTATCAGTTACGCTATAAATAAGTAATGTCATAAAACATAATATCAAAATATATTAAATCGAAATTCTTAACTAATCAAAAACTTTATTTAAAATACAGAGATACAAAAATAGTAACATATTCTCTATAAATTTAAGTCGAAAAACTAGTTAAGCTAGTTGACGTGCAATTTTATATGATAAATGCTTTTACTGTTATCAAGAAGTTCTTAATAAAAAGCATATACAACAAATATTACAATACACAGCATTAAGTTATTAAATTTATCAATCAAAGTATTGCAAGTCTAGACCGAAGTTAATCCTCAGAAATCGGTAATCTTTGCTCTGGGCGAAAAAATTAAGTACTTAAAAATTGTTTTCAAATGCTGATAGTGTTAAGTAGTTATCAAAAATAATATAACGAGTTGTGTAAGTAGGCTTTTAATAAGTAAGATTTTTTTGCCAGCTGATACTTATTTAGTATTTAGTAATTAATATTTTTAATACAAAACCAATAAGTTAAAAATAGTACTAAATTGTATTTATAATTAGGTTAATAAATTTATTATTAGCTGGAACACCTTAAATATATTGTAGTTTTTGCAACTGAAATCAAAAGTGTTTTACAAAGTAGCAACTAACAAAACTGTTGTCAAACCTAACAATTACCATCCCGTATATTTTCGAAGCATATACCTTTTTGCAGTGTTTCTGAAAAGCATTTTTCCTGTAACTATCATTCCAAGAAGTGTGAGCCAAATTAAGCTTGTAATGTAAATGTTTTGACAAGATATCTCGTGTAAGTTCAAGGCATACAAGTATGCAGAAATTAAATATTAATTTTTTCTCGTAGTATATTTTTATATATTAAAACACATTTTTTTTAGTGTACTCTAAAGCATTAAAATTTTAAATTAGTTACTTGAATAAAATAACCTAAGTTTATTTTGAACAAACAACTTATTTAACTATTTAAAAAAAATAATAGTATTCTGTATAAAACGCATGGTAAAACAACATGTTAAAATACCTAGAAAACTGCGCTTTATTAATGTATAAATACAAAAAATGATTAAAACAATATAAAATTTGTTTTAAATATGTTTGTCTAAATATGCTTAATCAAAACATAAATACTCTTACATTTGCAAGAAATTGTTTTATAAATAATTTATAAATAAGTTTTTGCATTTTAAATACTTATGTGTACTTTTCTTTAAAAAAGTACACACTTATTCACCTTTGATTCATTCATTTCACTATTTTACTTCGATTACTATCTTAATTTTTATGTTTACAATGTATAGTCATGAACTTAAGCGAAAGTACATTCGTTAGACGACCAAAATGTATTATTTTGTCGCAAAAAACCAATATTATTCCCATACGATTTGTTATCTACCTGCAGCAAAGTAAATATTTTGTTTTTACACAACATTGTTTTTGATTAAATGTAAAGCAAGTTTATACTGTTTAACTGTGAAAATAATTAACAATGCTTAGGTACAACCATGGATTTTAAGCAAAAAATAAAATTGTAACTATTCTAAAGATACATTTAAATTAAATTTAGTTAAAGAAAATATAATTTGTAAATTTATTTTCTCCTAAATTTTATATGAAATTTTAGCTCGTTTAGCTGGTTATAAAGTTAATCGATACTGTTTTATAGTTATACTGGGTTTTATAAAAACAAATTAAGTTAAAACTAAGTTGTAAGAAACTGTTTCATTGTTAAGTTTTAAAAAAGTCAGTCACTATTTATATATAAAAATAAATTCTAATAGCAATTATTAGTCTTATATAATTTTTTTTTAATTACATTATTAAAAACTGCTTGTAAGGTTGTTTTATTTTAACTGTTGGTGTACTATGTTGATATAATTAAATTCTAAAATTATTGTATACTTTACTAGATGAAAGTATTTTTTATTTACTTTTGTATTTATCATTACTTAATTTAAATACAGTAATACTAATTACTACAAGTGTTGCACGTTAGATTAATTTTAAGTGGTACCAAAATATTTCAAACCAGAACAGTGTACCTGGTTTTGATATCTCGTTTTAAAACAGCATATCAATTTTTATTCTCATACAGATTATTTTATACACTATGTTATTTATTTATACATTATTTTTGGTACCTTATTTTAATTAGATATTCGTTTTTAAAACTATATATACTGTGTTATTAAACAATATCTTATTAAGAATATCTAAAAACTTTTAACAATGAGGTTAGTGATTTATAAGTTATTTTCAAAATATGTCTGTATAATTTAAATGAATTTAAATATATTTACATGCATTGTGTATTTTAATAATTAATTCTTACAAGTTTAATAAACATTGCGTGAGTTACGTCCCTTCTCTAGACGTAAAATTAAATGTTTTTCTAAAAACATAATCATTTCACGCAAATAACGTAAAACGTGGGAACGTGAGTGATTACGAAAAAATTCTACGTATCTTCAATTATTTAATGTACAACTATTTGGAATTAACATACTTATTTATGGTATAACATTTGTTTTAGTTTTTATTTGAACATGAACATTGTTCGTAATATCAATAACTTTAAAATTATTTTTTTACAAACTCATTCAGTTTTCGTAGTTATACATGTTTTATTCGTTGTTTATAATATGAAAATTTATTGTTTATAGTTTCTTTGTAAATGAACTACTGATTTGCCAATAAAATTAAATATGTTAACGTTAGCAATAATAAAAAAAAACTTATTCACTCGTTGATATTTACTTTCAAAGTTTTACAATAAGCATTAAAAATGATATTGCTAATGGTTTTATCACTTTTTTATTGTTATTGTTACTTTATACTTTTATATTAAAGGCTTTTGTTTTTTATAGATCTTTCTTTTATTACCATTGTGTATTAACTAGTTTTTTTAATAAACAATTTTGAAAGTTCATTGTGAATAAAACTGTTATCATTTAAGTTCAATACATGAATGGACAAAAAAGTTTTATTAACTAAAATAAATCTATAGTAAATTTCTGCCATATTTATTAAGTTTATAAATTAGTAAGTTTACAAAAACTATTAACAGTGCTTATAACAAACTGATCGATTTTACATTAAATATGTTAGATTATAATGTTTAAATTAGATAGGTATTTTAAGTTGAAAAAAATATTATAAGGTTAAAAATGTATACAAAATTTTGCAAGTAAGTTATTCATCATCGATTTAACAATTTTAGTGATGCTTGCATTGTTATTTTAAAAATCATTTTTACTTTCTTGCCTGCTTAACTTGTGATAAACAATCGTTTTAAACTATTTTAAGTACCAGATAGAATACCAAGATACAACAGTGTGTGTCTTTTGCGTTATTTCGTTGTTAGTTTTAATTTAAATTTATGACATTTAAGCAAATAACAAAAAGTATCAATACTTATGTAGAACACTTATAGAGAAAAAAAATTTTTATAGGTCAGAATCAACAACTATTTCCTATGATTATAAAAACACATAAAAACAGTTTTTGTTCGATTGAATAGCAAAATGCTAATTTCAAGAAATATTTATTGAAAACAAATTTCGGAGTTTTGTTATTTCATCGAAAATTTATGAATTGTCAACTCGATTAAGTTCCGAATTGCCGAGTATTTATCACAAAACAAACTTCTCACACTTTATTTGTTTGTTGTTTATTATATTAGGTAAATGAAAAAAAAAAAAATTCAAAAGAAAATAATAAGAAGTTTCGAGAAAATTTAAATGTATTGTTACCTTTAATTTTTGTCTTTACTTAAAAATGAATAAATTAACTCTGAGTTTAATATAATAGAAAGAATATTCAAAATAATTGCTATCAAGCTGTAACTAAACTTTAAGTACCTGCTGAGCAAACAAGTGAAAAAAATTGTCGAAAATACTAAATTTTTAGAAAAATTAAATTTATTTTATACGTGAATATATTTTATATTTTACATCATTACATCATCATCATTAGTTGTAATGTAAACCAAATTTATAGTATTTAAGTATAATTATTATTTTTTTATTTTAAATGTTATTTTAAAGCTTAAAATATACTAAAAATCGTTATAAAAAGTAGTAGCAAAATAACTTATGTTTTAAATTACTAATAATAGTTACATATATCGATCTTCATATTCTTAAATGTGTCAATAAGCAAAGCATTTTTGCGTTATCATAAAAAAATAATCAATTTATTACATGATAAAACGCAATAAAAGTTTTCTTTAATATATAAATAGTTCATTATGCCTTTTTAAATTTCTAACATTTATAATTTTAAGGTAATTATTTTGTTTGAAGTTATAACTAGTTTTATAAAAACCTTTTAAAAACTCTTTTTTTGATAAATGTTTTAAGTTCTTAAAAAGTTGGTTTCTTTTAAAGTTACCACAACTGTATAAAATTTAGTTACAAGATTATTAATAAAATTTAAAAATAAAATAATTGTTAGTCAAACATGTGACATATGACGTATGACTACTATAAATACACAAATCATTAGTGAATAAATAAGTACCGTCTTGACTTAAACATCATGAAGATTTTTACATTCTTTAAATCCTGAGGTCTGTAGTTTCAAAATAGAGCATTTCAATTGGTGTTTTTTAGAGGTGTATGGAAAATGAAGCCGTTTCTTTACACAGAACATCAACAGTAAAAATATTTTTTTCAGTCATGTTTAATAAAGTCTATAAATATTGAGTAGAGTTTCGTGGTATATGCAAATAGTTTACAATATGCGTAGGCAACTTTTCTAGATGGTGTCTTAATTTTACCAAAAAATCTCTAAACATTTTTAACAGGCCACTTCATTTTGAAAAACTGTAAATTCAAAATGTTTATGTTTACAATAGCTTAGCTTTGTCTTATGGCGTTCTGATTAGTTAAATTTAAATTTTTATCACGATTTTGAATTATTTAGGTATATCTAAATAAACTATATTTATTTGCACATTCGCAGTTATTTACTATTGATCTGGAACGAATGATGATCTGGTATAATCATTTTAGTATTGTCATGGTAACAGTATATTTGAGAAAACTAAACTCGTATATTTTTATTTAAACACTGTTGAAATTATTTTAACTACTAAAAGTTTTGTATTTAAGTTAATTTATTTTTTTAATAAAATGTACTAAAAACATGCTTTTAAAACAGTATTCGTTCCTGGTTTTTACAGTTTAAAGTGCTTATGGATTATGCAGTTTTTTCAAATGGAATAACCAATTTCAATATAAAAGCTTAATGTTTTTTTTATTAAATGTATTAATCAATAGTAAAGATATTTTTAATGTTTGAAACATAAATTGAAATTATTTTACAGTATAGTTTAGTATAGCTTAAATCAAAATGTTTTCTTAACTTTTTGAGTTTTAGCTTCTTAAATGCACTATTTTTTTTGATAATAAAAGTAGTTTAATTATAAAAGTATTTTAACTTTTTACAAAGTTAAAAAACGAAATTATTAATAGATGTATCAAGGGTTTCAGATTACAGTTTAGCTTAAATAAGGTTGATCGGAAATAACATTGATGATATTTTTTTCTTTTTTAATCAACTTAAAAGATTTTTCCAAATAAATTAAATAATTTATGAGCTTTTTTTTTTTTAAATTCCTTCATAATAGCTAAAAATTTATTATAAAGATCTTTAAATTTAGTAAAACATATTTGAAAAAATTCATAGTTTTTGATCTTTTTTGTTTGCGTACTACTTTTTTAAAGCAGAAGCTTTACATGATTAACGTATCTAGACATTACAAGATTAGTTTATAAATCAACACTAGCAACCATTGCAGCTAATTTTGAATGAACGAATGCAGTAAGATATGATTGTAAACATTGACTTCAGCAAAAGTTAAACGTTATTTACAACTTTTTAATTAAAGTAAGCTACTTAATGGATTATTTTTAAACCATAAGTCTAATGAAAATAATAAGCATCAAGTAAACTTAAAAGTTGTTAAGAAATGATACTGTAGTTCAACTAAGTAAAAATGTATTAAGTCAAGTATAAACAGGTTTACTATAAAATACTAACTTTTCAAACTTATATTACCCTCTGTCTACGGATTAACAAACATATAAATAAAACTTAGGTTTATAGATTTGCATGCAACGTTTTTACTTTAGAACTTCAAAAAGTGACAATTTAGACCTAAAGTAGTTACCACAACAAAGTTATTCAAAATCAGTACAATTAAATTAATGCAGCTTGTAAAGATTATAAAGTAATCCACGATTTAGACGAGACTAATAAGTAAACTTTAGTTCTTGAGAGATTGATAAATTGATACCTTTTTGTAAACAGGTTTTATTGGTATTAAAGTTTTATCTTAAGGTTATTATTTTACATATGAATAATTTTTACCCTGTATAAATTGAAAACAATTTTTTTTAATTATTGATTATTATTTCGTAAGTATTCCACAAAACATGAGTTTTTGATTTAAATGAGTTGTAGTTAAACTTATATTTTAAGACTGTAAAGGTCTTGTAAAGACTATCAATTTTTTACGACATATGAGTTAGAATATACAGTAACCTCTCGCATCTCTTTTGTTATAACAAAAAAAATATGTTTAAAATAATAGAAAACAAGTTTATGATTACATACTAAGCATTAAAAACACTATGTTAGAATATTCATCGAGTAACTATGAAAAGTTACAGTGCAATTAGCTTTAACTAGAAATAATGTAAAAAACATATACAAATATATTATTTAATTTTTAATTGCATGACTACTTTACATAATTGCTATAGACTAAATGTTATACTTAAGGAAATAGAGTTATAGAGGTTAATGACAAATAAGTTCTGACAATTTAAATTCTTAAACAATGAATGAAAAAAATAGTAAGTATGTTAAATTATTACCCATTTATAAAAGTCAATTTTTTTCAGAATTTCTTGAAATTTACAAAAAATCTAGCATTTTCTTTATTTTAAAAAAATATATCTTCAAATTTTTATTCAACAATTTATTTTTAATTCCATAAACAGTTTTTAGAAAGTAAAATTTTATAAATAGCAATTTGAAATTTTAAGACTTAAATTACAAGAAAAACTTATTTTTTGATAAAAACTGCTTAATAAAAGATTAAAATCTGTTTTTTACATGTTGTTTAGTTATCATTACTTGATTATTATTCAATTTTTTTTTTCCAAAATTTAATATATATTTTCAAACAGAGGCCCTTCTTTGTAACAGTGGACTTTAATAACTCAATACTTATCTTGTTATGAAAAAAAAAAGTTTAAACTAACTAAAATATTGTTTTTTTTTTGCGACCTACAAAATGTTTAAAATCAGTTTAGTTTTTTTATACATACTAAACTAAATTGAAATTGAGAGTTTTAAGGAAAATTTCTTAAAAAACAAGTGAAAAAATTAGTAGACAAATATGCTACAAAAATTGATAATTTTTTATCTAAACTGCTCGATAGAACAACACTTTCGATTTGTTCACTTTTTTAGGAACAATTAGCTACTTTCACTAAAAGTTGTAAGTTTACTGGAATTTAACTTAGTCTTTCTAATTTAGTTTAAGTTAACATTGTTTTCACTGTTTATTTGTTAATTATTTTGTTACCTTTAAATATTTATTTTAACTACTTCATGTATTTTAATATTACTTTTATTAATTATCATTAGTACTTTTTATTTTAATTATGAACTTAACTTTACTTTATTAACAGTTACTTATTACTTTTTTCTATGAAACTTTGTTTATACTTAAATAATTTACATCGTAGGATATGCTTAGCTTGATGATCTGTGTAAATAATATGAGCTTTTTCCTTCTTAAAAATTAATCATAACTGTTATACTACCACGGTGCATAAACATCAGTGACCACATTTTGAATTTAAATTCATATATAGTATAGCTAATTAAAAAATATTTATGAAGAATTTCATTAACGCCGGTACAAAATGATGTTTACGCACCAGATCTGTATATTTGATGATCAAAAATCGAAAAATTTGTTTAAACTTTCGAATACTACATAATCATAGCTAAAAAAAACAAATTAGGCAGGGAAATAAAGGATAAAAACTTTGCATTTTTTTCTTTTACTATTCTAAGGAAGCGTTTCTCCCGACGATACACCCCTGGTTTCTAGGTATCAATTAGACCTACATTACATACACACATTTTAATTTTAGCCCTTTAAAAAGATTTAAGAAAACGAGTTGTTGGAACTTGATTTGTGCGAAATTTAAAAGTCGTTATAAAGCGACTTATTTAATTCATTTACTAAACAAGTTGTACTAGTTTATAAAACAATGCGTGAATTGCGTCGGTATTATTCACGTAAAATTGAATGTTTTTATCAAAACAGTTTTATTTTCACGCAAAATACGTGAAACGTAAGTGATTATTAACAATATTTTGATTTTTAATACGTTTGATAATAAAACTTGTTTAAATATTACTGTCGGTTATTCATAACGCCTTTAAATAATATCATTCTAACAAACTTTACTTTTAACTTAAAGTCTTAAGTCTTTTAGTACACTAGATCTAAATATATACATATTTTGATCATTTGTATTTAGTTTTCAGATTACAATTAAATTGTATTGCCCTGACTCAAGTATGAGTCTTTTATAGATGAATTCTTTAATTTTTAAAAGTTTGGGAAATGATACTAAAATACAAAATTTAGAAGGTTATAAAAAAAACAATTTACACCTTCCTTTTATAGAGATAATGTTGTTTTAAATCATACAGTTAAAAATCTTAAGTTGTTTTAAATTTTAAAGCTTCGTTAATCTACTATAATCTAGATTTGTATTCTAAGTTTTCAGAAACTTTCCTTATCAAAGCTCTAAGGTTTTTGAAAAGCTGTTTTTACAGTTTGTTACAGTTTATTAGTATTAAAATTCAGCTGCGTAAGTAGAACATGTCAGTATATTGAGTAAAAACAGATTTTATGTGAGTCTTTAATTACGTAATATTAGTTTACTTAACAATGGTTTTAATGATCACTGAACTTTAAATATTGTATTTTACAGGTTTAAATTAGAAATAAACTATTTTAGAAATTCTAATCATAGTTTTGTGAAATAAAGTTTTGTTTTTATACACATTAAAATAAAATTAAAAAGAATTGTTAAATATCTTAGGAGAAAAATAAAAAGAAATGTTTGTATGTAAACCAAAAAATATTGCAAAAACACAGTTTAGTGTATTTTTATCTTTGTAAAAATAGTGTTTGGTTGCTAGTATGTCTGCGGGTTTTATTTGGAACTTAAACTTTGAATAGACAAGTTATTTACATAAAAAACTGTGCTGTAGATTAGAAACTTAAACTTAGTCTTTTTAAAAGTCTGTCTAGTTATTAAAAAATAAATTTTGGTAACACAATTTATTTTTAATATTCTCAATGACAATAACAAGTTTATACTTTAACATCTTCTAGGATTTTACAATTTTAATAAATTTAAATAGTTTAGTAACTTAAAGCTCATACACTTGTCATTTCTAAACATCTTTATAAACTTTAAACTTTCTGTCAGCAAGGTGTTTTTTGTATTTCATACTAAAATACTTCTATTAGTAAAACCAAACTTATAAGATAATTAGAGTAGAAAGTTTTAAAAGAAAAAGAAAGCTTTAGTTTTTAAGAAGCAAAAATAGTAATTTATTTTGAAAGGTTTTAAACCGGCTTTATAGATCTATCACTAATAGTTGGTATTTATGGAAAAAATTACTTTAAAACTTTTTCTATCAATTTAAAACAATTTCTTACAGTTAGAAAAAAAATTCATTTCTTAAAATCAAAATGTATAAGTAAAGGAAGTGTAGAATACTATTTTTCTAAGCATTTTTTTATTATATCAGTCTGATATTAAGACAGTATTAGATAAGCTGTTAAAGGATTTTAATATCTCATGAAAAAATTTCATGGTTTTAGAATTTTAAAAGTAAGTTTAATATTTCTTAAAAATTTTGCATTCCAAATATAAAGTTCAAATTCACACCCACGATTAATGACGATAAAGATAAATAATTAGAAAATAGCAACTTTTATTTTGTAAATATTTTATTTGTTTGTAGGTAAAACGCCTCAAAAATAAACTTTTGTTTTTTAACTACTTAAATTAAAAATTCTGATGAAAAGTATATGAAACTAGTTCACAAAACTTTAAGTAATTGTATACTTGTAAAATATTATTACTAAAAAGCTGTTTAATGTATTAGCGGACATTAAAAACAGTATAAAATATAAAATTATGTATGCCATATAAATTGTATACCACGCTTTTAAGGCAGTTAAAAGTTCTTTATTTAATATTTTTTTACTATCCATACCTTAAATGATATGAGTTATGCATTTTTTTCACATTTTATACACAGCAACTTATTTTAAGTATGTTGTCCTGGACAAGACATAAAAAGATATCCGTGGTGTGCGATATCCTTATGACGATTTTAGCTTTAATATGTTTTAAAAACCTATTTTGTTTTAAATTTTTAAGTTTGACAAATACATTTTAAATCTACAAAACAACTAATAAAGATAAAATATACATTAAACAACAATTTACTATGGCTTGTGTTCAGTAATTAAAATGTATAATCTATCTGGGAAAACGTTAGCTGATTTCTAAGAAGATCTTTTTTTAACCTTATTTCTAATAATTACCACGTTTTAGCAGGTTTGAAAATAATTTTAGAGTTTGTTGATCGTTCTAAAAATTTAATAAAGTTCTCACTAAATAAAACGTTTCTGATGCTATTTTAAGCTAAGGTTTTTAACATTAACTGGTATTTTAGTGTCTAACAAATAAAAATAGATAATCAATATTTATCAAATGTATAAGTTAGCTTAACTTATGTTTAAGAAATAGACTTTAAAAAATAGTTTGGTTTTTATTAAAAAAAAAGAAATTAAAAGTTAAATTGTACTTTAAAGATTTTCAAATAAAGCACGCAATAAAATGTTTTTATTTAATTAAAAAGAAGCATATACTAAACAAATCATACAAATTTTAAAAACAATGTGTAAGTTGCGTCGGTTTAAATAATGTAAAATTTAATTTTTATTTCAAAACATTTTATTTCTACGCAAATGACGTAAAAAAGTATAAAATATTGGAAGTTTGTAAACATTTTTATCTAGATAAATAATGCTTAATAAAAATCCTTAAGAAAAAGCTCTACAATAGACCTATAAAGGATATTCAAAAACGCCCCTGTCAAACATTGTTTAAATCTAAAAAAATTTTGATAGTATAATGTGAAAATAATACAAATTTTAACTAAAATAATCAAAAATCAATAGAAATTTTGTTAACCTATTAATGAATGATCATTGTAATATTCTTATTATTTTTTGTATTGTATAATTCTGTTCACTAAAAATTATTCTATTTTAAAACAAAGACGTGAAAATACTTTAAAATATTCAAGACTTAGTTAATTTTTATTTAGTTTCAAGTAAAAGAAATGTTAACACGTTATATATAAGCAATTATCTTGGCATTTAAATACTTATAACTGTTTCAAAGCTTTTGTGTGGAGTTTGAATTATAAACTTCGAACAAAAGTCGACGTCAAACTTAATTGATTTGAATGTTTTTATTAAAATTACTGTTTTATAACTGTACTAGTTTTTTTAGTGCAGCTAAAAAGTTGCCTGAACTAAGAGTTGATATATTTTAAAATAATTTCAAATACTTTTTAATACCTTTAAAAGAATAAACACTTTTCTTTTGTCGCTTTAAATGCAATCTTAGTTAATATACAACGTTTAAATCTACTTAGATATTAGAAAAAAAAAAATTTTATATAGAGTTGATTAAATATTTTTAATTTCAAGTTAAAAAGAACATATCAAACAACTTTCAAGATTTTTCATAAAATTTAGCAATTTCTAAAACTTCATTTTATTACACAGTAAAAAGATTTTATAACATTAAAAAACTAAACAATATTAAAGTTGAACTGCAAGTTATTGTTTATGATATTCCCTCTAAATATAACATTTGTTTGCAGTTGTATTTAAACAATAACTAAGCATATGTAAAACTTGAAGTGATCAAATAAATTACAGTTGAAAATCCGAATACAAAATAGATGTAAATATGCATGTTCAATTGCTACAGTTGTTGCCAAAATGTTGATTTGAACTTTAAAATTTGCAGCTACTAATACATTGCAGAGTGTTGCAACTGATCACTTATTCATATTTAATTTGAAATTGAAGAAAATTAGTAATAATTTATAAAATTCAAGTTAAATATTTTTATATCATCGATTCTTTCTTATACTTATCTTTCGTTAAATAAAATAAAAAAGGTATGAAAGAAACGTTTTCCACTTTAAATCTTACTAGATTAAAAATTTAAGCTAACTTTTCTTCAAATTTATTTTTTCTAAAAGTAATAAAAAAAAAAACTATGTATTACAAAAAAATACTTTTTCTGTTTTACTTCGACTGTTATTAAATAATAACTCATTAAATTAATATAAAAGAGTTATGAAAATGAGATACATTTTAAATTTGTAAGTTAAATAACTTTTAAGATCTGTTTTAACCGTTAGAAAATAAATATAAAAATATTTGTTTTGTCATCATCATAAGCATATTTATAAAACTTTACATGCTAACGATAAATAAATGATTGAGTTGTAAAGTTATATTAAAATAGCATTCAAATAAAATTACATATATTGTAACAATAAATTCTTGAAGGGTATATGCTATATTTATTTTGTTTATAAAAAGATTAAACACAAGTATATAGTCATTAGCATTTTATTTTAAATGTTTATGTAATATAAACTTTTAAACAATTATGGTGTGTCTAGCCCATGTTTATTTTGTAATGTTTACGTCATTAAAATATTATAATTTGCGTTGTGTTTAATAAAAAATTTAAACTCAGGAAAATTTTAAGTTACGATATTCAAAACATTTTAGTAGTATGACTAATTGTCTTGTTTAAGTGAGAGTGCAAGGTAAAAGCACAAATAAAAACTTAACATTTATAAAACTATATGAAACAAGGTTAATATTGTTTAGATAAATTTTCTAATTATTAAAAAACTGTGAAAAAAGTTACTAGAAATACTTTATCTTAAATGTTTTTAGTACTTTTTTTTTTGAAAATGTAGTTAAAATTTGTCATGTAGAACGATGGCCGATATAACAAATATTTATACTAAACAATTATCACACAAAGTTGTTTGTGTATTATCTTTCCATTTGCGCATGTGACATAAATTAACAGCTTAGAAAGCAACTATAAAGTTTCTAAAAAAATCAAACATAAGAATTGTTTTTAACTTCACTATCTTTAATGAGTGCTAATTAACAGTTATAAAGTTCCTTTATTTAAATTAAAGGTTTAAAAACAGGTTTAAAAATATGTTCTTCAAAACTGTTCAATATTTAAAACATGAATGTTTTGTTTGAAATATGTTTAGTTAAATGAAGAATACTTAAAAGATTATAGAATTAAGTGTACAAAAACTATACATACAGTTTCATATATAAAAGAAATTTTGTTGAAGGTTTCTTCAGTACCAAAGAAGTTACTAAATGTTTTGTTTTTTATTTTTTTTCAATGTTGAATAACTTTAAATAAAAACTATCAAAAAAGTCGATTAAAGGTTATAACTTTTAATTTACTTCACAAAAACACTCTGTTGAAAATTTATTCTCATCTGTTTTGGAGTAATCTGTTTACAATTCATCGAAAAACTTTTAAAATCTTATAATAATTAAAAAAATACTATGCATTAGATTACAAACTTTGTGCAAGTTTTTAGCATAACATGTTTTAAGTTATAAAAATTTACACTACTAAATTATTTGTTGTTTTTTTCTTGCATTTTACGATTAAAAAAATAAAAATCAAATATGTTATCTGTGATGTTAAAAAACTAATATGTTGTAGAATATTTCACACTAATTATAATGTATAACTTGTCTATCCTAAGTTCGTGAAGCACTAACATTTTGTTTGACAAAAAAAATTTGTTTTTTATTTAGACTAAAAACAAGTAGATCAATTATTCAGAATTTTTCCGATTAATTCCGGAAATAAGTTTACACCAAAGATAATTACTGACGTCATAGTCAAAATATTTTATTTACAAAATAATTTTTTTACATCGAAAAAGATGGAAAAATGTGGTAATGTTCAGTTTTGTTTAATTTGAGTAGTTAGCAATAACATTATTTTTACTTTGAACTCTAAATTATTTGCCATATAGAAACATTTATGCTGTGTCTAATCGTTTTTTAAGCCTTAATTTTTCAAACGAAAGTTATTTTAACCACAAAACAAAACTTAAACATGCTATAACTACAATTCCGTCAATTTACCAAAATATCTTTTGAAATATTTTTTAAGAACGATAACAATAATTTAAACAACTTCAATTAAAATCGACAAAGTCAACAATTTTATTTTCAAAACAAAGCAAAAACAAAAATAATATTAATTACTTCATTCATTAAAATGCTTAGTAACTTTAGAAAATTTAATAAATGATTTTCTATATGATACTTCGATATATTGTCTACTTTATAATAAAAATTTCTTTTCTAGTTTTTAAAAAACAGTATGACCATTTATAAAAAAATAATTTTGAAATTTTTTTTAGACAATCTTTATAACAACAACTCTAATTAAATCTAATTAGTCTTCTTAAATACATGTATTCGTTTCAAAAAATATCATTACATACTTTTTTGTGATTTTTTGTGTAGTATTCTTATTTTGAATGTAATTAAATAGCAGTAATTTAAAAAAAAAACAATATGTATTGTTTAAATTCACAAAATAATGCACACGAGTATTTGAACCACTTACTTTTAAAAAATTAAAATTTACTTTCTCAGGTATTTTATTCTAATTTAAGATTAATGACAGTGGTTTAATAAAGTATTATCGTGTAGAAGTAAAATTGTTTTTGCAGTAACAAACTATGTTCTAAAAATCAGACAACAAGTATAAAGCAAAAAAAAATTACACAACATTTTTAATAATAAAGGAAATTTTTAACTGTAATCTGTAACATATCAACAGCATTAAAGGTATTTATAGAATGTTATGATCTCTTAATTTGTTTTCTTACGGTAACTTTTATAGCTTATAGTGTAATCAAAAAAGTAGTTAAGATATTAAATTCTATTACAGAAATATTTTTTTCAAATATGTACTAACTTATAGCACAAGTACCTAAACTTTTTTAAAACATAAACTTTGCCTTTTGATATGACTATTGATAAATTAGTTATACTTTATTTGTGTATTAAAAAACAAAGTGACACAAGTAATTTTAAAGAAAAAAATGTAAGATACAATAATAAAACTTTTATACTATACATTTAAAAATAACTTGTGTTTAATAAAACAGTAATTTTAAGGGATTTGTAAGAAACTACTATATTTAGATAGTTTTGTAGTACAGTTATATAAAAACCATAATGCGATTTTGTTTAAAAAAGTTTAGTTTTATCGCTTTGTTTTGTTTTAAAAAACATAATGTTTTTTTTTTGTAAAACTGTAATACTAATAAATGTATTAGTATACTTTTTGACAGTGATAGGGACATTTGTAAACTAAACAGTTAGTTTAAAAACAATAAGTAAGATATACTAAGAGTCTCAGAGTCTTGAGTAATTTTATTTTAGTATACCCAATAAGAAGTTCTTATAAATTTAAAGCAATGCAATTTCTTATACAAACTTTTATTTTAAAAGTGTAATAATAAAATATTATTATAAAGTTTTTAACTCTGTTTAGTAACCTTTACGTTTAATGATATGCACGTTTTTATCTACACTTTAACGATATTCTTAGTAATCCAAATTAGTCGAACACAAACATTAGAAAATTAATTTTAGTCCTGACAAATTTGTATTATTCGAAAAACAAACTTCACATGTATTTAACTTAATCGCATGAATTTAAGTGTTTATTATAATAATATTAAATAAAAATTTCTTATATTTTCATACCCAAGTTTGAGTTTTTTTTAACAAATCAAGAAATATTTTACATTTTGTTGAAATTGTGTTTGTTACAAAACATTGGAAAAAGAATTTATTAAAATCTAAAAATATCTTTAACATAAGCAAAAAACAAACCAAAATTCGAAACTAGTAACCTTTATAAATAAAACAATGTTTTTTTAAACTTATAATACCATATAGTTATAAAGTATAAAGTTTGACAATATTCTAAGTATTTCAAACAGGCCGAACATACAAACATTAGAAAATAGTTATAACTGTATTATATAATTTGACATGTTTTTATTGTTATGAAAACAAAGTTCACATGTGTTTAACAAAATCACATAAATATTTTTGATTAATGTAAAAATATTAAAAGAAAATTCCTTATATTTACATACCGAAGTTTGAGTTTTTATATTTAAACTAAGACATATTTCACATTGTGTGGAAATAGTGTTGGTTAGAAAACATAAAAAGGATAATCTATTAAAGTCTAAAAATATCTTCAATATAAGTAGAAAAAACTAAAAAGTCAAACTTGCTAACCTTTTCAAATAAAAGTTTGAAAAACATTATTTTTAAAATAAAAGGTAAATGTAATTTTTTCATTTATAGTTTTCTATTATTTTTACAAAAACAAGAAAAAAAAAAAACTATAAAAGTAAGCATACTAAGGACTTAAGCGTTTTATTTGAAAGTTGTTATAAAGTAAAATATCAAAATGAGAAAAAAATGTATATTTTTAAATTGATTACGTAAATTTTTACTAACGACTTCTTTGGTTTAAATATTAAGTAAAAAATTAATTTATCAAACTGTTTTTTGAGTATAAAATAAAAACAATAAAGTTTAATAAAAGGTCACATAAACGTTTTTTCACAATTTAAACTTTTAATTTTTTTTATCAGTTGTTGTATTAATGAATTATAAATTGTAAAGCTATAAATATGCGTTATAACTATATAGTTTGATAAATTTATTTCTTTTTTGTTTGATTTCTTTTTAAATACAAACATCTTAAAAAGGTTAATATTTTTTTAATTTATATTTTTAAGCGCTAAGCAACTTGTTGTAGTTCATTACTGCGTATAGACAGAATATACATGTTTTTTTTTTTAATATTTTAAATATTTTTCTTCAAACAAAGTTGGTCATGCATAATAAAAACACTCTATTTATAAATTTTTAATAATACTTTAAAAATTGATTTTAAAACTTTATGTTCACATAAAACTCAATAGCTTCTTTAAAAATTTACACATTGTAACAATTACCTGTTAAGCTCTAATGTTATATTTACAACAAATAATAAGTTAGTATTTAAATATAATTATTAATTTGCTACACTTTATCTTTAACTTATAATTTTATACGAAACGGAAAATACATGAAATACTTGAAATCTCTTTAAAAAAAATTATTTTTCTTATTTAAACAAGTTATAAAATCTTACATAATTTTACCATAAAAACAGCTGCTTTATAAACATAAATAGTTTTTGATTGTTGCTAAACTTTAGAATTCTATTTAAGCTTAGATTAAAGCACACTCGGAACAAAATTTGTTTATACAGATTTTGTTTGTAATTGAGTTGGCTACTCCAAAAAAAAGGTAGTAAACTACCATTTTACTTTTTGATAATAATATTCGATAAGTATAGACTTACTTTCATATATATTTGGGTTCCGTATTTTTAATATAACAATATGTTTTTCTAGTTGTTTTTTGATAATTTCTTTAGTATAAAAAAACACTTTTTTAAATTTATGAAAAATGAGTGTTTTAATTTTATTTTTAAGCTACTTAAAGAATTCTTTAAAAAAAGTTTAACATACTTAAGTTTTTATGTACAGATACTATTCAAGTAGTGAACATAGCCCGTTGATGTAAGTTGGAAAATAGCGGAAGTTTGTGTGCTTAATTCTTAGAAAGCAGTCTAAAAGCAAATAGTTTACTTTTGTACACAAACGATTATCACTTTTTCATTGTAAAATTTCAGGTTTTTGTAACCTTCAGTAGTCATACTTTATTGAGTAATAAGTTTATGAAGCAAGTATGATGTGGCAAATTTTTTTGACTATAAATTTTAAATAATAATTTATGGACTGAAATAAGTTTTCTAACAAGTATACAAAAGTGTTAGAAGTGCATACAAGTATAAAATAAAACAAAACTTTAATTAATACAAGGTTAAAGCTTGTCAGTTTTTTTTTCATTTCTTTTTTAAAACTAATAGAAAATAAAAACAGGGTATAGATTAGGTTTACGATGTTTTTTATGGGTTATGGTTTTTTTGCAACTTAACTAACAACAACTATATCAAACATACAAGAGTTACTAGGTAATTTTTGTGTTTTTAAAAAACATTTTAAAGTAAAAAAATTTACACGAAATTTTTTTCTGAATTTTTTACAAGGTTTCCAGGTTAAATTATAAAAAATTTTCGGTTAGCTACGTAAAAAAAATACTTATGCTTATATAGCACAAATATAAATACAATAAGAAAATAAGTTTAAAACAAATTTAATTCTAAGATTTATTGTTCCTAAAATATGTATTAATACGTCAATATGATAAGATAAAAATACCTAAATCTAAAACTTTACATAACAAAGTAGTTCATAAATATTTGTTTCAATCAAATACGTTTTTATGTTATTTGCCTGAAACAAACTATGTTTTGTAATAACATTAAATTTTACGTCAATTTAACCAACATAATTTTGACAACAGTTTGTGTATATTCAGTAACAAAAGAAAATAAATAGTGATTTAACTTTTTGTTTTTATTACCTAGTATGTGGCTTATAACATAAACATTTTAATAGCTTATCTAATAATTGCATTCAAATCCTGATTCGCTGTAATTGTAAATATATTTGTATGCTAAAGAAATTTTAGTCAGTTATAAAGAAATAAGTTTTAGTATTACAATCAATATCAATAAAAAAGTAACTTAACAAAGTTAATTAACAAAAACGCAGTTACTACTATTATTGACTAGGAATTTTTTGTTACAACTTGATTTCGTTTTATTCTTTGTGGTTTCCTTACTTTTTCTCAGCTAACAGACTTTTGTATAAAACACAAACAGAACCAAACGTTTTTACATGTAGAATATGACATAGATACCTGTTAGAAACTATTAAATAAGGTCAGAGTTAGTCTTTCTAACTATGCTGTTTAACTTTTGTACCGTTGAAAATGCAAACGCTCAGGTTTTTTATACTAAACTATTTATACCTTGTATTTTTTCTTTGCCAGACATAATATATATTTAAATTTTAAAAAATATCTTTAAAAATGCTAAACTTTTCTATTTTTATTCTAAAAGTATAAAGTGTTTATTTTAAAATAAACAAAAGTCTTCCTATTTTTATAACTATAGTAAATTAAGAAATAAAATATTTGCAAATGCTTAATTTTAAGACGAGTAATATAATTTAGTAAGTATACAGTTGAGGTTTACACATAAGTGTAAAACTGTAAACGTATAATTTAAAGCTCTTCAGTTTTTTAATTAAGCTTAGTTTTATCAACTCAGTCGAAGTTATTTTGAAATATTTTATGGTTACATAAGAAAAAATTTGACAATGGACTTATTTAATTACGTAAATGTTTTCAATAAACGTCTATAAAACTCATTTATAAAAAAGACTTTTTAATCAAAAATAAAAGTTTAAAAAAAATGAGCTATTTGACCGTCTTTTTGAGTTTTTTTTATTAGTTAGTTGAAAGCAAATTATTAATTGGTAAAAAGTTTTTAGTACAGTTTTAATTTTGTATTTTAGTTACGTTATTCAAGCAATTTTACTATAAGTTATTCTTTTAGTAGTGAGAAAAGTTTCAGGATAATAGTAATAAAAAGTTTTAAGATAAAATCCGAGTTACTTTTTAATACCAAATAAAAACCGATAAAAAATAAAATTAAGTACAACAATTTATACAACATATGGAAAATAAAGAAAGTCGTTGCAAAATAAAATTCAAACCTTTTTTTATCTAAAAATGAACGAAATGTCTAATCACGTGGTAGTAATCGCTAAACTGCTTTTCTATGACCACGCTTCACGCAAATAGAAACTCAGGTTGCTACTAGTTACTAGACCGTGACTTTATGCTAATTTTTTTATACAAATACCTCACTTGTTTAACATAAGAAATTTAGATGATGTTATTGTTTTTGATGTTTAAAAAAAGCTTTTTATAAAAACTGCATTGACGGAATCTATGAAAGCTTTACTACTTAAACTGGTTTTTAATGTTTTTGTAGTTTTGTTTGATTTCAGATTTTGACCTTTGATCTTACAAAATCGACTTATTTGTTCTGGATTTTTGAAGATTTTTTATAAATTCAAAGGACATAATACTTTTATCTATCGACAACAACTAAGTTTCAAAATTATGAAAAAGGAAATATTTTTAACATAAAACTGAATCGCATTTAAAAAATTTCAAATCTTAAAAAATGTTTTATTTTTCTCTTTAAAATACATTAAAACAGTACAAAATATTTTAAGAAAGCTAAAAAGTACATTTTACTAAAAACTTTCTAACAATTAAATTAAAGACTTGTTAACGTATTTTAACTTTCTAAATAAATCTATATTTAAATGATTATATCTAATGTTAGCACATTTTAAAACTATTAAACATTAAAGTATAAGTTTTACTTTTACCTTCTTCTGTTTAGTTTTAAACAACTTCAAGAGAAATATTAGTATTTTGAACTGAAAAAAAAAAATCGAAAAAAAAACTTTTGTTTACAATAGTAACAACAATTGGAATACTTATTGTTTTCTTTATAAAATCTATATAAAACTATTATATTTAAACATTTCTATTTTAATATAAATAGTACAAATGTGCAAACAATATAAAATAGTATTTGAGTAAGATTATTTTAATTTTATTAACAATAAGTTTTAGCGTATAACAATTTTATTAATGTTAGAGGTAAAAACTTTCTTGTTATTTCTTTCACATTTACAAAACATAGCATAAGCTAGCAATTTTGCAATAAATGCAAATATATCAGATAACTTTTTAGTTTAACCTACAAATTTTGACAAGGAATTTACAATTTATAGATAATATTTATATAAAAAACTGGTAAAAACTTTAGGAGAAATATACAAAACTATGTATGTATGTATGTAAACACTAGCATGTTTCCAACACACATTTAGATCTATTTTTAGCTGTAAAACTTCTATGAAGTTTTTATTTATCTGACAAACTTAGTTGCCTAGAGTTGAACTTTAATAAGACTTTAAGCTAAGACTATAAAGCTAAGTTTTATTTCTCCATTAAGCCACTGCATTTTGAAATAGTGTATATTTTTTATAATACATTTTATTTGCGATAATTTAAAAAAAAAAAAATTATGTTATAAAAAAAGCATTTAGTTTTTTTACAAACTAAAGAACACTAATATAATAGTTTTAACATGTTTTCTTTAGTTTTTCACTTTAGCCAATATTTAATTTGGCCATCATCAACAAAGCTGAGATGTTCGCGCCCAATAACAATAAATAATTAACTTCACCAGACGACCAACAACAACAGCATCTGAGACAACCTACAACCGGTTTCGTCCTTATTAGGACTCATCAGGCAGGCATAAAAGCGAGAAATCGCTGCTGAGACCTTACCAAGCGAGTTAAAGTACAAAATACTAAAGCGACTGTTTTTGGATAAAGTTGAAAAAATTGAAACAGCTCAATCATTCACAGCCCAACGTCTCAGACATCATCAGCTTATTAAGAGATTATAGTATGTGCTTGTTCGATCAGTTTGAATTAATATTTATTTTGGCCATCATCAACAAAGCTGAGACGTACGCGCCATTAAAATAGATAATGGATTTTACAACACGACCAACAACAACAGCATCCGAGACAACCTACAAACGGTTTTGTCCTTTTTAGGACTCATCAGGCAGAAACAGCGGTTTATTGCGACTATGCCTGCCTGACAAATCCTAATAAGAACAAAACTGGTCGGAAGTTGTCATGGATGCTGTTGTTGTTGGTCGTATGGTGAAGTTCATTATTTATTGTTTATTCTAAGAAAAGGTCGTAGAAAATACTGTAATACATATTGCTCCATTTATTTAAAATTTACAGGTATTATTAATCTTTTATAAAAAAACTACTTTAAAATATAAGTTATGAAGCCTTCAATCTAACAAAATACCACAACTTGTATTTTATTAGTGCTTATTTAATTCAAAATCCTATATTAACTATGTTAAATTTTTTTTTATTTTTCAAAAAGTTTTGCAATCCCAATGTAAAGTTCAAATTCACACCCACGATTTATGACGATAAAGATAAAAAACTCAAAAAATAGCAACTTTTATTTTGCAAATATATTATTTGTTTGTAAGTAAAACACCTTAAAAATTAGCTTTTGTTTTTTTCCTATGGTTTTTCGATTAATATATTTTATTGTGTTTTAAATTTTTTAAATCAAAAAATGTAATAAAAACAAAATCGAGTTTAAAGTTTTTAAATTATATTATTAATTATTGTATTACTTCTTTAAACATGTTGTTTGTATATCACTTTTCAGCTTAGTTTAGCTTTCAACTAATTTAGCAACAACTTCTTTACAAAATTTAGTTCTAGCAAATAATTGTAACAATTACAAAAGTCTAAGGTTTTTTAATAATAAAAAACGACTTTCTGTTTGTTGTGTAAATACACTTATAACTTTTTGTTAATAAAATTATTTTTAATTGAATACTTTATATGAAAAAAAAAACAGTTTTCAAACAGGTTTTACGTTGTTAAAGTAAACTATCAAATTAATTGAATAAACATTTATCGAATGAATCATACAAGGTTTATAAACAGTGCGTGAGTTGCGTTAGTATTATCGACGTAAAATTTTGTGTTATAATATAAACAGTCTAATTTTATGCAATTCACGTAAAAAACGTGAGTTATTAAAAAAGTCAATACAAATATTTATTTATGTTGATTTAAAAACATGCTATAAATTGACTTCGTATTAAATATGCTATGAATTTTTGCAAGAAAATCAATTGTATTACCTATCTAGAGAAACAAAAAAACTTAGTTTGGAGATTTTTAGTATTTATGGTTTTTCAATTATGTTTTACCGAAATATTTTTTCAAATGTTTTTACGTCTCGGTTTACCAACTATCATATAAAAATTTAAAATAAGTTAAAAAACATAAATAACTGTGACTGCTTTATTTTAAAGTGTTTTTAAAGCTAAAATTGGTATTTGAATAAAGATAAAACTCTAAAATATTTAAAAAAAGCTTTAATATCTTAGAAAAAAATCTAAATATTTTTCAGCTGCGTAAAAACATATTTTTTTTATTATTTTACTAATTGAGTTTATTAACTTGATTTAAACTGTTAGTGCACAAATAGCTGTAAGTAAACAATTTTTATTGTAATTATATTGATATTAAAATATTCGAAAAACAGGTTTTTTCATGTTTTGAAAAAAAAAATACAAACTTTCGGTTAATTGCAATTAATTAGTAATAATTAACAGTTAGTTAGCACAATTTTATAAAACTATTGATAACATTTGTTTAATCTAAAAATAACCTTTACTTATGAAGCAACAACTATCACACTTTTTTCAATGTTTTCTATGTATTTTTTTCAAACAGCAAATAAGTAAAAGTTTTCAAAATTCCAATTTTAAATATGCAAAAAAAAGTTATAGTTTATAAAAAATATCTTGGAAAATATTTCTATATTTTGTCACTTAGACAAGAGTCCGATTTAACGAATGTTTATAATAAACAAAGATCACACAAAGTTGTTTGTGTATTAATTTTCTTTTTGCGATAGTGACATTTACAACATTTACTTTATCATTTAAAAAACGTTTGAAGCATTTTAAGAAAAATTGTTAGCTTAAATTAATGTTATCGAGTTTTTAAGACTATTTTCAGTTAATACAATTTTGAAATAGTAATGCTAATAGAAATTAGTTAAGTACTGTTTATGATTAAATTAAGAAGTGTTGTTTTATAAGGTCTTTGAATTTAAATTTTTATATTAGAACATGGTAAGTTTAAAAGACTTTTATACTACTCTTATATTTACGTGTTTAAAAATGCAATTCTACTAATAGTTGTAGAAAATTCTGAAAAGTTATGTTTATTTTTTATTATTAGGGTATACTAACATTAGTAAGTATAATTAAGTTTTTGTTTAAATCTTTAACATATTGTTTTTTGTCTAAAAGTGATAAGTTTATATAAAATAAAAACTTTATTTATGTTAAGTGGTTTAACGCATGAAATATAAAACATTGAAAAAGACTTAATGCGATTAACTTCGGAAAAAACCTACACGAAATACAACTAGTGACAATGAAACAAAATTATTTTAACCACAAAATTACTTAGAATTACATATATCAATTGAAAAATCTATAAAACGCTAAAGACTGGGTTTTAAAGTAGATAAAATTCACTAAATATAATATTTAGATATGTTTTCATTTCATGTTTTGTATTTAAATTAGTAAAAGGTTAACAATTTATTTTAGTATTTTTTAATTTGTTTAACGGCAAATAAACTTACTACATTAATTACTTATAACTAAATAGGATAGCTCAAAATAATGACTAATATACAAAATAATTACTGTGGTATCTATTTAAACACTAGTAAAAATATAAACTACATCGAAGTTTAAGTTTTATGCAAATATCAATCATCAAATATCTTTAAAGCTCCTTGTTTCTTTGAATTTTAAATGCTTTCATGCTATTTGTTTGGCTTTCAAATAATCAAATTTTCTATTGTTTCTAGTATTCAAATATTACTGATTCAAATATATTAATTACCGATTCTTTGTGAACTTAGTAATCTCTTTAGATGTTTTTTTTAGTTTTCAACTTGGTGTGTGGTTCTTTTCTAAAACAAAGACTAATTTAAGCCCTTACTTTAAATGGCTTATACTTCAGACTAACTAACTATAGGGGTTAAAAATGATACTCTAGTTTTTAATTAAAACTTCTCATAACAAACAAATTGGCGAAAAAAATTCCATAGATTTAAATCAATAAAACTTTTTAACAAGAAGTTTATATGCATTAGTTAAATGATTGCGTTTTTTAGTTTCAAAAAAACTGATACTGTATTTATTAATTAAGTTTGTATGCTATTTTTATTTCATGAAAGTGAGTAAACAAATCAAACAAGTTATATAAACAATGCGTGAATTGCGTCGATTTATTGACGTAAAATTCAGTGTTTTCATAAAAACAATTAGATTTTACGTAAAAAACGTAAGAAATTGCTGTTTAATAAAAATTTTAAAATATAAACTGTTATATGAAAATGTACAACTATATCTAAAGTTTATAATCATAGTTTATGCAAACACAAAACAAAAGTTGTTTGTCTTAAGTGTGGCTGTTATAAATAAAGATTTATTAAATCTAGTGATACTAAGTAGTAACGAATTATTAAAAGTTTATAATCTTTTTGTTTTAAATTCGCTAAGGCTTAGCATATAACGAAATAAGTCTAAGAAACACTAGCACTTGAAACCTTAAGAGATACAAAATATCAAAAAATAGCAAACGTGTCATGAAAGACTTGCAAAACGTTTTAATGTTTATAAACAAAACATGTTATAAAATATTGCATAATTAAACTAAAAGACCACCGACTTATAACTATAATTATTGTTTTTGGTTTTGTTTTGGTTTTTTGATTAGTATTGTCATTTTTATTATAAATGTTTAAGTACTTAGTAAACTAAAAAGTGTAACACCAGTGTGAGTAACAGTTTTATTAAAATATTGACACATTATATTTTTTTTAATTTGTAAATGATTTTTGTATTAAAATTTTAGCTCCTTAAAATTTTAGGAGCTAAAAACACTTAAAAAAATTTAATATATAATAAATAAAGTTTTTAAATAAAGTTATTTTTTTAAATAAATAATGTATACTAATTTTGATGTCAATTACTTTACAAACAATTCATTACTAACTTTAATATTTAACATTACTAACACATTATTATACTAAATGTGATTTTTTATTTTTTCAAAAATACATGAGTTTGTGTTAAAATTTAGACTATAAAACCAACTAAGTTTTGAGTACTAAAAGAACATATAATTTGTTTTTTAACTGTTGTTCTTTTGCTTGTTTAATAATAAATTAAAAACTTTATAAGGCTAACAATTACATTTAAAATAAAATTTATTTAATATGATGTATAAGTAGATATTTATGACGTATTCTCACCTACTATTCCTAGTAAGAAAGCAAATAAACATTAAACAAACGAAATTTACTATTTGTTTACAAACACTCGTTAAGTCATCCAAGTGACAACCGCCAAATTGCTTACACGCCTTGTTTTTTAGATAAACTTTTCTAAAACAATTTTTTGCTCCAACTATTTATATTATGCAAATAAGCTTTTATACTATTTAAATTCTAATCTTATAATTTGATTTAGTCTTATCGAATTTTTTTTAGATACATTTCAGTTTTATACTTGATTAAGTTTACTAAATCAAGGTAAACTGTATTACTTCGAATATTACTATGAAAATTTTATAGTTTTTAATTTTAATTAAGTTTATTTTCGTATTAAGATACATAATTTAAACAGTTTAAATAAAAAATATATAATGTAAAAATTTTCGATTAGAATTAATTGAAAAAAGTATTAATAAGGTTAAATACTTATTAACTTGAAGTAATAAAAACAATAATTGAATTAAGCTTTAGTAGTTTAAAAATACAAATTTAAGTAAATATTTTGAAAACAAAGTACTACATTTCATATTGAAAATAACTTTTAAAGTGAAGTTAATGTAAATTCATATTTACTTAAAATAAAACAGTTTATAGTGTATAAAAACAGTTTTTAGTCCATTTAAACAAATATTCAGTATTATATTTATTAAGTTAAACTTAGCTAAAAAGAATACTTGTAAAGTTTTAATTACGAATCGTGATTTATCTAAATAAAATGATAGAGTGTGTGAACCACTATTTTCTTAGAACATAAGTACGTGTTTTCAAGTGTTTTAATTTACTTTTAAGATTTATCACGCTCATTATGTAAAGCGTTCCTTCAGTGGTAATGTGTAAGTGATCTTTACCTAGAAAGAATAACAGTTTGAATATAATGACTTACAAAGTAATTATTTAATCAGATCTGTTTAACAATCTTTATATGATTATAAAAATGTAAGTTATATAATGAAGTTAATTACAACATAAGCGGAAAAAATCATTTTTTGAAATGTAAGTCTTTACTAACTAAATAAATTCAGATTACAAGACTGAATAATGAACCAAAACGTATAATTTTTCAAAAGAAGTTTATCTTTATGGCGTAGAAAATAAAATTCCAGCTTTTGACACCTTGTTTATGACAATAAAATTTTAAACTTCTGACAAAACTTTGCAAATAAAAACTAATTAAAATTGTTTTGAAAATGATATTATTTTGTTCATAATTGAACAAACATTTTGATTTGAGAAAAATTTTAATGGTATAATTAGTTTGCTAAGATATTCATTTGTTCATACTTTGTTCAAAATAACTGAAATATTTTAAAATTGCAACAAAAATGTTTAAAATGTTTAATTAACTACACAACAGTTAATAAAAACATGTGAAGCAGTTGGTATAAATCATTAGAGTATACCAAAACTAGAAAATTTGATAGAAAGTAACATTTTTTATTTTATTTTACACATGCAGCTAATTGTAAAGTTAACAATACATGATGTTTAAAGGCATGTGCAAAGTTTTAAAAACAAGCAAGCTACATAAATAAATTCTTAGTATTTAAAAGAATCTTAAATAAATACATTGACTTAAAGTAAGTAATCAATTTATCTATACTGTTTAAAAAGTGAATTTCAAATATAATAAAGTTTTATAAATATTTTTTTTTGTGTTTGCTGTTAAAACACACTAGAATTTTCCTATATTTACATACTAAAGTGGAAATATTTAAAGTAAGGAATATTTTACATTTCGTGAACAGTATGTTTGTTACTAAATATTGTAATGAAAAACTAAATATACTCAAAAAACAATTGACATGCTTAGAATTTAAATACATTAAATTTCTTTTTAATAATCATTTTGTATTTGTTTTCAGAAGTAAAAACTTAGTATATTTTTTTTAAACTATTTTTTTTCGTAACCTAAAATCAGCATTTAAAACCTCTAATTTTTTGACTGATTTTGAATATGTTTTTAGAAATATAAATGCTTAAAAGCTTGCTATACGTGTTTGTTGCAACTAATTCGTTCGTTTTTTAGTTTTTTAAAAAACTATTTTATATTTTTTTTTTCTTGTAGTTTGATCTATTTTTCTAGCTTATATAAAGTTTAAATGTACATTTTACTGCAAATTAAGTAGCTGTTAAGTAAAATAGTGTTTAAATATGTTTTCTTTTTGTCTTAGGCTCGATAAAATATATTATTTTGTTTCATTTTCAAAACTTTTTATTTTACAACCTACTGTTAAAAGTTCAGTTAAATTAATGGTCTTCAACAGTTTCAACATTTTGACTTATACATATCATTTACTTAAGAGTTTAGGTATTTTTCAAGGCTAATTGACATTTTACCTAAAAGTTTTATTAACTGATATATTTTAAACTTTATTCGTTAGTTAATAAACTACTTTTCTAACAGTTAAAAATAAGAAAATCAATTAAACGCATCAGACTTGTAAAACTAGAATAGTTTATTAGACTCCATTCCTCACAGGTTAAAAGTAATGCTTATATATATATATTCGAATATGAATAAATTAATATTTTAACATTATTAGATCAAATACAATCAACTAAATGCATTAGATTTCAAAAACTTGACGAATTTGTCAGATTCAATTCTTCACAGGTTAAAAGTTCAAGTTATCATTGATTGCAGCAAAATTTTTTTGATCAATGCAGAGAAATATGTTTGCAAGTTTGCTTAAACATACACAAATTATTTAAATTCTCAGAACACGTTATTAGCTACAAGAAAGCTGTTCTACTAGAAAATTGGAATAGTTAAAAGACTTTTAAGTGCAATTACAACATTTAATTGTAAGAAATTGTGCAAAGAGACGATAAAACTTTTAAAATATAAAAGTAGTCCAAAAAAAAGTGGTTTTGAAATAAATTATAAATAGATTTTTTTAAATTTTAAATACTTGTGGAAGTTTTTTTGCATGCAAATCTGTCGAAATTTAGGAAAAGTGTTTAAAATAGTCACCTATGTTTGTTTATTATTTTTTTAAATTTCTTTATAAATATTCTGTTTTCAGTAAATAGCTATAATAATTTTATTAGAATCTTAAAAAAGTTACACTACTTAAATTGTCATGTTTGATTTTTTTTTCGAAAAACTAACAAATAATAATATGACTGGTATACGCAAACAAAATCTATCATATAATCTTAAATAAACTAATAATTATAGAATATAAAATCTATTATTGGTTTAGTTTTGAAGTTGTTTAAATTAAAACCTAGATTTTTTAATCGTAGCTACTTTATTGGTGCTTTTCAGAAAAATTATTTTATAAAAAGTATTGAAACTAATCAACTAAACATTTACTTTGAACGATCATATTATTACTTAAGTAATATTATAAGTATTTCTTTACATGGCTAGATATAAGTACTATAAAACTTTTTTAAATTATTTTTGTCATTTTTAATATTTTTGCTTTTTTCATAAAATAAAGTTTAAAAACTATACTTCAAAAAAAAAATTCTGTCTTGAATAACTATATTGATATTTAATAAAAGTAAAATCTTTTTGAATAAAATATTCTTTAGTTACTTTATTTTTTATAATAAGTTTATTTCTAAGTAATATAGTTCATTATAATACTAGTTTATTACCAAAAATTAATTTTTACTTATTTAGTAGTTGCGGAGTTTTGACAGTTTTTATAAAAATGAAAATATGTACAGTTTTTTTTTCAATTATACAAAACATTTGTTAATGTTTGTACTAAATATAGAATACTTACTATTTCGGTTACTTAGTTTAATGGATACAAATTTGATTAATTATTTTGAATAATAACAGTTGGTTTGCTTTTACCTACTTAGTTAAAGTATAAGGTAGTTTATGATATAAAACTTACTTTGTAAAACAAAAAGACAAATTTAGAAGTATTATATTTTGTCACTTTACAGTATGTACAAAATGTATATCATTTGCAAAAACAAAATTGACATATACGCTATAGCTAAAAAATAATAACCCTTTTTTATGATTAAAGCTTTACACTAAACAAGTTTAAACTACTTAAAATCTCTTTTTTGTTTTACAGTTGAGTTTAACTTTTCGTGAAGCAAGTTTAGTTTTTAAAACTTTGCTAGCAAAGTGATCTACAGCCTTTAGAAACATTTCAGCTTCCTACTGTTTTAAATGTGCCAAGCAAAGTATATTAACCTTTTGAAATTCCTCTCAAGGTTAAACTGCCTTTCGAAGTTAGTAGAAACTTATTTATAAAACTTGTTTGTTTTTAAATCAAACAAGTTATGAAATATTGCATAATTTAACCGAAAAACCGCTGTTTTATAAACATTATTTATTTTGATTGTGCTAAATGCACGCTTCCGATCGAGCCTAAGGTAAAGTTAGTGTTAATTATTTTTATTGACGATTATTTTGTGAACTTCTGAATAGTATGTCAAGTCCGTACTTAGTTTGAGTTTAAAGTGAACTTAAAAACAATTAAATATTTCGATTACGCTTTAAAAATTTACACTTTAAAATTGTAATGTAACACCAATAAGTATTTGTCAGTTATTGTACTTAGAGTATTAGTTTTTTCTTAGATTGCTTTTCTTTTAGTTAGTAAAACGATGATTTTTTGATAAATTTGAAAATTCTAATGTGAATAATTTTAAAAATTTCAATATGGTCAATAAAAGTATGGCCTTATAAAAAAATTATTGATTAAGCTTTTTTATGTATTATCTTTTAATAAAACAACTAGTCTTTAATAAAAGGAAAAATAGTTTAGGTAAAACTAATAACTTTTTTGTACAACTTGTAACAGAAATAAGTTTTACAAACTAGTTTAACAAACCATAAAACGATAATAAAATGTTATGCTAGACAGTAAATAAGGCTGTAATCAATTTTACCACAACATCTATTCAACATATTTTATTTTGATTTTTTTTTAAATTTCAATTACAGATAAATGCATACTATTAATTAAACAACTGCAATTTTTATAAGTGTGTTCATCTATTCCTTAAAATTTTTTGGAATTATTGAGGTTTTAGTTATTTTAAATAAAACTAAACACATAGTTTTGATGTAATATATTAACTAATCTTTCAAAACCTAATGTAAACTTTATAGATCTCTTACAAAACAAACTACTAGACAGTATGTTTAAGACTAATACTTAATTTGACTTGCACTAGATTTTTAATTTAATACAAAATCGACTTTGAAAAAACTTAAATAGATATACGTAGTTTAATTGTAACACTGTGCTAAGTTTACTTGCAAATACTTAAGATAAGTAGATCAGTGTTAAAAGATTCAAAAGTTTTTTTTTTCTAAATTCATAAATAACAATTACTTTTAAAACACAATCGGCGTATTAATTATTTCGCGCAAAAAATCATCATACATTTTTGTCACGTGATATGTTTTTTTCCTAACGTGACTTCTATGATTTGGGTGTGTTTCCACGTTCGGTGAAATACCATGCAGGACTGCGAAACGCCGGTTGCTCGCACGTAACATTAGAGAAAAGGTAAAAAAAAACGTGGTGCTGATTGTTGCTACGTAAAAAGCAGGGTTGTTCGTGCGTGGAAAAAGTTGTAAAACGAATTTAACGGTTGCAAAGTAACTGCCGTGACAAAAAACTATGTCTTACTTTACTCACACTTTATCAATGTACTTAATGAGACACTTGGTTTTTTTTGTGTTTAACAATTTTAGATTTTTTAGTAGATTTTACTTTAATTTAAACTTTTTTTAGTTTAGTTTTTTACTTTTAATAAATATAATCAAACAAATAACTTTGCATATTAGTGACGCCAACGGGAAGTCCTTGCTTCAATCTGCTTTCCGTTAACGCCTCCGAATTCGGTCTGCAAGGGAATTTCCCTTCGTTTCTCACCAGAACAGCGACATTTTTCGGAACGCTGATGTAAACAAACTCCTCGCTCATAATCATTCTCCTTGAATGTTTTGCCATATATATAGTAAATACAAAAGTCTAGTTTTGACTTTAAAAAAAGCTTAATCATTTTCTCTTTGAAAGTTTCAGCAAATTTGGATGAAATTAAAAGTTTAGGTAACTTAACTTTTAATATAAAACACAAACAAACTTTTTACTTGAATAAGATAAAGCTCTTCTAGACTTTTTATGTACAAAAATTAGATTTATTGAAAGTTTTATAACAACTGCTACTTAAAACATTTAATACTGAAATTTAAGTTAGTAATAAATAACAATTTTATAAAACTGAAAAACATTTATATATTTTAGTATGGCTGATTACTTTAAATATGAAAACAAAAGTATATTAGTTATTTAATTCTATCTAATATCGTAATAAAACTTTTATTTTACCAATTAGAAATTTATCATATAGGTCGTACTTTTGCGGTGTAAACAGTTTGTCTGTTTATCTAGTTTAGACTTAAATAACCTATGAAATTTGTTTTGTTAAATTAGGTCTACATGTGGAACAACTATCAAAAAAGTTTTCAATGTTTTGTAAATTAAACAAAACCAACAGTTAATCAAATTCATCAAATTTTAACCATATAACAGTATTATAAACAAATAAAAATTAAGAGAAACATTAAAAATTTACGTAAACAGGTTTTATAATGATAAGATAGTGTATAATTTTTTGGAGTTAAATAGGTTTAATTACACAAATATTCCATTTATTATGAATGTATTAAAACTGGCCGGAATTTATTTCTTTTATAAAATTTATATAAATTTTGGTATTTAGATAATAGTTTTTCTATCTATATAAAAATTTCAAATGCATCTTTTTATAATTAAAACTTTGTTTTGTGGAGATACTAAGTAAAACTGACATTTTTTTATACAATTAAACTGCTAGAAGCTAAAAAAAGTTTTTTTTTAAGCTGAAGTCTTTAAAAAATGTATTTTAAACTTTGCTAGCGATTTACAATTAAATGTAACATCATTTTTTTCATGAGTTTCAGAACTAAAAATAAATTTTAATTCTAACAGCTTATACAAACTGTGTTCCCTTCGTTTTTTTGTCACATGAAGACTAAAACAGTCGTAAACAAAGTTTTTAAATGTTTGTTGATAAGTGAGCAATAAATTGTTATACACTTTTGACAATTAGTATATGTTATACGCAAAACTTTATACTTTTTAAACTCTTTTTCAAATATTAAAGTTTAAAATAATGCATGGAAAAAATGACTTACTAAAATACTCTACATTTAGTTCTAATCTAAAATTATTTTTTTTACTCTGTATTAGATAAAAATAAAAAGATTGAATTTTTTTAAACAGTTTTCATGATTTAAAACCCATTTGGACATACTCTTTTTAATAAAAGAGCTTTTTTCAATGTATAACTTTTATAATTACTTGTGCTAGTTAGGTTGTGTTTGTTTATAATTTCTGTATTGAAAAAGCATCTTTGTAAACAAAGGTTCGAGTTTCTTTAATTTTTTTTTTTGTATTTAAAATTATGTTTAAATACAGTTATATTATTGTTTTAAACATATTTTTTTAATCATAGAAAGTACCAATTTTCTTAGTAAAATTCGATACTGTTTTTCTTTTTATGGTTATTTTTTTACTTATAAATGATCGCTTTCTTTTTCTTAAAAGCAAATCTAAAATTAGTTGTAAGCATTTCAAAAACGCTTCCGTTGAACTGTTACTTGATATCAACTCCTACATTTAATATTTGTGCTTAAAACCTACATAATGATGTAACTATGTTGCAGACAAACGCAAAAATACAGTGAAAGTTATACTGACTCAGTATAAAAACATTTAAATTAGATTTAAGTTTAGCTTTCATACTTAATTAATTATTTGTTTAACTCAAATTTATATCTATGTAAGTTGTTACTACTTTTAAATACAAATAAAAATATAGCAAAATACAGTTTTTAAATTATAATCATTTTCAACGTTTTCATAAACCACATTTTTTGTTAGTTTTCATAGTTTAATAATTAAAACTGTTGTAATACAATGAATATTTATGATGGTTTGCATTGTAATAAAATATATCTAAAAATATACATTTACATATACTTTTGTTTAATAAATAAAATACGATAACATTTAAGTTAGTTTTATAAAAATATACAAAAAAAAAAATTTAATTAAAGTAAAAACTTTTCAAATTATCAAATAATTTAATAACTTTAAGGAATGAATTAAAACAATTAATAATAATTTCTTGCATCGTCTGACTTTTAAACCGCTTTTCATCAATATAAAACAGTAACCACGTTGATATATACAATTTCCTGTAAAAACTTGCGGGAATGACTACAAAACCGCTTAACTAACTTATCAACTTATCAGTCGCATGTTGCCACATAAAAATATTTAACTTTTCTTTGTTTATGTTTTTCAATATGTTTAAAAAACTTAAAATTATAACTATCGTCTTGTTTTACAACTTAAAAGTAGAGAAAAAGTAATTAAAAATCTATTTGTTAAATTAGGTATAGTATCGTTTTTCATAATTTATATTATTTTAATTACTGTTATTTTAACTTAAAAGCGATATATAAAACTATATAAGCAATGAAATGCTAAAAATAAATATCTTCATGTATTGTGAAACTTAAAGCTTTTACTTTGCAGATCGAAATAATTAAATTTATCAATTTTAAAAACTTGTTTGCCGTTGTATGGTTACACGTTAGTTATACTTTTTGTCTTGGTTTTAATTTGCTTAACTGAGGAAAAAAAAGTTTTTTTTCTTATAAGTAGTTAGCTTTCCCATAAGCTAAGTTTTTAATGATCAAATAGGAATTGAAACCTTTAAAAAGTACAATAACAAATTTTTATGTTGGCTATATTCAGTTACGCTATAAATAGGTTAATGTCATAAAATATAATATCAAAGTATATTAAATAAAAATTCTTAACTAATATTTTAACTAGAAAACTTGTTTGTAATACAGTTTTTACAATCACAGGAGCTTTTATATAAAAAAATGTCACATTTAACAAATATCACAACTTCTACATACTTAAGTCGAAGTATTAAATAAGTTAGTAGACGTGTAGTCTGTTAAAATGTAATTTCTTAGGATAAATGCTTCTATTGTCATAATAATTATTTAATAAGTAGTTCATATATCAATAATCACAATACACAGCATTAAGTTGTTAAGTTTATCAATCAAAAAAATGCAAGTCTAGACCGAAATTAATTCTCGGAAATCGGTAATCTTTGCTCTGGGCGAAAAAATCAAGTACTTAAAATTTATTTTTAAATGTTGATAGTGGTAAGTATTTATCAAAAATACCATAATGAATAGTATAAATAGGCTTTTGATAAGTAAGGTGTTTTCTGCAAGCAGAAATTGTTACTTATTAAATAAATATCAATTGACATTTTTAATACAAAACCAATGAAACAAAAAATAAAATTAAATATGTATTTATATTTAGGTTTATAACTTTTTCATTAACTTGTACACCTAATTGTTGCACTTAAGCGTATTAACTAGCAGCAACTTACAAAACTTTTTTTCAAAACTAAAAACTACTTTCCCATATGTTTTCGAAACATATCTTTTTGCAGTGTTTCTGAAAAGCATTTTTCCTGTAACTATCATTCCAAGAAGTGTGAGCCCAATAAAGCTTGTAATGTAAATATTTTGACAAGATTTCTCGTGTAAGTACAGTGCATACAAATTAGCAGATTTTTTTTTTCTCTTAGTATACTTCTTGTATACAAAGAATTATTTGATACTTATAGTTTACTATTTGTTTTACTTATTACTTTAGTAATATAATCTAACTTTTTTTTAAACAAAAAAATTATTTAATTATTTAAAATAAATAATAATATTTTACTTAAAAACATGGTAAAATACCTAGAAAAATGACACTTTATTAATTTATAAATACAAAAATGTTTGAAACAAGTTAATTTTTTTCTAAATATGTTTGTCTAAATATCCTTCATCAATTCATAAATATTCTTACAATTGCAAAGAATTTATTGATAAATAAGTTTCTACATTTTTAATGCTTATATGTACTTTTCTACAAAAAAAATGGTACTTAGTCTTTTTATTCACCTTTGATTCATTCATTCAACTATGTTACTTCAATAACAATCTTTATTTTTATGTATACAGTGAATAGTTATGAATTTAAGCGAAAGTACATTCGTTAGATGAGCAATATGTATTATTTTTTGCAAAAAAGCAATATTATTCCCATATGATTTGTTATCTATCAGCAGCTAAGTAAATGTTTTGTTTTAAAAAACAACATTGTTTTTGATTGAATGTAAAGCAAGTTTATAGTGTTAAAATGTGAAAATAGTTAACAATGCTTAGGTAACATCCATTGCTTTTGTGTTAAAAATAAAATTGTACTTCATGCACTAAATGCAACTTTTAGCTTAATATAGGAAATAAAAAAAAAACGTTTTTTTTTAAGTCGAAAATTTTAATATTAAAAAAATACCTGTAAGATCGTTTTATTTTAACTGTTGAAATTAAACAATATCTCATTAAGAATGTCTAGAAACTTAAAACACTGTTGTTTAGAGTTTTTGCGCTTTTTTTTATGTATTATTAAAAAAAAATTAAATACATTTTCCTAAAAATACATATTTTAGTAAATAAATTGTACAAATTTTATGAACAATGCGTGAGTTATACAAATCATGTACTAAAATACATAAAAAATTAAACAGTTCTAATATTTTAAAATTGTTTTTTGTTCTCTTAATTACTTAGATATTTTATTCAATTGTAAAATTAATTACATTGTACTTACTAAAAAATTCTCATTAAGTATATCTAGAAGTTTAAAACAATGATGTATATGATTTATAAGCTAATGTTTCATGTATATCTATAACTAAAAAGTATTGGATAAAAGTTTTATGCAGATAATATAGTTTAGTAAATAGAACTAACAAGATTTATAAACAATGCGTGAGTTACGTCCTTTATACAGACGTAAACTTTTATGTTTATTTCAAAACATAATCATTTCACGCAAATAACGTAAAAAACGTGGGAACGTGAAAAGTTCTACGTATTTGTAATTATGCAGTGTACAATTATTTTGAAGTAAATATTTTTTTATGTTATAATATTTGTTTTAGTTTTTATTTAAACGTGAACATAGTTCGCAATATCAATAAATTTATATTTTTTTACAAATTCATTTAGTTTTAATAGTTAAACTTGTTTTTATGAGTGTTATACTATTTCTAGATTTTTTATATATTCTAAGTTAATGAACTACTGATTTGACTTTCAAACTTAATATATTAACGTTAGCAATATTAAAAAGTTAAAAAACTTCATAACTCATTGATACTCTTTTTTAATGTTTTACGACATGCATTAAAAACTATAAACATGATATTTTTAACGATTTAGAACTGTTATTATTATTATTGTTGGGTTATGTTTTTAACTATTTGGTTATATTTTCAATTAATTATTTTTTGAATATCATTATATATTTATTGCTTTTTTTTAAGTAAAGATTTCGGAACTTTATTGTGAATAAAACTTTTATCATTTACGTTTAATACCAAAAAAGACAAATACCTTTTATTTACTAGTAAAATCTCAAATAATTTTTTGTTATTTTGATTAAGTTTATAAATCATTAGCTTTACATAAATTTTAACAGTACGTATAACAAACTGTACAGTTTTACATTAAATATGTTAGAATATAATGTTTTAATCATTTTAAATTAGAAAAATATTATAAGGTTAAAAATGTATACAAAAATGAAACGCTTAAAATATTTGGTCGTAGGACCATACGGTTATCGAATTACAGTGCTTTGATAAAATTTCTTTTAATAAGTTATTGTTTTTAAAACAGACCTATCACTTAAATCTCATCAGTGAATTGTAATCAACTCACGTACAAATTTAAAAAGCCCTAATCAAACAACAAAACTCTAAAACTGTTGATATCGTTAATAATAGTACATTTTTTGATGTAGTTGAGAAGTAATAGTTTAACCAAATAGGAATTTTTTTAGTGCTTTTTCATGTGTATGTCTTAACTGTTTAAAGTGAATAAACATTCACTATTCAAAATATAACTGCATAAGTATATAATATTTACGTAAATGCTAATGACTAGATGCAATGTTTTGCACAATTAAATAGAATACATATTAATTTATTTCCAACAATTCAAATTATTAAAAACTTTTTCAAATGGCCACAACTCAAAAAGTGTTATTTGTTTAAAAAAATTAAAATAGCGTAATAGGTGTAATTAATACCTTCAAACATTTTTTTTTTTGATTTTTGAAAGAAAAAATCATTTATTAAATGAGAATTTAATTAACTAGTAATATTTACTTTATTTTAATTCTTTTTTTATCGAAATTACTTGTATTTGTACTTCAATCAAAACAAATTGGTCTGTAGGTTTTAATTAGATCTACACTACATATGTTTTTTTATTAATTTTACAAATATAAATATTTTTTTGCGTTGTGAGTCAAGAATTTGAATTGTCGGAATTTAATTTGTCCGATTTCAAACAGTCGCTATAAGGCAATTTGATGACTAATATACTAAACAAATCTAACAAGTTTTATTAAAATTGCCTGAATTGCGTCGGTTTTAGCGACGTAAAGTCTGTTG
Organism: Thalia democratica; assembly: GCF_965202585.1. Classification (NCBI taxonomy): domain Eukaryota; kingdom Metazoa; phylum Chordata; class Thaliacea; order Salpida; family Salpidae; genus Thalia; species Thalia democratica. Next base: position 31,430,942 of record NC_139165.1, on the reverse strand, counting down.
TGTTTATAAAACCATTTTGTTATTTTTCAAAAAAGGTAAAACGTAAAAAATTATAAAATTATATTATATATATTTTTTGATTGTAATTTACAATTTTTTATTTGTTTTTGAAAAATACTAGAATACTACATTTTAAAGATTTAAGTTATAAACAACTTTTACCTTTCTTACAAAAAACATTTTGTTTTTTAAAAGATACAGTTAAAAATTTTGAGTTTTATAATGAGCTTTCAATATTCGTTAATTAATAAGATTTACTTTCAAATTTTTTAGAATCTTTTCCTATTTTTAAAACGTTGATGTTTTTACATTGCTGCTAAGACGGTATACTGCAGTTTTATATCATAAATTTCCAGCCGCGCAAGTAGAACATATCAGTATATTTTTGAAAAAATTTAAAGCTGACTCTTAAATAACATATTACTAGTTTACTTTTTATTGATTTTATATATTCACAGAATTTAAAGAAAGGTATTTTACAAATTTAGAAAAAAAGCTATGTGTGAAATTCTAGTCTTAGTTATGTGACAAAGAGTTTCATATTTGTACTTAAAAAAACAACTGGTGAATATCTTAGGAGAAAAAAAAAAGTTTGTATGTAAACCGAAAAATATTTCCAAAACATAATTCAGTGTATTTTTATCTGTATAAAAATAGTCGGTGGTTTTTAATATGTCTGCGGGTTTTATTTGAAATTTAAACTTTGATTAGACAAGTATTATACTTAAAAAATGTTCAATACTAACAAAAACATCAACTTCGTCCAGTAAAAAGTCTACCAAATTATTATAAACTATTTTTGTTATTAACTGAATATACTTTTTAGACGTATATTGTACAACTAGAAACTTCAGAATATAATTAAGCTTGTAAAACTATTTATAGTCTTAAAAAAATTAAAATCGTTCAGCTAGTATCAATGTGAGACATTTAACATAGTTTTTTGTGTAGTTTTTTCAAAATTTTGATGAAGTCCTAAAACCTTTTAAAATATTTATGTTTTATTAGTATATTACTTATATAAAATTTTATTTTATTACAAATAATTTTATTTTTATTAAAGTACATACTAAATAAGTGTATATCTTTAAATGATAGTAATTAGTACTTTGTAGGAGCTTTAAAAGTTTTCTACATAAAAAACAGAGTAAAAATTAGACTTAAGTAAATATAAGATGACTATTTATACTTCAAAAAAAATTATCAGTAATTTTCTTTATAGCTCTTAATTTTATAATACCTTAAAAAATTATGTATTTTTTAGATGTATACTTTATGATGTTTATAATTCAAAAGTTTTTTATAAGTTTTAAACGTTTTATTATCAAAGTATTTTCTTGTTTATAGCTAATATTGTTTTTATGACGAACAACACTTTTTATAAGATAGCTCTAGTGATATTATTCGTAATTTAGACGACTATAATAATCCTTTAAAGAAAACGTAGATGAAAAACTACTAATTAAAAATGCAGCTTTTCGTACATGACTTTAATTAGTTGATCAAAAACTAATAGTATCTATAAAAATAACTACCAAAAATGTTCTTAGTATAAATTTTAAAACTGAACATTTTTTTTAATGTATTAAACTGAGATATAGTGTTTGTAAGTTTTTTATACAATTTATTATATGTGTTTGTTTTGTGTAAAGAAAGTCAATAAGGATTTATTAAGAAATTGAAACCTTCAAAAACAAAACTACATAGTTTTGTAA